>NC_033800.1:17991337-18020608 GCF_001876935.1 Asparagus officinalis
ATTATCCCAAATTATCAGCAAATAAGGTTACCCCCGGTAGGGATTTTCAGTGGGAGAGTTTTTCTTCAAGAAATTAGAGAGTTTTTCTACAAGAAATCAAATTGATGTGTTAAGCTAATTTTTTTTTATTTTTCTATCACGTGCGGTTGAAATTATCCCAAATTATCAGCAAATAAGGTTACCCCCGGTAGGGATTTTCAGTGGGAGAGTTTTTCTTCAAGAAATTAGAGAGTTTTTCTACAAGAAATCAAATTGATGTGTTAAGCTAATTTTTTTTTATTTTTCTATCACGTGCGGTTGAAATTATCCCAAATTATCAGCAAATAAGGTTACCCCCGGTAGGGATTTTCAGTGGGAGAGTTTTTCTTCAAGAAATTAGAGAGTTTTTCTACAAGAAATCAAATTGATGTGTTAAGCTAATTTTTTTTTATTTTTCTATCACGTGCGGTTGAAATCCCAATTGGGGAGTATTTTTTGTTCACCGAAAATTTGGGATAATAAGGGATGACAATGTTAGGGGGGTTTTGTCATAGAACCTTAAAGTCAAAGGGGGTTTCTTAATAACACCTAAATTTAAGGAAATTTTCTGATATTTTGAAAGTTAATGGGGTTTTCTAATAATCGCCAAAAGTTAAGAAGGTGGGGGCTGTTTTCTGAAGAAAAATTAAAGACTTCTAAAACAAGGTAAGCCGTTTGATTGACAACTGGATGGATTAAACCCTAAACCTTTCAGGATACCAAGTTAATGATTAAAGAAATCAATTATCTAGGACTCCTAACGAGTCAAAAATTTTCCTAAATTATTATAAATTATAGATTCTCCTCGTCTCCTGGATTTGGCAGCAATTTTTTTTTTCTGAACCCCAAAATAACTAAAATAAAATAAAAAGAAAAAGGACGAAACTTTCTATCAATGGAGTTTGACGATGAATTGAGGAGCAGGAAAAGGAGGAAGAGATCGTTTCAAGAAAAGCAAAACGAGGTACTTCGAATCTCTTCCTTTTAGTTTACAATGCGATTACTGCATTCTCATTGTTGAGGGTTTTGGCTCTCGGCCATGGTTCTTAGATTCTCGTCATAACCACAATCTGAGTTCTCTCGAGATCAAACCCTGCCTTTAAGGTTTTGGAGAGGAAATTTGGGGAGTTTTATTGAAATTTGGGAAATTTTCATGGAGAATCAACAATACTGTGTTTAGGGTGTCACATGCAATTGTAGTGTGGCACTGCTTCATGCTCTTTTTCTGCTTTACATTTAACCCCTGTTATATTTGTTAATTACAAAATTAGAGCGGAACTGCAAAAAAGTAATTGTTCAGTTCATATATATGCTCAAGGCCAAAGGCAGAATCTCTTGATCAAATTTCAATAATTAACCCATGTTTAATATGATACATGTACCTTGATAGTTCTCGACGTGGTAAAGGAATCAGGGGGTTTCCTACCATGTGTAGACTTGTAGGATTCAAGTCATCTTAGTTGGAGCTTTCCAAGTTGTAATATGCTAGAACTTGCCTAATCTCAAGTAACTTAATTCTTTCTTCTTTTTTTTTGTGCGCGCGCGTGTGCGCGTGTGTGTGTGGAATTGTGACGATAAAAGCATCTCCATTTGCCTATCCGTTGGGGATGAGAGGTAATGATGACTTTCAAGCGACTGCCTTGCAGTTTTTCAACAAATTTCTAGAGGAAGCTTGCAAAGGAAGTATCTCTATCACTTACTGTAGCTTTTGTTGTGCGCGGCGGAAGCCTCGAAGCAACACGAACAAGAACAAGAACAAGAACAAGAAATAAATCACAACTAATAAGCCAAACACAATACCACAGCAAGACAACGAGTTTAACGTGGTTTGATAAGTTGCCTACGTCCACGGGGCAAGGAGGGGGGAGTTTTTACTATTAGAAATCAAGAGAATACAAATAGAGTTACAAATCTCGGAGGGGGGAGTTTTTACTATTAGAAATCAAGAGAATACAAATAGAGTTACAAATCTCACCGATCAAACTCTAAAACAAAGCTCTAGATCTCTCACAAATACAAATAGAGTTACAAATCTCACCGATCAAACTCTAAAACAAAGCTCTAGATCTCTCACAAATCTCCCTAAAGACTGCTAAAAAATGTCCTTACTTAACCCTAACTAATCAGAATTAGAGTTATATATCAGCTCCAAAACAAACCGGGTCAAATAACTGACCCAATTGCAAACCCGCTACGCGGTCGACCGTGACGGTCGACGGTGCAGGTATCGCGGTCGACCGCGACGGTCGACCGAACACCCCCGACAGAGAATAAATCGATTACAGGAAACCCACAGTCGACCGCGGCGGTCAACCGAACCAATTCCCGAGAGTTAAATTGCCTACAGGGTCCGCGCGGTTGACCGTCACGATCGACCGCCTTCAGTTCCAGTCTTACTCTCCTGCTGCATGTTCGCCGGTCGACCGTCGCCCTGACTCGCCCGGTCGACGCCCCCAGTCTGTCTTGCTGATTTCCTGAACTTCTCTCGTCACTTCTTCAATTCTCCACCTCGACGAATGTTTTTACCAAAACTGAGCCGACACCAAATCATCCAAATGTCCCACTTGTTGCATCTAGGACGTCGTGAAAACACCCCACGACAACGGACTCAATCCACAACAAGTCGGGAAACCAAGCGTGAGCTGAAACGATCTCCCCCCATCTGAATCAAACCGGCTGCTTTGAAAGACTGCCCACGTATCCTCTTGCCCAATGAATTAAGCCGAACGTAGTTCACCCAAATGGCCTCCAAATGCCTCAACACTGAAGAATGTTCAAAAGCTTCAAACAATGACCAAATTTCACACCTGAAACAACTTTGGTCATCATATTTGCAGGGTTATCGTTTGTGTGGACCTTCTCTAATATGACGTCTCCATCATCCAAAACATCACGAACAAAACGAACAAAATGGAATCTGACATCGATGTGCTTCGTGCGCGCATGATAAACCTAGTTCTTTGCCAAATAGATAGCCGACATGCTATCACAAAACACCCGAATGGTTTCATGTGCGATCCCCAAGTCATCCAATAATCCCTGCAGCCACAAAACCTCCTTAACAGCCTCAGTCACCGTCATATACTCCGCCTATGTAGTAGAGAGAGCCACTGTGGACTAAAATGTACATCGCCAACATACCGATGCACCTGCCAATGTAAACACATAACCTGAAGTAGACCTGCGCTTGTTAAGATCTCCAGTATAATCTGAATCCACGTAACCAATATAATTCTGCCCATTCTTCTCATCCTTCTGGAATACCAAACCAACATCCACGGTGTCTCTAACATACCATAGAATCCACTTCACGGTCTCCCAATGACCCTTCCCGGGGTCATGCATGTATCTCGATACCATGCTCACGTCCTGTGATAAATCTGGCCTCATACACATCATCGCATACATCAAGCTACCTACTGCACTGGCATATGGGATCTTCGACATATAATCTCTGTCCTCAACTGAAACATGCGACATCAATGTTGAAAGCTTGAAGTGGGGAGCCAATGGTGTGCTAACTACTTTTGCATTGCCCTCAAAGCTAAATTTCTTTAACATATTCTGCAAATAGCTCTTCTGTGTAAGCTTTAATCTCGCCTTCATCCTATTTCTCTCGATCTCCATACTCAATATTTTCTTTGCTTTTCCAAGATTCTTCATCTCGAACTCGGATGACAGCTCATCTTTTAACTTTCGAATAGCCGAAGAATTCCTAAAAACAATAAGCATATCGTCAACATATAAAAGCAAATATATGTGCTCACCATCATGTAGCTTGTGCATATAAACACATGGGTCATATGGGTTCCTTGTGTACCCTCGGCCAATCATAAAGCCTTTGAATCTCTTATATCACTGTCTTGATGACTGTTTCAAACCATAAAGAGACTTCTTCAGCTTACAAACCAATTCTTCTTTTCCTGTAACTTTGAATCCTAAGGGTTGTGTCATGTAGATCTCCTCATCTAAATCTCCGTGTAGAAAAGTTGTCTTTACATCCATCTGGACCAAATCCAAATCCAATTGTGCCACTAACGCCAATAAAATTTGAATCGACGAATGCTTCACAATGGGTGAAAATACATCATTGTAATCAATGCCCTCAAGCTGTGTATATCCCTTGGCAACCAATCTGGCTTTGAACCGAATATCCCCAATAGAAGATCACTCCTTCGCATATACCCACTTACAACTAATAGTTTTCTTACCCTTAGGTAGCTTTGCAAGTTTCCAAGTGTTGTTCTTCTAAAGAGATCGCATCTCCTCCTCCATAGCTTCCCTCCACCTGATTGAATTGGGACTAGACTCTGCCTCCCTGAATGTGGATGGAATCATATCATCAACGACCTCCACAGATAATGCATATGCGATCATGACATCATTATACCTAGTTGGCCGACGAATCACCCTCCTCAGTCTATCTGCTGTAATGGACTCCTGAACATGACTCTATTCCTGAGTCTTATCATCCACTGTATCCTCTATCTGCCTGGCTATCATCTTATCTCCTCCCAGTGTTACCTTTGTAGGAGCCTCGATGGATACAATGCTATCTGGAGTGGGTGGATTCACATCATCCTCCACCTGCTACGATATCTCAACTGTTTGGTCTCCCTTCACTTGCTGAGAGACTCGGTGCCTCATCATGTATGCCTCATCGAATGTGACATCTCTGCTAATAACTATCTTCGTGTCCTGTGGATCCCATAACTTGAAGCATTTAACGCTATCTCCAAATCTCACAAAGATAGCTTTTCTCGCCCTCGGATTTAATTTACCATCACTGACATGGTAATAAGCTGGACATCCAAATATCCGAAGCGACTCATAGTCACTAGCCACCGAACCAAACCAACATTCCAAAGGAGTCTTCCCGTTTATCGCAATACACGACAACATATTCATAAGATAGCTCACATAAACCAACACCTCGGCTCAAAAAGATCTATGCAATCCCCTCTATGTCATCATACATCGTACCTTCTCCAGCAATATACGGTTCAATCTTTCAACCACCCCGTTCTATTGCGGTGTCTCTTGAACTATGAAGTGTCTTCTAATGCCGTGATCCTGATAAAATTGTAGAAATGGATCACTCCTGTATTCTTCACTGTTATCTGAATGTAGAGTCTTCACCTTTCTACCTGTCTGCAGCTCCACTTTTTTTTTACTCCACAAAAATATCTAGGACCTGATGTTTATGCTTCATAGGGTATACCCAATTCCTCCTGGAATAATCATCAATAAAAGTGACAAAATAATCGGTCCCACCAAGAGATGTGTTCTTAAAAGGACCCTAAATATCTATGTGAATGTAATCTAATGTATCTCGGATGTTAGGAACAACGGTATCAAACTTCACTCTAGTCTTCTTTCCAAGTACACAATGCTCACACAGCTCCATCTTGCAGGTCTTAGCACATTTCAATAGCTCATATTTTACCAATGACTGTAGGAACTTAATCACCTGTATGTCCAAGTCTCATGTGCCATAAAGTGGTAGTGTCCTCCTCTGTAGTGATAGAAGCTGTCAGACCCCCTGTAACTGTCTTGCCCTTCAAATAGTATAGGTTATTTTTCCTGACACCTGGCATCACCATCATAAAACCCTTCGTGATCTTCATTGTAGCATCCTCTAAGATCACTCTATATCCATCTGCCTTCAAAGTCCCAAGAGAAATGATGTTCTTCGTCAATTGCGGCACGAACATTACTTCCTTTAACTCCCTAATCACTCTGTCATGCATCCTAATCCGAACTGAATCTATACCACTAATAGGGCATACACGATCATTACCCATAAGCACGATATCCCCTCTTTCCAACTCTTCAAAGCTGGAGAACCAATCCCTCCTAGGACAAATGTGATATGTAGCTCCCGAATCCATCATCCACTTCGTGAAATCAGCATAGCAAACCGACGGTAGTGCAGGACACGAATAGCCCGAAGAATCTGAATCTGAATGCTCATCAATAGCTTTTACAACATTCACTTCTGAAGCTTGTACAACTTTTCATTTGTTCTTCCCGGCTTTTTCCTTTCACTTTGGATAGTCAATCTTTCAATGTCCTTCTTCTTTACAATACCAACATTGGTTTCTACCAACACTCTTATAGGCACTCCTATTATTTAACTTTGAGCGGTTAAACTGACGACGGTTTGGATCTCGGCCTCGAACAGCTAATGCATCTCCCGATGCCTTCTCGGAGGGTTCACCATCACTCTTCCTTAACTCATAATTCACCAAAGATAAGGCTACCTCCTTATAGCTAACAGTAGTTCTTCCATTGATCATAGTTAAAACGAACGTACCATAATCATCTTTCGGCAACGAGCACAAAAGTAACATCGTCTTGTCTTCATCCTCAACCATGATATCCACATTGACCATATCTGAAAGTAGCTTTGTGAAATTATTGACATGCTCCCTGATGAAAACTCTCATCTTCATCTTTAACTGGTAAAACCTCTTCTTCAAGTGAAGTCGTGCTCTTAGTAAGATACTTCTCATTGAGTGTTTCTCTTCGTCGACGTCTTGTTCATAACATCATAAATAAGATCCGGCGTCAAGCATGACCGAATAATTCCACAAACTTTACTATTCATCTTCTTCTAAACCTTATCCTCCATGCCTTCGGGTTTCTCTTGTAACTCAAGAGTCTCCTCCAAATTCTGTACATCCAATGCGTCCATTACCTGATACCTCTATAATCCGAAATTAATCTTGTCGTCGAACTTCGGAACATCAATCTTCGTGTTATTGATGCTCAGACTCTGTATCGTCTTCGTAAGAAACGAACCTGATGTGCTTGCTTCTCCCATATTGTCGATCTAACTCTTCAGATAGGAATTCTTCACCGAATCATTCGAATAAGCCTGAAGCTCTGATACAAATTGTTGTGCGTGACGGAAGCCTCGAAGTGACACGAACAAGAACAAGAACAAGAGATAAATCACAACTAATAAGCCAAACACAATATCACAGCAAAACAACGGATTTAACGTGGTTCGGCAAGTTGTCTACGACCACGGGATAAGGAGGGGGGAGTTCTTACTATTAGAAATCAAGAAAATATAAATAGAGTTACAAATCTCATCGATCAAACCCTAAAACAAAGCTCTAGATTTTTCACAAATCTCTCACAATTGGATGCAGCAATTCTCTCCCAAAGACGCTCAAAAACGTCCTTACTTAACCCTAACGAATCAGGATTAGAGTTATATATCAGCTCCAAAACGAACCGGGTCAAATAACTGACCCAACTACAAACCCGCTACGCGGTCAACCGTGACGGTCGACCGTGCAGGTATCGCGGTTGACCGCGACGGTCGACTGAACACCCTCGACAGAGAATAAATTGATTACAGGAAACTCACAGTCGACCGCAACGGTCGACCGAATCAATTCCCGAGAGTTAAATCGCCTACAGGATCCGCGTGATCGACCGCCACGGTCGACCGCCTTCAGCTCTAGAGCCTCTGCTCTCATGTGCATGTTCACAGTCGACCGCCGCTGACTCACGGTCGACCGCCAGTCTGCATGGCTAATTCTTGCTGATTTTCTGAACTTCTCTCGCCACTTCTTCAGCTTTTACAGCCTATTTAACTTGAATCCACATCAAAAAGGAATTGTGCAACCAGTTGAGCTGATTAGGGATGAGATAGCGGAAAGAAGTGTACATACTCGGTTAACCAATCCGTTACCACTAAGAACACATTGTTCTGTGAAATCCATCGCAACATCGTCCTAAGTCTGTTCAGATATTGGTAAGGTTGGCTTAGTCCAGGAGTAGCCACATTCTTCCCTTTAGCTTTTTTATTGATATTACAAGCTTCATGATCACCCTGGATATATCTCCACTCCTACCTAATAGAAACTTCTTTTCAATTTATGAAAAGTTTCAATTGCTCCAGCGTGACAAACATTGGGGATATTTTATTGTGCTTTAAGAAGTTTCCGCTTGAGGTAATGAGGTGTAGGAGCAATGAGGATTTTTCTCTTTTAGCAGTATACTTCCATATCTTTATTGTACTTTCCTTCTTCCAGTTCTCCTTGAGACAATTTGGGGTCCAAGTCGTGGAACTATGGATCTTTTGACACCATTTCATAAATATCAGACAGCCAACTGTGCACACTAATAATAGCGCATAAAAATATTCTCTTACCCTTCAATCAATGCCCACCACTATCATCATTTCTTAATAACCCATAAGTAGCCCTATTGAGCCTTTGAGATTTATACTTCACTCTATAATCAAAGTCATACAAAACTACTTGTTCCGTATTGACTTTTTTCCAATAAATGTTAAAAGGCTCTAATGATAAGTTTCGATCATAAAATTTTTCTCATCAAGTAGATAAACAACCACAACAACAACAAAGCCTTTATCTAAAAAATTTGGGGCGAGCTATATGAGTCCATCTATTCTATTCTGTTCTGTTGAAGGCTATCTCCTCCACTAAAGTAAGCATCATCATATCCTTCTTAATGGTCTCTACTCAAGTTGTCTTAGGCCTACCTCTACTCCTTTCTCCATTAATTATAGCCTTATTACTCCTCCTAATTGGTGCACATAGAGATCGAAGTAGGTTTCACATTGGCTGTCGGCTACTCAACACAACCCTCCTATATCCTTGCTTGGAACAGGCAGTGAAAAGATAAACAATCTAGCGCAACACTGGCGGAGTTACATAAGCTCAAACTCTTCCCTTTTAATACAGAGCTGGCATAATCAATAGGTCTTCCATTTTGCATTAGAACTGCTCCAATAGTTCTTTTAAACAATTTGGTATCATATTTAATCCAACAGTTGCTAATATGCTATATTTCTCATGGGAACAAGCATTCCTAATTTAGTTAATGCTCTTCCCTTTTTTTTAATTCTAATGGTCTGGCAACAATGCTCTTAATGGTTTCCAGACAGATGATTCAGATTTGAACTATGAAGTGGAAGGCTGCTCATCATCCCAAAATGAAGACTCATCATCCCAAAATGAAGAATCATGGAAACCTGTAGTATTTCAACCTGTATATTGTACAGATTTAGAATCAATATGTGCAAGTTACATCAAGTGTGGCAGAAGCACAAAAAACAATCATAACACTGAGAAATTGCGAAAGCATCTTGTGCATCAGCGTTGGAGGATTGAATTTAAACGAGACACAATTCAAAGGTACCGTTATCTGTCACCTGATGGAAATAACTGCTACTATTCCCTTAATAAGGTCTGCTATGATTTGATGGACGGAAAGCAGAGAAATGAAAGCTGCAAGGGAGGCTACTCCAAGCACAAAAATACTAACAAAAATCATGCAGAATTTTCTAATATGGACATTGGGCTACTGGCACCTGATGGAGATGACTCTTTCCAAAATAAGTGCACTGAAGACTCCATAGATACCACAAAACTGACAGATTCAGAAGGTTTATCTTGTTTTCATTCTTTGTTGTTCTCTACTTCTGCAGGCATTAATGGACGATTATCTTCTAGTGGTAGCTCTTCTCCTTCAGGGAAACAAACTATGTTTTCAGACAATGTCTCTCGTAAGGTGGGCCTAACAGAAGGGAATCCAAAAGAAGCAATACAAAAATATGTCGATGTCATAGAAAATGGAAAACGAAAGAAAGATAAAGCATCGATAGAAAATGCAAAGAAGCATCTTAAGAAAACGGGTTGGAACTTGTGGATGAAAGACAAGAAAATGAAGAAGGAGTTAGTTTATACCTCGCCCAATGGGAAAAACTATATTTCTCTTTATAGAGCATGTAAGGGATTCTTGCAAGATTCTCAAAATGAATCTTCTGAGAAGTCTACCAGAAGCACCGACTCTAAATCTGCAAAGGTATGCAATAAATTGGTCCCGCAACCATCAGGTGAATTTTCTAGTAACAAACAAAAAAGAAAAATGAAGACGGGAGCTTATACTAAGCAGCAGAGGAGATCAAACAGCAGATTTTCATCATGGTCAGTGGACGCCAGGAAAAGACCACGACTTGTAGAACCTGCCACTACTGAACGGATTAGTAAAACAGTTTTGTCTTGGCTTATTGACAAAGGTGTGATATTACCACAGCAAAAGATAACCTACATTCGTAAAACAGATGGCTGTCCTATAAAACATGGGAGAGTAACTCATGATGGATTTAAGTGCAGCTGTTGTCATAAGGTGTTCAGTCTTGTCAACTTTGAGGCACATGCTGGTTGCAGCACTTCCCAACCTGCTGCCAGCATAATCTTTCGAGGTGGAAAGTCCTTGTTAGAATATCAATTGCAAGAAGCACTTGCTAAGCCTGAATATGTCCGACGAGTACGATTAAAGAGGAATTGCTCCCAGTATGAAGGTGACTCTGAATGCTCTGTCTGCTTTGATGGTGGTGAGCTACTGCTCTGTGATCACTGTCCATCAGCTTTCCATCCAGATTGCGTTGGTTTAGAGGTACATTTTTTAGCTCATTTCCTTGTGTATCATTTGGACTTTGTACTAGGAATGTTTCTAGCCTCTCGGGAACAATACGTAATTTCGCTCAAAATTGTTGATATACATTTTGTTAATCTTGTATGGTTCGTCTGACTTTCCATCTTCTAAATCCTAGTTTTCTTTTCTATTTTTCCTGATGATTATTTCCTTTTTGTACTTCCCAACAGTTTGTTCTCGATTGTCCAGAACATGATTATGAATAATCTTGCTGTGGTTTCTATCATATTCAATTTATTCTGAAAATGAGATGAAAGTTTGAGAAGATGAAATTTATTGTATAATACTATAATTATCTTTCTCTTGAATTTTGGTTTAATGTAGGGCGTGCCTGAAGGAAATTGGTACTGTGCATCCTGTCGATGTTGCATATGTGGCCTTAGTGAATTCAACTGTGGTACTAATCTGTTCACAGATAAATCAATATTGTACTGTGATCAGTGTGAGCTAGGGTGTAAGTCATTTATTTACTCCTTAACATGCAAGCAGATAAACTCTTACATGTCCTAATGATAAACTTAACTGGTGTCGTATTTGTTTTATTTATTTTCTAACAGATCATGTGGGTTGCTTAAATGAAAAAGAATCATCCCAGCTTAACAGCTGTCCAATTGGCAGCTGGGTTTGCAGTAAAAGTTGTACTAAGGTATTTTTCTACATTTTTGCATAAGCCGCATAAGAGTTATATAGTACATCATTGTGGGGATAACAAGTTTCTACTGCTTCATGTGTATTTCACCTAGTGTTGCTTCTAGGAATTACCTTCATTTTTTGCTCATGAATGCTCGCTACATCTGATATTGTTTGCATTTCTTTGTACTTCACGTAATATAGAAAATGACATCTCTCTTAAATGAGAAATTCCTTACTACATTGAGGATAAATTCTCAACTACAAAGCCTGGAAGAGATGACTCCTTTGGTTATATTATTGGAATCTTATCATGTATTTTATGATTGTAATAATAATCTATAAATAGGGGCTGTGCGATATGATGGCCTGAGAAACACCTAAATCTACCTAATATGGTGTTGTGTACCTTCTTTTATTGGAAACTTTTTCAATGTTTTCACATCTCTTTAATATATTTTCATAACCAGTGAATTAGGAAAGAGCAAAACACTGTAGTATCTCACCTTACAGATGCAAGCCACACCTTTAAGCCATCAAAAGGAGAAATTGTTTATAGTTTAAATGTGAGCTTAGACAATGATTTGCTTTTGAGCTGCATTTGTCATGTCCCGATAAGTTCCCACTGTAGGGAGGTGGTTATTTATGTCAGTCTCAAAGGGTTATTTATGTCAGTCTCAAAGGTTTCAAGTATTGTTCAATACAGATAATGTGTGGACCATATTTAGTCGAATTGTAACATATCAATATGATCAATATGAAACTGTTAGATATCTGAGTATCAGCTAATTGCTACTACTACTACAGATTGATAAATTGGTAATTGAATATGGCTAAGATAGTAGGATAATGAAGGTCTGAAGTTTAAAAAAAATACTGCTGTATTAGAAAAGAAATAAAAAGAAATCTATGTAGACACCACCATGTGAATCACCAAAACTGACTAAATTTTCAATACCCATATCCAATACTTTCAATTCGAAACCACTGATACTTCCAAATTGGCTAATGCTGATATCAAGATTCCAAATCTTATCACACATATTTCTTTTTTTAAATATAAATCTAAGCTCTTAAAGGAATAAAAATACTAAATCAAAGATTCCTTTTTTCAATCTTTATATATTACAAAATGAATATGTATAATCCCATAGAAGTGTATTTCAAAATGATCCAGATCAACTTTAGTTAGGAATAGAAGTTTGGAGAAAAACCTATGAATATTATCATGCCTAGACAGTTTTAGATTGAGGATGAATACTTCTACAAATTGTCAAAAGTGTAAAATAAACATTCCTTTCATTTTCCTTTGTGGATTAAAAGTATACAAAAAGTAAAATATGATAAAAAAAGGAAAATTCATCTTCTCTTTCGCTTTAGTGCATTTTGGAGTAAAAACTTAATCAATTCAATAAACAAGAGAGAAAAAAGATACAACAAAATATAGTATTTTTGTTATCATAAATATTTGAGATTATTCTTCTTAAGAATTTTAATTGGGTTTTTACAGCGTCTTTCAGTCTTCACTAGTTAAGTTTCTTAATAATGGTGTACACCCTTGAACAAAATTTTGTTTCTGCCCCTTCTTTAATTGCATCTCCACTTGTAACTTTTAGCTATTTATTTACTGTTTTATGCAAAGTTTTACATGCATTATGATTTTTTTCCCCTGTTAGATGGTCTCAAAAAGTATTCCTTTCAGTCAAGTTATTGCTGCTTCAAGATATTCTACTAACCAATTTGCAGATATTTAATCATTTCCATAAGATGCTTGGAAAATCCAACCCTACATCTGTAGAAGGTTTATCGTGGACTATTTTGAGATCAAACAAAGAGAATGGTGCTGATAATTTTGATGATGAAACCATTACCGAGTACCATAGCAAACTTCATATTGCGCTAGATGTGTTGCATGAATGCTTTGAACCTCTTAATGATCCCCGTACCCAGAGCGATGTTCTTACTGATATTATTTTCAATAGAGGGTGAGATTTCTATAATTAACTTCCTTTTCATTTATTTGATCTGTACTGTCTAATAATTATTGTGCGCATATAAATGCTTTACTGGTTATATTTTACTTTCTATTCGGAGAAACTTGGTACCAAGTTGCTCCAAGCAACTTGGTAGTGACGTGGCTTAATCTTGTCCCTACATCTATATTGGAGTTGGTGAAGGGTGGTTGAGGCTCTAACTTCGTGGTGTGATATAGGGGCAAGATTAGGCCATATCACTACCAAGTTGCTTTAAGCAACTTGGTACCAAGGTTCTCCATTTTTCTCATATATATATGTACATCTTTAATGACACCAAGATATAGAAAATAATTCTTATTAAACCAGTGTATAGAGAGTACTTCCTCTAGCAGTATAGCATCCTTATTTATAAAATGTTACCATCTACTTGAGTTGTATGCTAATCATTACATTTTTTTAGTTGAATCCTCCACCTTGTGAGGAGTAACACTCTCTTTTTCAATCAACATTAAAGATTTTCCTGCCCAGAGGAGCAGTAATCTATCAGGAACACTATATCATTTTCCTAAAAATTAATCTAACATTTTAGTGTAACAAATAGTTTTTCTTAAAGTGATGGCATATATTTTAAACAACTGGTGCTTAAGCAAAACAAACCATTAGGATATCAAGTTAGAGTGTGTCAATATTTCTGTCCTCACTTTTGTTGAAGTTGTAAATCAGAGGACAAGAAGAAAATATTGACATTCTAGTAGTTGCATAAAATCAAATGTACTCGATAATTATTAAAGCAGTTGGGCATATCACTTAGGGGTGTAAACAGATATCTGAGGCATCCAAATCTGATTAAGATCTTCATTCCCTTAAGTGGATATGTATATTAACGATTAGCATCCATTATGCTTCATGGTGTTTATGATCAGAGATGGAAATAGAGAACATGGTAAGATGTAATGCAGTTTCCATTACAAAATGTTATGAAGCCATGTGTGCCAGATGCATATTAGTGAATATGGATATTAACAATTAGCATCCATTATAGTTCATGGTGTTTATGATAAGAGATGGGTGGATGGAAATAAAGAACATGGCGAGATATAATGCACAGTTTCCATGACAAAAAGTCTACTTGCATATAATGTCTATTATGAAGCCATGTATGTCAGACATGTATGAGACTCATGCAATGTTTATGTTATTCCATAGCATTGCATTCTATAATTTTTCATGTGTTGATGTCTTATGTTGTGTTGTGTCTGTTCATGAAAGTCGTGATTCTGGGAAAATCTTTCTCAATATGAATTGTTATGCATAGAATTTGAAAATCAAGATTTTCTGATCAAAGTTACCCAGATACTTAATAGTGGCTCCTGTATCTGTGTTCAACACGACCCGTATCTGTGTCCATGTCCGACGCTGCTTGGGCACTTCTGGAATGTATGCATACATGTATTCAGATGCATGCTCAATTTGATAATACATGCTTTAGTTTAAAACACACACAGTACACTTCTTAGATGTAAATCTTGCACTTAACCTCAAATTTATATCTTACACTCAACCTCAAAATTTGCAGCTTGTTGGACTTTGGTGAGGTTTGTTTCAGTCCATATCCAATTCATAAGTATGATTCTAAAGGATCGTTTGGATATCTAGTTTGAAAACGAGACATTTTCAATTTATTATCTACTCATTAAAATCGACATAAGTGTTATAGACTTATAAGGATTTTAGTTCTCATAAGATGTGAATGATAAAACAATATCAATCTCATATATATTACTAATTTCCATGTGTATATATATAGTCCTGTTGATGTACCCTACCTTTTACAAGTTTATTGTGTTCCATATCTGCACCCATGTCCGTGTTAGCAGCCGGACCTGTATCGATGCAACGTAGTTACTGATATTATTGTGGTAAATAATGCCAAAAGTAGTTAATCTCCTTTTTCTGTAAGGGATTGGTTGTGTGTACAGTGTCTACAAAGACAGGTGCTGTCTTCATGCAGGCAGTCTGGACAATTTGTTTCCTAGTGGTAAAGAGATTGTGTCTGGAGAATGGCTGGTGATTGTTATTTTGTACTTTTAGGCTCCACACTCCAGACTTTGGATTACAGACGGCATTAACATATTAACATTACAAACGTTGAGTTTAGTCACAAGTTTAGGACCATGATTTATTTTCTCAATCAAAACCGAAGTTAAATTTAACGAGCGAAAAGAAAATAAAAATTTTGGAGGTCTCTGCGTGCATCACGCCATAGACATGCTGGGTGTCTGGTGTATATGTCTTGACATTTGGTCCAAAGATCCCCTTTACATAGTAGGGGAGTCTCAACATATACTTGCAACCAACTTACTGGTTTTCTGAATGTGGACTAAATGCGAGGCTTCAAAAGCCAACAACTCAAAAGGAAATTTAGCCCCGTGAGACCATGAAATATAGATGGAAGAAAATTTTCCGCTCTTTTATAAACATACATCCAACAATTAAGTTTTCATGTTGTTAGAGGACAAAATTATGACCCTCAAACCTCACCATAACTTCGGAGTTTTGGAGTAGTGGTAGGTTCTTTGAAATTTTACAAAGCAACCTAGGTTCAATTCCCACCGGTCATGAATTTAAAGCAGATTGTAAAATAATTGATACAGCTCCATGATTTCAGATTTCTGTCCATAGAAAGGGCGCTCAACCCCGGGGGCGTGTTAGAGTACAAAATTATAACGTTCAACCCTCACCATAATTTAGGGTTTTGGTGTAGTAGCAGGGTCCACTTGTAAATATCTGATGAGAAGTTATGTGAAAATGAAAAGTTGTACCACTAAATAAGATAGAATGTCCCGGAGAAGTATTTGTTCTTAGAGAAGCATTCTTAAAGAGTTTGACATACTTTTAATACAAGAAAAAAAAAATATAGAGTATGTGTTGTGGTCATCTTTAATTAAGAAAACATTTTATTATGAATCTGACCAATGTGGAAAATATGAAAAGACTTCAAAGAGGAGGAAACTTTAAGGTTTCCAGCCTTAGCTTGTTCGTTCTCTGATTATTTCTGAGTTTTCTTAAGCAATCAGTCTGTTACTGATATTTCTTGTTATTTGCCTCTTCTTAGACATCCTTCAAACGTGATAGATATCTATGCAATGTCTTTTGATGATTGATGAGAAATTTTTTATTATGGTCTCACGCAGGTCAGAACTACGTCGATTGAACTTTCAGGGTATTTACACTATCATTTTGGAGAAGGGAGATGAACTTATATCTGTCGCCACATTCAGGTACTGCAACAATAAGATATTCTGTGAAACCTTTCTAGTTATTATATGCTTGTTCTTTCAAAACTATATCCAGGAATTACAATATTGTCCTCCCTCTTCCAATGGTCGATTAGGGTCTACGGTGAAAATGTTGCAGAAATGCCTTTTATTGGAACTCGTTTTCAGTTTCGCCACCAGGGAATGTGTCGCCTTCTTGTGGGTGAGCTAGAAAAGGTAATACAACCAACAAATTACCAATAAGTGCTTATCATGTTAGTCCATAATTAGAGAATGATTGATATACATATCCATTTGAGTTTAATCGATTACTTTAAAAAGCCTAGATATCCACTATCCAAGCAGAACAACCATTTCTACCATGAACATAGTAACAGTTACTTCCAATTTATATCATGGTTTTTTGGCTTCATTGATGTTGCATGTTCCAATTGCTATATTCATCCTAGTGAACAACTTGATCTCCATCTGTTACTCAAGCATTCAGCCATCCTCTTCTCATTAACACTGAAGAGGCTCTCTTTAAGCTTGTATAACCTATATGTGATCAAACGAACCATAAAAATGATATAATCATAGTTCTTATCTCCCTTTAAAATATGTTTGTGCATCTTTGCTCGGTTTTCCCCATCTAATTCCTTAAACATGTGTAGATGGTTGAAGTTAGCAATTACGTCCGTCCTCATGCATATATGCATTTGGTGTTTATGTATGCATTAATGCCTGTTGAGGTGTCTAGGTGCATAACTTCTGTATTGTCATCATTTCTCTCATAAATGGATATGAATTTGGTTTGCAGCTGCTTTCTGCATTAGGGGTAAAAAAGTTAGTCTTGCCAGCAGTTTCCGAGCTTCTAAACACATGGACTGGATCCTTTGGGTTTGCTCAGATGACAAAATCTGATAGAATGGAATTATTGAGATACAACCTTCTCGGTTTCCAAGATGCTCGTATGTGTCAGAAGTTCCTCAGCACACCTTCAACAACCACAAAGGATCCAGAGAAGAAACTAATAAAGGTAATTCTTAGCAAACCTAAAGTATAAGGGTAAATTTCACTTAAACCCCGCCAGAACTTTGGGGTTTTGGACATAGCCCCCTAAAATTTTGTTTGTTCCACTTAACCCCCTGAAAATTTCTCATTTAGCATTCCCTCATCCCCAGCCCTCCTAACACTGTGAACTTTGATGGATCATGCGTCAAACACATGACAATAAAGGACTAAACTACCCCTTAGTTTATTAAGAATTACCCCCTTTATATTTTTCATTTTTGCGGGTAATATTTCAGAAAGGGCATTTTGGTCATTTGACCGTTATAGATAATGATGTCGGGAGGGTTTTTCCAAAACTTCATAGTTTATGGGGTTAAGTGGAATAAACAAAGTTCCCAGGGTTCTGTGCAAATCCTCAACGCTCTGGGGTTTAAGTGAAATTTACCCAAAGTTTATTGTATATTGCCTTTTCTCGTTTCCTCTTTCCCGCCTTGTGTATGATTGACAGTGTTGTCTCCGAGATCATGGATTCTGATTTGAAATTTTGTATTTATTTATAGGAATTCTGATTTGAAATATTGTTGAAGGGAATATCATCAAGTTGAAATGAATAATAAAATATCCAGAACATGTGTTCACATGGAACTTTTGCTTTTAGAATCTTTGAGACTATATACAAACCTTGGTTTCTTATGCTAACTGTTGTCAACTTGCTCAGTGCTTTTCCTGGTAAGTGCAAAGCCAGCTGTTTGATTAAGGAACATCCTATTCTCTTTTTGTCTATTATCTTAGCCATTGCGTTCTCTCAAAATTTTCTTGAGATTTACCATGATTTTATTTGGTGCATTTTCAGGTATCTTCACACATGAAGAGCATTGGACACTGTCTAGTATCACCTACTCTGGTAGTTTGTAGGTAGAGCTCATTTTATGTTTATGGTTTGCATTTCAAAAATTTTGTAGAGAACCTTATATTGAAAATAAAATTGTCATTTTTCAACCGGAAAAGTCTGGGTTGTGGCTCATTTTGCTTATCGGGTTGGATTTCTGAAATTTAACCTGCAGTAAAGTTTGCTAAAAAGTGGCAGGTTTCTATATCATGTCAAGTGTTTCATTTTTATAATGTTTTTATTTTATTTATTTATTTATTTATTTATTAATACTATTTTTTTATTTGTTTTGGGGGGTAAGGATGTAGCAGTTTTTTCTTAGAAAAAATTGTTTCAAGGCCCCAAAAAACAAAATGTGATATGCCCAAGCCCTATGTATTATTCCTAATGTGTATTAGCCCCATTATACTTCCCAAGATGTGTTCCAGCTCATGTTTACATTTCCCAAGAAAAAAAACCAAAAAAACCCAAACTACCCCTCCCCTCTTCTTCTTCTTCTTCTTCTCCTTCTCTGCCAATCTTTTTTTCCCTAGAGCCCACAACTCAATCCTCACTCTCCGCATCACCTCCCGGCCCACCATCTTCATCTCCGACCGCTCCCTCGCCCACCGTGCCCTCGTCCACCATGGGCCCACTTATCCGACCGTCTCCCCACCAGCGAGCCCAATCGCGTCGGGTCCTTTTAGGCATCCTTCCCCGCCTCCTGCCACCATCAGCCCGACGGCCCGCGTGAACCTCTTTGATCGTCCGATCTCGATGTCCCGCCGCATGGAGCAGCACCCCATCCACCTCATCTGCCGCTCCGACTCCCCCTTCCTCGGCCGCAAAGTCCTCGCCCTCTCCGCTTCAGACAGGCTCCAGTCGGGCCACGCCTACTTCATCCTCCCCTCCCACTTCCTCCACTCCGTCCTCTCCTTCGTCATCGTCGTCTCCTCCTCCTCTTTCGTCAGGAGCTTCGACAACGAGAAGACGAAGAATAGGATGGTGAGGGTGAGGGTGAAGGATGAGGTGCGTGCTCGCGGGTGATGGCAATGTGAGCAGGAGGAAGCTCTTTAACACGAGAGGAGGAATGCTGGAGGAGGAGAAGAGGAGGTTGAGGGTTTGCGATAGCGAGGAGCTGGAGAAGGAGTGCAGGCTTATTAGCGATGGAGAGTTATTGGCAGTGTTGGAGCCTTCTGTTCTGTTGGAGTGGCTGCAGCAATTCTATGCATTTTCATTTTCGGCGGTTGCCAGTTGCAGAAGCATCAGCATCAGAATCAGAAAGCTTCAGTTTCAACTTTATACCGATGAGAAGGTTGATAACTATAAAATTCATTTATGCTTATCCTTTTGATTCATTTGACTGGAAAGTCTTTATTGTTTTAACTGCAAAGGATTAAGCAAGTGATGCGGGAGGAAGCACTTCATGTATGTAGAATGGAGGCATGGGGATTGTGGCTTGGAATACTTTTGTTATTTGGAGATCAAGTACAAGGAATGTTGGGGTTATATGTTCATATATGGATGTGGAGATTATGAATATACAAATCTATTTTTAATTATTCGCTCATATATGAGTCTTTTAGTTGATCAGTAAATGGCAGAACATTTTCATTCAAGATCCTTGTTTTTCTTTTAAATGTTAAGTTTAGTACATTGACTGTTATGTTTTACTTAATACATGTAAACTATAGCTGATTGACTGTGAACATTTACCTGTTTCATGTAAACCGTTGTAGTTAACATGTTAACCTTTGTAGTTAACATGTTAACTATTGTAGTTAACATGTTAACAATTATTGTTAACATGTTAACTATTGTAGTTAATATGTTAACTATTGTAGTTAAGATGTTAACTATTATATATAAACTGATAACTATCACAGCTTACATGTTAACTATAATATGAACGCATGTTAAATGTAAAATCCAACATGTTAACTATAATTTGTAACGTGCTATCCATAAGGTGTAACATATCATGTTAATTTGTAACATGCTTCTCTAACCCCACCTCCCTCAAATGGGTTGGGATCGAGGAGATGAAGTGGGTGAGGGTCTTGGTTGTTGACTACTAAATTCTTGATTGTTGACGTTTTCAAGTGTGAATAGGTGCTAATTCTTCTTCTTCTCTTCTAAAACGCATGCCAATTCCAAGCCAACTAATTATCATGCTAACTATTGAAATACTTATTTATGTATATTCGTTGAGGACGAATATACACAGCTGATGACATAAATAAGTATTTCAATAGTTATATATGTCAATAGCTGTGTTATAAACGTTAATGACGAATATACACATGCTAACAAAGTAATTTCATAGTTACATGACATATGTAAGTAATTGAAATAGTTAATAGGACAAATTATACACAGATATTGACATATATAAATCCTCAACATCACATTTTTCTTAGGTGGGCATACACTTATGTTTCTGAGTAGCTTAACGAAGCGAACAAATAAAGTTAACATGTTAGCTGTGGTAAATTAACAGTTAACAAGAAATTAACAAGTTATCGTGTAACTTAACAATCTAACTTGCGAAGTTAACATGTTACATGTGTAACTTAACAAGTTAACAAAGAAAGTTAACAAAGTTATCTGTGTAACTTACAATCTAACTGCGAAAGTTAAACATGTTACATGTGTAATTTAACAATCTACCTGCGAAAGTTAACATGTTATTTGTGTAACTTAACAAGCTACCAAGAAAAGTTAACATGTTACTTGTGTAACTTAACAATCTAACAGAGTAACTTAACAAGCTAACAAAAGTATTTCAATAGTTAATGATATATACAAGTATTTCAATATTTAATAGGACAAATTTGTGCATCAATTTTATATCATATTTGCATTATAGTTCACATCCCTACAAAAGTATTCCAGTTCATATACACAGCTACTGTATACATACAAAAGTATTTAGCTATTACATACACCCAAAAGTATTTCAGTTCATACATACAAAAGTGTTTCACATCCGCAACTCATATCAATCGGCGATCGGTTCGTTGCAAGTTGCTCAGTTGTGGCGATCGGTTCGTTACAAAAGTGTATCACATCCGCCTCCGCCGCCGCCTCTCTTCCCTTTGCCCCTCCTCATCCCTCCAACTATCCTGCTACCGGCCATCTCCGAGTCCGATATACCATCTGACACAGATCCGAAACCCAATAACCCGATAAGCCTCGTCTACCGTCCTTTGACTTCATCCTCATCACCATTTTCTTCATTGAGTTGGATAGTAGATAAATTCACTCGCCATATAGCTAATTGTCTGCAAGTGTAAACAGAGTGTTAGAGACGCACATGATTTACTCGGGAAATATTACATTATCAAAACAAAGTCACAGTACATGTCCAAACTCCATATTACAGCAAAAAATTGAGTTTTTTGAGCCATTTCATTAAACATATAGCCACCCATACTCATATTTACACCTCCTCATTGAAACTCATTGATTCAGGCAAGCCGCCAACAAACCCATTTCTAGAAAAAATCAACCTCCGTAGGAACTTCAACCCCTCGATCGAATCAGAAACGAACCCATCGAACCCATTTGAGGAAACATCCAAGACCCTCACCCACTTCATCTCCCTGATCCAACCCATTTGATGGCGGGGACTTTGCGGCCAAGGAAGGGGGAGTCGGAGCGGCAAATGAGGTGGAGGGGGTGCTGCTCCATGCGGCGGGACGCCGGAATCGAACGGTCGAAGAGGTTCACGCGGCCATCGGCTGAGATGAGGCTGATGGTGGCGGGGGCGGGGAAGGATGCCCAAAAGGATCCGACGCGGTTGGGCTCGCTGGTGGGCACGGTGGGCGAGGGAGCGGTCGGAGATGAAGATGGTGGATCGGGAGGTGATGCGGAGAGTGAGGATTGAGTTGTGGTCTCTAGGGAAAGGGGTTAGTTTGGGTTTTTTTGGTTTTTTTTCTTGGAAAATGTAAACATGAGCTGGAACACATCTTGGGAAGTATAATGGGGCTAATATACAATAAGAATAATACATGGGGCTTGGGCATATCACATTTTGTTTTTTGGGGCCTTGAAGCAATTTTTCCTTTTTCTTATGATTAATCCCTCTCATAATCTTTTGTAGCATCCATATGCAAATCAATGGACAACAATTACTTGTTATAAAATATAGACAGCCTGTACCCCGCTTCCTCTAAAATAGCTTAATATACTCGTGTATAATGCACACAAATAAATTGGATTAAAAGTTTCGATCAGAGGAAAGTGTCAGGTATCGTTTGCAATTTTTATTTGATTGTTGTTTGTATGTTTGATTCTCGTTGTTCGCTTGGAGCCTACTTTATTTTTCCTTTTTAAGTCCTCGGTACGTCCAATAATATTTTATTCGTAATTATTAAAGTTTTGTAAGTCACGACAACTACAGTGATGCCATTGATGAGCTAAGTCTCTTTAGAATTTCTTTTAGTGACCTAATTAAAGGCCAACTAGTAGTGCATAGGTTCTTTTTGCTTGACCAAGCTTCTGGTCATGATTAAATTATTTAGATATGTTGTATTTTTTTCGTACTATCGTGCTTAAATTGACTATTCTTTTGTTGCTCAACTTATACTTTTATAAAAGTGTGTAGAGATCCTCTACATTTTTGTTTGTATAGAAGCTCTACGACTCACTAATCACAGTTTCTCATCCAGTAAACTCCATAAACAATATTCATTATATAAATTTCATAAAAAATTTTAAATGAAGAGACTCACTGAATAAGCAAATGCTATTAATCCACATAACCAATTGTAGAAGTTCTCTACAACCCAAAGATATAGAGGATTTCTACCCTGTAAAAGCACTCATTTAGGACTTAAATGTTGCAAAATACAGAAAATACCCTTCTATGCAGTTTAATCGCCAGATGATCATAAAATTATATTCTTAAATTTTTTTTAATATATACAATATGATACATTCACACTATACAAAGTATGACAACGTAATATTTTGAAAATATATAATACTTAGAGATTGGATTTTTTAGAAATGGAATGTTAAATTATTATACATATCAAACGCAACTTCAGTCTTAGTTTTTTTATTCAATATTGTAAAGAACTATTGTGTGTTTTCTAAGTCTGATAGTTTGTTTTTGAAAATTTTTGGATTAATAAACAAAAGTGTTTATATAACTAATAAAGTTTAGAGGATTAATGTGTAAAGGGAAAAACCTTCAGATTCTAATCTAAATGAGAGATCATTACTTCGGTCAAAAAAGTATATGATGGGAAATTATGGAAAAGAGCAGGCGGCTATGATTTTTTTATTATTTTTTTTTCGAAAAGAGCAGGCGGCTATGATTACAATCAATAAATTACTACAAAAAATATAAAAGTCTCAATTATTGATGAAAGGGGCTCTAGATATTAGTCTCTTACTGTGGAGAAGAACTTGAAAAAAGCAGATTTTTGGTCATAAGTCGACTCATGCACAGGCATAAGTCGACTTATGGTAAGTCGACTTATGTTGTGTCGTAAGTCGACTTACGATCTGCTGTGGATTGTTGATTTTGGGCTCTGGCAAGTCGACTTATCAGACCTGTTAAGTCGACTTATGAACTCTTCTCCAGTTGTCGTTTTTCGTTCTGCCAAGTCGACTTATGCAGACTGATAAGTCGACTTACGACGGGTTTTTTGGAAAGTTCAGGTTCTTATTTGCAGTCTGTTTGGGTTTCTGTTTTGGTATAAATACCAATACGATTTGAGGGTTTTGTGGGAGCATATTTGGGGATTTTGGAGCACAGAAAAGAGAGATCTTTCTGAGCTATTGGTTAGGGTTATTGGTTGAGAGGTTGAGAGATTTGTTGGTGAGATTAGTTGGTTCGTTTGAGCGATTTGTAATCTCAATTTGTACTCTCCTTCTCTATTAGTGGAAACCCTCCCCCTTCTTGCCCCGTGGACGTAGGCAATTGCCGAACCACGTTAAAATTGGTGTTGGATTTGTGCATTGATATTTGGTTATTTTTAGTCTTTTTTGATCGGCGTTTGTTTTGATTCCTCGGCGCCGCCGTCTGTTCACAACAAGTGGTATCAGAGCATATCGCTATATGGCACTACACTCATTGTCTTTCTCCTTATCCTTTCTTGACTGTTATCTTTTTTTCCGCTACCATGGTATCTTCTTTATCATTTTTATTCTCTTCTCAATCATCTTTCCTCCTTCTTCTCCCTTTACCATTACAGCATTTTCTCGTTTGTTTCCGCATTGGTTTGGTGGTGTTTTGAGGATTATGGCCGAGAAAGAAGGAGTTGTGGGCAGTACTTCCGGCGTGAAGACCGTCCAAAGCTTGAATATCCACTCGATGAAGATTGACGTGGAAAAGTTCAATGGCACAAACAATTTTGGACTTTGGCGATGCGAAGTCATGGATGCGCTCAACGCGCAAAATTTGGAAGATACGTTGGAGTTGAACGGGAAACCGGACAATATTGATGAGAAGGTTTGGAAAAAGATGAATCGAACGGCGTGTGGTGTGATCAGGTCTTGTCTCACTCAAGATCTAAAGTATGATGTGATTAATGAGACTTCTGCAAAGAAGATTTGGGAGATCCTTGAGAGCAAGTATTTGACCAAGAGTGTGGAGAATCGCTTGCATTTGAAGAGGAGGCTTTACCGCTTCCAGTTGAAGAAAGGAACCTCCATTGGTGATCACATGAACCACTACACGAAGCTTCTTGCGGATTTGGCGAATGTGGATGTTAAGATTGAAGATGAGGACAAGGCGTTGTTGCTATTGAGTTCCTTGCCTGACGAGGAATATGAGACCTTCGTTCTTACTCTTATTAATGGGAAGGCATCTCTTTCGTATAGTGAGGTCACCGCTGCACTTGTGAATTATCAGCTTCGAAAGAAGGATAAGGAGACTTCGATTGAGCCGGTAGCGGGGGCGTTGGTCGCAAGAGCAAAGGATCCAAACCGTAGTGGGAGGTCACAGTCTAGAGGGGCACATCTTGGAGTTCGTAAGAATCAGTGTGCCTTTTTCAAAGAGGATGGACATTGGAAAGCCGAATGCCCAAAGTTAGTTGATCGAGCCGGGAAGAATAAGGGAAAAGCTATTCAAGCTTCAGAGGCGAACGTTGTCAAGGCTAGTGGCAACGATTCAGATTCGGATTCTTCGGGCTACTCATTATCTACACTGCCGTCAGTTTGTGTTGTCTACTCTACAGAGTGGATGTTCGATTCGGGGGCTACATACCATATTTGCCCTAGGAGGGATTGGTTCTCCAGCTTTCAGGAGTTGGAAAGAGGGGATTTTGTGCTCATGGGGAATGATCACAAATGCTCTATTGGTGGTATCGGTACCGTTCGGATCAGGATGAGTGACGGGGTGATTCGGGAGTTGGTTGGAGTGAATTTCGTTCCTCAGTTGAAGAAGAACATCATTTCACTTGGAGCTTTGGAGGCATCAGGCTATAGGGTGACCTTGGCGGATGCACGCTTGAATGTTACATTTGGGTCCATGATTGTGATGAAGGGCATCAGAAGGAGCAATTTGTACTATTTGCTTGGGAGCACGGTGATTGATAGGGAGATGGTGACTTCATCAGATTCGGCTAGACTGTGGTATTGTTTGGTGCTGGGGTATATGATTGGTAATGTCGTGCATTGGTTGTTGAGGAGTGCTTTGACCTGCAGATTGAAGTCCTGTGAGCACATTGGGATGAGCAAGACCGTGGTGGAGTTTGGCATTCCTATCCATCGAGCGAGGGGTCTTTTAGGAGGTGTTCAGTCAGGCATTTGGGGGCCTTCCAAGGAGGCATCATTGGGAGGTAATCGTATCTTGGTTTCCACAGTTGGTGATTGTTCTAGGCATTATTGGGTCGCGACCAGTTCCCGTTGGTGTAAAGTCCTAGAAGTCAACAACAATTGGAAGAAGTGTATTGGCAGAAAGGTAACTCATTGTTTCAGCTTTGGTAGGGGTCCTTTCTTGCGTTGGTGCCGAGCTCACGGCAATAGGAGACACTTCATTGGTGTGGAGACTTTGGGGCGACGAGATGAGATGACAGTTTCGATGGGTCGTTCCTTTCTGGAGGAGGATCGGCGTTTGATGTCGAGCATTGGCATTGGTGTGCGGGCTTCGACATATTTGGGTCATCTTATGCATAGGTCGCCGACTGCTGCTTTAGGAGTTATTAGATCTGGTGGAGCTGCTTCAGATTTTGGGTCGCGTCGGATATTTGGATACCCAGCATTTGGTCACATCGTGGATGTGAGATTGGATCCGATTGCGCGTTTGGGGTTCGGAGGCTCAGTTGATTATCGTTTGGGAGCTTCTGATTTTGTTCTGAGCAGGTATGTCACTTTTGACTCTCGGCAGGTGGAGAGTGTTGATCAGGTCATTTGGATATCGCAGCAGGTGGAGAGTGATGCTACTCCACGTTGGGTGGAGATTACTCCACATACTCCAGATCATACTGCGTCATTTGGGATTCCAGCTGAGGTGACACAGGTTGGGGATCATTTGATTTCGGATGCAGATGATGGATTCAGTTTTGGGAAAACTTCGCCGAGGTGGAGAATTATGGAGAAGAACTTGGAAAAAGCAGATTTTTGGTCATAAGTCGACTCATGCACAGGCATAAGTCGACTTATGGTAAGTCGACTTATGTTGTGTCGTAAGTCGACTTACGATCTGTTGTGGATTGTTGATTTTGGGCTCTGGCAAGTCGACTTATCAGACCTGTTAAGTCGACTTATGAACTCTTCTCCAGTTGTCGTTTTTCGCTCTGCCAAGTCGACTTATGCAGACTGATAAGTCGACTTACGACGGGTTTTTTGGAAAGTTCAGGTTCCTATTTGCAGTCTGTTTGGGTTTCTGTTTTGGTATAAATACCAATACGATTTGAGGGTTTTGTGGGAGCATATTTGGGGATTTTGGAGCACAGAAAAGAGAGATCTTTCTGAGCTATTGGTTAGGGTTATTGGTTGAGAGGTTGAGAGATTTATTGGTGAGATTAGTTGGTTCGTTTGAGCGATTTGTAATCTCAATTTGTATTCTCCTTCTCTATTAGTGGAAACACTCCCCCTTCTTGCCCCGTGGACGTAGGCAATTGCCGAACCACGTTAAAATTGGTGTTTGGGTTTGTGCATTGATATTTGGTTGTTTTTGGCCTTCTTTGATCGGCGTTTGTTTTGGTTCCTCGGCGCCGCCGTCCGTCACAACAAGTGGTATCAGAGCATATCGCTGTTGTTCGGACCTACACTTACATCTTTAATAATTACAATATTGTCCCTCTTAAAAATTGGATATTAGTCCCTTAAGTCATATAGAGTCTTGCAAAATGGTCTCACTTTTAGTTTTTCAGTTAAAAAACCAGACCAAGATTGGCTTAACTTGTAACCCAATAACTGCAATCTCCCATGGTTAGAAAAGACTACAAAACTAATCACTGGAGAAGAACTTAAGTGGATTTAGGTTTTTTAAAAACTAGTATTAGGTTTAAGCTCACTAAGAGATGAGTTTGGGAACATAATAGGGGGTATAATGGTCAATTTGCCTCTAACTACTAGGTTGGACGAAATATGCCCCTCAAATCGAACATGTGTTAACTTTTGAAGGGCCATTTGCCAAGACCTAGTGGATTTAAGGGACTAGTATGCAATTAAGAAAATGTAAGGCGCTAAGATCTAAAAACCCCTTAAATTTTAATAGGTAATGAATCGGACATTAATAGCGTTAAAATTAACGGCGGCGAGGCTACTTAAGTGCCAAAAGAAAGAGGATAGATCAATAAGTACTAGGTTTTTTTAAAACTAGCATTAGGTTTAAGCTCACCAAGAGATGAATTTGTGAACATAATAGGGGGTACAATGGTCAATTTGTCTCTAACTGCTAGGTTCGACGAAATATGCCCCTCAAATCGAACATGTGTTAACTTTTGAAGGGCCATTTGCCAAGACGTAGTGGATTTAAGGGACTAGTATGCAATTAAGAAAATGTTAGGCGCTAAGATCTAAAAAACCCTTAAATTTTAATAGGTAAAGAATTCGACATTAACGGCGTTAAAATTAACGGCAGCGAGGCTACTTAAGTACGAAAAGAAAGAGGATAGATCGATAAGTATTAGGTTTTTTTAAAACTAGTATTAGGTTTAAGCTCACTAAGAGATGAGTTTGGGAACATAATAGGGGGTACAATGGTTAATTTGCCTCTAACTGCTAGGTTCGACGAAATATGCCCCTCAAATCGAACATGTGTTAACTTTTGAAGGGCCCATTTGCCAAGACCTAGTGGATTTAAGGGACTAGTATGCAATTAAGAAAATGCAAGGCACTAAGATCTAAAAACCCCTTAAATTTTAATAGGTAAAGAATTCGACATTAACGACGTTAAAATTAACGGCGGCGAGGCTACTTAAGTGCCAAAAGAAAGAGGATAGATCAATAAGTCCAACATGACATAAATTTTGAGATATTGAATTGGTTAGATATTATGTTTGAGGTTTCTGAGTATGCGCAGAAATTCACGTGCTACCCGTCGGCATGGGATCTGAGCGATCGCGGACATTCATTTGACGTATGACGACCAGAATGAATGATTATATGACTTATGCCACTGGTGAGTCGGTATCGATCATCTGCTATATTTTATAGGGACACGGAACGTACGGTTCAAATTTTTGGGTCCCTAGTAATTTACAGAGGTGCAGTTTTTTTTTGGTCAAAATAAGTTGCGTTAATTGCACTTAAATCCCGTGTAGTTTCCCCCACTTTGGCTCAGACTTATTATATATAGCTAAATATCAAAAAACGCCCTAACTTTGGACAATTATCAGAAAACTCCTCTTAACTTTCAAAATATCAGAACCCCCTTAAGTATAGGAATTACCACAAACCCTCATTTAACTTTCATATTTTATTAGAAAATCCCCTTTAACTTTTAAATTTTATTAGAATACCCCCCTAAATTAGGGGGATTTTTGATAAAATCTCAAAGTTAAGGGGGTTCTCTAGTAGCCATCCAATTTTTTTTTAATTTTTTTTTTTGGGGGGGGGGGGG
>NC_033800.1:18020618-18054577 GCF_001876935.1 Asparagus officinalis
TGATAGTTAGCCTATTATATACTCAATTGTTTTTTACAGAATCTGTATATCCTAATTTTTTTTAAAATTTATATTTCAACACCCTTAGTTATGAAAACACAAGATTTTTTGCATACGTTAATTTTAGAATATTTTAGTGTTGATGTCAGTTATCAAATATGGAGTTTAGTTAAGGATTAATGTGGCGTTGGAGTCCTCAAACTCCTTCAGATGGCTGGTCTGGGGGCCTGTTGTTCTTCCCTGCACACGAAGAAATCGTAAGAGGTCGGAGTTGGATTCTCTGATTGTTGCTCCGACGATCAAGTTGGTATATGAACTTGAGTGGGAAAATGTGATAGGATGAAGAAGGTTTCAAAGTTGTGCGAAAAGACCAGAAAGCTACATTGAGCTGCATGGCTTCCCTTTATAGAGGATTAGAAGAGCAAATAGGTAACTTGAGCCGAGTTCAGGCAGGTAGCTGACTCAACAAACAGCTGACAGGTGTCGGCCGTTGACAAAGATGGGTCATCCAGGTGGTTAGTGCAAAGCGATAGCAATTGCTTGGTGCTGACGGAGGCTAATGAGTGATAAAGACTTTTGGGGTTAGAGCAATGATGACTTTGTCAGAACAATTAACGCAAGGGTAGTTGGTTGTCGACAGGGGGTTCGAGAATACACCGTCTCTCTAGTCATCCGGCTGAAGACCGATAAACACTGCCTTTTTAGTCGGCTACGCAAGTTGTTGGCTGATATAGAGGGCCGAGTGGGAGTGCTCATAGGATCGATCTAGTGGGTAAGCTGACAAGTACTACCTTTTTAGTTGGCCTCAAAAGTTCTCGACCCAGACTGGAGAGAAGAGACACCACATATTGAGAAGGGGCGACTCGGCCTGGCGAGAAGGGACGCCTTGCTCGGCCTGTCCGGGTCGTTTTGGGGTGCAGTTTGCTTGAGACATGTGTCAGTCAATTGAATATTGATCAGCACTTATTTCTATGGCACAATATTTAGTCATTAATTTTTAAATCAATTTATTATTATAATTATCGTAATTCTATTTTAAACCTACTCATATTTTATTTTGAAATAAAATTTTGATAGATTTAATAATAAATTTAAAAAATAATAAGAAATAAATTATTCTAGAATTGTCATATCAGCATCACATCAGAATTTTGATAGCATTTACATAATTGAGAGACCTGAAATGTAAAATTATAAAAACTTTAAAGTACAAGTGCTGTTAAAAACATACGAGGGTATGCAAGTGCAAAGTAGGGAAAACTATAGGGTATGTGAGTGAAACTAAGCTAAAAAAAATTCTACAAATTTGTCCTGGAATTATACAACAATGTTCAAACTTAAGAGGATGGTTGAGGAGGATAGTTGAGGGTGTACCTGTTTGAATCTGAGAACAGGATCAGATCGGATATTTCGAAGATCTATGGATTGATAGGTAGAACTGTGTTTGGGGCCCACTACCGATCTGAATAGTGGTTTTGCAGATTAGTTCTTATAACTTTGGGTGTTGCAATCCTCATGCTATAACCTTTTCAATTGCATGTAAAATCTTTAAATTGAACAAAAACTAAATTATGTGCAACTATAGAGTTTTTTTTCCAATATCTGTGCCTTATAATAATTCTTTGAAGTATGACCTTTTTTCAATATGATATTTTTTTATGTCAATTGCAATATTAAGATATTAATATCAAAATTAATACCAATAAAGTTGTTTTTTATACTACTAAATATACCACTTTTATTAATTTATTATAAAAAATACCAAATTAATGTTAACCATTGATATTAATATTATAATCATAAGTGAAAGAAAATAAAAATATCATATTGAATATATGGTCCTACTAAAACTACCAATATGATAATTTCACAAAAAATAAATAAAAAAAAATAAAAATAAAAACCAATCTGATGATTTAGCCTATATTATTTTGAAATTATCCTCTCAAATAACTCTCCTATAAAAATGATAGTTTTAAATTTTAGAACGCCAAAACCTACGGGTTTTATGTGAAATTTACCCTACCAAAAGTAAAATCCATCCACACCCTTAATTTAAACTTCAAATTAGTTAAAGCTCTAACTCTGATATCTAATTTTTAATAATTCATGTATTATACATCATTGATATAAGTCATTTGTATGCTCATATCCATAAAAAAATGGAGCTTATATATAAAAAAAGAGAAAAGCTTAATCAACAAAAAAATCAGCTTAATACAATTTAAATACACACAGATATGACCAAAAAAGAAACCCGTAGATACCAAACAAATCAGATATAGAAAAAAGTATTAGACCCATAGTCTTCCAATCTATTGGTAAGGGTTCGATTCCGTGTGACTCGCTCCATATTCCTTATTCTAATTGTAAGACCCACCAATGTGAGCATAGGCAGACAAAATACTTATTTTTGTTAAGGATAGTAATATGTTAGTATAGTCCCACAATGGATAGGTTACGAAAAAGTTGTGAGTTTGAAAATAGGAGCTGAAACTAATACCTAGAAGCTATAGTTTTCGGATTAAACTTGGTTCCTAACTTTTATATAATGTTCATCAACTCTACATTTGGTCCGATTTCTTCCCTAACAAAAGTGTCAGAGCTAAGGTTATAATTCGCGAATGCTCATAAGAGTGATATAGTCTAGTTAACCACCATGAGTGAAGCAGTTGAGAACCCACAGATACATATAGGAGTGATATAGTCTGGTTAGCCACCATGAGTAAAGTGGTGAAATATCATATGGATGTTTGATAGTCATATGCTGAATGCATGTTCTAGTTAGCCCACGAGTGAATTTGTGCAAAAGTTAATGAATCCCGTGGAAGATTAAAGTGTAATTGAAGATTGAACTGCATTCACAAATTAAGAGGAAGTTATCGCGGTTATTGACATATGAGTATAGTCCCACGCTAGATAGGTTAAGAAAGAGTTACGGGTCTAAAAATAGGAGTTAAGATCAATCCATTGAAATTATAGTTTTTAGTTAAAACTGATTTTTTAACTTCTATTTAAAGTCTATTAACTCTAGATTTGGTTTGATTTCTCCCAAGTAATTTTTAGTAATATAAAAACAGTCTAAAGTATCGTAGAAATATCCATCCAACAGTACATTGTATTATTATATAACTGCAAAAAGGGAGAGGATGGGTAAGTGCAAAGTTACATTAGGTATTTAAGTATTCCCCATGCTCGCGTGGAGGACGAAAAAAATTCGCGTGCCGGTGTGGGGATGGGATCTGAGCGATCGCTGATGTTCATTTGACGCTAGACGATAATAATGAATTATTACTGTTCACGTGGGCCATCCTCCACTATTCTTTACAGGGTCCGGGATCCTAATGTCCAGATTCCTGGAACCACTAATTTACAAAGGTGCAATTTTCGGTCAATATAAATTGGCTTAGACACCTACTTCTACTTTGCACTTTTACACCCTCATTTATTTTTAGCAACACTTAAATATTCTAAAGTTTAAAATTTAGACTTAATACCAATTTATGTTAATGTGAGAATTTCTCCTCAAACTTTTCTCACGTTTTAGTTTAGAGCTTTTTAATCTTTATTTTTTGTTAATTTACTATTAAAACTATGGTGATTTTGTTTTAAATCTATCCTAGTTCAAAAATAGGATTTTTATAGGTTAACAGTAAAATAAGTAAATATTAAAAAGTTAACATATTCCAAAATTAGCATGTCAATGTCATATGAAAAAATTTCAGGAGGAGATTCTATCGTTTGCATGACTGAGGGTAGTTAAGGGAAAATTTAAAAAAACTTTAGGGTTACCAACAACAAGGGAGTACACATAAATGCATAATATGTGAAACTATAGGTTATTTAAGTACAATTAAGCCAAATAAATTTGTCCTCCGTATACGTCTTGGGGTTATGTGACGTGTTCAATCTTAAGAGGATAGTTGAGAGTGTTGCTGTTTGCAGCTGAGAAGAAGATCAGATGAGAGATTCCGAAGCTCTAGGCGACACAGATTGTATTAATAGGCAGGATTGTGTGTGGGCCCCACCGATCCACCACCGATCTGTATAGCGGTTTTGCAGACTAGTTCTTATGCACTTTTGAGTGTTGCAATTCTGATCCTATAACTTTTAAAATTGCATATAGTACCTTTTAGGAGAACGAAAACTAAAATGGCTTGATTGCAATTAAATGCCCTATCGTTTGAACTATGTTTGCGATTGTATATCTTCATTTATTTTTGGTAACATTTATATAACCTAAAACCTTTTAAAACTTTCACTTATATATACTCACTTGCTTATGACAACACTTATATAATGAAAACTTGCACTAAAATATCTATTTAAAAATTGCATGTAAACCCTAAAATTTTTAAAACCTGCACTTAAATTCCCTAAAATATGCATAAATGAGGATACGAATTTTAGGATATTTAAGTGTAAATTGTAAAAATTTTAGGTATAAAAGTGCCGTCGAAACAAGTGAGGATATATAAGTGTAAAATTGGTGAAACTTTGGGGTATTTAAGTTCCATTAAGCCAAACTAAATTATGCGTAACTATAGAGTTTTCGCTGATATTGGTACATTATTTAAAGGCTACAAATTGGCATCTTTAGTACCATCTTCTTTTTTCAATATGATATTTCCTCTTTTCACTTGTGATATTATGTTATTAATATCAAAATCAATATCATTTGGTTTCTTATGTTACTAAATATGTCTGATTATGTTTTCTAATAAAATAATACCAAATTGACATTAAAAATTAATATTAACACCATAATATTACAAAATGAAAGAAAAAAATAACATTTTGAAAATACGGTCCTACACAAAATAGCAATCTGATAATTTATCCTGTCTTTAATATTTAGAAATTAGCGTTCCAAATCATTCTCCGATAAAACGTGATATTTTTAAACTTCAGAATGCCAAATCATAGGGGGTTTTATGTGAAAATTACCCTACCATAACTAAAATTCAGAGTAGACCCAATAAACTGAAAACTAAATCATTCACAGGGCCCAAAGTGTAAACATCCTTCTCCTATAAAAACCTAGCCGCAGTCGTTGCCTGCTCCACCAGCCTGCCGTGTTTCTTTTGGCATCTCGGTCCGCAAGTTCGACCCTCGACTTCCGTTCTCTTCTATCTCAATCTTACTTAAAGAAAAAGATTAAAATAGAAAATAAAAAGAATCAAATTTGCCCTAGAATTCTCAAACCCTAGCTCTCCAATCTCAAGGTAATCCCGTCAAAAATCTCACCTTTATCCGTTCCCAAGTCTCAATTCACATCTAATCTCAGCAAAATTCTCTCTTTATTCAGCGACTTGGGGGTTGGGAACTGATGGCACTCATTTCCCAGTTACAACCCTACCAATCTAATTATTTGCAGTTGGAATGCAATTCTATTGTAAGAGAGAGCTCCAAGGGTTTCCCTTCTTCCTCCTCTTTGCTGGGTTTGAATGTGGAGAGAAGGCCGAGGAGCTTAGGGCAAAGGATGGTGGTTTCGGCGAGCCCGCCGACGGAGGATGCGGTGGTGATGACGCAGCCTTTGACAAAGCAGGATCTTGTTGCGTATTTGGCTTCTGGGTGCAAGACCAAGGAGAAATGGAGGTTTGTACTCCTCAGTTAGTTCAATTTGGATTTGGTTTATCTTGTTTGAGGTTGATGTAAATATTGTAACTTAGTGTATATTTAGTATTTTAGCTTGTCTGATAATGTTTGCGGCATGTAGATAAATATGGATGCAGACATATGACTAGTTACAGGCAAAATAATATTTTTGGGTAAGTTGCATATAACCACCCTCACACATACTTTCAGTAGCACTTATCACCTCACTATTTTACCCCTCAATTGATAAAGGGAGAGGGATATCTGCAAATTATTTCTCAAAATGCCAATTATTTCTCAAAATGCCAATTTAGGGGTGTTAAGTGCCAGTTAAATAGTTGAAGGGTGACAAGTGCTACTGAAGACATAGATGAGAGGGTTTATTTTCAATTTAACTAATAATTTTTTTTCGAAAAGGTGAATGCTTGATTGATGTAGGATAAACATTAATTCGGTGAAGTAATTAAGATAGTCTGTATCTGGACAAGAATGAGGGTCTACAGATTTATATTGATGTGTGGACATCATTGAAAATGAAATATGGTCTTAGTAATTTCTGTTGATAAACTCACAAATAAAGACATGGTTAAGTTTCTTGACTTTCACACTTACATCTTATTCCTATTGATGTCTCTTCACTTCTATGCTCGTTATTGACATGTTTAGATGAGAGTGAGTTTGTCAGAAGATGGATTTATATGTCATATTAGAGATTAAGGGCTCAGAGAGATTGAGCAAAAACCTGTAGCTTTTCCCCCTCTTTGTATGTTGTGAAATCAGGGAAAGGTTGGTATATAAGGTCGAATATCCTATTACAAACTTCTCCACAACATTTATGTGGAGTCAAGTTTATTGCAGTAGTGAATTCTGATTGATCGTGTCATATTCTGATATATACTTTCTTAATTGTTTCTTTTTCGTGAAGCTTTTTCCTGATTGACATTCTTCGTCAATAATGAGACAATTAATTGTGCTAATTGACCGGGATCCTGACTGATTGTAGACCATATTCTGATGGATAGTGTTTTCTGTATCTTTGTGGTGAAATTAGTTCCTTGTTCATATTCTTCATCTATTCAACGTCAATCAATGGCACAAGTGATTTAATGCCAGTCAATTATTCCTACGTCTTCTATGTATGTGGAAAACCAAGGAAAGGCTGATATAAGGTAATAGGGACTGAAATGTGACAGGTTGCAGACCATATCCTGATGGATCAGTTGTGTTTTTCCTAGTTGGTGAAATTAGTTTCTTAATTATAACCTTCATAAATTTAGTTTGACTCAGTTGCACTAACTGCGAACATATCTTCCTAGCTTCTACAATATTTTTTCTTTTGACCGTCTTTAGAGGTTATAGTTCCTTGGAACTTGGCCCTTCATTGCTTATCCAAACAGTAATATCTGTTGCCTGTTTGATCCACACGGATGCTCCCATCCGGCTGCTCACTTTTCTCAAGTTTAGGAGTTAATATTAAGTTTAACTTACATTCCTACTATTAAGTTTAACTTACATTCATACTAGTCTGAGGCTCTGGGCTACTGTTTGTACTTTTTTTTCGGAATTTTCAAAATATTACTAATGTTTCATGTATATTCTCTTTGTTTACTTATTCGAGTCTTGATCTTTCAAAATTAAATATGAGGCACACCTCTGAGTCTCAGCTGTGAATTAGTGCCCATATTTCTATCTCAAATTTTCTGTACATATACATAAAGGGCTTTAAGGGGAATGCCTGATACATAGTAGTTTGAACTGACTTTATACGTCACAACTTTCTGCTTTTCGGTTTGAATAAAAAAAGAAGCCATTCATAAGATTATTCATGTGCTTCCTAGGTAGTTCTTAGCTGGGAGTTCTCTTCCCCCTCAGAGCAAAAAGTTAATTGATCTGCTAGTTGTCTGTCGTGATTTACTTTATAACAAACACATTACACAATTGGTCAAAATGTTTGAATTTACTTGTTCAGTTAAACTAAGATCAAATTCCCTTCGGTTTTCCCTCGTAGTAGAATTCAAGTCAAGCAGCGTCGCGTGGGAAAGAGTTTTCTTGCTACATGAAAGTGTAAGACAAAGGAAACATGCAGAAAGAGCCATTCACATATTCACTGATTTCTTCTTCATGCCACTGTTTCTATGCTAGGGTCAAACATTATTCCTTTACCTGCTTTCCACAATTTGAACTTTGCTGTTAGTTTACCTTATAGAGATCGTATATAGTGCATAACTTAAGCGTTTTCTCCAGATTTTGGTTTCCTTTGTTTACCTACTGGAAATTTTTAATGCTCCCTCGAAATGAATTATTGTGTATGCGTGCATGACCTTCTGTTTATGTATTATCTTTACAGAATGTCTATGTAATATACAGATGAGCTGACAAGGACACTTTGTGTTCTTACTGGGTTTAATTGTTTATATTGTTCTCTTAGTAATGTATTCTGCTCTTGATGTTGAGACTGTTCTATCTGCTGGCATATTTGAGTGTATATGCTTACTGTTCAGCTGGTTTGTGTCTCTTTTGATTTTCATTAACAGGATAGGTACCGAACATGAAAAATTCGGTTTCGAATTTGGAACCTTGCGGCCTATGAAATATGAGCAGATTGCAGATTTGCTCAATGGTCTTGCTGAGCGATTTGACTGGGAGAAAATACTAGAAGGAGATTATGTCATTGGACTCAAGCAGGTGAATGCAATCCCTGGTGTGGCATGCTCATTGTGGAGCTTACTTTGTTAAGTTCATGCTCTTAGCATGTCGTGGATGTTTATTTATCGTAAATTCTCATTTATTCACAACATGGTTGACCAGAAGGCCTTGTTATTAACTGTCATAAGTCCTGAAAACCTATTTTGTTACCCCGCCTACCATCAGATACCTTCTTAGATCTAAGACCATTTCTGTTCTTTTGTGGCTATAATTGACCTAGTTGTTGTACGGACATCAATGCCATTCTTTAAAGTGGCAACTTATTAGACCTGAGCTTAATTGGTAAAAATCTCATCCCGTGCTCTTGCGTAATTAGTAAAAGTTGAATAACAAGCCAATCCCCATCAATATATCTGGCATGATTAAGCCATAAAAAGACATTACGTGAGCATTCATGCACACTCGCATACACGTTAACGGACAGTAAAAGATATTGATAAGGCAAGGTTCAGTTGTTCCTTCAAATGAAACTACTAAGAAGATATGAACTTGAAATTTGATAGGAAAATTTCAAGCTTATGCTAGCTTGAACATGAACTTCTGTGCCCTTTCTCGTTTGGAATATATTTGAATGATTGTAGGTACAACCTAATATTTTTCTGAATTTTGAAGACCTGGAGCATTGCTTTTATGTTCTGACCAAGTTTGAAGAAGTGATATTCTCTGGTAAAAGCTTTAGCTATCCTGGAGCATTTCCATTCCAAGCCAACCAGGGCATGTACCGGTCAACTGAGTGAATGTTGTTTGAAACATTACATGCATTGACATGTGATGGTCTTTATCACGCATATGGTGTCATCTCTATTGTTACATAATTTTGTTATGTATGTTATGAAACATTTAAGCCTGATTCAAGGAAACATTGCTAGTCTAGATATTACCGTCTATACCTACCAGAGAAAAGAAGAAGAAGATTTTCCTATGATAATTGATACATGCCAACACAACTTCCTCTTGCATTCACTTAGAATATTCACTTAGATTTGTTTCTTGCTCTAGTTTCATACAGTTATTTTTATTTTTTATTTTTTATTTCAGGGAAAGCAAAGCATTTCATTGGAACCTGGTGGCCAATTTGAGCTTAGTGGAGCACCCTTGGAAACGCTGCATCAGACCTGTGCTGAGGTTAATTCACACCTTTATCAGGTCAGTGTCATTGTTATATGCGTCTACATGTCACGAGTACTTATTCTGTTGTTCTTTTATTGTTGGTCAGAGTTCAGGTGTCGTTCCTGGATCTTGACCCGTACTCCTTGTTAATCAAGATAGTGTCTTTGCATATGTGATGTCTTCTAACACCTGCAGATTTTCTCTGGATTCTAAAATTTATACTTTGGACATACTGTTATCTGATCCTACTGTGCTTTATGAAATGCATGTGAACATATCTGTAGAATGAAGGTCTTGTACCGAATGAAGGTCTTGTACCTTCAAGTTTATCATCAATTATGTAGCTTTTTTTATTTCCTAATGCGCTACTGTTTGTTGATAGGTAAAAGCTGTGGCAGAGGAAATGGGAATTGGCTTCTTGGGAATTGGTTTTCAGCCAAAATGGGGGCTGAAGGATATCCCTATAATGCCGAAGGTGTGTCTTCATCTTTTTAATCTATCTTTGGTGTCAGCAGTTATTTGATAGACCTTCAGAGAAACACCTATAAACATAAATGACTGCATTTGTTTTGCTTCTTTTTATGTATGCAAAGTTGCAAACTACTGTCTTTTTTTGTTTGCTTGTTTTTCAAGAGTTTCACAGATCCTTTACGTTATTATTTTAGTTTTCAAATTTTTTTGATTCTCCAATTTTTTTCTAGTTTTATTTTTTTCAATGTGGTTTTTAGTTTCATGGTCTATTTTGGATTGATTCCTCACCTGTATGAATAAATACTTCATTTCTCTGCTTCCAAATAAATTTCTGTTTTCTCTGAGTAGATCAACCAAAGTGGTTTTTTCTACAGGGAAGGTACGAGATTATGAGGAACTACATGCCAAAAGTGGGTTCTATGGGACTCGATATGATGTTCCGAACTTGTACTGTTCAGGTAGGATACTTTATTATTTAATGTTTTCTTATGTGCTAATGGCCACTGCTATTTTGGTATCATAAAGCTAAAGATTTACAGTTATGTTTCCCAATTATTAATTTATTATTATTAATCAATGTCTGTCAACAATAATTTGTACCTGCTCGTGTTAATAGGTTAATCTAGACTTCAGTTCTGAATTGGACATGATTAGGAAATTCCGTGCTGGTCTTGCTCTACAGCCTGTGAGTATATATAGTGCATCTTTCACTGCTTTCAAGTTATTCTTCTCTGTTAAATGAATAACTGACACTTGAAACAGATTGCGACTGCAATATTTGCAAATTCACCTTTTACTGAAGGAAAACCAAATGGCTATCTTAGCAAGCGGAGGTTTGTGCCTATTTCTATGCAGTAGTACGTCATGTATGTACTCATTTATCTCTCTTGGTTGTTTCCTAATGTGTGGTCATCTTCTGCAGTCACATTTGGACCGATACTGATAACAACCGTGCTGGCATGCTTCCTTTTGTGTTTGATGATTCATTCGGGTAAGATTTTATTTCCTTATCTTTAGTTTATCCTAGAGTTCCGATCATGTTTTCTGATGATGTGGAGAAGTGCACATATGACTTAACTTTTGTCTGTCTGCATACAACACCCTGTATGAAATTGGTAGTCCCAGCCATAAATTTTCTGGAGATTTAGTAATGGATTTTTACTTACTATGGCAATAGTATAGCTGGAAGCTATTTAAGTTCTGTTATCGTCTTTGTAACCATTTAGTGATGGCTGATATCATGCATTCAGAAGTTTCTATGTCTAGTGGAAGTGACACTGAAATGGCATGATGTCCCTAGCGGAAGAGGATGAGGTACCCATAAATTGGATTGTTAGAATTTTATACTTAGCTCATTTAAGCAAACTATATTTGTCTAAGACGTGTTGTAGTTGTGACGTATGCCTTCCAGTATTAGTTTCATCAGGTAACTTCTAACTAAACAAAGGGGGAAAAAACTGGATAATTATCTTCACATCTTTTACTTAAGTGATAGAAGGTAATGTACCCTGGGGATGAAGGGAATACTTCATTTCATGTTCTCTCTAGATTCCTTAGTCTAGTAGATAAATGGATAGTGTATCCTAATTTTATTAGCTTAAACTACTTGAATGATAATTTTGTTCGTCATAATTTTCCAACAACCAGTGGGTATTTGAGATGATCAATCCTAGACTCTTCCAAAAATATGGTATGGAGTTTGATTCCTAACAAATTCTCCTTTTACTCCTTTCTCTTCTAGCTAGTAACTTTGTTGATAGTACTTAATTTTAATAAATTTATTTTATTTTGTTTGCTAAGGATACCATAACATGCTAGTTTTATGATTATGCCTCTGTCCCTTGTCTTTCAGGTTTGAACAATATGTGGATTATGCACTAGATGTTCCTATGTACTTTGTGTATCGGAACAAGAGATATATTGATTGCACTGGACTGTCCTTTCGGGTCTTAATCTATCCTTCATCTCTTTATTGACTTTTAGTCTGTCATTTTTTCTCTTTAACATTTTTGCAGAAAGAGTTCATTTTCTTCTTGTGTAATGCCGGAATTGTTCATGCAGGATTTTTTGGCTGGAAAGCTTCCTCCTATTCCTGGAGAGCTACCAACATTAAATGATTGGGAAAATCACCTGACAACAATTTTTCCAGAGGTTCTGTGACTTGAGATAATCTTCTCCAAAGCATTAAGATGTTTACATCATTTCTTATTGTTACCTTGGGGTGGTGAACATTCTGCCTTTTTGCAGGTCAGGTTAAAAAGATACTTGGAAATGAGGGGTGCAGATGGAGGTCCTTGGAGAAGACTCTGTGCTTTACCAGCTTTTTGGGTAATGTTTTTTTTCCTATTATGAGAAATGATGTGCTGAAATTTATTTATTTGCTGCTGTTGGACCAATGGTGCATTATAGTAGTTGTAGTGGTGCTTGCTTTAGTGTACCATAAAACTAGTTTTAATGTCACCTGATCTAACTTGTTGTCCTTGTGTTTATATTGTTGCAGGTTGGCTTGTTGTATGATGAGGTAGCATTACAAAATGTTCTAGACATGACTGCTGACTGGACAAAAGAAGAAAGGGAGATGTTGAGGAGAAAGGTTTAAATTTTTATATTTTAACCTATTGCTTGAGATTGCACACAACTTACTACTGTCTGATTTATGTGGGCGCCTTTATATTTGATATGTTTGTGCTATACGCGTTGAATGTCTTCAGTTATTGAGAAATTGATCATTAGAGTCTCAACAGGTACCAGTGACTGGCTTAAAGACGCCATTTCGGGATGGCTTGTTAAGACATGTTGCTGAAGATGTTCTAAAGCTGGCTAAGTGGCTTAAAGACGCCATTTCGGGATGGCTTGTTAAGACATGTTGCTGAAGATGTTCTAAAGCTGGCTAAGGTTGATCAACTGACATTTCCTGGCTTGTTAAGACATGTTGCTGAAGATGTTCTAAAGCTGGCTAAGGTTGATCAACTGACATTTCCAATGGCTTGCTATATGCCCATAATTAAAATTTCAAAGTGTGACTTTTAAATGCTTTAAACTATTTTTTAGGATGGCTTGGAAAGAAGAGGTTACAAAGAAGCTGGATTTCTGAGAGAAGTGGCTGAGGTGGTTAAGTCAGGTAAGAACAGTTACCAATTCTGTTGTCTGGATGACTTAAATGTGATTTTTTATGGCATTGATGATGCTTGATACTGAATTAGGAAAAGGAAAAGTCATGAATGAACTTACACTTTGCCAGTAGATTGGCAACTACTTAGCAAGATGAAAATAAAAAAATAGAGATAAGTTATTGTCCTACGATGCAGAGGATTAATTAGGAGGAGAAGCATGATGGGTTATATGAAAATGCCAATAGAAATAAGATATTGACTTGCAAAAGAAGAGGAACTTTTGGAAAAAAATAATTAAAAGTTATTTACTTCTTCAAAGCACCAATAGATACAAGTTATTGACTTGCTATGCAAAAGAAGAGAACTAATAATGATAAGGGGGAAAAAGGATGTTACTGTAATTTTATTTCCTCGTGGTTTGCTGCCATGGCAGTTGTCATAGGAATACATGTCAAAAACCGTTGCTAGATGTAGTGTGGATGCTCCTGGACTAGAACTGTTTGGGTTACTGCTGGATAGGATTAGATATTAGCTCAAACTAAGAAAGAGTGCTAGGCGCTTGAAATCTGTGTCAACATCCATAGGTATATGTCGATGCACATTATTTCCATTTTATGCATGTTTATCGTACTGCCAACATCCATGTACCCATGTGCCGATAGCCGCTTATGCATCAAGCAGGACTTTGAGTAAATTATCCTATATTATTTCTCGTGACAATTTCTCACTGTTAGGCCTTGTAGTCTCTCTTTCACTGGTGCGGATATGTTAGGAAGTTAAGCCGGATACTATTGTATTAAATTGTCAATGAAGGCCTTTTATAAATAATGGTTTTTCATTTGCTCCGCTCTGTTAATGAGCTGCAGCATTGAATATATTACTAATTATAAATTGGCCGAACAAATTTGAGTTTGTTCTACGGCTTCATGACTAATACTCGTGCCTATTTGAGGGTTTTTTTTTTCTGTCTGTAATTTTTCCAAATGTTAGTCTCAACTCCTATGACCTCCATTTTGAAATTAGGACATGCATAACCTCTGCTGAGGGCAGTGATACTCGAGATTCTTGCATTGTTTTCAGCCTTTATTGAACTCTGTTGATATTTTAAATTCATGGTCAATGATATCCAAGTCATCTTATGGCAGGAATCACTCCGGCTGAGAAACTCTTAGAACTGTACCATGGGAAATGGGGAGGTAGCGTAGACCCAGTTTTTGAGGAGTTGCTATACTAAGCTACATATGATCATTTGCCCTTCGGTTTGGGCGAGTACAAGGCGAAGTCCCCTTCAATTTGGTTTGATGGGAGCTAGAGTATTGCGGTCTATGTATCTAATAAGTACAAGCGCTTGTTATATACATGTGTTGTAATCTATTAGAGAAGCCGTTCACCATGTTATATTATGATGCGTTGTGAGTTGTATGTTTTAAAGTTTGCCCTCGAGTCAGAGGACACCCCTCTAATTCAAATGGTAGTTCGCCGAAACTGGGGCAGTTGTAATAGATGATTCTTGGATAATCAAAATAACCGAGCCTTGTCTGGATTTCCGACTTGAATATGGATAGGATTCGGTGATAAATCACAGACTAAATGAGGTGGTTGCTTTTATATCCGACTCGAGTAAAAGATGTAATCTGTGCAGGCAAAGGGCTTGGCATACTTGTGGATTCATTTGCGAATGCATTGAGAGACTTTATCAGCTGGAGATGTCATGAAGTGTTGTGAAAGAAAATAAGTGCCACAAACGGCAAACAATAGATATACCCTCTTGGTTGTTCAAGTCGAGTTGCCATCTTCGTAACGCATCGTTTGGTCCTCTGAATTGAGTTTCTTGGATCCATTCTGAAAGATGTGTTGGCAACTTGCAAATTTTACGGCCCAGAATGAAGTTTTAGTCTACAAGGCTATTGTGCCCGTACCTGTTGAAGTTGACATTCAATCAATCAGTCTCTTTGAAAAGAGATTTGCCTACGCACAAAATGCCGAACTTGATGCCGGATCACATTATAGGGGCTAGAAAACAAAGCACTACAAAAGGTTGAAGTTGACAACAGGATACAAATTGTGGGTTCGTCAACAGAAAATATTTTGTTGTTTTGGGGCTCGTCTGGCAACCCACTAAAAACTCACCTATGATTGATACTGACTTAGTGCTGGTATATTTTATATCAAGAGATTTATGTGGTTCTTCTATTAATAAATATAAAAAAAAAATAATCAAAAAAGAGGTCTTGGTGTATTTTAGATAAGTTAATTCAAGAAAAATTCCCCAAGGATCCAAAATATGGGACCAACAGAGGAGACAGATGAGGTGTCCTCCTCCTATTGCATAGTGAGCTGTCCATCATTAATAATCATCATCATTAATAATGGTCAGCTCATTATGCAATAGGAGAGGGACACCTCACCTGTCCCCCCTGTTGGTCTTATATTTTGGGTCCCTGTAGCAAATCTCTTAATTCAACAAGGGAGGCGCTACAGGCACACCACCAACCACACTCACCCTCTTGCTACAGTGCAGCGGCCCCACATGTGATTTTTTTAAGAAAAATCACATGTGCACTGTAGCGAAGGGGGAGTGTGGTTGGTGGTGTGCCTAAGGATGTGCCTCTATCATTTTTCATTCAACAACCCACCGATATGTGTCAGGACTAAACTTTTTAATATATTTTGTGTCCGGGGGGGACAAGTTCAATTCTGGCGAAACGGGTCCACCTCCTCCAATCAATTGGGCTTGTTAAAGAAGAAGGCCTAGTTGGTAGGAGGAAATAATTTTAATAGGAACACTGACATTTTTTACATCGCGTATTCTCTTCAAGCTCCAAACCATAGGACAATTCTCATTGTCCTGAATCTTTTTCCCTTCATTTATTGTGTTCTAATTGAATTATTATTTATTGATGATAAGCTGTGAGTATATACATTATACATTAATTTATGATATCTTGAAGTTTAAGTTTCTTGGTACACCCTTCACTTCAATTAAAAATTTTCTTCCCGAACTTTTAATTGTTTTCCCCCTTCTCTCTAAAGGGTCATAGATCATATAGGAGGCTCACTTAGACGGCCTAAAATCTTTATTCAATTAAAAATAAAAAAAACAAGGGAATTGGACAAAAAATTATCTAAAACCAGCGACGAATGAAGGAGGCCGAACGAAATTTGTCTTTTTAATATTGAAGTGCTTATGAAACATAGTTTTCTGTGGGCATGCTATGCAAATTATATTTCGTGTGGGCTTTTCTGCTAACCTTTTCCTCTTCTCCTTTCGCTGTTTGTAATTTCGGATTATGTGAGGGGTAATTCTGTATTTACGCAAACCTTACGTCCCAAATTGCTAGTCCCCCTCCCTCGACACTTGGTTGCTTCAAAATTCTCCACTCCAAATTATTGAAACGCTTTCACTATCAGTTTCGTCCCAGTATAAAACCCTGAAACCCGTAAAAATTTAACCTTTATTTGATCTCTGAACTCCCAAACATCAGCAATGGCCACCTTGAATTCCTCTCTACCAAACTCCATCTCACCATCAGCCGATCTCCGTCGCCGATTCAAGCGCAAAATCTCATCTTGTTTGGTTTCGGAGAAATCCCAAGAGAAAACTTCAAGCCCTTCAATTTCCTGGAAAGCTAAAGAGATTATAGAAATGGAAGCGAAGTACTTAGTGGGGACTTACGCTAGGGCTCCAGTTGCAATTGAGAGGGGAAATGGTTGTAGGGTTTATGATGCTGATGGGAGAGAGTATTTGGATATGGCGGCTGGAATCGCGGTGAATTCGCTAGGGCATTGTGATCCTGATTTGGTGAAGGTTTTGGTTGAGCAGGGGAGCAATCTTTGGCATGTTAGTAATGCATATTATTCGTTGCCGCAGGTGAGGTTTCGTGGGCTGTTTCTTGATTGCATTCCAACTGTTTGATGAAGTGCTGCATTTGTGGTAAGAGAGTGTTTTTTTTATTATTTTTACCAACATGAGCTAAGGAGTAGAAAACACAATATGAATTAGTTATATGTAATTATTTTGATAAAATGGGAAAGTGATGAATTTGGTTCGTTATAGTAGAGCTCAGTTCTAAAGTTACTAACATAGGCTTGTCCTATGTGGTGCCGTGGTTTATGAATTATTTCTTGCTTGCTGTATAAGAGCTTGATGAGTGGGTGTTTATTCCATATAGTTAAGGTTTCACCTTAAAAGATGGTTTAGTCTATGGCATTAGCCATCTGATGTGATTTTCTTAGTTTTGCTCAAATTGTGTTGTGACATTTGCTTTTGCAAATTATACTCCATAGAGTTGGAATTCCTTGTTATCACACAAGGTTGTGGAAAAGCGGACCAAAGTCGTGAGACATCGCTTAAGACTTTTTGGGGCTTAAGCGGATGAAAGCAGAAAAAACGCCAATTAAAAACGTGGTCCAATCTAAATATGAATAAATATTCCAAAAGAAGAAAAGAAAAAGAAAAATTCAAGAAAAAACTAAAACTTCTACAAATGCATATTTGATGATTTATAAAGATCCTGAGCATGAAATAGACGAGTAACAATCTCACAACATTAACGAAGTACTGGCGCTTCATTGAGGCGATGGTCTGAAGCTTTGCTGAGGATATTGCTGGAACTTGCTGGAGATGGTGAGAGGAGCTCAAGAGAGGCAATGTAGGATGGTGAGAGGCGGCAAGAGAAGATGCTGGAGGCGGTGGAGGAGGGGGGAGAAGCTCCTGGAGGTGGAATTGAGGGAAGGAGGTGGCACATTTGGCGGCAGGAGGTGGTGTGAGTTCTTTAAGAGTTTTCTTTTGGATTCATTGCAGAGAAAGAGAAGGAGGGGAGGGGTTTTAATTATTAATAATGGGTCCAGGTTGGGTTGGGTGCAAAATTGAGACCTGTTCATCATCGTCTTCATTTTAATTAAGCTTTTCTAAAGTGTTTTTAATGCTTTTCATCGATTTTCACTGCTTTTCGCGCCTTACAAAAGCGCCACTGGTGCTCTATTATATACCACCGTTTTGAGGCAAAGTGAACTGGCCAAGAGCTTCTTTCGCTTTATACTACCGCTTTTTGCCGCTTTTTTCAACAATGCTATTATGTTTTTTTTCCTGTTGGCGTCATTTATAAACAATGGATTAGTTTGTTAATAAGGTCCCGTTATTTGCTTATTTTACTTGACGTTACTCTCTGTTTGATTCATCTGTAAAATTTGTTTATGAGTCGTGTTGTGTGAAACAAGAAAGATAGTAAGAAATTTTAACTAGCAACAACTCTATCAACCATAGTTGAAAAAAACCCGTTATAGCCCGTCCTGTAACTTAACGGTGCCATCTTGTTATGTAACACACCCATTTAACGCTGAAACTATTTAACCCATAAAAAACACGTTATATTGCGTTAAACGTGTGTTACGTTATATAACTAGTTAACATGGATTTTTAGGTTAAATTGCATCTCTAATTAGGACGAGTGGATGCATCTCCATCATCAAAATTATTTAAACCCTACCCCTTTTAGTCGTGGTCACCCTATTCTCTTCCTCCAAATATGCGATCTCTTCGCCTCCTCTAACCCAAACCTTAACCCCTTGTGTCCTCTAAAGCTCCATTGGTTATCCACGACTTATGCGGCTCCGGTGAGGATTTTTTTATTTTTTAGTTATGTATTGAGCTTCTCAGATTATATCCTTTAAATAAATAGTGATTTTAAAATTCTCTTCCACATTCCTATATTTCCTATTGCTAACTTACCCTAAATCATATCAAACTTGTTGCTCCATTACTTTACCATTCAACATAACTTTTAAGATCTACAACAGAACTAGAATACAATGATTAATTAGTGGGTTAATTATGTTGGTAAGATAATTACTTTCAGTTATTTCTTGATTTTGATTAGGTTTTAATTTTTAGTTTTTAGCTAATATTAAATTTTGTGAAATTAAGTTTGCATATAATCTTTGTATATAATTTCTTACTATTGTTACATAGTCATGTTTACTTTGTTTGATTTAGTGAACTTGATTAGGAATTAGAATATTTTTGTAAAGTTAAGAACTTGAGAGTTGGAAGTGTTTGGTTTATTTTAGACTTATTTTTATTGCCTTAAACTTGACAACGTTAATGTATTTGATCATTTGATGACGCTTTTTAGGATGGTTGTTAGTCATATATAGCTAACTTTTATCAAGAATTTGTGATACTATATTTTTATATTGATAATTATGATGTTATATTTAAAAGGTTTGATGATTGTAAGTATTAAAGTTATTATCAATTGTTAGTATTTATAAAATATCTAAATAATTAATGAACAATATAACATACGTTATATGTTACGTTTTTTTGCGTTTTTTCCCTTAACCTTTAACAGGAGGTCAAGCGTTGCATAACTCATTTTCGTTATTTCCAACATTAAATCAACATTGGTCACTATTTTGATGTCTTCTAGATTCTTGCACCTTCACCTTTTAGACGATGCATCAGAAGGGGTTTATACAAATTAATCCTTCTATAAGAAAAGAAACCACATTAGTGACTAGTGTGTCATATTAATTTGCCTGTAAGGCCCTGTTTGGAAAATAGTTAAGAATGAAAGATATAAGGCCCTGTATGGAAAATAATTAAGAATGAAAGATAGCAAAAAGTTAGTTAATCTATCTTGAATTAAGAATATTAAGTTAATAAACCCGAATATTAAGTTAATAAACCCCATGAAATGAGGATTATACTACTTATGCCCCCACTTTTATGTGTGTATGAAGAGTAATTATTATCATCACTTTCTTTATAAGTAGGAGGTTATTTTATAACCTTTCTAAGAGGTAGATTAGTAAATCCCTTATTTTTAAGGGACTAAGGGCCAGTCTGGTATTGTTTAAACTTATAATAAGTTGCTTATAAAAGCAGCTTATAGAGTAAATTATATAAACTACTGAAAATAATATTTTGGTAATCAAATACCAAAAACTGATTAACAGCTAAGGTGTTAGGTAGAATTGTGCTTAATGATTATTGTTAAAAGATAAAAGATATGTCTGGTATATAAACTAAAAAAAGTAATAGCTGCTTTTAAAAGCATTATCAATTTGCTTTTAAAAGTACCCCCTTAAAAACAGAAGCAGTTTCAATAAGCATGCCAAAAAAGTTTTCACCAAACACTATTATTGGGTGCTTCTTGAAAAAATAAGCAGAAGCACCCTAAAAAAAAGCAATATCAAATTGTCCCTAAATCATTTAATGCATCTAGATGGATTATCTTTAATCATTGTCATTTGTCATGTCTTGTAGACTGAGACGAGTTAAGCTGGCAAGTAAGTTGGGTTAATATTTCTCAACCAATCACTGAACTCGCTGCTAAACAGGGCCTAAGAGGTTCTCTTCATATTGTGATACCGAAGGTTGTAGATTTATACTAACAATTTGCATTGATTTTATTTACCTATAAATTCTCCTTAGGAGTTTTTTAAAAGAGGTTTTTTTTGCTAAATAATTAGCAAAACCTACCGTTTTGCTAATTATTTAGTAAAATCAATCTTTTAGGCCAACAAGCCAAAAAGAGGCCGGTTTCGCAGAGATGAGGTTCTGAAACATACGAGCTAAATTGAACTCAAAAAACTCATGGGACTATTAGTCCCGTGGGTTTTCTGAACTCCCAAACAAAACGCACAGGACTACTAGTCCCGTGCGTTAAGTAGAGACTCCGACGACATGCGCGGTTAGCAATTCCACAGGACTAGTAGTCCTGTGGATTTGTCAGGCTTATATAGGCCTAACTGTGCCCAAAAATTAGGACACATCCTCTTCTCTTTATCCCTCCTGATCTCTCACCTCTCCAAACTCAATTTTCATCCACCCTCTCCCAATCTCTCTCCCCCAATCTCTCACTCAATAACCCCACTCCATTTATTCTCTCTAAATCACCTCTCTCCCTTAAATTTCTCTCTTATTGTCATCAAAACCACCATTCTCTCCAAACCCAAATAGAGATCTCCCGTAAAGTTCACTCCAACATTGTTAAAGTCCGACGCCATCTATCCTCACCTGCGCCGACGAATTTAAGATCTTCATCAAGGTATAAATTTTAATTTTTTCCTAAATTTCTCTCTATTATTTAGTTAAAATTGTAGTTTGAAAATAACTGTATATTTAGAATAATTTTTTTAATTATGATAAACAATGGAATTTGGTTAAATTGTGATAGATTAAATTTTCATAGATTAAAATTAGTTACATTAAAATTTGATAAATAATTTACATACGATAAATGTTAATGTTTCAGATCGAATGGTGAATGGAATACCGATTATTTGCTTATTCAATGGGAAACTGAGTGTTAGAATGAATAATATGCCTATATACGAGGGAGGATCTAAAAAAAATATTCATGTTATCTAGAAATCGCAACTTCAATGAAATGATGGAGCAAATATATAGAGTTATTAGAGCTAATTATGGAGAGTATTCCACTAAGGTCTTCTGTAACCGTCCGATAAATAAAAAAAGCAATTACTATAGAGATCACCAATGATCAAGAACCGAGTGACATGATACAATTTGCGAAAAATCAAATCTCAATCAAATTGTTCATTAAAAATATTTTAATATTCAGTGTTGCCCAAGTTTCATATGCTCCTGGAGAGTTCTCCCGCATGCTTGACATAGAAAATAACTCGAGCGAATTCATTTCATCTCTAAGTGCCTTACACTTAGAAAATGACTTGGGTACAATGTGGAATTACTCCATTTAATGACAATGAATGAGAGGTTAAATATTGTGAAGGTACTTACACCGTCTATCTCTATAACCAAGAGCGCGGTTGTACTTGTAATATACCATAATTATAAAAATTACCATGTGGACATGTTTTAACGGCTAGTTCCAATCAGGATGGTGACGCTAGATTGCCTTATGATCGGTATTGCTCAGTTTAGTATTCAACAAATCATTATCAAAAGGCTTATAATGAGAGTTTTCATCCTCCCGACGATAGTCGCTATTGGCCGGTTTATAATGAACCATGTATATTATCACCTCAATACAAAATACAAGTGAGACGACCTCGCTCCGTGCACATTAGACGTACCATGGACCAAGGTCGGGAAGGAATCACGAATTAAATGTGGACAATGTAATCAATTAGGTCATAACATGTCTACCAAGCAATGTATATAAAGCAATATAATTTTGTGCATGTTTGTGGTGTGCCCAGCAAATTCACGGGACTACTAGTCCCACAGCAAATTCACGGGACTACTAGTCCCGCAGCAAATCTACGGGACTACTAGTCCCATGGATTTGCTGGGCGACATGACCTAGGTCTTTGCTTAACGCATGAGACTAGTAGTCCCGTGCGTTTTGTTTGGCAGTTCAGCAAACCCACGGGACTTGTAGTCCCGTGGGTTTTGTGAGCTCAGATTAGTGGCCAATTAGTGGTCACTAAACACACCGTATGTTTCACAAGCCCGTCTCTGCGAAACTGACCTCTCTTTGGCTTGTTGGCCAAATAGAGGTTGGTTTTGCTAGATAATTAGCAAAACGGTTTGCTAATTATTTAGCAAAAAAGACCTCTTTTGAAAAAAACTCCATTCTCCATATTGTTGCCCAATATTTTGATCATCTGGTAGATTAGTTTTCCTATGAGATAACTTCCCTCAACACCAAAAATGACGAGGATTTGATAAGCAAGCTACTTCTTTAGAGTACCTATTATCCTCTTTTTTAAATGAACAACAATATTCTACTTTTTACATCTTTTGCTTTGATTGTAGCATTTTTCTTGATTTGCTTTTCAATAGAAAGTGGACCTGAAGATCAAAATGTTATAGATCCATGTTCCATTGTCCCTGCTCCCCTGAGTATTGCAACTTTAACATTGGAGATCCTTTCCTTTTTCCCTTTAGTTCCACTTGTCGTCCTAACTGATCCTAGCTTTAACTTTAAGTAGATATGTTCTATACATGCAGGTGGAACTTGCAAAACGCCTTGTAGAGTGCTCTTTTTCAGACCGTGTTTTCTTCACAAACTCTGGAACAGAAGCAAATGAAGCAGCTATAAAGTTTGCAAGGAAGTTTCAAAGGCACTTAATTGCCGGTGGAGAAGAACCTGCCACAGAGTTCATTTCCTTTAGTAATAGCTTCCATGGCAGAACAATTGGTTCTGTTGCTCTAACAAGTAAAGAGCATTACAGGATACCCTTTGAACCTGTCATGCCTGGAGTCACATTTTTAGAATATGGGGATATTGAAGCAGCCATGAAAACAATAGTATCTGGCAAGACTGCTGCAGTTTTTGTGGAACCTATTCAAGGAGAAGGCGGGATATATAGTGCAACAAAAGATTTCTTGCAGGCACTCCGTACCGCTTGTGATGATAATGGAGCTCTCTTAATTTTTGATGAGGTATGCCCCATTAAGGTTTTGTAGTTGCAAATTGGTTGCCCTTCGTTATGCTTATTCATATGACTAAATCATGCTGACATTCTCTCTTTGCATATTTACTGCTTCTATGCCCTTTATCTACTTTTAACTCTCTATATTTGGTGGTTTCTTATCTACTTTGTAGTGCACTGGTTTTCTCAAACCAAATGTTAATACTACACAGTCTAAAGCTGTTTACAAATGATAGAATTTGGTTCTAGAGCACTGATCAATTTTCTTTTTATCTGTTTATACTTGTTCAAATAACTTCTAAAGATATGTGCAGAAATAGAAAGGTTTTTTCTCAGTAAAACTATAATTCTCTAATCTATTCTAAACTATAATTTTCTAATCTATTCCCTGATAAACCCTATTACTGTTATACATAGAATAATTCCTTAATCTTTGGAACCTCTGCACTTTAATAAGAATTGTCTTGAAAATTGAAACCTAATAAAGTCAAATCCTTTGCTATTAGATTTTAAGCAAATAAATGATCTATAAAATCTTAAATGAGGACAACCTCTCTTCCTTTTCTATTAAAACTTTTTAAAAAAATGGAAGAGTCAAGGTAATCTCGTCTCGATTTATATAGGGATAGTTGGATTCCAATCAAATTATTATGATTGGGATCCTAAAAGAAATTAACATATGAATAGCTAGGATCAGTTCGGAAAGCAGTAGGATGTAACATTTTGTCCATGAAACTCAAAAGACTGAATTATAGCAATAGAGCTGATATATGTCTAGACAAATTAAGGTCTAATCTGGTGTTCAACCCTTTGATCCAATGTTAAATGCGGGTAGTGGACCATAGTGGGAGGGGACTCCTAATTACTAAGCGATTAGACTGCTAAAGCTGGATGGATATTGTTTGATAAACAAATGCATATAATTAACATGTATATCCATGATGAATATCATTTATCCTGTTGTATTTGTTACATTACTTCAAATCTTTTATCTGTCTATTATTTGGTAACTACATATTTTAAGGACCAAAGTGCTCTTTTCTCCTGAATCTCCAGGTTCAATGCGGATTAGGCCGAACTGGTCATCTTTGGGCCCATGAGGCATATGGCATTATACCTGATATAATGACTCTTGCCAAGCCCCTTGCTGGAGGTTTACCCATAGGTGCATGCCTTACCACCGAAAGAGTTGCTGAAGCTATGAACTTGGGAGACCATGGAAGCACTTTTGCAGGCAGTCCTCTTGTGTGCAAAGTAGCTCTCAAGGTGCTCAATAAAATCCAAGATCCAAACTTTCTAGCAAATGTAGCAAGAAAAGGCTTTTACTTGAAAGAATTATTGAATCAGGCGTTGGGAGATAATCCCCATGTTAAAGAGGTTCGAGGATTAGGGTTGATTGTAGGGATTGAGCTCGACGTTTCTGCAACTCCATTGGTTAATGCTTGTAGGCAATCTGGGCTTTTGGTTCTGACTGCTGGAAAGGGGAATGTGATTCGACTGGTTCCACCATTGATCATATCAGAGGAGGAGCTCGAATATGCTGCTGAAGTTTTTAAGAAATGCATGCCTGCACTTGATGCTGCCAGTGTATAGACTAAAGTTAATTGCATTCTTTTCTGTATCCCTGTACCAAGTATTGCTGGAAATGTATGTTTTACGTTTGTAAATTAACCTTTAGTGGAATACTATACGACGCGAGGTTATTCTGAACTTATGATTTTGTTAGAACTTCATATGATGATTGGGTCTGATATCAGATATGGTGATTGGTTGGGTCATTTCTAGCGAGTTTTTTCCCCTCTGGATAAGCTTGATATTAAGAGATGCAATTGGGATGAATAATATAATGAGATGTAGTTGCAGCCCACTTGGAGATTTATGTATGTTGCAGTGCCGACATCCAGTTTTCTTTAAGTTGTGTGTTATTTAGTTGCACACGTTTTGAGTCTTGAAAAACCCTAGACAAAGATGAGACCAACCATGTGTCTGCAATTATCAGTTAGGAATGTCTTTATTTTTTTTAGAAGAGGTGAATTATCTGTATTTTTTAAATTAATTACGCAAGCTTGGTACGGTTGATGCGTGTACGTACTCCATTTTCCAGGCTTTTCTCCTGTATTTTAGGAATCTTGCATTGATGGTCTGCCCTCCTTATCAGAGCTTCTCTCTTTTCTCCTTTGTCTTTCTTTTTTTTTTCCTTCCTTTTTTTAAGAATTTGGTCTTCTCAGGCTTATTATAGCCTTATTCCCCCCCATATAATGCGCTTTGGTGAGGCCATAAAATAACTAGAGTTCCATTATGTTGGAGTAAGTAGAGGGCAAGACAAGAAGACGTAGCCAAAAGATCAGCCCTCAAGGTGCCAAAAGATGAACTGTAAAATACTCAATTCATCACTGAACAACTTTTTCAAGAAGGTAGCTCAAGTACTCATACCATCACTCTTTCTCACTTTATGCCTTCACCTCATGCCCAAGAATTGGAGAAAGTCATGGATGTTCTAAAGAAGGAATAGAAGGAGAAATATGAGGAAAAGTTTCGGCTCGTTGCTCCTTTCAAGAAAAGTATGGAACTCGTTTTGTTCTTTTATCATAAAAGTCATGTTCTTACTCAACTTGCAAAAAGGTGGGATAAAAATAGAACATTGTGAAGTTTGAGCCAAACTAGCATAAAGTTTCAAGCCAGGCCCACTCTTTGTTCTGTTGAGAATGGAGTAAATATTTTTGGGTGTTTTGATTTGCCCATAACTTACTCCCTAGCATTAGCACATGGTTAGATTGGTTAATTTCCATGGATAAGGTCATGTCTATCAACGTAATTGATACTAGTCTATAGGTCTAAGATATATATTTGAATCACCGAGTATTTTCACTCCGATAATTGAGCATACTCAGAAAAAAGATAGCCCAGTGCACGAAGCTCCCGCTGTGTATATAGTCACTACTCGTTTATAGTCCGGGAATGGATGGGAACACTTTGAATAGTTCACTTTTGGAATGTTGAGTATAAAGAAGGGAATTGTTTTATACTTTCTCTCATCCTCAATATATGTAAAGAATAAAGAAGATTTCATGTAGAAGCTAATGTAACAACTAAAAATTCTGTCAGAATTGGAGGCTTGACTTGCAGTATACCCTTCTCTTCATCACAAAGGCAAAGTATCAAAATCTTCATTATGCCTCAAAAAGAATCCAGATCCTAATTAATTTACAAAAAACAGCAAACTCATGGATGCAACTTGAAGGAGTGGGCTCTCTCCATCTCACACTACAGTCCACACATTTCCATAATACAATTTCTCTGCTCATTATATATACACGCACACATTCCCTCTTCCTTCCTCATTCCATATGCCTTTCCCCAATTTCTCTCTCTATCACCAAAGAAAAGAATCAATTACTCCATTACAATCCTGCATTAAGATTTTAGAGTTCATCCACACAATAAACACAAACCCAAAAAAACCTACCGCCACCTTTACACGTGATTTCTCCAGCTCACACTCAAATGTACAAGCCTTGCACACAACAAATTTGAACTAGTACAAGTACAAAGTAAACAGCATTGTCTCTTCACAAAAATTTAAACGACTCCTCCTCCTCTTTATTACTTGAAATGGGTCTTTCAGGCCCTTCCATACTTCTTCTATGCTTGATTCTTCTTCAAGCTATGGCAGGCTCTTTAGCGGTCATTGTAGGATTGAGAAGGCGCAATGGTAATATGCAAAGAAGGCGGCCAGGGTTTGAAGGTTATCAACCAGTATGTGATATTTTCAGCGGAAGTTGGGTACAAGATGACACATATCCATTGTATCAATATTCAAATTGTCCCATTATCGATCCTGAATTCAATTGTCAGTTGTTTGGACGACCCGATTCAAATTATCTTCATTATCGATGGAAGCCTACAGACTGTGAACTCCCAAGGTTTGTCTTTTTTCTGAATTTGCCTCAGTTTGTTCTCGTATTTAGTTTTATGAACATGGTATATGATATATCAATGTTTTACTAGGTTCAATGCACTTGATTTCTTGATGAGAATGAGGGGAAAGACTGTTATGTTTGTAGGTGACTCGCTTGGTCGAAACCAATGGGAGTCTCTGATATGCATGGTTCATTCAGCAGTGCCTCTTTCCCCTACTCAGTTCATTAGAGGAGATCCTCTATATAGTTATAAATTCTTGGTATAATTTTATTTATTCGGGACCAATATTGGTTGTGAAATATAAGCTTTGCACTAGCTTGAACCCCCCCCCCCCCCCCCCCCCCCCTTTCTTTTTTTTTGGTTGGTTATGCCAGGAGTATGGTGTGTCTATTTCTTTCTACAAGGCTCCTTATCTTGTAGATGTAGATGTGCTTCAAGGAAAAAGGATACTGAGACTAGATAAAATCTCTGAAAATAGTAATGCATGGCTTGAGGCTGATATCTTGTCTTTTAATTCTGGTCATTGGTGGACTCATAAAGGATCTCTGCAAGGGTATGCATTCTCAAAATCCAAAAAGAAATCATGATTATTTTCTTTAATTTTCTAATGAATACTGTTTTATTGGTAAATATGTGGAGTTAGCTTTGGTTACCTAATTACGGGCCATAAAGCGCATACCGCTTTTATTTGGTGTTCTTTGTTGGTGAATAGCAAGTATTTGAAGAAACTAATTGTGAGGGTTTCTGTAGGTGGGATTATATGGGAGATGGAGGAGCATATTACACGGATATGGACAGATTGGTTGCTTTTAGTAAGGGGTTGAGCACATGGGCTAATTGGGTGGACCTCTATGTTGACAGAACCAGGACTAGGGTCTTCTTCCAGTCCATTTCTCCTACCCACTACGAGTAATCCTCTCTCTATCTACACATTCATACGCATACATAAACCAATTGTGTATACACGTACATATACGCACATAAGAAAAATGTATATGACCTGACAGTTCATTATGTGGATGAGCGGCCAAGGGATAGTGCCCGACTAGTCACATCAGAACAGACATGCCTCACAACTCTATCTCTTGACAGCTCATTTTGTAGAATGAACTGTCATCTCATACCCATCGCATATGTATATATTCATGCCTATGGGAGGTAAGAATATGTTATCGGAGTCTCACTCATCCATTCACGTTACACGGGTTGCTAATATTTGGCAAGGACATTACACATCCTAGAAATTCCCCAAATACTATAAATACAAACGGATGTACTTTCAACCTTAAAAGCAAATGATATGGCTCACTTTCTAAAGCCCTTTAAACAACTACAGTCAAACATGGTAACTTTAAGAATCTACGTTATTTTTTAGCGAGATGAACATCAAAGACAATTCAGTAGCAATTTGGACCAATCAAAGAGTTTGAATGACAAGACAGAGAGATGTATAAATGGTACCAGACCTCAATAGGTTTTCCTTTGAGCCATTTTCATTTCAAGCTTGTAAGTGAATCCATCTTCTTTGTGGTCCAGCGCCATAAAGACCTGATTTTTCCATGCCAAAGACAATCAAATTATTCATGGCCGTCTTTTTAGGTCTTCTAGAGGAACCAATGAAGCCATTATTGATGGCTACACCAACTATTACTACTAGAATTTAATGGGAATAATGCTCTAATATATCTTATTGACATCTAACACAGTAAGACTGCTTTTAACCAAATCACACTGCCCTCAATATTATACTGTGAGGATGAATATACATGCATCAGGGTTATAATTGAAAGCTCAATTTTGTCAAAACAGAAAAAAGTGGATATGGGTCTCTGTTAATGTTTCATCCTCCCCAATACGTAGCCATCTAACTAACAAAATCCAGAAAAACACCACTTTGTAAATTAATGTGTACAGTGAGATAAATTATTTGCAGGGGACATCCTTTTTTTCATGTACATAAATTTAGAGGGGTTGTCGCAATCATTGTTAGCCACTGCGAGCTACGTAACTTGACAAGCAATACATATGTTTTGCTGGTCCAAGTTGTATATATATCCACAGCAATTATAAAAACGAAACATTTCTAATTCCAGACATGGAAACATGGGATGTCTCTCAATGGAGACTTGAGGGAGAAGCCTTGGAGCAAAAAGGAATATCGACATGTTGTCAGCAAAATCAAACCTAGAAATTCTCGATACCGAAGCCTAAAAAGGGTTTTTTTTTCCTGAAAACCACCTTAAAAATAGGATCATTTTAGAAAAACCATTTTTTACTTTCAATTTATACAGGAACCATCTTTAAAGTGAGTTTGTGTTCCAATCCACCACCTCCTAGCCAAATCTTCATAAAAAACCAAAATTAACCTTAAAAATGAACGTTTAAAGTACATGTTTTATCCTAACTATACTAGAACATTAACAAAGTGAGTCACGTGTCTTGAATGTGAATTTTCAGGGTATTTTTTGGTTTCAGTGAAAATTTTAATTTGGAGGTGGTTGATTGAAATAAGAACATGCTTTAAATATGGTTTACGTATAAATTAAAAATAAAAGGTGATTTCCATTAAATACCCTTTTTTAAGGTGGTTTGTAGGGGGAAAAACTCACAAAAGCAAAACACATCGCATATAAATTTTACCAAAATATGTATAATAAAAACTTGAACACGTAAATCCAGCATATATAATAGCATTAAAATATAAAAATTACATTGGCAAATCTTCCTAAAACCATTGCAATATGCATGCAGAAATAGAACAATAGATAGATCCCAGATAAAATCTTTTCCTAAGTATGTATATACTGCCACCCTCTGAATATCTCTCACTAGCATTAAAAAGTACAAAGTTCCTACATACGAACACATTAAAGCTCAACAATATTTGTAGTCTAAATAAAAGATGGTGAAATTTTAAATAACTACCATGAACCTGAGATGTTTCGTAAAATTACCAGGAAACTCTTTCGTTTCGCATAACTATAAAATTCAAGGCAATTTTCTGGACAAATATGTAAAAGTTAAGAAAACTACATATAGTTTTGTAAGAAGCAGTCCAAACTAATAATAGATTATATAAATTTAGCAGAAAATTTTCAGAGATACTTAAGATGGTGTATCATGATCTGTTCTCTGTTGCTTGCACCAAGAAGAAACTTGGTATGATAGAGTTCAGCATTCATTGTTAAATTAAAATAACATGCAAGCATGTATCCATGATATAAATGCAGTTGATCTTCATGATCAGTGGAAGTGGTTGAATCTGACGTGGATGCAGCACTCATTTTGAGTGTATTGTACTTTATTGAGTCTGGGTCCACTCTGCTCCCTTCAATCATCATCAAGTTCCATTGATTTGATTCACCAACTGTTGACTAGTCTGATGTAATGAGGTTCGGGGGAAAGTTAGTCCTTCAGAATTAGGTTTGGACTGGAGATCACTCTTTGATAGGATAAAAGATAATAGATTTATTCATCAGAACAATTGTACATCCACTACAGAATCTGCAGGATGAATTATTTGGGATCATTAGAAATCATTATCTCAACACAAGCAAACAAATATGCATTGATTCAGTACGATTAGTGGAATTCATCTCCATTCAGTCAATTGGTTATTCTGTCAATCTGAACATTTGTACGTCCAAGTTGGAAGTGAATGATGGAAAATAACAGCACACAGAAGACAGTGTACCTAGCATGCATTCTTTTGGTACCAGATTTACCTGATATACAATGTAATCAAGCAGCTAGAGGAAAGGACCGCACGAGAATATACTAAATAAAAATAAACATGTCAAATGATTATAAGTGTTAATTGCGGATCGACAGGGGGTCTACCACAACTAACCATAATAATAGATGTCATCATGGCGACACTTACGACAATGATTAATGAAAAATTCCTTTTTCTGTGCTTGTACGTACGTCGCAGTCCTATGGAATGGAGAGACCCGGTATCAAAGAATTGCTACGGAGAAACTATGCCTGTTAGTGGAGGAAACTACAGCGGGATTTATCCAGACCAAATGGGTATAATTAGCGGTGTAATCAGGTTGATGACATATCCTGCTTATTTGCTGGACATTACTACCCTTTCGCAGCTCAGAAAAGACTGCCATCCTTCAATATATAGCGGAGACCTTACTCCTCAACAAAGAGCTAGCCCAGATCACTCTGCAGATTGTAGCCATTGGTGCCTTCCAGGACTTCCTGATACCTGGAACCAGCTTTTATATACTGCCCTCTTCTTCTAACCTGAAGTTTTTATCTTGAATTCGTACAATTTCATAATTAGTTGTTGTATTGATTATTCTTCCTTTCCCGTAATTCCTTTTGTAACCAAGTGCAACTAGTGGGCGGGAAATAGATACAAATTAATGTGTAACAGCTTCGTTGGTTTTGAGATGTATTAATTGTGAGAATTTTGATGTTATATATGAAAGTAATTGATGGTTTACATCTAGAGTAAAGTTCCTGAAGGTACTTACTGAACAAGCTTAACTTAGATGGAAGATGATGAAATTTTTTGGAGGGTCAACGGAAACAAGGTTGGAGTCCTGGTGTGCGTTTTTAGAGCCTACGTGCGGAAAATAAATGATCATGAATAGAATGTTGCGTGTCAAAATTATACAGCGGTATGAGAAATGGACTGAATTGCAATATGAATTAGAGCAACAAATAGGTTTCAGTTTCTGGTAAAATCTGGAAGTTCTCCAGGTGAGACGATTCGAAATCCCTACTAATTAATAAAGGTCTCGACTCTATTAAGAGGAGGAGAGAAGTTCTTCACATCTACATCGATGCCTAAAATTTAAAATACAGTGAAATAAGACCATTTTTGACTGAAAACACCTATGATTTGGGCAGTACCTAGCATGTTGGATAAACCAAGAAGTCGTTAGATAGGAATTTTTTTACTGAAGATGCTCCAGATGTACATTTAGAGTAAAAAAATCTAGCATAACTAGCATAATGGAACTGCACGTAGTTTACTACTTAGTAAAATTTTCCTATCTAATGATTTTCCCGATAGTAGATCATCCATTTTGTAGATTGAAGTATGATTTGTAGTTTAATATTTCTTACATTTTGTAGATAGTAGATCATCCATAAACTTAAGGATAGAGCCCTGATGAAAAAGGTCAGCGTCTTGATGCAGAGTAAGACGATAAAGTGAAAGTAACTTTCAAGGAGGATGTACAACCACCAAGAACAGGACCAAAACAGTATCATGATATAACAGTAAGAAAAAAGTCACTGAAAAAGTTCCTTACTATCTGATTCATTGATGGGATTTTGAAATTCTGCTTTGTAGTTTTCTTAATATGGAAACTTTTGTTGCGCACGAGAAGTGAAAGGAAAAATGGTTTCCATAGAAATAGTAGCTCTTGCCTTTTTATCTCTTCATACTGGATTTCTCCTGCTCCTCTGCCTCCTCGTGTGTATATTCTTTATTTATTTCTTTCTAGTTAATAAATTCCCCAAGCATCTTGCCTGATTACTCGGAGAATATGGAAATATTAACACCACTTGTTTAGTCAGAAAATGAAGGATTAGAGGTTTACAATTCGTCAAACCACAATGTATCACCGAATACAGGGAATGCACGAAGGTGCATTGGCGCTTAGGTGCATTTTAATCTAACCATTACGCCCTTATCACCTTGCATGTTTGCATGCGCACGAGATTTCGGGCGACTTTTTTTGCAGCCTTGATCTTTTGATTTGAACGTTTTTTTTGAAAAATAGGACTGTAAGAACCACGAGTCACAACTGTTGGAATTGATGCGGCTGGATCTAACAATTATAATGCGGGTGCAATCCTAATCGATAAATATGTTTGCATTCCATAAGAGATTCCAGAACTTCCTTCCTCTCTGCGTTGGTGTGGTTTCAAACTACCCACCTAAATTATAACCAACATCTACGAAACAAACCATCCTGGAACGAATTTTTCCTTGCGTAAAAATTTTTTCTGTATCCTTTCAGTGTAAGAAGCAGATATTGTCTCAAGGAAAGAGGAAATATAATTCCTCAATCAGCTATCCTTCGAAAATTTTCCTCTTTCATCTGCTCTATCCATTGTATGCCCAATGTTGTTATTTTTGTTGGCCCAAATAAGTTGGCCCGTTACAATGTGGCCCAGCTACCCACTTGATTTGCCCTAACCCCCTCTATTCCTCTCTTCATACCCGATAGTACTCAATCCTCTCTGTCCGCCGCCCCCTCTCCATTCTGGGTCCTTCGATGCCGCCACTTGGAGTCCCATCTCCTATCCCTGTAGCTCGGCTCCTACCCCTCGATGCCCTAGTCCATCCTCCTGTGTTGGCTGCCCCCTTCTCTTATTTAAGGAGAAGGGTTGGTAGTAGCTCAGTGGTGGGAAGAAGAGGGAAAGAAGAAGAGACCTTAGGCTTTGTGCCCTAGCTTGTGTGCGATCCCCACCCTTATCTGAGCTTTGTGCTCCTGTGAGTTTGTGCTACTGTGAGCTTTATGCTCTCACCCCTTTGTGCGAATCCCCTTTCCTCTTTGTGAGTGACTTGTGTAGGATAGATCAGTGGGTTCCCCTTTGTGTTCTTGGTGGTGCACAGTTGAAGAAGAAGGACTGATTGAGCAGGCTTCTGAGCCAAACAGTGACGACGATCCTCAACAGTGGTATCAGAGACTCGCA
>NC_033800.1:18054594-18059480 GCF_001876935.1 Asparagus officinalis
CCGCCGATCGCCGCTGGACCACCGCCGGTCGTCACCCCTGGACCTCGCCGGACCGCCGCCGCATGGGTAAGATCGAAACCCTCTCCTAGGGTTTCGCTCAGGTATACTCTGGCCTTTGATGAAAATTTACAGTTAATTTATAACTTTGTTGAAAATTACAGTAAATCTTCAAAAAAATTTTTTTTTTTCGCTGCGTCTAATCTCTGGGTTGTTGACTGGCGTTGTTGAGTATTGACAGTAGTAAAAAAAAATCTCTAGCTTTGTTGAAAATTATAGTAAATTCTGGTGATTTTTTCTGCTACAATTGCACGTTATTTTTCCCTGAAAAAATTAGTTGTTTCTGTTATTGTTTATGCCCGTGTGAAAGAACAAAGAGATTGAAACAAGAACTCTGTGTTCATCGTTCTTCTCATTTGTTCGTGCTAGTTGCTTCACACATTTCGAGCCGGATAATTACCGAAATCATCGTGCTATTTGCTGTTTGTTTTTCTGTGTGAAAAATGTCTGCTAATCAATATGGTATGGTTCAATATGATATGGCTCCGTTCAATGGAAAATCTGATTTTAGCATTTGGAAACAAAAAATAAAGTGCATTTTAATTCAACAGAAGTCTTTTAGGGTTGTTGGTCAGACTTATTTGACTTCTGACACTTAAGGAAAAAGAGCGGAAAAGAGCGGAAATGAACGAAAATGCTTGTTCCATAATTTATTTGAACTTAGCTGACTCTGTGATTAGAAAAGTTGGAATTTTGGAATCTGCTAAAACCCTTTGGGAGAAACTTGAAGAACTCTATACTGAAACCTCTTTGCCCAGTAAAATATTTTTGCTTGAAATTTTTTCAAATTTAGATTGGATATGTCTAAGAATATTGAGGAGAACCTAGATATTTTCACAAAACTTATTTCAGATATTAAGTTAACTGGTGATAAACATATAGATGACTATACTCCTATTACCCTTCTAAATGCTATTCCTGACTCATATAGTGATGTGAAATCTGCTATTAAATATAGTAGAGATGAGGTTACCCTTGACATTGTGGTCAATGGTCTTAAGAGTAAGGAATTAGATTTAAAACATTCTAGGGAAAATAATAATTCCGGTGAGGTTATGCATGTGAGGGGTAGGACTCATAATAGGTCTAATAACCAAAAGAATGTTAGTAATAGGGAATCAAGTAAGAAAATATTCGAAAATGAAAGGGGTAGATCTAAGTTTAGGTCTAAAGTTAGAAGATGTTATAACTGTCATGAAACCGGTCACTTTATTAGAGATTGTCCTAAGCCTAGGGAAAATCAACAAAATGATCATACTAATATGGCTGTCTGTGAGGGCGAAATGGGTGAAATTTTCATGATTAATGATCTGTGTGATTATGCATATTTGAACTCTGTGTTATCTGATTCTTTGTGTAAATCAGATTGGTTGGTAGACTCTGGTTGTACTTTTCATATGACTCCATTTAAAAAAATGTTTTCAAACTACAAGAAAATAAAGAATGGCTTTGTGTCAATGGCAAATGAAAAGAAATGCAATGTTTTAGGAACAGGTGATGTATGCCTTAGGTTTTCTTCTGGTTCTGTGTTTACTTTGAAGGATGTTAGGCATGTTCCTGATTTACGTTATAACTTGATTTCTTGTGCATCTCTAGAAAATGATAGTTTGGAGGGAAAATGGTGTTCCTGATTTACGTTATAACTTGATTTCTTGTGCATCTCTAGAAAATGATAGTTTGGAGGGAAAATGTGGTAAAGGGGTTATGAAAATTCTAAAAGGGTTTTTTGTTATTTTTACTGCTGAAAAACAAAATAACTTGTATGTTTGTCATGCTGAACGTGTGCTTGATTCTGTTAACTCTGTGATAGGTGATAAATCTGTTTTCTGGCATAATAGATTAGGTCACATCAGAAATAGAGGATTAGAAATTTTGCATAAAGGTGATCACTTTGGTAGTGACAAAGGATCCTCAACAGAGAGGATGAAAAATAATTTGAGGATTTTCGGGAGTGCTGCCTATGTGCATCAAAGGATTGATAAGTTAGAACCTAGATCTAAGAAATGTGTTTTCTTAGGATACCATGAAGGGGTAAAAGGTTATAGGCTTTGGAATAAGAGTGAACTGAGATTTAAGGTAGTGATAAGTAGAGATGTTATTCTTAATGAAAATAAATTTCCTTGTTTACCTTTACCTGTCCCTATTTCTGAAAATGATGCTCCAAATGAGGTGGAGCAATTACCTATTATTAATCAACCTGAATCACATCCTGAAGATATAATTATTGAAAATCAAGATGAGATTATTCCTAATAAGGTGGAGCATGATATGCAGGAAATAGATAACATGCATGATTTGAATGATTATCAACTCACTATGCATAGAAATAAAAGAACTATTAGGAAACCTGAGAGATATAAAGATTGCAATTTGATTGATTGTAATATGTCTGAGTTTGCTTTTAATGTGTTTGAATCCCTTGAGTGCAATGAACCTAAGATTTATAGGGTTCGGTCCTTTGTGGACTTGGCATTGAATTTTGATTTTGGGTAATCTTTCCTTTGTTTTGTGTGTTGCCTTTGTGGCCTATTAACTTGCTTTGTGCTTGTTAGTAGCTTTGTGATTTTTTCCCTTTGAACTCGATGACCGTTTGGTAAAGTTCGGTCCTTTGTGGACTTGGTATGCTTGGTGATCTTACCCCGATCTTTGTGATCTGAGTTTACTTTGTGTATTCTCTCCCATTGCTTGTATCTTCTTTGTGATCATACAGGTAATGGTTTGGCGATGATGAGTCCTGCAGTTCCGTGTTTTTCCTCAGTGCACTACCTTGGGCCAAAAGTGGAGATTGTTGTTATTTTTGTTGGCCCAAATAAGTTAGCCCGTTATAATGTGGCCCAACTACCCACTTGATTTGCCCTAGCCCCTTCTATTCCTCTCTTCATACCCGATGGTACTCAATCCTCTCTGTCCGCCGCCCCCTCTCCATTCTGCGTCCTTCGATGCCGCCGCTTGGAGTCCCATCTCCTATCCCTATAGCTCGGCTCCTACCCCTCGATGCCCTAGCCCATCCTCCTGTGTCGGCTGCCCCCTTCTCTTATTTAAGGAGAAGGGTTGGTAGTAGCTCAGTGGTGGGAAGAAGAGGGAAAGAAGAAGAGACCTTAGGCTTTGTGCCCTAGCTTGTGTGCGATCCCCACCCTTATCTGAGCTTTGTGCTCCTGTGAGTTTGTGCTACTGTGAGCTTTGTGTTCTCACCCCTTTGTGCGAATCCCCTTTCCTCTCTGTGAGTGACTTGTGTAGGGTAGATCAGTGGGTTCTCCTTTGTGTTCTTGGTGGTGCACAGTTGAAGAAGAAGGACTGATTGAGCAGGCTTCTGAGCCAAATAGTGACGACGATGTTAGTCAAAGAATGTGTGCAGACCACCAAAAGCACACAAAAGAAAGATTTTTTTTCAAACTTCTCATGCCACCGAAAGAGCCTTTGGCTCTTTCGGCTTTGTTAAAATTCTCATGCCACCGGAAAATCAGAAGATGATAGGTGAGCGGGTCCCAGAGCAAGAAAAAATTGTACGTGGGCCCTACCGCGGGCCCCACCACTAATAAAATATTAGTGCATAGTGTTTTCCCAAACACTATAAATAGGCACCCAAACTTTTAAGGAAAACTCATTCCAGAAACAACTCCTCTTATAGAAGAACAAGAGAGAGAAAAGAAAGGCTTAGAGAAAAGTCTTTGTGAGAGAAAATTGTGAGCAATTTTCAGAGTGAGATTGAGTTGTGAGAAAAAATTGAGTGTTGTAAAATTTCTCTTCATAGTGAAAGATCTGCAGCAGCCCGTGGACGTAGGCAATTTTGTGCCGAACCACGTAAATCTTGCGTGTCCCCCAATTTTGCGCATTTAATTTTCGCTCTTTCTTAAATCTGGCACTAAGGGAATCGGAGTAATTTCCCAACAACTGGTATCAGAGCTCTGGTTGTGACGTCTGTCAAATTTCTGCAAGGTTACTATTCATGTGAATAGTAAATTTCGTGAATAGTGGAATTTTGTCGGCGGTACTGACTTGTCGGCAGAGGTATCTTAATACAAGGTGGTTCGCAGAAATTATCAGAAACGATCCAGAGGAAGTCAGATTCGAGTGGGAGCGATGGCTGCAGACCGTTAATTCTTAGATATAATTACCACAAAATATCTCATTATTATTTCTAAAACATTATCTAATACTATTCATCAACATTCTATGTTAAATATTCATAATATGCACATTACCAACATTATCATATCTAATTAAATTATTTAATCGATAATATCAGAAACGATCCAGAGGAAGTCAGATTCGAGTGGGAGCGATGGCTGCAGACGAAGGGAAGGTAAAAATTAAGAAGTTCGATGGTACGGACTTTGGCTTTTGGAAGATGCAGATCGAAGACTATCTGTACCAGAAGAAGCTGTATCAACCTCTCTCATATCTAATTAAATTATTTAATCGATAATATTTGTAAAATGAGAAAATATGGAGAGGCGAGATCTTGCCTCGGCGCATCGAACAAATCAACGTCGACGGCATGGGGATGACTGGCGGTGGCTCGGCAGCAAGGTTCGGCGAGAGGCGGGGTCGACGAGGCCAACGCGGGTGGCTGGAGACGGCTCGGCTCATCGGCAGCAGGGTTCGACGAGAGGCGGTGTGGATCATCAGAGTAAGGGGGAGGAGCTCGCCATGGCTTGGATCTGGTGGAGGGAGCTCAGGGCGGTTGAGGGGCTGGTGGTCGCGGGGAGCTTGGGGAGTCGACGACGACGAGGAAGGCTGGCGGTCAACGGGGTGGCGGTCGAAGATTGGTCGGAGAGGAGATAGGGCAGACGGAATCTGGTGGAGGGGCAGAGGGCGGCTGAACACTG
>NC_033800.1:18059490-18075183 GCF_001876935.1 Asparagus officinalis
GAATGGCAAGTGGGCGGCGGCAAGGGCGGGAGGCACGATCGACAAGGAGGAGGCTGGTGGTGGGCGCTGGCAGCTGCGGTTTGAGGCTGAAGGTGAGCAGTGGCTGAGGAAGATGGTCAGCGTCAGCTTAGGGGGAGACGGGTGGTTCGTCGGAGAAGAGAGGGGGTGATGCTAGAGGGAGGAGGGATCTCAACGGGGGTGGTGGTGGATAGGTTCAGGTGTTTTGGGGAAGAAGAGAAGGAGAGAGAAAAAGAATGACGGCGGCTATTGTGAACAGGAAGAAGAAAAACGAAAAAGAAAGTATATATATAGGGTATATTAGGGTTAGGGTTAGGGATAATTAAATGAAAAATAATTAAAATAAATAATTATGGGTATTTAAAAATTAAAATAATTACGAAATAATTATCTACAATTAAAAACATACATGTTGTGCTAATACAATAGTTAATAAGAAATAGTCGAAATATACATATATTATACAATTAAACGAGAATAATTAATTAAAAATATAATTATTTATATTTAAAATTAAATAATTATAGGATAATTATATACGTAATAAAACATACAAGTTGTACTAATACAACCGATAATATGCAACAGTAGAAATAATATAATAAACTATACAAATAATACGTAATTAATATTATAACGTATTATACAAAATATTATGTAACAATAATAATAATACAACATATTATTTAAAAATAATACGTAATAGTATCAATAATACAATAGATTAATTTTAGAATTTTTCACCACATAAAATTAATTTATAAATATTAATATCATTTAAATAATTATAAAACTTGGACTTTAAATCATAGAAAAAAGTACTCTCTATGTAACCTCTAACCTAGAGAATATTATTGCAGTAACAGATGCAGATTTAAAATAGAACCTATGGCACTAAAGGCTTGGCCATATGAGCGAGAAATGGATGAAGACACTTCTGTCAAAAGGGAAGCTACCGGATCTGAAGAATGTAGATGTCGGCCTATGCGAGGATTGCATCTTTGGCAAACAGAAGAAAGTCAGTTTTGTAAAGATTGGCAAGACACCCAAGACAGAAAGGTTAGAATTGATTCATACCGACGTATGGGGACCATCTCCAGTTTCATCTCTTGCAGGCTCACTGTACTATGTCACCTTCATTGATGATTCTACAAGGAAGGTGTGGGTTTATTTTCTAAAGAAGAAATCAGAAGTCTTTGATACCTTCAGAAAATGGAAGGCCATGGTGGAAAATGAAACTGGTTTGAAGATAAAGAAGTTGAGGTCAGACAATGGAGGAGAGTACAAAGACAGTAGATTCAAAGAGTTTTGCGCAAACAGCGGGATCAAGATGGAGAAAACAGTTCCCATGACACCGCAGCAGAATGGCGTAGCAGAGCGCATGAACAGAACTTTGAATGAACGTGCCAGAAGCATGAGGTTACATGCCGGCTTGCCCAAGTTCCTATGGGCTGAAGCTATCAATACCGCAGCCTATCTAATCAACCGCGGACCCTCAGTTCCCTTGGATGGTGGAATACCGGAAGAAGCTTGGAGCAAAAAAGAGGTAAACCTTTCACATTTAAGAATTTTTGGTTGTATCTCTTATGTACACATAGATTCTGCTGAAAGAAGTAAACTTGATGCCAAATCTAACAAATGTGTTTTTGTTGGTTATGGTGGTGATGAGTTTGGTTACCGATTTTGGGATTATGAAAATCGGAAGATCATCAGAAGCAGAGATGTCATATTCAATGAGAATGTGATGTACAAAGACAGATCAACTGCAGAATCAAGTAGCTCCAGTACAAAAGCTGAAACAAAGGAATTTGCTGAATTTGAGGAGATTTCTGAAAAAGATGTTCAGACTAGCCCTGAAGCAATTCAAGAAGAACCAAGCACGCCAGAAGTGAGACGCTCCTCCAGAATTCCTAAGCCAACCCAGCGTTATTCGCCTTCTTTGCACTACCTGTTGCTGACTGACAGTGGTGAACCGGAGTGTTATGACGAAGCAATACAGGTGAAGGATTCAGTCAAGTGGGAGTCTGCTATGCAAGATGAGATGGACTCGCTCATGTCAAATCAGACATGGGACTTAGCTGAATTACCACAAGGTAAGAAAGCTCTTCATAACAAATGGATTTACAGGATCAAAGAAGAACATGATGGGAACAAACGCTACAAGGCAAGGTTGGTTGTCAAAGGCTTTCAGCAAAAGGAAGGTATCGACTACAATGAAATTTTTTCTCCGGTTGTGAAACTAACTACAATCAGATTAGTGTTGAAAATTGTAGCTGCTGAGAATTTACATCTTGAGCAGTTAGATATAAAAACAGCTTTCCTTCATGGTGATTTGGAGGAGGAGATTTATATGAAGCAACCAGAAGGCTTCATAAAGGCAGGCAAGGAAAATCTAGTATGGAGCTTGTATGGATTGAAACAAGCTCCCAGACAGTGGTACAAGAAGTTTGACAACTTCATGGGCAGCAACGGTTTCACTAGATGCCAAGCAGATCATTGTTGCTATATCAAGAGGTTTGACAATAGCTTCATTATTTTATTGTTATACGTTGATGACATGCTCGTTGCAGGATCAGATCTGCAAGAGATTATAAATTTGAAGCAGAAATTGTCAAAACAGTTCGCGATGAAAGATCTTGGTGCTGCAAAGAAGATTCTTGGAATGAGGATCAAGAGAGACACGAAGTCTGGGATTTTGATGTTATCACAGGCTGAGACATCAACAAAGTACTCTCCAGGTTCAACATGCAAGATGCAAAACCAGTGGGTACACCTTTAGGTGTTCATTTCAGACTTTCTAAAGAACAGTCACCGAAGACAGAGGAAGAGCGTGCACACATGGCGAAGGTCCCGTACGCCTCAGCAATTGGAAGTCTGATGTATGCCATGGTCTGTACAAGACCGGATATTGCTCAAGCAGTGGGAGCTGTTAGCAGGTATATGAATGATCCAGGCAAGGTACACTGGGAAGCAGTCAAGTGGATCCTCAGATATCTACGAGACACTACAGGTAAAGCACTTTGTTTCAAAGGTGGAGATACAATACTAACAGGCTATGTAGATGCTGATCTAGCAGGAAATGTTGATATCAGAAAGAGCACTACAGGGTATGTATATACTCTAGGAGGTACTGCAGTGAGTTGGGCTTCTCAACTGCAGAAGATAGTTGCTCTCTCCACAACTGAAGCAGAATATGTCGCTGTTACAGAAGCCAGCAAGGAAATGGTGTGGCTTCAAAATTTCTTGGATGAATTAGGCAAGAAACAAGAAGACAATGTCTTATACTGCGACAGTCAAAGTGCTATTCATCTAGCGAAGAATCCGTCTTTCCATTCCAGAACGAAGCACATACAGATGCGGTATCATTTTATCCGGTCACTTCTGGAAGATGGAATTTTGAAGCTTGAAAAGATCAGTGGAGCTCAAAATCCGGCAGACATGCTGACAAAGACGGTGACTATTGACAAACTGAAGCTGTGTTCAGCTTCAGTTGGACTGCAATAGTATGAAGACGGGAAGAGCTGCTGCATAGATCGAGATGTGAAGACAGATTGAAATCAGTCTTCAAGTGGGAGATTGTTAGTCAAAGAATAAAATATTAGTGCATAGTGTCTTTCCAAACACTATAAATAGGTCCCCAAACTTTTAAGGAAAACTCATTCCAGAAACAACTCCTCTTATAGAAGAACAAGAGAGAGAAAAGAAAGGCTTAGAGAAAAGTCTTTGTGAGAGAAAATTGTGAGCAATTTTCAGAGTGGGATTGAGTTGTGAGAAAAAATTGAGTGTTGTAAAATTTCTCTTCATAATGAAAGATCTGCAGCAGCCCGTGGACGTAGGCAATTTTGTGCCGAACCACGTAAATCTTGCGTGTCCCCCAATTTTGCGCATTTAATTTTCGCTCTTTCTTAAATCTGGCACTAAGGGAATCGGAGTAATTTCCCAACAGACGATCCTCAACACCCAAGACTCTCTAGCATTGAATCAGATCAAACTCATCAAAGTTTCGTGTTTCTTTAATCGCTTGTTCAGTGATTTGCTCCTATTTTTAAATTTCCCAACCTGGTTAGAAGTATGATTATCTATAGTAACCGACAGAAGTTCATTCTCCATTTCAAAGCAGTATCGCGTACAAGACAGTGTTCGAGCTACTCCGTTTCAAAGATCGCAAACATGTTAGGTAGCCAGATGCTTTTCTCAACTCTGATACCCGTACCTAACTGAATCTTGTTGATGCCACTCAAGTGTCATGGGGCTCATTTCGTACCACCCGACAGTTATAATATAATGGCAACTTGTGATCATAAGCTATCACTGTGGCTTAAACATTGGAATGACACTGTACCTAAATTGCATATATGGGCATTTAGTTGAGATGAAAGCTTGGAGGAATTGATTTACAAAGACACAGAGAGAGGGAAAAAGTCCATACTCCTTGCCCCACCTAACCTCCAGAACAAACCCAACCATTTGTTTTAGTTTGCAGATATGAGCTACATAAAATTTTGTTTTGACATTCCTATCGGTAACAAGCTCTAAGTGAGGCCAGGAAGTCATAACTGCTATAGACAAGTAGAGAAGGAGAACATACTTTTACGAAAGAGAGTTATTCATCAGATGATAACACTAGCTCTGCTATCATTATTATATATCACCAAAGTATCTAGAATGTAAACCTAATCGTTCAATAAGAATGGCTACTTATCTTTTTGAGGTAGACCAAATTAACCTAATCGTTCGATAAAAGGGACATAAGACCAAAAGATCATTAAATTTTACCCATCTGCGTACTAAAAATTATTTATCACCTATATGGGAAAAAGTGTCCTAATGGTTATCACTGATGTTGAAAGGTTGAGATCCTATATAGCAACTAGGCCATTTTGTTGAACAAGAAAAACATGACTAGCTGTCGAGGTTGGCCATACATCTATTAATCACTTTTCGAAATTGAATAATTGGTGTCTACGATGTGTGTGTAATATCCGATACAAAGGGAGAATCAACAGAAGAAAAGGTAAGGAATGAGGAGAAATGCCACTTTCAATCGGCATCATGAGCCTCCAACCTCACTAAAAACACCTGGTGGCGACTATATAAATAGCTCAACATGGGTCACATCAAGAGTTTCATAGCTCTTCCTCATTCTCCTTAATTCCCAAACGAGAGTTCTCATTTCTTCCTCAAGATCTCTGGTGATCTTCATCAATTCTTTGACAACAACCCTCAATGGGGTTTAAGAAGACTGTTTTTAGGCCTAGGAGAGTCGTCAAGACGGCTCCAGACGATCCGTCAGTTGAGGCTACCGGCGGTGCTATTATTCAGGCGACCGCGCCTCCGCCGTCGTAGGTTCCTCTCCACCATGGTAAGTGAGGACCATATAACTTGTTTCAACAAGTTCCAAACCCTAGACGATGAGTTCTAGGTTGTCAACAACGAGAAAAACTCATTCTTTTCCGATGGAAACGTAAGGGCAAGCCTCTACATTAATTATGAAACACGGGATTGGTTGCTGCATTTTGTAACCAGAACATGGGTCTTGGTCTCTGCGTTTTGAAATTAGAACACAAGGTTAGCCCTTGCGTTTTGAGTTTGGAACGCAGGCCTGGCCCTTGTATTTTTGGACTTGGACAGTAGGGTTAGCCCTTGCATTTTGGATTTGAAACTTAGGGCCGGCCCTTGCATTTTAGATTTGGAACGTAGGGCTGGCTCTTGCGTTTTAATTTTGCGCATTTAATTTTCGCTCTTTCTTAAATCTGGCACTAAGGGAATCGGAGTAATTTCCCAACAGACGATCCTCAACACCCAAGACTCTCTAGCATTGAATCAGATCAAACTCATCAAAGTTTCGTGTTTCTTTAATCGCTTGTTCAGTGATTTGCTCCTATTTTTAAATTTCCCAACCTGGTTAGAAGTATGATTATCTATAGTAACCGACAGAAGTTCATTCTCCATTTCAAAGCAGTATCGCGTACAAGACAGTGTTCGAGCTACTCCGTTTCAAAGATCGCAAACATGTTAGGTAGCCAGATGCTTTTCTCAACTCTGATACCCGTACCTAACTGAATCTTGTTGATGCCACTCAAGTGTCATGGGGCTCATTTCGTACCACCCGACAGTTATAATATAATGGCAACTTGTGATCATAAGCTATCACTGTGGCTTAAACATTGGAATGACACTGTACCTAAATTGCATATATGGGCATTTAGTTGAGATGAAAGCTTGGAGGAATTGATTTACAAAGACACAGAGAGAGGGAAAAAGTCCATACTCCTTGCCCCACCTAACCTCCAGAACAAACCCAACCATTTGTTTTAGTTTGCAGATATGAGCTACATAAAATTTTGTTTTGACATTCCTATCGGTAACAAGCTCTAAGTGAGGCCAGGAAGTCATAACTGCTATAGACAAGTAGAGAAGGAGAACATACTTTTACGAAAGAGAGTTATTCATCAGATGATAACACTAGCTCTGCTATCATTATTATATATCACCAAAGTATCTAGAATGTAAACCTAATCGTTCAATAAGAATGGCTACTTATCTTTTTGAGGTAGACCAAATTAACCTAATCGTTCGATAAAAGGGACATAAGACCAAAAGATCATTAAATTTTACCCATCTGCGTACTAAAAATTATTTATCACCTATATGGGAAAAAGTGTCCTAATGGTTATCACTGATGTTGAAAGGTTGAGATCCTATATAGCAACTAGGCCATTTTGTTGAACAAGAAAAACATGACTAGCTGTCGAGGTTGGCCATACATCTATTAATCACTTTTCGAAATTGAATAATTGGTGTCTACGATGTGTGTGTAATATCCGATACAAAGGGAGAATCAACAGAAGAAAAGGTAAGGAATGAGGAGAAATGCCACTTTCAATCGGCATCATGAGCCTCCAACCTCACTAAAAACACCTCAAAATGTGCTTGAAAACTATGAGGCAGTAGTTGAAGAATAACGCTTTTTAAAAATAATTACTTGTGGTTGGATCATCAGTCTACATGGCTTTTACTTCACTCCTACTCCAAAAAGAACATACATTAGCAATAATACCCCACAACACTCGTTCTATTTTTTTCTCTTTATCATCATTTCAGTTACACCACCACTCTTATGTTCTAACTCTATATTCAAACACTAGAGAAGCACTCCTTATTCTATCTATCCAATGAAGATATCAAGAGGCAAGCTCCCACTATCCATCATGGTCATTGTCATCTGTGCCATCGCATTTGCTGGTGTGATATTCACTGAGGATCTTCGGGCTCTCACTGGTATATCCATCTTTAAGTTCAAAGCTTGTTCTAGTAAAGTTTCAGGTAATTCACATCATTAGTCTTAGTTGATGACATTTTCTAATACTGTATTCTGAACTTGATATGAAATGTGCATGTCAACTCATCAGAAGAGAAAGAGAAGGCAAGGTCTGCCGCTCTTAGTGATGATACAATCGATGAAGATAAGATTGATTTCGATCCTAATGAGTGTAGCGTTACAAAGGGTATGTGGGTATTCAACAGTTCTATTGAGCCACCCTATACAGATGAGACATGCCCATATGTGGATACACAAATGTCCTGTGCGAAGAATGGAAGGCCTGATAGTGATTATCTCCATTGGGAGTGGCAATTGGATGACTGCAATTTGCCTAGGTAATTATAAATTTTAATCGTCATAGTTGTACTTATGGACCACGGAAACATAATAATTCGATATTCTTTCAGGTTTGATCCTGTAGCAGTATTGGAGAAACTTAGGGGGAAAAGGCTAATGTTTGTGGGAGACTCACTGCAGAGAGGGCAGTGGCAATCATTTGTATGTCTTGTCCAATCTCATATACCACCAGAAGAGAAATCCATGAACAGAAGTCGCCCCCTCTCAGTCTTTAGCGCCAAGGTACTTTTAATACTTGACTGTAAATTTAGTACAATATCAATACTTTCTGACTGTAGATTTTTCTGAATTTTGTAGGGATACAATGCAACAATCGAGTTCTACTGGGCGCCATTTCTTGTTGAATCAAACTCTGATCTTCACATCGTGACAGATACAAGAAAGAGAATACTGAGAATAGATTCAATTTCGAAACATGCACAACACTGGATTGGAGTTGACATCCTAGTGTTCAATACTTACGTATGGTGGATGAGTGGTCTAAGAATGAAGTCTCTGTAAGTTTATGCAGCTATAGTGAAAACCAATAGAAAACAATCTCAATTTTTCTAAATGTGATTATGTATGCAATTTTTCTTAAGGTGGGGTTCATTTGCAAACGATCTGGAAGGGTTTGAGGAGCTCGATGCGGTAGTTGCTTACAGGCTTGCCCTCAAGACATGGGCTAATTGGGTTGACTCTACTATAAACCCGAACACTACAAGAATTTTCTTTACTACAATGTCCCCTACACACATGAGGTTTTCTATTCTTTTACTCAACTACTACCAGTATAATAAAGGAAAAGGCTTCATCATATACTAAAAGAGAATTCATTTGCACTGCAGGAGTGCAGACTGGAACCATAAGAATGGCATCCGATGCTACAATGAGACAAGACCAGTAATGAAGAGAGGATACTGGGGAAGCGGATCAGACAAAAGGTTTATGGAAGTGGTTTCTAGTGTAGTAGGAAGAATGAAAGTCCCCGTGAATTTCATCAATATAACACAGCTATCAGAGTACCGCATTGATGGGCATGCCACAGTTTATACTGAGATTACAGGGGAGGTATTGACAGCCGAGGAGAAGGCTAACCCAAAAAAGTATGCTGACTGCATCCATTGGTGCTTGCCTGGAGTCCCAGATACTTGGAACAAAATCTTTTATGCGTATTTGTAACCAAAGTTGGATAATCAAAGACATGATAAATTTATTTATTCAGTTCTTTCCATTCAAATACAACTGCGTGTACTGTTAAGAACTTAGATGTACAAAGCTAAAAACCAAAAATACAGATGCTGCTATATCATGAACTGAAGTCAAGAACATTAGGTATTGATGGAGTCATGAAGCTCTTACATCTACATTAGCAGTAAGAGAGGCAGGAATGTGTGGATTTAAGGCCGAGATGTGGACACCAAGAGCAGCTCTACCAGAGGGATCGAGGTTTTTTGACCATTGGGAGTCCCACTCTATGGCCTTCACGGTGCTGCAGGCAACACTTGGGCCCCCAGGGACAGTCAATATCGCAGAAACCTGCGGAAAAAAGAGGAATATCTAGTTAGCAATCCTACAAAAATATCATACAGGTAGAACAAAGAAGTATTAGTATTAGATTTCAGCAGGGCAGGACACTATCAAGTTACCTGTGGGAATAACCTCTCAAAGATCGTTCTGTAGTAGTACGCCTCTTTAGTGGATGGTGTATTGTGTGGATAAATATTCACAGCATTTAACATCATTTTGTCCGTCACCTATGATGACGTAGTAAAGAAATGAGATAGGCTAGCTCCAGACAGAAAACATGAAAGGTACATAGCAATTAATAGAAAAAATCAACAATTTTTTTTGGGAAAATAAAAAATTAACTAAGGGAAGTTCTGAAATTACATTCTCCGCCGCATGGGTCTTCAGTCCATCGATCCAACTATAACCAACACCATCACTAAACTGCTCTTTTTGCCGATAGAGAATATGCTGCAGAAGGAGACGTGCAATGTTTCTCAGTCTCTTCAGTATTTTAACAGAAAGTGATGTATATTATTTTGTCTATTTAATGTATCAAGTACATGTTATTTTAGCTCATGACAATAGTTGAGGACTATAAGTATTTAAGAGGATTGAAAGTGACCTTTGGGAGGTAGGGGTTCTCCTCATCTTCGAAAGCTTTTCTCAATACCCACTTCTCGATCTGATCCAAATCAGGATTGATCTGATGACGACTTCCCGAGTTAGAGAGCCAGATTATTTTATTGAGAAATTGCTTATCTTTATCAGCCATCCTATGAAATTCAAAGTACGGTAACTAGTCAAGTTTAACTTACCATTTTCCATTTTGGGTCAATGCTCATAGAGACATCAATGAATTCTTTATCTAAAAATGGCACACGAAGTTCCAACCCCCATGTCGAGGTGGCTTTATTCGCTCTTAAGCAATCATATAGATGGAGAGCTTTGATCTATGAGTCAAATCAGCAACATACATACTCAAAATCAACCAGGACCATGATGGGGTAGTGCTATACTGATAAGGAGATTCTAACAACCTCATTCTAGAAGAACAAATAACATACCTTTCTACATGTCTCCTGGTGGAACTCCTCCTTGTTAGGTGCCTTATGAAAGTATAAATATCCTCCAAAAATCTCATCTGAACCTTCCCCAGAGATTACCATCTTCACTCCTAATGACCTGATTTTACGAGACATGAGGAACATGGGGATACTTGCTCTGATGGTGGTAACATCATATGTTTCAATGTGGTAGATTACATCCTCAATGGCATCAATACCATCCTGGAAATTTAATAGAAATTCAATGACTGCTAAGCTTTGTACTCCATCTCAATTGAAGACAACTTGTATGAAAATATTACTATTATTTCAAGTACCTGAACTGTGAAGTGGAACTCATGGTGAATTGTGCCTAAATAATTGGCAACCTCTTTTGCAGCCCTCAAATCTGGTGAATCCTGCAAGAAAAGGTAAGCATATTTATGGCCGGAAGATTGTTAGTCAACAATTGAGGCCAACAAACTTTCGGTGGCCTCCGTTGTTGACATCAAGAGAAAGGGGGAGCTAGAGCCGCAACAACAGCCTCCGTTGTTGACATCAAGAGAGAGGGGGAGGTGCCGAATTTGTTGACAAAAGAGAGGGCATGGAAGCTATAAACCCCCCCCTCTCTTCCTCTGTGAAATACACTCCAAAACTCCAAACCAGCAGAGAGTGATTGAGAGAAAAAGAGAGAGAAAGCCACACAAGAAATCTGTGAGCTCTCAATATTTTGTATGAGTGTTGTATGTTGAGATTGAATATAGTGATACACCCTCTTGCCGTGGACGTAGATCAATTTGATCGAACCACGTAATTATTGTGTTTGTGATTGTCTCTACTATTCTCTGGTTTAGTGGGTAATTTCCCCAACAAACCAGAGAATAGTAGAGACAATCACAAACACAATAAACCTTTGGATGGAACCTGAGCAGGTCCCCACAAATCTGAATGGATGTAGTCGAGAGTGCCCTTCGTCGTATGTGAGCCAGTCGAGAAGCTGACCCGAGTTTGCTTCCCAAACACACAATGCTCACAGAAATCCAGTGATGATGTATGATCACCACAGAGTAAGCCACGTTTACTCAAAATAGTCATTCCCTTCTCACTCATGTGGCCTAAGCGCATGTGCCACAACTGAGTAGTGTCTCTATCAGCATCAGAAGACACACCTGCAGAGCCTGTCACCGTACTGCCTTGGAGAACATAAAGACTGTTCACCTTACTACCTTTCATCACAACCAATGAACCCTTAGTAACTCTAAGAGCTCCACCTTCGCCAGTGTAAGAACACCCAATAGAATCCAAAGAACTCAAAGAAATCAGATTTTTCTTTAAGTCTGGGATGTGTCTCACATCTGATAAAGTTCTCACTATCCCATCGTGACACCGGATGCGAACTGTACCAATGCCAACTGTCTTGCAAACTGCATTGTTGCCCATCAAAACTGATCCACCACTTATAGATCTGTAAGTAGTGAACCAATCTTTATTTGGACACATATGAAAAGACGCACCTGTATCCAAGATCCATTCTTTATCGGAACGGCCATCCAAGGGACATACTGTAAGAACCGTCTCAGCAACAACGGCAGTATCAGCCTTTACCGTATTAGCTGAATCTGATGTTTCACCACGCTGGTTGTCTTTCTTTTTTAGAGCATAGCATTCTGACTTGTAATGCCCTTTCTTGTGACGCACATGCAATCTCCATCGTTATCTCATTTGAGCAGTCTTCTAAGGGGAACTTGGGGTGATACAATTCACGACCCATGACTATCCTTGTCTTTGTTTTTGGTGGCAATATCAATGAAGTTGCTAGCGAGACTAGAGCGTTCGCATATGCATTCTGGACTCGTGGGATGTATCCAATAAAAAAACCTTCAAGCTTCTAGGCTAGCTCTAGCACAACGAAGTGGTATTGGACTAAGTCCTCATTACGTACTTCATATTCTCTTCGGACTTGATTCACAATGAGCTGAGAATCACCATAAGCCTCAAGGTGTCGAATATTAAGCTCCTCGGCCAATTGCATCTCTAATAGCAAAGCGCTGTACTCTGCTATATTGTTGGTGCATGGCTCGATTAGAGAGAATCCTCTTGGGATTACATGACCACTTAGGGATACAAGTACCACCTCCACACCAGCGATAATTCCTCCATTAGGATTTGCTCTAGACACACCGTCAAAGAACAATTTCCATACTTGTACGACCTCTAGAGTTACACAAGCTTCGGTGACTTCATCTGGTAAGTCCTCATATAATCTGGAAGAATCTGATATTGGATGATGAACTAAGAAGTCCGCTAGAGCTTGACCGTGCCTTCACGTCGCAACAAAGCCTTCATCTTTATCCTCCATAGGCCGAAATTATTTTGGCCATCAAAGATCGACACCGAGAACTTCACAGAAGCCATTGTGGAGGATTGAAAGCTGTCCTAGAACCGAGAAGCTCTGACACCAGTTTCAGACTTGGGATTTGGTGCAATTACCTAAGGGTAAAAGGGCAATTGGATGCAAGTGGATTTTCAAGAAGAAAGAAGGGATCCCAGGGGTTGAAGATGCTAGATTCAAAGCACGGTTGGTGGCTAAGGGTTATAGACAAAAGGAGGGAATTGACTATGATGAAGTGTTCTCTCCGGTTGTGAAGCATACCTCCATCCGTGTATTGCTTGCCATGGTTGCTCTATTTGATCTGGAGCTTGAGCAGCTTGATGTGAAGACTGCATTCTTGCATGGCGAACTTGAGGAGACTATCTACATGTCTCAGCCAGAGGGATACTTCGTAGAAGGTAAAGAAGATCAAGTTTGCAGATTGAAGAAATCTTTGTACGGCCTGAAGCAATCTCCCAGACAGTGGTACAAGAGGTTTGATAATTTTATGCTTAGTCATGGGTACTCAAGAAGTACTTATGATAGTTGTGTGTACTACATGCATCTAGGAGATGATTCTTTTATTTATCTTCTATTATATGTCGATGACATGCTTATTGCTGCTAAGAACATGTCGCAGATTCTTATTTTGAAGAAACAACTCAGTGATGAGTTTGAGATGAAAGATCTTGGTGCAGCAAAGAAGATCAGATTCACCTACAAGTGAGAACGAGAAGAAGGAGATGTCCCGAGTTCCATACTCTAATGCAGTGGGTAGCATTATGTATGCTATGATTTGCACTCGTCCAGACATTGCCCAGGCAGTCAGTGTAGTGAGCAGATACATGGCTCAACCAGGGAAGGCACACTGGAAAGCAGTGAAGTGGATCCTACGGTATCTCAGGGGTACCTCAGATTTGGGTTTAGTTTTTGATAGCAGTACTTTGGGAACCTCAGTTGTAGGTTTTGTAGATTCTGACTATGCAGGTGATCTCGATAAAAGGAGATCTTTGACTGGTTATCTTTTTACTCTTTCTGGCTCAGCTATTAGTTGGAGATCGACTCTACAGTCGACAGTTACTTTGTCTACCACAGAGGTAGAATACATGGCAGCAGCAGAAGCGGTAAAAGAAGCCATTTGGTTGAGAAATCTCGTGAGTGAGCTTGGACTACAGCAGGAGGCTAGTTCAGTTGTATTTTGCGACAATCAGAGCGCAATACATCTAAGCAAAAACTCAGCACATCATGAGAGGACAAAGCATATTGATGTCAGATATCATTTCATTCGTGAGGCAACTGCTGAAAGAAACATCACGATGAAAAAGATAGGTACTGCAAACAACCCAGCTGACATGTTGACCAAACCGATCCCGGCCTTCAAGTTCAAGCACTGCTTGAATTTGGGAGGCATTCGCACTTGTTAAGTGGCCCCTTTTGGGGCATTGTTTGCAAGATGGGTGAAGACTCACTAGTTATTGGTGTCGGCTCAGTTTTTGGGAAAACTTCACCGAGGTGGAGATTGTTAGTCAACAATTGAGGCCAACAAACTTTCGGTGGCCTCCGTTGTTGACATCAAGAGAAAGGGGGAGCTAGAGACGCAACAACAGCCTCCGTTGTTGACATCAAGAGAGAGGGGGAGGTGCCGAATTTGTTGACAAAAGAGAGGGCATGGAAGCTATAAAACCCCCCCTCTCTTCCTCTGTGAAATACACTCCAAAACTCCAAACCAGCAGAGAGTGATTGAGAGAAAAAGAGAGAGAAAGCCACACAAGAAATCTGTGAGCTCTCAATATTTTGTATGAGTGTTGTATGTTGAGATTGAATATAGTGATACACCCTCTTGCCGTGGACGTAGATCAATTTGATCGAACCACGTAATTATTGTGTTTGTGATTGTCTCTACTATTCTCTGGTTTAGTGGGTAATTTCCCCAACAAAGATAAATATGACATCTAAAATAATTAGTTATTGGAAAATGATTGAACGAAAAAAATGCAAGAGATTGTCATCACCTCCAAACCAATACAGAAGGAATGGAGTTGGTTTTCACATATATCTGCAGCTTTAGTTCCTCCAAGGTGCCGAGCTGTAACAGCAGCAACTAGGGATGAATCAAGGCCACCAGACAGTAGAACTCCAAATGGAACATCTGTCATGAGCCTCTTGATGACCGCCTGCATAATATAGAAATTTTGCATTGTAGATCATTGAAAAAAGCATTAACTTCATATTACTTGTGCCATATAGCTGGCAAGCCTGGCATAAAATGTCTGGGATATTTAACAAAAGTGATTAGAAATTCCTCTTGTATGATATGCTAATCATAGAAGAAACATAACAAATTTATTCAAGGTGTTCAAGTTAATCTGCTATAAAATTGAAACTTGCAATTACTTTCTCAAATGCCTTCCTCAGAACAAGGGGATCATATGGAGCTGATGGAACAGTTTCGGAGTACCAAGGTGGGTTGTACCATCTCTTCAAGCTTCTTGTTTTGCTGGAGTACAAGTGTCCGGGAGGGAAGACCTTGAAGTTTTCACAATCATCATTCAGTCCTTTCATTTCAGATGACATCCAAACAGAACCTTAAACAAAACACATTAAAATAGTCAGTAAAGTAAAAGTGAAAGATCTTTATGTCATGGACATGTTGCAGAGTGCTATAGAAATAAACATACATATTTTTTTTCAACAAGAGAAATAAGATAGTTTTGCAAGTACCATCAAGCCCCCATCCAATATAGAGGGGTGTGACTCCAATGGCATCACGCGCAGCTATGAAGGTGTTGTGTCGGGTGTCTAACAAAACAAATGAGAAGACTCCATCTAACATATCCAGAAAATCTTCCTCAAATTCCTCGTACTAAGGAAGAGAACAATTGTAAACCAAGTTGTTCAGTTAAAAATTGACAGCTTGAGTGCCCCATAACTCTTGCTTATTCCAATGATAACACAATGATCACCATGTGACAAAGTTATAAGGTTGAAATATCTCACCAGATGAGTGATAACTTCACAATCACTGCCTGTCTTAAAAACATGATTAGGAAATTGTCCTCGTAGCTCTTCATGGTTGTAAATCTCTCCGT
>NC_033800.1:18075193-18111754 GCF_001876935.1 Asparagus officinalis
TTCATTAGGAATGAGTGACCACTTAAAAGCCAGTTTAGGAAAACAAGTTGGAAAATAATATAACTTTCTATTCTAAGATAAGTACTTGCCTAGGAAGTACATAAAACATGAGTACTGATGTTGAGAACAACAATAACCAACCAAAAAGTTGTTCACTGCACATTGTTGCAACTTGCAAACTTGCATCTTAACTGTTAACCTTCTTGTTTTGATGATGATTCACAAACATCATTATTGGTGCTAATTATTTATTGAGCTATATTGTAGATTACAATTCATTAGCACCGTCAATTGGAGGATTGGATGGAATATGAGCTACAACGATGATATCTAAGGTGGTGGAGGCAAAGTGATGAAGCAAACCTTTCAAAAGCACCATATGCATAAGAAGCTTCATCAACTCAAGAGCAAATATCAAGACACAAGCCATGTATTTATATGTGAGGGATATTTGTTATTTTATTTTTCTCTCTAGTACTTAATGTAGGCAAGAAGTTTGTTGATTACATTTGAAACTCATGGGATAACACACTTGCACACTTTCAAAACTCGTATTTTGGTACTTTTGCTAAAATGATGATTTTCACACATACGAGGATCTTTTTGCAAAATTCCTTTTCAAATCAGTTAGTCAATATGTGTATAAATTATTCCCAAAACTTTACATTTTTTTGAATATATTTACTAATTTTAATAAAGCCTTGAAACTCAATTTCAAAATCGATTCAGGCTGATAACCTGTTATTAGTCGACTAGTCAGTCGACTGACGATGTGTCGACTGATGAAAGTGCCTGCAATCATCAAAAAGTTTCTGTTTTGTTTCGATCAACTGACCAGTTGACTGATGATCCATCAGTCGACAGATAGAGGTCGTCAGTCAACTGATAAGCTGGTAATCGTCTACAACAGTCAGCTCATCAGTCAACTGGTTAAAATCGTCAATCGACTGATAAGCAGTCTAACGACTAGTTCTGTACAGAATCTGTTTCTCGGTTTTTGGGAGATTTTTGCTGTTTCTTTAGGGTTTTGGTTGTTGTCTTCTCTCCTTATAAATACCCAACAACCCCAACTACTTCAGATCCAAGTTTTTATTACAAATCTCTTGTGTTTAAGTTTATTGTTTCAAAAAACTTTAGCTTTCATTTGCTTTCACTATTTCAAAGTTCACATCCCAAGCTTCAATTACAATCTCCTCTCTTGCCATATGGCTATTGTAAAGAGAGAGCTTTTCTTCGATTTACTACTGTTGTGAGCTTGATCTCATGGAGATCTACTGTGTAGTTATGAGATCTCAGTGAAGATCATTGTGTAGAAGAAGTTCCGGCTTCCAAACCGGGTGTGTAGTGGATTTCTCCTCGAGAGTGGAGAGCAGGGACGTAGATCAACAGATCGAACCTCGTGAACATACCGCGTGTCATCAATTGGCTAACTATCTCTATCCCTACTCTCTTTTATTGTCATCACATTTCATATTTGTGTGTGCTTTGTTGGAATATCTTTTAATTACATTTTATTTGTCCATAAACCCTATTCACCCCCCTCTAGGACCTTTCAATTGGTATCAGAGCAAGGTCTCTACTGTTTGTTCGGCTTAAACCCCTTAAAGAAAAGATATTAATGGAGGCTTCAATGAATATGCATATGCTAGAAGGACAATCCACCACTAGGCCACCCCTTTTCACCGTAGCAACTTTTCCTATTGGAAAGCTAGGATGAAAATTTATTTACAATGCATTAACCTTGATATCCTAGACATAGTGGAGAAAAAAATATTTCAAGAAGCTTAGTAGTGAAATGACCGAGGATGAGAGGAACTTAGCTAACCTTAATATTAAGGCCATGAATGCACTAATTTGTGGTCTTACCCCCAATGAATATAAGAGAGTTTCTACGTGTGCAACCACACACGAAATTTAGGAGAAGTTATGCATCACTCATGAAGAAACCCCTCAAGTAAAGGAGTCCAATATTAGTGGACTCATGCATGATTATGAACTTTTTAAAATACTTCCAAATGAATCTATCGATTCTATGTTTTCTCGGTTCACTAACATCGTAAATGAATTACATGGTCTTAACAAGGTTTTGGAGAATCAAGAGATGAATTACAAAATTCTTCGTTCTTTGACGCCGGCTTGGGAACCTAAAGCCACGGTCATCGAAGAAGCTCATGACCTCTCAACTCTCACTCTTGATGGACTTATTGGCAAACTCAAGGTCTATGAAAAGAAGATCAAGGAGAAGGAAGAAGCAATCCCAAAAGCAACCGAGGAGCCACCCCAAAAATCAAAATCTATTGCACTCAAGGGAGCAATTGATGATTCATCCTTCTCGGATAGTGAAATTGATGTCTTTAGAGAAGTGACACACCTCTCTAGAAGGATATCAAAATTAATCAAAATGAATAAAACTTTTAAGAATCGGATCTAACAACAAATTTTCTTCTCGTATAGGTAAATTCTTCGAATGCAACGAACCGGGACACTTAGCCAAGGATTGTCCTAAGCTTAAGGAGAAGTATTTAAAGTATAAGAAGAAAAATGCTATGTATGCCGGTTAGGATGAATCCGAACCAAGCGACTCGGATAGTGCTGATGAGGGTGCCAAGATTGCTCTTCATGACCTAAACATTTGTTTCATGGCTCATGAAGATGAGGTACAATCCGAAACCGAAAGTAAATCTCTTTATATGTAATGTGAATTAGAAGTGGTTTTAGAAGAATTAAACTTTGAATTTAAAAGATTAGCAAAAGAATATTCCTCATTCAAAAAATTACATGTTTCTTGTGACTCTAAGTTTGAGCAACTAAAATCCTCTCTTGCTCTAAAAGAAGAAATGATAGGAGATCTAGACTTTGAAAACAAACAACTAAGATCCAAAATTGGGAGATTAGAAATTAAAAATAATAAAGTTAAATCTAATCATGCTTACTCTAGTCATCATCATGTTGATAGAAAATGGTATCATCAATCTTACACTCTTACATATAAGAAAAGGTTTTTGTGCACATATTGCATGAAATATGGTCATATCTCTACTCATTGTAGGATAAAAAATAACATTGATCATTATGAGTTAATGTGGGTACCTAAGGGTACCAAAAATACTAATATTCAAGAACCCAAAGTTTGGATACCTAAAGGTTCTACAACTTCTTCATATGTAGGGAACATCTCACACAAAACGTAAGGACTTGTGGTACCTTGATAGTGGTTACTCACATCACATGACGGGCAATAAGAAACTATTTGTAACCCTATCAAGGATTAAATGAGGTAATGTCTCATTTCGTGGTGGTGAGAAAGGTAAAATTATAGGTATTGGTAATATTGGTAAGATACATTCTCCCATAATTGAGGATATTTATTTTGTTAAAGGACTAAATCACAATCTTCTTAGCATTAGTCAATTAAGTGACAAAGGCTTTGACATTTCTTTTAAACCGGATAAATACAACATTAGTATGAATGATAAAATTATTTTTGTTGCTTTTAGAAGATCTAATGTTTATATTTTTAAGATGAATAAGCTAATAGATCAAGATGTAAAGTGCCTTTCCGCGGTGGATGAGGATTCTTGGATTTGGCACAAGAGACTTGGACATGCTAACATGGAGTTAATATCTAAGTTATTCAAGAAGAACTTAGTAAGAAGGCTACCCAATTTAACATATATCAAGGATTCTACTTGTGAGGAATGTGCTAAAGGTAAACAAACTAAGAACGCCTTCAAATCCATAAATGAGGTATTCACTTCTAAACCTTTATAATTATTGCATCTTGATCTCTTTGGACCCATGCGTGTTGCCTCTCTAGGAGATAAACACTATATTTTTGTTATTGTTGATGATTTCTCACACTCTACATGGGTAATTTTTCTTACAAATAAAGATGAATGTTTTAAAGAATTTTCTTATTTTATAAAAAGAATTAAAAATAAAAAAGATTTGAAAGTCGTTAAAATTAGGAGTGATCATGGTGGTGAATTTTAAAATAAATTCTTTAATGATTTTTACGCTCATCGTGGTATAACACGTGTTTTCCGCTCCTAGAACACCCCAACAAAATGGTGTTGTTGAACGAAAAAATAGAACCATACAAGAGATGACACGCACAATGATAAACTCTTTTGTATTGCCAAAATTTTATTAGGACGAAGCCGTCAATACGGCTTTGTTTTAAATCGTGTTTTGATTAGACCTACTTTCAAGAAATCTCCTTATGAACTTTTTTTTGGCAAAACTCCACATATTGGATATTTTCGTATTTTTGATTGTAAATGTTTTATCTTAAATACTAAAGACCATCATGATAAGTTTGATTCAAAAATTAATATTGGTATATTTTTAGGATATGCATCTAGAAGTAAGGCTTGTAGAGTTTTCAACAAACGAACACTTGTTGTTGAATAATCTATAAATGTTACCTTTGATGAGACTAATATCAGTTTGCAAGATAGGTTGCCTAGGGATGATGATGATATTAAGGAAGGATTGGAGATCTTGCAAATTAATGACAAACCCTCAATAGATGCACAAAAGGATGGGGAAAGCAACAACATACAATCTCAAGAAAAACTCTCCAAGACATAGAAATTTACACTGGATCATCCAAAGGAACAAATAATAGGGAGTCCATCTCAAGGAATTCTAACTCGCTCAAAAGTCTTGAGTGAGTGTGGTAACATAGCCTTCTTATCCCAAATAGAACCTAAACGTATTGATGATGCTTTAAAAGATGAGTTTTGGGTTTTAGCTATGCATGAATTGAATAATTTTTTAAAAAATAATGCTTGAAAATTAGTTCCTAGACTAAATAATACTTTTATTATTGGAACTAAATGAGTTTTTAGAAACAAACTTGATGAACATGGCATAGTAACTAAAAATAAAGCTTGTTTAGTTGCCTAAGGATACAATCAAGAGGGTATAGACTATGATGAAACTTTTGTACCGGTTGTAAGATTAGAATCTATTAGGATATTTTTAGCCTTTGCTAGTTTTAAAGATTTCAAACTATTTTAAATGGATGTTAAAATTATCTTTTTAAATGATTTTATAAAGGAGGAAGTATATGTTGAGCAACCCCCCGGTTTTATGGATCATTCTTTTCCTAATCATGTTTACAGGGTTTAAAAGGCTTAATATGAGTTAAAACAAACTCCTAGAGTTTGGTATGCTTGCCTCTCTAGTTTTCTACTTGAAAATGGTTTTTCTAAAGGAAAAATTGATAATACTCTTTTTGTTAGAAAACAAAAAATGATGTCCTTTTAGTTCAAATTTATGTTAATGATATTATTTTTGGTGCCACTAATGAATCTTTGTACACGGATTTTTTTAAAGTTATGCAAGATCATTTTGAGATGAGCATGATAGGAGAGCTCACCTTCTTTCTTGGCCTCCAAGTTAAACAATCCAATGATGACATATTCGTATCGCAAAGTAAATACACTAGGGAGTTGTTAAAAAAATTCAGGATGGAAAACTCCAAACATGTCCCAACTCTAATGAGCACTACCATCAAATTAGATACGGATGATAGTGGTGAAAAGATAGAGCAAAAGCTATATCGATGTATGATAGGTAGTCTCCTTTACCTCACCGCTAGTACACCGGATATCATGTTTAGTGTTTGTGCATGTGCACGTTTTTAAGCCTCGTCTAAAAAGTCTCATTTGGTTGCGGTTAAAAGAATTATCAAATATGTTAACGGCACAACAAATCTTGGTTTATTTTATCCAAAAAATACTTTTTTTGATCTTTATGGTTTTTGTGATGCTGACTTTACCGATTGTAAGGTAGATCGCAAGAGTACGAATAGTACATGTTAATTTTTGGGTAATACTCTTGTTTCTTGGGCATCCAAAAAATAAAATTGTGTTGTCTTGTCCACTACAGAAGCGGAATACATTACCGTCAGCTTATGTTATGCACAACTTTTATGGATGAAACAAAATTTTATTGAATACGATTTGTATTTTCAAGATACAAAAATCTTTTGTGATAATACTAGTACTATCAATATTTCAAAAAATTCCGTTTAGCATTCTAGAACCAAGCATATAGATGTACACCATCATTTCTTACGTGACCATGTTGAGCGGAAAGATGTGTCCCTCATTTATATTGATACTAAATCTCAATTAGCGGACATCTAGTGAAGAATATTTTTATCGCATAAGAAATGGTTTAGGCATGTGTATTCTTTGACTTTGTTTGTTTGTTCTGATTGTCATTTTCATATCTTACTATTTTCCTTTACGCACTCATTGTCATAACATGTCTAAACACATAAAATTGCCAAGAGGAGTGTTTAGGAGAGACCGGGTCAAATCTAAGAAGAGTGAGTTGGTAGTAATGCCTAAAGAGGTCGTAAATCCAAACACTTGAGGAATGTGACACGGGTAGGCCAATACTTGAGGTGTATTTTGTGGGTTTTTGCATATGTTTTATTTTGTATTGTGTACCCCATTTTTGATGGTGACAAAGGGGGAGAGAAATCTCCTCATTTGTGCACATAGTAAGGAAAAACCTTATAAATAAGCGGAGCAACTATCTATAAACCAAATAATCAATTTTATTTGCTCGTTGAATAATGGTTATCTGTCATCATCAAAAAAAATGGGAGATTGTTAGCCTTCTTGTTTTGATGATGATTCACAAACATCATTATTGGTGCTAATTATTTATTGAGCTATATTGTAGATTACAATTGATTAGCACCATCAATTGGAGGATTGGATGGAATATGAGCTACAACGATAATATCTAAGGAGGTGGAGGCAAAGTGATGAAGCGAAGCTTTCAAAAACACCATATGCATGAGAAACTTTATCAACTCAAGAGCAAATATCAAGACTCAAGCCATGTATTTATATGTGAGGGATATTTGCTATTTTATTTTTCTTTTTAGTACTTAATGTAGGCAAGAAGTTTGTTGATTACATTTGAAGCTCATGGGATAACACACTTGCATAATTTCAAAACTCGTATTTTGGTACTTTTGCTAAAATAATGATTTTCACACATACGAGGATTTTTTTGCAAAATTCCTTTTCAAACAAGTTAGTCAATATGTGTATAAACTATTCCCAAAACTTTACATTTTTTGAATATGTTTACTAATTTTAATAGAGCCTTGAAACTCAATTTCAAAATCGATTCAGGCTGATAACCTGTTATCAGTCGACTGATGGCGTCAGTCGACTGATATGTCGACTGATGAAAGTACCTGCAATCATCAAAAAGTTTCTGTTTTGTTTCGGTCGACGGACCAGTCGACTGATGATCCATTAGTCGACTGATAGAGGTCGTCAGTCGACTGATAAGCTGGTAATCGCCTACAACAGTCATCTCATCAGTCGACTGGTTAAAATAGTCAGTCGACTAATAAGCAGTCTAACGGCTAGTTCTGTACAAAATCTGTTTCTAGGTTTTTGGGAGATTTTTGCTGTTTCTTTGGGGTTTTGGCTGTTGTCTTTTCTCCTTATAAATACCCAACAACCCCAACTACTTTAGATCCAAGTTTTTATTACAAATCTCTTATGTTTAAGTTTATTGTTTCAAAGAGCTTCAACTTTCATTTGCTTTTACTATTTCAAAGCCCACATCCCAAGCTTCAATTGCAATCTCCTCTCTTGCCATAGGGCTATTGTAAAGAGAGAGTTTTTTTTTGATTTACTACTGTTAAGAGCTTGATCTCGTGGAGATCTACTGTGTGGTTGTGAGATCTCGGTGGAGATCATTGTGTAGAAGAAGTTCTGGCTTCCAAACCGGGTGTGTAGTGAATTTCTCCTCGAGAGTGGGGAGCGGGGACGTAGGTCAGCGGACCGAACCTCGTGAACATACCGCGTGTCATCAATTGGCTAACTATCTCTATCCCTACTTTCTTTTATTGTCATCGCATTTCATATTTGTGTGAAATTGAACAAACTAAAAAAATACAAATCTCCAATGTTGTGCTGAAACTCCTTTAAACAAATGGGAATCATGATAATGAGTAAGCCAGAAGTGATATTTAGGTTGAATGCAGTCAGTTACAAAGTTGATTATGTAGGACATATCCATGCGATATAGCATGATAATTGAGAAAAAAGGTAACAAGGGCAACTGAAGTTTAGTACTTATTTGGAATCAATATTAATTGATCTAAAGGATGATATTGAGTCCTACAAATACAAGTTATGTTGAAACAATCAATAGCACTCAATCAAGGTGCAGGCAACCTCCAAGTGTAATTTAATTTCAAGAAGTTGCAAGTTGCTAGGCTGTATCCTTCCGCGGTGTGCATGAACATTTTTTACACTAAAATGGAAAATGCATAGACTAGTACAGAAAGAAAATGAACTGTTTCTACTTGTATCAATTCATACTGTAACAATAATGCTGTCATCCTCATTATCTAGGGGTTGGTCCCCAGAATCAGGATCAACAATTGCTAGCCTTTGATGCGCTAGAAAGAAATCTTCATTTTGGTACAGTCTGCTCCAATCAGGACCTCGATGCTTTAATCTGTCTCAGAAAAACACATCTGCTTAATCTTATCTATAATTCTTCAATATCTCATAGAAATAGAAACATACTTTAGTACAAACTCAATTTAGGATCTCCTATCAGATTTAAAATATCACTTTTCTTAAAGAACATGGGCGGAATTACGTAATTTACAATATTTCTGAATAGTACTGATCGCAAATAAACCAACATTCTTCTAGAAGGTTAGAACTTCAAAGTTGCTTCTTTTGTTGCAGTATTGGATTAACCCATTTCATTTTACATGGCAAGAAATCAAACATTTTTAGTACTTATTTGGAATCAAAACTAATTGTTCTTAAGGATGATATTGAGTCACATATACTCAAATGGCCTTCTTATCTCCCTCACCCTATGCTTGCATATTCATTCGTCGAAAACTTCAAATATGCAATTCTTGGAAAATTTGTTAGACTAAAAAAGATGGATATACATGCATGATAACTTGTATGTTGCTCCACATCTCCATGACCCTAGAAATGTTTGTTCTATTATTTCATTGTATTTACGTACCGGAACATAAAATGCACAGTATCGTACATGAAAGATCATTTTTTGACTGACTTCATCAATTTGACTGAATGGCTCATTGCTAATAGAAGTGGAAGACTCTCATCTAGCAAAATACCAAGGTAGGGCCTTTTAGTAGTAATAATATCCAGATCTCATGAGATTACATATATGACAGCTGTCATGATCAAACTAAGGTGCAGGACCATTTGATTCTATAAGGAGGACACTAACCTTTGGCTCAAAATGTATACTACCATAACTCCAAGATTTATCAGTGTCATCATCAACTATAATGCCAAAAAGAAAGAGTACTAAAAGCGTGCTAGAAGTTGAAACGCTTCAACTAATGGACCCCTTTTTTTTCATGGACATCCTTCCATGATAAATTTTATTTTAGAGTTAAATAGATATCTTATTTCAACTTTACCATTGCACGTGCAATTTCACCGGGCCAGAAAAAAGTGGTGGGGGTGGTGGTGGCGAATTCGGAATATCTTTCTGTACATCATGGCCTAATAGCTAGCAATCAAAATTAGTAAAAAATTACTGCTAATATCAACTACGAAAACCATCAACTTCATTTTGCTGAGAATTCTTCAGGAAACTAAAACAGAGGGATAGGGTTAGATGACTGCCTGCGCGAGAGTTCGAGAACTCGAGCCCTCTTAGCCTGCGAATCATCAGAGCAGCCCAGCACCGCCAGAATCCCACACATGTTTCCGTGACCAAAATTCTCTGAACAAAAAAAGAAGAACAAAAATCTCAAGAATAATCCTCAGAAACAGAGAAAGACTTAGCAGCTGCAAGTTTTAGTGTACTCTTTCATAGCTCCCCACGTCCCAAATCCCTCAATCAATCAAGCAAGCAGCCAAAAGATGCCGCATTTCGTTGAGAGCATTTAGCGCCACGTAACTGAAAACCAAAGTAGACACCTTTGGAGTTTGGATGAGAGAGAGGGGGAAGGAGACGATTTCTGTGATTAAAAGAGGACTCCATTTTCCAATGCTCATGTCATGCGCATTAATACAAAAGGAAAATTTGCTTCTGGCCCCCAAAATAACTACTACTATTCTACCTTCACTCAAGACTTAACGACACTCCCAAATCCCCAAGCAAAGCCATAATTCTCTGCTCTTAGGGGGTGTTTGGTTCAATTTCTAGAAATTATAGGAAATGTTTTCCACGTAAAATATGATTTTCTTGTATTTCTTAAAAAAATTATAGGAAAAGTTTTAAGAAATCAAAAAGTATCAATTTTCTTGTTTTTTGTACTTTGCTTGTTTGGTTCAAAACAAGAAAATAGCTCATAACTTTATAGAAAATAACAAGATTTGGTAGGTTTTTAATTAAATATGGTATGTGTCAGATTTCTGGTGATTTCCTCTCATTTTGAGAGGAAATTGCTTTTTGTAAAACTTGGCAGGTTTTGATATTTTATAGAAAATATTTCTGTAAATTTTTTGTTGAACAAAACACAATTTACAGAAATCTCTGGAAAACTCTTAATTACAAATTTGCCATTGTCAGATGTTTTGAGAAAAAATTTCTCAAAAAGTGTGCAACCAAACAGCCCCTTAAAACACAAAACCCAAAAGTTTAAAATATATAAAGACCATAATATCCTTTCTCTCTCTTTTTTCATGATGTCACTATGATGATTTGAAATGGATTTTTTTTAAATTTTTTTTTTTGGGGGTGGGGGGGGATAGGTTTTGGGGAGGGGGGATTCTAGTTCCCTCTAAAATTTTCCAACAACGTCGACATCAGCGATGAAACTTTTTCGGCGTTAGTTCATGAGGCGAAGAAAACTGCGATCTTGAAGAAGATGATGACGAGTTGTGATGGATTCAGTATCGACGTTCCAAAGAAAAAGGCGAGAACTCCGATGACTACCAGTGTAATTTTTCCCCTTTTTTAAAATTGTACTTGAATCTGAGTGCTATATTTTTTTTTTACTATTTTACATATTGTTGTAATTATTTTGAAATCGATGACATGAGATTAAAACAGAGTCTGTAAATTTATATATTATTGTTAATTTACTTTAATGAGTTTATTGTTAATGTTATGAGTTGGTTGTAAAGAAATGTTACAAGTTGGTTTTGAAGGTTTCGAGTTGGTTGTTAAGGTTATGATTTCGTTGTGAAGGTTACGAGTTGATTGTCAAGATTACGAATTGGTTGTGAAGGTTACGAGTTGGTTGTGAACCTCGGTAATGAGTTGGTTGTGAAGGTTAGGAGTTGGTTGTGAAGGTTAATTAACAACAATCACAATCAACTCATTGTCGAGGTTCACAACCAAGTCGTAACCTTCACAACAAACTCATAACCTTGACAACCAACGCTTAACCTTGACAACCAACTGGTAACATTGACAACCAACTCGTAACCTTCCTTCACAACCAATTTGTGACATTAACAACAAACTCATTATAGTAAAATAATAAAAATATGTAAATTTATAGACTCTACTTTAATTTCAAGTCTTCAATTTTAAAAAAATTTATAACAATATGTAAAATAAAGCAGAGTATGTAAATTTATATATTATTGTAATTTTTTTTAAAATTCGATGACTTAAAATTAATGCAGAGTCTGTAAATTTACATATTTTTATTATTTTACTATAATGAGTTTGTTGTTAAGGTTATAAATTGGTTGTGAAGGAAGGTTACGAATTGGTTGTTAAGGTTACCAGTTAGTTGTCAATGTTACGAGTTGGTTGTTAATGTTACAAGTTGATTGTCAATGTTACGAGTTGGTTGTGAAGGTTACGCGCTGGCTGTGAAGGTTACGCATTGGTTATGAAGGTTATGAGTTTGTTGTGAAAGTTACGAGTTGGTTGTGAACATTAGCAATGAGTTGATTGTGATTGTTGTTAACTAACATTCACAACCAACTCCTAACATTCACAACCAACTTATTACCGAGGTTCACAACCAAATTGTAACCTTAACAACAAACTCATAATGGTTGTGAACCTCGGTAATGAGTTGGTTGTGAAGGTTAGTTAACAACAATCAAAATCAACTCATTGCCGAGGTTCATAACCAACTCATAACCTTCACAAACAACTCGTAACATTCACAACAAATTCATAACCTTCACAACCAACACGTAACCTTCACAACCAACTCGTAACCTTGACAACAACTCGTGTCTTTCACAACCAGCTTGTAACACTGACAACCAATTCGTAACCTTGACAATAAACTCGTAACCTTGACAACTAACTCGCAGCCTTTCTTCACAATCAATTCATAACCTTAACAACAAACTCATTATAGTAAAATAACAATAATATGTAAATTTACAGACTCTGCTTTAATCTCAAGTCATTGATTTTTAAAAAATTACAAGAATATGTAAAATAATAAAAAATATAGCACTCAGATTCAAGTACAAGTTAAAAAAAGGAAAACATTATACCGGGAGTTGCCAGAGTTCTCACCTTTTTCTTCGGAACGGCGACGCTGAATCCATCACAACTCGTCATCACTATCTTCAAGATCGTAGTTTTCTTCGCCTCATGTGCGAACACCAGGAAAGTTCCATCGCCAATGTCGACGCCGTTGGAAAATTTTAGTGGGAACTAGAGGTTTTCCCCCAAAACCCATTTCAAATCATCACAGTGACATCATAAAAAAAGGGAGAGAGAGGGGGGGGGGGGGGGGGGGGGGGGNAGAGAGAGAGAGAGAGAGAGAGAGAGAGAGAGAGAGAGAGAGAGAGATAGATAGATAGATAGATATGGTATTATGATCTTCACATGTTTTTTAACTCTTGGGTTTTGTATTTTGGGGACTAATGGAATTGTGGCTTTGCTTTTGGGTGTATTGGGAGTGATGAAGAAGTCTTGAGTGGAAAAAGAATAGTTGTTGTTATTTTTGAGGCTAGAAGTAATTTTCCCTTAATACAAGCGAGCTACGCGCATAAATACGAAGCATCAAATTTATACAACCGGTGTAGGCCCTGCATCATGGGAAGTGACAAAATAAGGGATAGGGGCACAAAAGATTTGAATTCAAGTCTTCTTTTATTCTTGTCGAATCTCTCATTTATCTTCTCTTTCATCTTTTTTTTAATTATAATTTTATGGTAAAGGTTTAAGTTTTGATTTTACATAAACTATATATTTTGTAGATCAAAATGGCATTAGTTTAAGGATTTGATTTAAAATTACATTATATAATTAACTATTCAGAGAAAGCATAACATGTTACACCAAAACTATACCGACATACACCGCATATCAAACTGTTCAAATTTATTTAGTTTGAAATTGATTTGATTAAATATTTAGGCCTAAGATTGGTTTTGGAGGTGAGTGAGTATAAAACTAAACGAGGCTAAAAGTTTAGTTTATGCGCAATTTTTTTTTGGAAATAGATGAATTTAAAATTCTGGTAGTAGTTGGGTTCAATAATGAATGTTGTAAAGTTTTGGGTTAACAGGCAGAAAAAAACGACTTTAAAAGTGGGTGTACAAAAAACAATTAGGGTAAAATTTTGGGTTTTATGAAAAAAGTCAAAAAGTTTTTTTTTGACAAAACCTGAGGCTAAGGTTTGCACTCAATACCCTTTGCGTTTGCTCTCAAAGTAATTCCACCGGGACGCATCGTATGCCAGACCATAATACAATAAATTCATAATAATTAAATATAGGGTTTTTCTATAGAGTGCCCATGGGCACTCTATAAGAGAGGAGAGAGATAGAAAGAGATGATTAGGGAGGGGATCTCAATGCAAATCAGGTGGGCCCCCTCCTCAATCATATCTCTCTATCTCTCTCCTCTTCTATAGAGTGCCATTGGGCACTCTATAGAAAAACCCTTAAATATATCAGCTATAGCTAATCATTATTCATCCATCAACTTTTTATGTGTGTACACACTATAAATTGATAAATTGTGTGCTATGCTAGACATGATTCTTATAATAAGCGAATATAAGGGTCTGTTTGGTTGATTTCCTAAAAACCAAGAAATGGAAATGAAAAGGTGAAAATCTCAAAAAGTGCAATTTCATCCATTTCCATTCCTAAAACTCACCAATAACATTCAATAAAATATTATTTTCATCCAACAACTCATCCATAACATCTAATAAAATATTATTTTTATCCAACAACTCATCCACCACATCTAATAAAATATTATTTTTATCCACAACATCACCAAACTTGTTGATGCTCGTGAACAAACAGTCGATGGGGGTTGCAGAGTTGCTGGATCGTCGAGGGGGATGGAGGGCCGCTTTCCTTCTTCGACTTTATGCCTGGTTCTCAGAGCTCGGGGTGGGCGGATCACCTGCACACATAAGAACCGTGGGAGTACTGGGCTTGTTTCCCCCGTGGTACCTCCGATGATCAAGTAAGCTAGGGTACTTGGTCCAGTTAATAGAGGAATAGTATCCCCCTCTAATATGTAACTAGAGAATTTTTTTAGGTAGTGATGGAGAGACCGAACCTCTTTTTAGGATGAATAGCGTCTGTATTTATAGAGGATGCCAAGGGCAGAACATGTATTTAGTGAGGAGGTGGTAACTGTGGACGGCGAGAGGTGAGATGGAGGATGAGTCATCCTCTGCCATATTCATGTCGATTGATGAGTGATGGCGGTGTCACTTTGAGCGACATGGGGAATCACACCAGTTGAGCTTGTGTCAGCGGTTGATGTGGAGTCACTTCTGTGGCATGGGGAATCAGCAGCCGTTGAGGCTTGTCTGCGGGTGACGTGGAGTCACTTCTGTGGCATGGGGAATCAGCAGCCGTTGAGGTTTGTCTTCGGGTGACGTGGAGTCGTAATGATGACCATAGATGGTAAAATAATGCTGGGAAGTAATGTTCTAAGTCGCCTCCAGGGGAAGTGTCGGCCTGTTGCTGAGCAGTAATTTTTCCACCCGACTGAGTTCGTCTTTCGAGTCGTCTTTAGGGAGCGACGCCAGCTCGACTGGGTCCATTCTCAGGATAACATATTTGTAAGTAACAGGGAACACTCCATAACAGTTAGCCTCTTTCGCTTGGATGTGGCTGTGGCCAGATGCAAGGAAAAAATAACTGAACAGAGACTAGGTAGAATTGATTCTGACAGCGAAGTGGCGCTCCTTCTGGACACTTGGACGCTTGACGTCATCAGACATCACTGAGGCTGCCTAGGTTGTTCTCTTGTCAGGTCACGGTTTTCTCAAGAGAAGAAGGCGAAATGTCATTCGACGGCATTTTAAATTCCAAGGCTAGGTTTTAGCCGTGGGATGAAATAGGCTCCAACGGCTTAGATGTGATGATAGCTGTAAAGTAGGAGACCATATATTGTCGTTTGAAATTCTTATATGATCTAACTACTCTCCTTCCTCACCTTCTTCTAATTTTGTCGTTCTTGCCGATTGTCCCCTAGTCTCTCTATGGATCTGGAAGAGGTGCCTCGTCGGGAATACTTGGAGATCATCCATTCAAAAGTGACCTCGGCCCAACTGAAGACAATGTCTGCGAAGTTTGACATCCCTAAGGAATATAAGTTTTCCCTCTCGAAGGAAGCGGAAGCCATTTATGACCATGGGCCGGGGCGGCACCCGCTCTATCTAAACCACTTAGAGTGTGGCCTGAGATTGCCTTTGCCTTCGTTTTTGAAGCAATTGTTCGAGGATTTAGGGGTTTCGCCGGCACAAATGAAGCCGAACGCCATAGCCATCACTGTGGCTTTCGTGGTTATATGCAGTTGGTTGGGCATCAAACCCACGGCAAAGCTTTTTGCTTATTTCGTGGTTGTAAAAACAAGTCAGAAGGAGCCCCACTATTACTTTCAGATGTCGGGGTCCTCCAAGTTGATCGTAGACCTTCCAGATTCTCATAAGGAATGGAAGGAGAAGTTTGTGTGGGTGACCGGGGAGGATTTAGAGATGGTTTGCTCTGATTGGCCTGAGATTAGGAGGAATGCACTCATCAAGATGGCGTTATCCAAGGAAGAAAAGGTCGATCTTGAGTTGATCAAGAAGTTCGCAGGCTCTCGTTGCTTTGAGGTTTTGCTGGATAAGTCCGTTTTACGAATGACCGCGGTCTCGATCATGCCGATTACTACTTTTGATATAGATAGAGCTGTTGCCCTCATCATCGGGTCAGTAGGAGCCATTGCGACGCCCCAAGTCAGGTTAATTGATCCTCAGGAGGAATCTTTTACCAGGCCAGTCTGAAGATGATAAATTTTTCCCTCCGGCCTTTCTTGACAAAGAGACTTCAATTCTTGGGTCCCTTTCGGCTCCTATTACGGCCGTGCAACAATTCTCCCTGTCAAAAGACAATCAGGTTTTAAGGAGGATGTCAAGCTTCGGTTTACATTTAGCCCTCAAGGCTTATTTAGTCCGAGGGGCCTTAGTGGAGCAGGAATTGTATGAGCGGCTCGCCCATATGCACGACGCTTCGCAGGAATGGGAGTCTGAGCTGATGAAGGATAAGATTCGCCCATATGCACGACGCTTCGCAGGAATGGGAGTCTGAGCTGATGAAGGATAAGATGGCCAGGGAAGAGGCCGAGGGGAGAGTCGTCACTCTTGAGGCCCAGGTGGAGAACATCAAAACTAGCTGGCGCCAAGAAGTGGATGCTAGAGAACGAGTTTTGGAGGGGCTTCGCACCGAGGGATGTAAGCAAGCCTCCCTAATCATGGAATTTAGAGGTGAGGTGGCTAGTCAGAGGAGGGAGATCAATTGTCTTCAGAGAGATGTCATCGATCGGGATGAGAAACTAGCTACTTTGGTGGGGGGAGGTTGATTCTAAAAGGGCCCTTAGAGTGGCCGTCGAAGAGGTCGTTCAGTCGAGCCACCTCTCAATCGAGCAACTGAGGTGGAATCTCGAGGAAACGCAGTTGGCGCAACATAGGGTGAAGGTAATTGAAGACTGGCGCCATAGCCCCATTGGAAAACTCAAAGTAGCTTTGGCGTGCAAAGCCGAGGTTGATTATTTCGTTGTTCTAGTACCCTCCAGCTCACATCCTCCTTCTGGGAGCTTTTATCCCCTGCAAGTCTCTTGTTGTCTCAATCTTCTTAGGGATTTCGAGGCGAGAGAAGGAAAATTGCTGTTAGGTGGTGAAAGCGAGTTCTCAGAGGGCGCAAATGAGGAAACAACAACTGTCCTTCCACTGGTGGGAACGTTCAGGGCCAAGAGGGTCCGGCCTTCGCCGATACGGCCGCTCCACCTCCAGAGGATCTCGTAGGTCAAGAAAAATGAGAATTAGTTATATTCCCTTTCCCTCCCCTTTTCTCTCTTTCTCTTTTTTTTTTCATTATAACTGTACTTTTGACTTTGTAAAGGGGTTAATGAAGAAGTAGGTTCGTTTTGAGTGTTTAAAAACTCTTAAAGATTTTTCTTTTATTTTTTCTTAATCGAAGGGTGATACAGGGATCGACCCCGAGGTTGTGCCTAGACCTAAGAGAGTCGGTTAGGTCTTACCTTTCCCCTAAGGCCGAGAGGCGACTGTGGGAGTCGGCTAAAGAGTTGTGCCTTGGTCTTACCCTAAGAAAGTACCAATGACTTTTCATCGACTGAGGAGTCGGGTGCCTAGCTGACTAGGTTTTTCATTTTCCCCTAGGGCCGAGAGGTGACTGTGGGAGTCGGCCAAAGGGTTATGCCTTGGTATTACCCTAAGGAAGTACCAATGATTTTTTATCGACTGAGGAGTCGGGTGCCTAGCTGACTAGGTCTTCCATTTCCCCCTAGGGCCGAGAGGCGACTATGGGAGTCAGCCAAAGGGTTGTGCCTTGGTCTTACCTTGAGGAAGTACCAAGGACTTTTCATCGACTGAGGAGTCGAGTGCCTAGCTGATTAGGTCTTCTATTTTCCCCTAGGGTCGAGAGGCGGCTGTAGGAGTCGGCAAAATGGTTGTGCCTTGGTCTTACCCTGAGGAAGTTCCAAGGACTTTTCATCGAGTAAGGAGTCGGGTGCCTAGCTGACTAGGTCTTTCATTTTCCCCTAAGGCCGAGAGGTGACCGTGGGAGTTGGTCGAAGGGTTGTACCTTGATCTTACCCTGAGGAAGTACCAAGAACTTTTCATCGACTGAGGAGTCGGGTGCCTAGCTGACGAGGTCTTCCATTTTTAAGTTGTTATGATAACGCAAAAAGTTTGGCTAAAGTTGTTTTATCAGATATATTACTAATTACCTAAGGCATGCATTCTTCACATGGAATTTTCAAAACAAAGAAGTTAAACTGGAATTTTTAAAGGAAATATCTTCGTAGGTGTTCACTGTTCCATGGGTGACTGAAGATTCACCCATCTGGACCTCTCAGCCGATAAGTGCCGGCTCTTAGCTCTACCGTAACCGTATAAGGTCCTTCCCAATTTGGAGCCAGCTTACCTTGCCAAGTATCTTTATCGAATGTCACTTTTCGGAGGATAAGGTCCCCAGCCATGAACCTTCTGGGTCGAATCTTCTTATTGTAATGTTGAGCGATCCGTTGTTGATTAATGACCTGAGTACGAAGTGCTTTCTCCCTTGTTTCTTCAAGAAGGTCGAGGCTGACCCGGAGGCCTAGTGAATTCAGGTCTTTGTTGAAGTGCTGCAACCAAATAGTCGGCATGCCCACTTCAATTGGCATTACTGCTTCAGCTCCATACGTTAGCCTGAAAGGGGTTTCCCCCGTTGAAAACTGTTGATGGATCTCTTCTCCAGAGCATTTACACCAGAGCTTAGCACTTCCTTTGAGAGTGATAGGGAAGCATCGATATAGAACTGCTTCGGATACTTGAAGCATGCTCATTATATCAAAATAATTTTTAACATGCTCCGAAGGATCTCCCTCGCCTGAGTACGTCTCTAGGTGAGGCATCTTAAATTTCTCAAACGAGAATTCCATTATCTCGTCAGATAACGAAGTATTTCCTTCGATAGTATCAAAAATTGGTTTGTACCCTCGGTCGTAGCCGGAGGCCCTTGCAGTGGTTGACGAAGTTGAGGAGTCTTGGCGGTGGGGTTTTCTGAGAATCTTTCCTTTGGCACGTTCCCCCGAATGGCTAGGACCGGGGTTTTTATCATCATTGTTTAGTTGCTTGGGGTGGTTTTCCGCCCGTTAGTGGTGGTTGGGAGGAGGTCGCGGTGTGTCCCGCGACACTTCATGGGTGTGAGTTTCCGATCGTCGGTCTTCAAGTGGTAGGAGTTGTTCTTCGGCGTGTGACTGCCGCGGGATTCGCCAGAGGAGTTCATTGGTCAGGACGGTAAACTGCTCTCTTAGAGATGAAGAGAGTCCGTCTACCGTCTGCTCCAATTTACCATGGGTCACATAGTTTGGAGGTCCCCTTATAGGATATTGGTTCACTCCTCGCTCAAAACTCGACATTTCTTCTCAAAAAGAGGAAAGTGGCCCCATGGTGGGCGCCAAACTGTTGATGCTCGTGAATAAATAGTCGATGGGGGTTGCAGAGTTGCTGGATCGTCGAGGGGGATGGAGGGCCGCTTTCATTCTTCGACTTTATGCCTGGTTCTAATAGCTTGGGGTGGGCGGATCACCTGCACACATTGTAGGCATCTAAAATTACCTACAAGGTCCCGTACATAGCTCGAAATGAAGAGTGGATGCATCAAGAAGGATTATCCAATTGGCTGCTGTGCACATCAGTCAACGCGCGTTAATCAGCTCGCACGCGTCAAGCAGCTCGCACGCGTCAATCAACTCGCACGCGTCGATCAACTCCAAGCGACCGAATGTACTCGTTAGTCAACTTGCGCTCATCGGTCAGATCAAAAGTGCCCGACGTGCTTATCGGTCAGTTCCAAGTGCCATAAAGAAGCTAACGAGTGTATGAAGCAAGTTAGCAAATCGTACAAGTCAACAAGATGGTCAAATACGTAAAACAGTAGAAAATACAAGTCTCGGAAAAGTTAGAAAACACCAAACAGTTCAGCAAAAAAAAGCCAAACTCCTGCGTCCGCGCGGGTGGAACCGCCCCGACCCATGCCCGTGCGGGTCAGACCGCGCCGACCCACGCCCCCCCGCGTGTCAGCAGCGCCCGTCGCGCTGTTTTGACCCCTTGTCGCGTTTTGGACGGTTTTGAACGGTTTTCTTGGGATTTATCTGTTCCAGGGTTTTCTAACTGCCTAAATATCATCTACAAACGTGGTTAGGCCGTTATTAACTGAAGATAAGGCCAAATCACTCTTTCTTGTCCGAAAACCCTCCAACCGAAGCATATAAATACAAGCCTAAGGGCTCAATTCACAGGAGGGCGGATTATTATCAAGAGGGCGAGGTGCTGCCGGATTGAGGAGTCAAAGGAGCATGAATTGACAACGAATACAGGTCAGATCCCGACGAAGTTTAGCATAAAGAGGAAGGTTTTCGAAGGATCTGAACCCGTATCTTCCCCCATCCGTTCGTTCCTCAGGATTAGGCTTGATCTTAATCTCGAGAAGAGCTACTGATTTCGCTTGGTCGATTTCAGCGCTTCAAGCGAATACTTCCTTGGTAAGATAGGAGCTCTGTTAATTTTCTGTCAACCGGATCTGATCCGTAGGCGGTCCACGGATATTGACGTCCCGAGCACAGGCAAAGATCTCGCACAAGCAGAAGACCGAAAAACGATCTCTCTGCGTTTGTTTGATAAAGTTGTAAACTTTTTTTATTTTTATTGTGTAAGGAGATCTTATAAAAAGATCAACTTTTTATTTTATTCGAGTTTATTGTAACGACCAAAGTTGTAATAGATTCGATAGCAATGAAAACAGCAACTTTTGAACCAAACAAACTGGCGACTATAGTGGGAGCCAACATCTTCTCTGCAGAAGCTGTCGTGCCGCAACCACGGATCCGTATCCCGGTTGAAGAAGAGGTTGAGTACGAGTTTGACCAACAAAAGTTCGAGGAATATCCGTCTTCCTCCTCCTCCAAATCCTCCTCCACTCGCAAGCGCAGAAAGATCAACGCCCCCATTGCTATGGTAGCTGCACCTTACAACGCCCCTCCGGCCTCCAACGAGGCCGGATCTACAGATCTGGACTCCTCCTTAACCAAGCAACGTCAACGCCTCGTACGCCAATTTACCAAGGCTTTGGAGCCTTTTGACGGGGTCTGCTACGATGCAGATCTGAAACTTAGAAGGTGCTAATAGTTCCAGCAGCGAGCAAACACCCCCTCCTCCAAACCATCAACGAGTGAATGGATCCAAGTCAAAAGGACCCGTTCAACCCTTAAGGAGCGCATTCAGAAACGCCACGTATTACTTGCGCACGCAAGAATCTTTATGCAAGAAACCAAAAAGTTACAGAAGGAAGAAGTGGAAAAGAAGCCACAAAGACTGCATGAAGTATGAAGGCCAAAGTCCATGACGGCGGCCGAAAAGATCGAAAAATGCGGGTCACCCAGATCTGACCCTCCAGCCCACGGGACACTCAGATCCGATCCTCCAACCCGCGGGACACTCAGATCTGACCCTCTAACCTGTGGGTTACCCAAATCCGACCCTCCAAGCCGCGTGTCACCCAAATCCGACCCTCCAATCCGCGGGTCACTCAAGTCTGACCAGCGTCAGGGTTAAGACAGAAGACGTTCTGCACCTGTTTTGTTGATCCCTTTGAGTTCCGCACCTTCGGTGGAGCATCGCGACAGCGTGGATTTGTCCCGATTTAAGATGAAGATCACGGATCGTCTTGGTCCTTCGCACGTGGGTCGAGATAAAGCCCTGGTTAAAGAGCGCTTAGGCCCGTTGAATGAGTCCCAAGCAGTTCATCAGGCTGGGGGTCATAATAGCCCTCCTAAGCAGTGGAAGAGACCGCATGGTAGGAAAATTCCCATAACCGACCACATGGGATTGTGTGTTGAAATCCAGGAGCCCGTTGAGTTCTCACGCTCACGAGAGCGTAGATCTAAACATGTGACTCTTGAACACACTGACAGCGTGTTATGTCCCTAGAAAAAATGTATTCGTCTGACGATGACGACGTTACACCTAAGGATTCGTGCCAACACGTGATGGATTGCTCCGGTCATCAAACCGACGAGTTATACCATCGGGCTGGTGGTACGAACAAGTCTCGAAAAAGAAGTACCCGGGAAATGGATTATCACTGTCCATGTGCCAAACTTATCAGGGCAGTATTATCAGAATGTAGCTGCCCCAAGACCGCTTCACAGAGGGTCTCGGTATTCGAGAGGATCTCTAACGGAATGGCTAAGTCCAAACCAAAGCGTCTCCGAAAGAAGCGATCGACTGTTCATGGTGACGAACTTCCATAAGTCACAATTAACATGGCTGATAAGGAAAAGTCGATTCGACTTTCTAGTTCTGACCCCCTCGTATCGCATCGTTTGACTCACCACTAGACGTAGGGACTACCAGAGAATGCATAGAGGGTTATCCTCGAATGATGAAACATCGGATCCTAACTCGACAATCGCTTCTGATAATACGGTGTCCAGTCCGTGATAATCCCACGAAGTGTTTATGATTAACACCGAGGAAGTAGTCAAAATGGTTGCGGATGCTCTAGCCAAGCAGAAGCAAGCATTCAAGTTTGAAATGGAAATGGCTATGCTATGGATGAGGAAAGTGCATGACCAAAAAATTCGGGCTTTGTCCAATCAGTTCGGTGAATCCAGCCGTCGTAACCTTACTGACCAAGCATGTAGCGATTCAGATGTGGATGAACGTCTCAATGCTGAGAACCCTCCTGTTGACCAGAACACTGGGGGTGGCCCCACTGAAAACAACAACACCGGGGGTGGTCCCGCCAATAATGACAACACTGGGGGTGGCCCTGTTGTTCCTCTCACAAATCGTCCGAAGCATGATACAGACGAGGACGAAAAGATGAAGGACCTCGAGAGCAAAATCAACGCTCTAATGTCTAATCGAGAGGTAAAGAACACCGGGATTCCGTGTCCTTATCCGAGAGAGTGGGATTCGATCCCGTATCCGGCGAAGTTCAACCTGATCAACTTCACGCCGTTCAACGGGAAGGGTTCGTCCACTCAGCATTTGATCTACTTTAAGTCCCACTTGGGCATGATCTCCGGCAATGAAGCCTTGATGGTTCGGTCATTCGTTGGTACCCTTCGCGGGCCGACCTTCGATTGGTACCACCGTCCCAAGCCCGGAAGTATTAACAGCTGGGACGACCTGGAGAACCTGTTCCTCGCTCACTTCTTTGATGATGATGCCGAGGTGTCAATCAGGACACTCTTTGATGAGAAGCAAGAAGACGACGAGACGGTCGACGACTTTGTCAAACGCTTCCGGAATAAGGCGATGAACTGCCGAGATCCGATCACAGAGAACTTCATCCTCCAAACCTGCCACAACAACATCTCTTTGGACGTGTTGGAAGTTATGAGAGTAGCATCGTCCGACACCTGGAAAGAATTGAAAGTGCGCGGAGAGCAGGCCGAATACTTCCTCAGAAGGAAGAAAGCCGAGAGAAGCCAACCGACGTCTAACCCTCCAAATTTAAGTTTCGTCTCCCGTGGTAAAGGGAAGGCCCCTGCAGCTGCTGTTAATGCTAATTAGATATTGTAACAACAACCCCGAAGACAGTAAAAGACTTTGGATTCAAGACTCAAAAAAGAATACTCTTTCAAGGACGAAGACGTTCCAGCTATTTTCGAGTCCCTCATTGAGAACAACAAGATCAAGCTTCCACCTATCACAAATCAGGAGGAAGCTGATAATACTTCGGATCCAAAATACTGTGCGTACCACAGGAGGATCCTTCATCCTACCAAGGCTTGCTTCACTCTCAAGAATAACATCCAAACCTTGGTTGAAGCCGACGTCATAACGCTTAATTAAGTTGAATGAAGGCTCCGACAAGTATAAGAGTATAAACTACTCCTTCTGACACTCTGAAGAGTATACGAGTATAAACTGCTTCTCAAAACTCCAACATGTATATGAGTCTAAACTGTTTCCTTTCTTTCACGGGAAGTTCCTGGAGAGTGCCATGCCTGGTATTCTTAAGGATAACCCGGTCACCCAACTAAGTATAATATTAGACCCAGTTTTACAAAGAAAGTTGGGGGTGGATGATTCATGTAACGGGAAGTTCCCGGAAGAATACTACATGTAATTTTTTTAGGGATAACCCGATCATTATGAACAAAGTGATAAACACTAAATTCCCACTGTGATTTTTGAACACTCTTTTGCTGAGATGAGATTCGATCATTTCATTGGATTAATTTTCCCTCACAAAACTCTCGTTGGTGTTTGACGACTCACAGTCTTCCACCACAAAATCCCCCACCGATCAGACTAATTGATGGTGGGACCACCAAAATTCCTTTTGGTTAAATCCACTCAAACTTCTATGCGTCTGTGCACTCAATATTCTCATTATTAAATTCCGGACATAGTACTTGGAATTTCAACATCTTGATCATTGACGACAGTCAAACCCCTCCGTGTTAAGTACTTGTCACTTAACACTAGGAATCCCCTTTGAGTGATTTGTACGAATCAACACTCCCACTGTAATTTGTACTCTCACTCTCACTGTTCACTTGGTCAAACCTTCCTACAGTTAGGATCACGGTCAAAATCCCCTCTCGATTCCTTCAACTCACTGTTCACTTGGTCAAACCTTCCTACAGTTAGGATCACGGTCAAAATCCCCTCTCGATTCCTTCAATGAACGAGAGGTCCACAAATCGAGTGATCAAACCTATAAATGTTAGGGTCATCTCACACTCCTACTTTCACTCGGTCAAACCTTCCTACAGTTAGGACCACAACCAAAGTCCTCTTTTGATTCTTTCTATGAACGAGAGGTCCACTTTCAAATCAAGTGATCAAACCTTCCTACAATTAGGATCACCTCAAACTCCCGTTTGGTCAAACCTTCCTATAGTTAGGGCCAAAATCATAATTCACTCTCGATAAATGAGAAACCTACCTTTAGTTCGGTAATTAAACCTTCCGACAGTTAGGATTATCCGAATCTTTTCGATTCTCGGAGTGGAGATCCCACTCTTAGTTTCGCCTTCTCGGATTCTGGAAGTGGAGACCCTACTTTGAGTTTCCTTTGGCAACTGGAGATAGAATATAAAATTCTTCCTCTTTGGTTTTGGGAGATAGAATATAAAATTCTTCCTCTCCCATTTCGTGTTCGTCTTTGCCCCAAGAGAAGACACCATCCTTCAACTCCATAATACGTGCCTTTCATGCACGGGGAATTTTATCCCGAAGCCTAAGTAGGGATAAGTCAACGCCTAACACGCATTGCCAAATTAGTCTTTTACCGATTAAAAAAGACACCAGAATACCAGTCTAGGGTATTTTATCCCGAAACCTAAGTAGGGATAAGTCAGCACTTAACCTGCGTTGCTGGGTGGTTTGTTCCCGTAAAAACGACCGAGTCTACGTAATCAGCATCGTAGCAACAAAAATCCATGACTTTTATGCATGGGGAATTTTATCCTGAAGCCTGAGTAGGGATAAGTCAGCGCCTAACACGCGTTGCCGGTTTATAAGTCAACGCCTAACACGTGTTACCGGGTAGTTTATTCCCATGAGAAGGACAAAGTCTACGTATTCAATATCGTAGCACTAAGAGAGTTAACTCTCTTAGCATAACGTCACATGCGGAACAGACTTAAACAATCCGCATGCAAGCCGATTCAAACGGTAATCGGTAAAGACACATCAAATCTGTTAAAGGTTAAGGATTTGCTAAAAATACTAAGTCTGCGTCTGATACACGTTGATTTTTAGTCTTTTCACAGGAGAAAGACGAAGTCTACGTATTCAATATCATAGCACTAAAAGAGTTAACTCTTTTAGCATAACGTTATGTGCAGAACAGATTTAAACAATCTGCATGCTAGCCCGACTCAAACAGTAGTCGGTAAAGGCTCATCAAATCCGTTGATGGCTGAGAATTTACCAAAAATTCTATAAATGTGAGTCATTGACGCATTAGCTTCATTAGTTGGTCTCATGACTTGAGCATCCAACGACTTTGGGATAAGATCCATATCTGCAGATGAATCAGCTTTAACAGTTGGTCCTGTAGCCCCAACATTTGGGACCGTCATGCTCTAACGCCTTAAGAGCTTAAACTATGTAGACTCCAGCAAACATACGAGTATAAACTATGTTAACGCCGATCGATACAAAACCCTAAGGTCAACACCGGTCAATGCGTAGCCCAAGGTCAACGCCGATCAACGCGTTGCGATGCAGCTAATTAGTTCAAAGTCAACTCAATGATACGAGCCAAAATCAACTTATCAATTTCGATTCAAGACTTTGACAATGGTCAGACGATAAACGCAGCGCCGAATTTTTTTTAGCTATTCGACAAAATACAGAAGAGACTAAAAAGTGAAGAAGTCAAGAACTGAAGCCAATTATAGGTCCTTTGACATCGATTAAAGGTGGGGGGGTCTATCACATCCAAAGCATTTCAGACTCATCTATAAAAGAACGAGGCTGAAACACTTTGGAGGGGGTATCTATAGGTATCTAAAATTACCTATAAGGTCCCGCACGCAGCTCGAAATGAAGAGTGGACGCATCAAGAAGGATTATCCAATTGGCCGCTGCGCACATCAGTCAACGCGCGTCAATCAGCTCGCACGCGTCAATCAGCTTGCACGCGTCAATCAACACGCACACGTCAATCAACACGCACGCGTCGATCAACTCCAAGCGACTGAATATACTCGTCAGTCAACTTGCGCTCGTCGGTCAGATCCAAAGTGCCCGACACGCTTATCGGTCAGTTCCAAGTACCGTAAAGAAGCTAACGAGCGCATAAAGCAAGTTAGCAAATCGTACAAGTCAACAAGACGGTCAAATATGCAAAACGGTGGAAAATATAAGTCCCGAAAAAGTTAGAAAACACCAAATAGTTCAGCAAAAAAAAGCCAAACCCCTACGCCCGCGCGGGTCGAACCACGNCGACCTGTGCTGACCCGTGCCCCCCGCGGGTCAACAGCGCCCGTCGTGCTGTTTTGACCCCCTGACCCGTTTTTGACGGTTTTGAGCGGTTTTCTCAGGATTTATCTGTTTCAGGGGTTCCTAACTGTTTGTTGGAAAATTTGGAGTAATAGAAACGAAAGGAAAATTGATTTGTATTCCTTTAATCTCAGTTACAATTGGATTTCCTGATTACAAAAGAGAAGAGAATGAATTTGATTCTCCCATTTGTTTAAAACTGGGTTCTTCTTGGTAGCGATGGAGTACCTCCTTCGAATGCTTGCGTCGAATTTGCTCTCCGTTGACGATACGACCGTCTTGTCTCACGGGAACGATTAACTTGTACGACAAGTTTGATTTAGAACTCTTAGCGAGTTTAAGAACTCAGGATGAGTTAAAAACTCTGAAAAGAGTTGTTGCGAACCGAATAATCGATTGGTGTAATTAACTCGCGTTGCAAGTTTAATAAAACTCTGAAAAGAGTTGTTGCGAACCGAATAATCGATTGGTGTAATTAACTCGCGTTGCAAGTTTAATTAAGAACTCTTAACGAGTTTAAGTGGTGTAATTAACTCGCGTTGCAAGTTTAATTAAGAACTCTTAACGAGTTTAAGAACTCAGAGTGAGTTAAAACTCTATAACAGAGTTGTTAGAACCAAAAATTCAGTTAATAGCCAAGTAGATTTTCTGTTGTTGAAGGATTCTCCGAGATTTGATCTTCGAAATCTGACTGAAATCTTCGATCTCCCAAGGGTTTGACCTTGATCTCCAGAAGATCCAATCTTATGCGGTTTTCGATCTCCAAATCTTCAACCTTTGGTGGTTTGATCTCCCCCAAAAATTCCATCCCCGTAGGACATTGAAGGGAACTTGTTTGAATAAGTTTGAAACTCTAGCCGAGTTAAGAAACTCTTTTGAAACAGTTAATTTCAGAAAGGATTAATAATCCTTTTAGCCAAGAATGATTGATCAATTGTTAATCAGAAGAACTTGCTAAGCAAGTTTTAAAACTCTGATCGAGTTAGGGAAACTCTAAAAATAGTTGATGATAACAAAGCAAGTTTAATCATTTCAAAAGGGTAGCTGATCTCTTTCTCTCTTTGGCCGATCTCAAAAAAGCACCGCCAGTCCTCTATAGGTTCGGTAAAACCTCCATATCTCTAAATCTAACTGATAGAAACCAAGATCCACCATTCAGAATTAGGAACAATGAGCGTAGTAGCTACCCTCCAAGTATCACGTCGATCAGACCATGGATGAGGGTCCGATCATCACGCCGATCACTGCTGTGCAAAAGTGACTTTTCTCTGCACTCCCGGAACGATCATCTTCAGTAAAACCTTCATATCCCCAAATCTAGCTGATAGAAAGAAATCTCCACTATTCAGAATTAGGAACCACGAGTGTAGTATCTACTCTCTAAATTTCACGTCGATCGGACCACGGATGAGGGTCCGATCATCACGCTGATCACTGCTGTGCAAAAGTGACTTTTCTCTGCACTCCTGGAATGATTAGCTTCGGTAAAACCTCTATATCTCCAAATATAACTGATAGAAAGAAATCTCCACCGTTCAGAATTAGGAAAGATGAGTGTAGTAGCTACCCTCCAAATTTCACATCGACCGCACCACGGATGAGGGTCCGATCGTCACGCCGATCACAACTACGCAAATGTGACTTTTCTTCTCCTCTCTTGTTCTCTCCTTCTTTTTATTTTCGTCTAGCCCTCTGCCATCAGCCCTATTTTTCTATGAAAACCCCTTATTTGTAGGAGTTTAAGGGGTATAACTACCCCCTTAATTAGCTCCATAATGGAGGTTAATTGTCCTATTAAGTGGAGGACCGTTTCAAGGATTTGAAATGGTCAAACGCGACCTTCGCGTTGAAGAGATTGTCAATTATAATCTCTTTTTTTTCGAACTTTTGTGAGGATCGTCAGATTGTAATCCTTACATTTAGCTCTTGATAATATGAGGGTCGTCAATTTGTAACTCCCGATGTTGATTGTGAAGGCTGTTGAATTAGAGCTTTCATCAGTTGTTGTGAAGGTCGTCAGATTGTAACCTTCATCGATCTACATGAAAGTCTTTAAATTGTAGCTTTCTGAAAGCCATTAAATTATAACTTTCATCATCGGTGTTTGATGAGGATTAGCTATCTGTTGTGATTTTTAGACAGCTTACAGAACCCCCTCCAAAGTTTTCGAAAGTTCACGGTTAACTGGGACGAATTTTCGGAATACTTTGGATCTCAACTCTGATTTTGGAGTTGTTTCTTCCTATGTTATGTTTTCACTTGAAACACTGAAAGAATGTTGGAAGTGCTAGAGGTGTAGTATTAACTTGACATGAATTTTCACACCGCCCAACTTAAAACTCTCTTTATTATCATTTAAGATAATTTCAGAAAATTTTAATCTGCTGAGGATGAGTATATGAACACTTGTTATTCTTATGTAGAAGAATTAACAGGTTCAAAAGGGTTGGAACTGTTAGAGGTATAGTGTTGACATAACAGTGTTTTGTAGACTTATCATCCTATTGAAGAGGACTAATAAGTGGTTTGGATTGTCAAAGGTGAATGTGTTAACGTGACGGGAAAAATGTTACGATCAGGGTAACTTTGAAGACTTATCGCTCTTTTGAAGAGAGTCAATAAGTGGATTTCGTCAGAGGTGTAATATTAACATGACGGGAGAAATGTTACGACCATGGCAATTTTAAGGACCTATCGCTCTATTAAGGAGAGTCAATAAGTGAATTTGTCAGAGGTTGGATATTAACGTGACAGGAAAAATATTACGATCGGGGTAATTTTGAGGACTTATCGCTCTATTGAGGAGAGTCGATAAGTTAATTTTGTCAGAGGTGTGATATTAACGTGACAGGGAAAATATTACGATCGGGGTAATTTTTGAGGACTTATCGCTCTATTGAGGAGAGTCGATAAGTTGATTTTGTCAGAGGTGTGATATTCACGAAACAGGAAGAAATATTGTGATCGGGGTAATTTTGAGGACTTATCGCTCTATTGAAGAGAGTCGATAAGTTAAGTCTGTCAGAGGTGAGATGTTAACGTGACAGGGAAAATATTACGATCGGGGTAATATTAAGGACTTATCGCTCTATTAAAGAGAGTCGATAAGTTGATTTTGTCAGAGGTGTAATATTAACGTGATATTTGTGGGGAAGATATTTAGCGTCTCGCTTGGGAGGATTGCTAAATGTTTTATCATCAGAGTGATGAATTATATTACTTGTAATTTGAACAGGATTTCGGGAATTTTATCACTCTATTAAGGAGAGCCGATAAATGGGATATTTACTACTCCGTTAGGGAGAGTTAGTAAATTGATCATAATTTGAATGATTTTGGAGACTTATCGTTCCATTGATGAGAATTGATAAGTGGATTCTGACAGAGGAATTAATGATTTTGGAGACTTATCGTTCCATTGATGAGAATTGATAAGTGGATTCTGACAGAGGAATTATAGCCATATAGGTATTGATGCCAACGTTCCATTGATGAGAATTGATAAGTGGATTCTGACAGAGGAATTATAGCCATATAGGTATTGATGCCAACTAAATTCAACTCTGGAACGATGATGATCGTCAAGGGCGTAATATTAACCTGACGAGAATTTAGATCATGCTGAGGAAATACAGCAATTTAAATGTTCTGTTAAAAGAATTCATGAACTTAGAGAATAAGTGTCACGTTTGTCAATACAAAGGTGAATCCTTTGTCTAGGATTGACAACGCAAAAAGGGTAACCTTTGCGTTTGAGGTTCGAAACGCAGAGTTAAGAACCATCACAACGCAGGTCTAGGCCTGGCGTTTGAAGAATTTGAACGCAGAGGTGAACTTTGCGTTAAAGTCCAACCGATCTTATCTGTAAACGCGAAAGATAGTGTTTCAGCGATGGTTGGGATTCTCTCCTAGAATCTTGCACCGATTTAACAGCTTGGCGGCTGTTATAAATAGACCTGTGTGGTCACATCAAGAGTCATTTGACTCTTTCTACTTTTGGCTTGATTCCAAGAACGAGAATTCTCGTTTGAGTTTTAATTAATTCTCCGACGAACTCCGTCTTCTCCGATCACCTACACGCATGGTGGCCAGGAGGATGAGTTCGGGTTCCAAGAAGATCGTCAAGGCGGCTTTGGAGACATCGCCGGCCGAGAACACCGGTGATGTTGCTGCTCTCACGAACGCTTCGACATTGCTGTCGTTGTCGTATGGGCCTCGCTGCTGTGGTAAGTGGTGGCCATGGCAACTTGTTTCGGCAAGTTTTCTGAAAACCCTAGATGGGTTCTTGTCAACGAGGAAGATGACTCGTTTCTGTCAAAAATGCAGAGTTGCAACTCCGTGTTAAAATTGAAAAAACCACAGAGTTAAAACTCTGCGTTTAGGAAGCGTAGAGTTGAGTCTCCACGTTAAAATTGAAAAAACCGCAGAGTTAAAACTCTGCGTTTAGGAAACGTAGAGTTAAGTCTCCGTGTTAAAATTGGAAACCGCAGAGTTAAAACTCTGCGTTTAGAAAACGTAGAGTTGAGTCTCCACGTTAAAATTGGGAACGCAGGGTTAGGACTCTGTGTTTAAGTAACGTAGAGTTAAGACTCTATGTTGAACATGAGTCTTGGCCTCTGCGTCTGAATATCACAACGCAGGATTCAACCTCTGCGTTCAAGTGTTACACCGCAGGGTTCAACCTCTGCGTTCAAGTATTGATACAAGGGTTGGCCCTTGTATTTAAGGCTTGACACGTAGAATTTGTCTTTCGTGTTATAACTCAATTTTCATGTTAGCAATCTATTTCTGTTACTAACTATTTGTTCCTGATTTCGTAGTGCTTTTTCCCAATGTGCCACTTCTACCAGAGCAACATTTCAGTTATACCGACGATCCAGAAGTGGGAAGAGTTTTTGGTCTTCACAGAGAGATTCCTCTATGCACTTTCCCTAGCTTGGAGCGGGCACATTTAATTAGGTTTGCCGGGTGTTCCACCCTTAGGGCTCTGATCACTGATCTGGATCTAGAAACCCCTGCGGGTCTGGATCAATTTGTCAAACCCTCGTTTTTGTTTGGAGACCATATATCTGTTAATGGCCAAGTTGGGTATGTAGAAGATTCCCGGATGCTACGAAGAATCGATGATCGTTTATTCTTTCTTCCAAGTATGAAGAGAATGTACTCACTTTCATGCTTTCTGAGTGTCGGTGGTCGCCGAGGTTTGGCCTTCGACCTTGTCAAGGAGAAGGAGAACATTTCATTTGGATCTGGTCGATCATCCCGGGTACACATTGGTGGGCAACTCAAGGGTCTGAGGCCTGGCAGATTTGAGAAAAAGGACTTTGCTCAGGAGGCACTTCTTCCGGCGAACATCTTCATACGCCAGTTCATTGCTGCTCGAGGGGAATTTCCTGCACAAGCCTTTCGTTCTCCTGGTTGGTTGTTCTCTGGAGAGGATGGCTGGTGGACCCGGATGGTGGATTTTTTTCTTGAAGAACTCAAGGAGCCTCTCGCTCAGTCTGGCCTTACAATACCAGCACATGCTACAAGGCACGGAATCGCTCAGAATTATCCCCTTCTCTTTGCTATGCTGGAGCGGTATAATCTGGATAGCTGTACCTTTTTCACGCCCGTCGAGGAGTTGGGATTTGCTCTCCACGAGATGCATGCAGTATCAGGACTATCCTTTGGGCAAATGCCCTATGAAGAATTTGTTCCAACAACTGAAGAGCTTTCCATCCTGAGGACTGCTCATCCAGAGATATACAGCACTTTTTGGGAGTTGATATGTCATTTCCACATTTGCGCTCAGGTCGCTGGGATGCGTGGGGGTGGTCTCATGCATACTGCCTGGGCAGATTATTTATTTCAAAACCTGGGTCAGAAAGACTTGATGGTGACTCGTCTTGCTGTAAATTCTGCTAATAGGGTTAAAGCTCACATCAAGGCCCCCAATGCTGTTTATAGGAACAAGTGTTTAGAAGACGGATTTGAAGCTGATAGTGAATTTGAAAGTTTTCATCATCAAGCTGCAATTCCCATCTCTGACACGGCCCTCCTAGCTGGTTTCCTTATGCTATGGTTGAAGCGGTGCGTCGTGCCGTCGAAACCGACTGAATCGATCTTGGTTGAGGTAGTCTACCCAGTGTAGGCATATAAAACTGCCTATAGGTCCCTTAACACAGCTCGGCATGGTGATTCAACAAACTAACGAACCATCGGGCGACATATCCAAACACGATCGTTAGACTACAACATCGAAGCTAAGTGAGGTGCGACGACGCGGATTAACGAGGCGACGAGGCTAACGAACCGCACGCAAACAACGGAATAAATCCACTCGCGTGCGGAATCAAGCTAACGGTTCGGTGAGTCAACGAGTCATTCAACTGTGGAACGGATTCGAACTCGAACACTGAAGCGAATTTACTGCCAAATCAGGATCTGGACTGCCAAATCAGTGTTCAGATCAACGACGAAGCTCGAATAAACCGATAAACCATGAAACCGGACAACAAACACAACGGTGAACCCCCGGCCAAAACCGAGCCACCCAGGTGGCTCGGTGGCCAAGTGATACGGGTGTATCTTCTCTTCAGGAGCTTAGCGATCCTCATGGGAGCTTGAGGATAGGAGATTCTCATATCTTGGGAATAGGAGCATGGATGGAGCCAAAGAAGACGGTGAAAGAAGTCAATAGGAGCGTATCGCAAAAGAACAGGGTAAACTGGCATATCTCTGTCCGGTCGACCGTAGCACACATGCCGATCGACCGGAAAACCTGCACGGTGTAGGGTTTGAGAAAACTCTCTGGCCGGTCGACCGGACCAAGCCTGGCGGTCGACCGGATCGTGATTTCTGGGTTTCCTGTTTCGTTTTGGATTCTGTTTTGACAGGGATTCCTGATTCTTTTTGGCTTGTTTATTTACAAGTTTGCCATCCACGTTTGCACATCTATAAATATGATTGTTTTAGGGTTCTAAACAATCAGATCTCAGAGAGAAGTGATCAAGAGAAATTCTAATAATTGTATTAGGGTTTTAGAGAGAGAGTTGAGAGGTTGTTCTTAATTCTAGCGAGATTGTGAGGGAGAGATTGTAATCTTTGTTTTTCATAATCTAGAGAAGGTGTTTTCCTTCGCCTTATACTGAATTGTTCTTATGTTTGGTCATCCTCTTCTCAACCCACCTTTTGGTAATTCCGCGACCAAAGGGTGCTCGCACGGCGACTCGTATCAAGTTGGTATCAGAGCACTAGATCCGGTGAAGGGACATCCTGTGTATGGTCCTTACTCGTTCCTCATACAAGAAACTTGGCGAGATTCTTATTTCATTGGAAGGAGTCCAGGATTTAAGGAAGGAGAAGATGGCTGAAGGAGATAATTCTGCGAGGATTGATGCATTAGAGAAGCAGATCAAGACGATAGGGTCGACGCTCACAAAACTTGTCGGTCTCATCCAAGGAGGGAACAAAAAGGGGGAATCTTCTTCTAGGTCTAAGAAGAAACCTATAGAGTCCGGTGGAGAGAGCGAGCTTTCAGGCTCCGACGAGGAGGACGAGACCGTCAAGACTGCACCGCATCAAGGGGGTAAGAATTCTTACCAGAATCTGAAGATTGATTTCAGAGTGGAGATTCCTATTTATGATGGGAGTGTTGACGTCGAGAGGCTTGATGACTGGATCGAGCGGATGGAGATGTATTTTACTCTTTATGGCTATTCGTCAAAAGAGAAGATTGTGATCGCGACTTTGAAGCTTTCAGGACATGCGTTGACGTGGTGGAAATCCTATTGCAATCAAGAGAAGAAGGCGGTGTCGTGGAACAAGTTCAAGGAGCTACTTAGGAAACAGTTCTATCCGATGGGATTCCTTGAGGAGCGTTGGTACAAGTGGTATGGCTTGCGCCAAAGGGTCAATCAAACCGTTCAAGAATACACTACGGAGTTCCAACAGCAGGCGATGGTCATTAACATTGCGACAGAGAAATATTCCGTGTTTATGAAGTATATGGCGGGATTGAGCGATTACATCCGAAAGGAGATGAGGTTATTCACGGTCGAGACTATTGCAGATGCGAGCGTGAAGGCCATTGCCATTGAGGGCAAGCAAAAGAAGAGCAACGAAGCAAAGGGGGATGCAAAGCAAGTTGGAGGCGAGTCTAGTGGTTCTAAGTTTAAGGAGGAGAAGAAGAAGGGTGATCCAGGGAAAACAGGGCTGATTTGTAGTCACTGCGAGAAGACAGGACACGAAGCTGATCGGTGCTGGGAGAAGTATCCTCATCTCAAACCAAGAGGGTTGAAGAAGAAGGAGGAGAAAAAGGCATACATGATAGCTCAAGGTCCGAAAGAAGTCCTGGGGATGACAAAGCCTAATAGCAGTCTCAATCTTATGACGGGGAAACAGGCCACGAAAGAGGATGACGACCCGAGAGAGAAGCTCTTTGTTCTTAAGTTGCAAGTGAAGACCAGTTTAGTTGATGCCATAGTTGATCCGGGTAGCGAGAAGAATTTGATATTCGAAGCATTGGTTCAGAAGCTGGGTCTGAAGACGGTCAAGCATCCGAAGCCCTATCCATTAGGATGGATTCAGAAGGAGGAGAAGCTATGTGTAGTTGATCAATGCACCGTAAGATTTGCGCTCCATGAGTCATATATTGACGAGGTCACATGCGACGTAGTTCCATTGGATGTTTGTCAGATTATACTGGGCAATCCGTACTTATGGGATAGATATGCGATCTACGAGAGGCGGGCTCAGAAGTATACATTCACCAAGGGTGGTGAAAAGTTCATATTTCGTTCGGCATCTCTTCCGAGGGAGACAAGCTTGGGAATGGTGACGCGAGCGAAGAGGTTAGTGAATGCAAGAAAGAAGTTTGTCTCGCTGTGCATTAGACTTCCAGAAAAGCCATCGATTAAGGATTGCAACTTGGAGCGAGAAGTGACTATGACGAGACGCGGGATGAATGAGTTATTTCCGATTGGACGTCAAGATCAGATTCCTAGCAAGGTCAGGTGGTTCAGAAAAGGAGGAGGGGCTCGCGAGTTCCCTCAGTTTCAGTTCTAACTTGAACGGGACTTCAAGTTCCTAAAGGGGGGACCCATGATACGGGTGTATCTTCTCTTCAGGAGCTTAGAGATCCTCATGGGAGCTTGAGGATAGGAGATTCTCATATCTTGGGAATAGGAGCATGGATGGAGCCAAAGCCTCATGGGAGCTTGAGGATAGGAGATTCTCATATCTTGGGAATAGGAGCATGGATGGAGCCAAAGAATACGGTGAAAGAAGTCAACAGGAGCGTATCGCAAAAGAAAAGGGTAAACTGGCAGATCTCTGTCCGGTCGACCGCAGCACACATGCCGGTCGACCGGAAAACCTGCACGGTGCAGGGTTTGAGAAAACTCTCTGGCCGGTCGACCGGACCAAGCCTGGCGGTCGACCGGATCGTGATTTCTGGGTTTCCTGTTTCATTTTGGATTCTGTTTTGACAGGGATTCCTGATTCTTTTAGGCTTGTTTATTTACAAGATTGCCATCCACGTTTGCACATCTATAAATAGGATTGTTTTAGGGTTCTAAACAATCAGACCTTAGAGGAAGAGA
>NC_033800.1:18111764-18116525 GCF_001876935.1 Asparagus officinalis
ATTTACTGCCAAATCAGGATCCGGACTGCCAAATCAGAGTTCAGATCAACGACGAAACTCGGATAAACCGATAAACCGTGAAACCGGACAACGGACACAACGGCGAACACCCGGCCAAAACCGAGTCACTCAGGTGGCTCGGTGGCCGAGCCACACTCTGATCTGGGCTCAGATCTGAGCCCAGATCCGCTTTGATTGCCTATAAATACAGGGGGCATGGTTCATTTTTGAGAGGTTGGGATTTTTAGAGGGGAAACTCTGCTGGATTAAAGACTCAAGACTAAAAAAGATTGGAGCTTTGGAGCTTTGAGGACTCGGACTTTTCAGATCTGGTTCTTGGTGATCATCCACGCTAAATAAGGCAGGAGTTCGAGAGAGATCAGATCTGAGATTTACACGGTCATCCTCCGGATCAAAACTTGGTTTTTGATCCCGAGAAGAGTATTGATTTCGCTTGGTCGATTTCGATTACTAAAGGCTATTATTTCCTTGGTGAAATAGTACCCCCGGCTGTTATTTCCTTCGTGAAATAGCACCCGTCAAACCGTGTAGATCCGACCAGATCATGATCGCGCGGTGGTCCACGGATTAACCCCGGTACAGGCAAAGAACCCACAAAAGCGAGAGACCGCAAAACAGGATCTCGTGATTCGTTCGACATAAAAGGAAAGTTATAATTTTTATTTTTTTTGATTTTGTTGTAACCGGATCTTATAAAAAGACTGGATCTTATAAAAAGACCGGATCTTTTGTAATCAATAAACTATTACTCAAGAGTACAATGGAATCAATGAACACAATTTTTTCCCGCGAACAATCTGGCGGCCACAGTGGGAGCCACCGATCTCATTGCCGAGATCGTTGTGTCGCAGCCGCGGATCTCAATCCCGGTCGAGGAGGAGGTCGAGTATGAATTCGACCAACAAAAGTTCGAGGAGTATCTGTCATCCTCGTCCGGATCCACCTCCCCCCGCAAGTCCAAGAAGTTCTCCTCCAGGAGAAAAGTTCGTTGGTTTGAAGAAGTTCAGAACGCCAACGAAGCTCTCACCCCAGCTGACGCCAAAGTTGCGCTTTTGTAATCAATAAACTATTACTCAAGAGTACAATGGAATCAAAGAACACAATTTTTCCCGCGAACAACAGGCGAGTTCGACCTTTGTTTGGTAAAGACGAATTCGGTCTATACAGGCAGATCTTGTCTTTTCCAAGTGGATTTCGCTTTTTGACAGAAGGGTTTATATTTGTCTGGCGACTTTGCCTGTTTTGGCTTGAGAGGCAGATTTGCTCCTAGGGCGGATTCCGTCCTAATTCTTTGGTTCTGCCTTGCAGCGACCTTTTCTGACGAAGCCCTTTTGAAGAGCGTGGCCATTGGTCTCGCTGGAGGTACAGGCTATGCGGCACCTCCCCGATTCCCTTTCCTTAATCTGGTGCTCGTGTTTGCTACCGACAAGCCGGATGGACTGATCAAGAGAGTCACCGACGGGCACCATTTGACGTTGCATGAGTTGACTACTGATGCGGTGTTGACAGACGAGGCTAGGATGGTGTAACAACCGTAATTTTTCGATACGTATTTAAACTATTTTTTTTCTAGTATTTAAAATATTATATTATATTTTATTAATATTTTTCCTAATTTCTGGAATGTTATGAGTTTTAAAAAAAATAAATAAATAAATAAAATATATAGTCCTGAAAATATTAATTCTGTGAAATATTAATTTACAGTTACAATGAATATTTTAAATAATTATTTTAACTATTAATACTATTAATAATAATTTTATGTAAATTTGAGCTTAGTACATTAATACATATGTAAATATATAAATATTGGCTGTTAATTATTTATTAATATTATTATATGGTTAATTATTATTATAAGGATTATTTTTAAATATTATGAATAAGTAAATAAATAAATATTTCCCATAATCTTTTTCCCCTTAATTTTCTCTCATTTGAATTCCTACCATAATCTCCCTAATCAATTTCCAATCAACCCCAAATCACTCCCCATGATTTTCTCCAGCCAAATTAATCCTTCCATTTTATTTTCTCTCATTTCAAAATTAAAAAAAAGGATACCTAATCAAATCCTCTCTCCTCTTATTTCCATCAGCCATTCTCTCTCTCCCACGTACCCCCTCTCTCTCCTCTCTCTCTTAGTTTTATATTTATTTAAATAATTTTAATATTTATAAATTAGTTTTTGTGCAGTGAAAATTTTTAGAATTTATCTATTGCGCTATCGATACTGTTACATATTATTTTGAATAATACATTGTATTATTTTTATTATTACGTATATTTCCATATAATATGTTGTATAATTAATTACATATTATTTGTATAATTAGTTGTATTATTTCTATTGTTACATATTATCTGTCGTATTAGTATAACTAGTACGTTTTATTGTGTACGTAATTATCCCATAATTATTTGAGTTTAAATGTAAGTAAATATATTTTTATTATTAATTATTCTTGTTTAATTATACAATATGGGTATATTTTGACTATTTCGTATCAACTGTTGTATTAGCACAACATGTACGTTTTTATTTGTAGATAATTATTCTGTAATTAGTTTAATTTTTAAATATCCGTGATTATTTATTTTAATTATTTTTATTTAAATACCAAACCCTAATTATATGTATATATATACAATTATAATTTCTCTCTCTCTCTCTCTTCTCTCCTTTTTCCTCTCCTGTACACATAATCGCCGCCAACCCCATCTTCTTCCTCTCTCTTGATCCCGCCGGCCACCTTCGCCGCTTGCCAACGCCCACGCCGCTGCCCCTCTTGAGTCTCCTCCCCTCGTCGCTCAACCGCGAGCCCCGACGCCCAAGTTTGCTGCCAACGACCACCAACCGCAACCACCAACGCCTCTCCTTCGTCGCACGCCACATGTTCGACGATATACCGACGCAGTCCAGAGCCACCACAGACGTCGCTTGAGATCCGTCGTACCGCGTCCGCATCGGCACCACCGTCTCCTCGTCAGACCCCACGGTCTCGCAGGCAAGATTCCGCTCTCCTGTTTCGTAGTTTGATTTTTTACATTTTTATGAATTATTTGCATAGTTTAATTGTGACGTATTTATCTGCGTGGGTTGTTGCTGAAGAATATTGATCCGAATAATTAATATGTGATAAATAGTGTTTTTGGAATAATTATAATGAATTAAAAGAATTTAATTCGACAAAAGAATCATTTTTAGATAATTATAATAATTTAAAAGAATTTATTTTGGAAAATGAATTAGTTTAGATTAATTGTTAAGTGAAATAATTTAAAATGAATTTATTTAGAAAAAGATTATTTTCTGAATTATGTAGATGTTGTTTATGATTTATATTTCTTATTTTGATTATCTGAAATGTTACGATATTATTACACATGATTAGTTACATTGATTGATTGCTCCATGTTGTGATTGAGAATCATTAGGAGTTTATGACTATAGTGACCCGTATGACACAGTTAGGATCTAGAACATCGTGTGTAGTTGACCTGAAATTACGAGAATTGGGATGAGAAGTCTTGGTCCGTGTGAGCGGTTGTGATTGTTGATGTATATTCCGGGCTCGCGCTGGTGAAGTTTGTGTAGTCACCAGGGTGGGTCCGAGGAGTTGTGATATGTGATTGTTGATATATTTTCCAGGCTCGCGCTAGTGTCTTGTTTCGGCCTGGGGTGGGTCTGAGGTGTGCGGTGTTATCGAGATTATTATTTGTTTTCCAGGCTCGCGCCAGTGTCTTGTTTCGGCCTGGGGTGGGTCTGAGGTGAGGTAATATCGAGATTATTATTTGTTTTCCAGGCTCGCGCAAGCGTCTTGTTTCGGCCTGGGGTGGGTCTGAGGAGCAGGGATATTGAGATTGTTGATTATTTGAGATGAGTGATGAGATAGTTAGTTACCTGACCTCGTTCTTGGTTAAGTATGAGTTCTTGTGAGATGTAGTACATAGATCGGGTTAATATTTAATTATTTACAATTCGAGACATATGGTATATACATGAGGATTTCCTTGTTTGGGTTATTTTTCTCGACGTACTACGTCTCTTGTTGCAGATTTTTAAATATTAATTCCATCTATTGTATGATCTTGTTGCTTGGATGGTTTCTGATGGCTACCTGTATGATATTGTTACTCAGATGTTTATGTTTTCTCCTGATTATTATACTCTAGTGATGGATTATATCTAGCTTGTTAGTATTTCAGCTGCATGTTTCTATTTGTTATTACTGTCCTTGCATTGGTCATTCAACTGTATTATTATTTTCCCGAGTGGGATCTTGCCGTGCGCCATGCACCTGACGTACACCTGTTTTCTCTGGTGTACGTCAGACTTAGGAGAAGGACAGGTTCAGCTGGGAAATCATCAGGAGCCAGAGGATTCTCTTAGGAGCCAGAGGATTCTCAGCAGGAGTGCCCTGCAGACGGAGCAGAAGAAGCTGAAGCTTAGTTATTGGTCCTCCGTTTTCTTTTGTACTACCTTCCATTTCTATTTGATCAGTGTATTTTGTATCTTTTCAGTATTCATTTGTTTATATTGTATAAGGGCATGTTTGACCCGAATATTATGTCTTGGATGATATTCATTTGTGATATGTACTATCTTATTCTGTGTTGTTCATTATATTCTTGCTATCTGTGATCGGGGACCTGTGACTTCGCATTGTTTGTATTTCTTGACGCTTAGCGTATTAGATTGAGAAGACGGGGTCTAGCACTTATCTCTCCTCAGTC
>NC_033800.1:18117640-18118069 GCF_001876935.1 Asparagus officinalis
CCACCTTCGCCGCTTGCAAACGCCCACGCCGCTGCCCCTCTTGAGTCTCCTCCCCTCGTCGCTCAACCGCGAGCCCCGACGCCCAAGTTTGCTGCCAACGACCACCAACCGCAACCACCAACGCCTCTCCTTCGTCGCACGCCACCTGTTCGACGATATACCGACGCAGTCCAGACCCAACACAGACGTCGCTTGAGATCCGTCGTACCGCGTCCTCATCGGCGCCACCGTCTCCTCGTCAGACCCCACGGTCTCGCAGGCAAGATTCCGCTCTCCTGTTTCGTAGTTTGATTATTTACATTTTTATGAATTATTTGCATAGTTTAATTGTGACGTATTTATCTGCGTGGGTTGTTGCTAAAGAATATTGATCCGAATAATTAATATGTGATAAATAGTGTTTTTGGAATAATTATAATGAATTAAAAG
>NC_033800.1:18119069-18126818 GCF_001876935.1 Asparagus officinalis
CAGACAGGCGTCGGTCGACCGAGTCGGTCGACCGATCTCTGATACGAGTCTGGCGGTCGACCGAAATAACGACGCGGTCGACCGAAATAATCGGCGGTCGACCGAAATGACGACGCGGTCGATCGAAACCTCAAATCGAGCTCAGCGGTCCACCGCGTCGGTCGACCGCCGAGCGGACAGAAACCCAAATCTGGGTTTCTGTCAGCTCGAAACCTGAAACAAAATTTTTTAAAACCAAATTTTTACGACAATAGCGAGTTCTAAAGTTTATAGAAATCATACTGGAAGATAAATCACTATCCCAAACTTGAAAATCACATCTTTAATATTCCTAGATCCATGAAGAGACATCATACAAATTAATACTGTAAAGATGAATTAACTCTTGTTTAGTAAAAATTTCAGATCTAGATCTTTATAAACCAGAATTGTTGGTGAGATTTTTATATACTGAAAACTCTGATTCTCTGTATAACCTATCATAGAGAACATTGTTATACAAAAATACCATTTTGGCTTCTCAAAACTCATAAAAAAATCCAAAAAAAGGGCAAAAAAAAAAACATAGAAAACAGGGGCGTGAGGGATGGGCGCAGAATGATACTCGCTGGGTTGATGACGAACGCTCTGGAGATGATTCTCCTGAGATCAATCTGCTGAAATCCTTGCGAAACTCCTCCAAACTCCTCAAAAGATCACCAGTGACGGCTAGCCGTTTGAGAGGGGAGCAGAAAAAGGGGTTAGGCGCTTTTTACGATCTGAGGAGCAGGAGAAACTTCCTAGGTTGAGTGGTTTAAATACCATCCCCAACCGACCCGAACCCAAAAGCCCAAAACTTTAAAACCCAAAAAGAAAAAAACGACCATGGAAAAACATATGACCGCTGATCGCGTCGACCGTACCGGTCCGACCGCGTTACGCGGTCGACCGAATCAGCCACTAAAAAGCCTGATTCAGTATTTTTCCTGCTGGCACTAAAACACTCGATTTTCTCTCACTTACAAACCACCTGGTGGCGGTCTCAAACACTGATAAACATATATATCTTATGTATATATGGTTATCCATCACAAAGATATGTTGTATTACTATTTATTCACATAGAACTCATTAATGAAATTCTGGGTGCGTTTTTTACATTAAGGCTTCTTCCAAATGAAGATCTTCCTGTTGGGTGGGACGACACTGAGCTAAAGAATTCTTGTAACTAGTCTCATCTCCATTAATTTTCTTTCTTTGGAGGGGGGGGGAGGGGCGGTGGCTTCATCAAGTGGTAGAGAATCCAACCAAAATAACTAACCAAATTGTTCACGAAAGAAAGCCAGGAGTGATGAAGGACATTCCAACGAGGGGGGGGGGCCCGGCGTTTACAAATTGGCAATATTTTGAAATCTTTCACCTATAACATTTTACTTATTTATCATATTCCCTTTAAAAGTACGAGTTCGGGAAAATCTTTCTATGGTTAATATTACCCTTAGCATTTTTTAAATATTATATTATTATCCTAATCTATTTTAATTATCCTATTATATTATTATCCTAATCTATTTTAATTATCCTATCTTCTTTGAATTGGTAACCAATTGATTTATTCTATTCATAATGAGATTTAACATGTTATTAGATAAAATAGATACGTTTCATATAATTCAAATCATTTACTTATTTCAGTTCATAGAGAAATCTAAAAAACATATGCTAGCCTGCACCTAAAAGTTTTTAGACTTTGTAAAAAATATTCTCTAAGTTTTTTAAATTGTAAAAACGCCCCTATAAATTAAAGCATCTTAAAAATTATAAATTTTACTTATCTCAATTCAGTAAGAAATCTAAAAAACATATGCTAACTAGAAACTAAAAGTTTTTTGACTTTGGAGAAAATATCTGTAAGTTTTAAAAATTACAAAAACACCCCTAAAAATTCAAAATTATAAAAAACACCTTAAAAATTTCAAACCTATAAACATACTAAAAACCTACAAATAACAAAAACAACCACCAAAATTTATGGAATTTGCAATACACACTCTGAACTTTTTACAATTATAAAATAAAACCCTCAAAATTATAAATTTTATAAAAATCCTGATAATTTCTAACCTAATAGAACATTGAAAATATAGGAATTATAAATATCCCCTACATAATTTATAATTTATAAAAAACACCCTTAAAGTTTTAAAAATTACAAACAAATGTTTAAAATTCAAATTTTATAAAAAAACATCCTAGAAATTTTAAATTCATTAGTAAATTGAAAGTATAGTAATTATAAATAGTCTATAAATAATTTATAATATGTAGAAAATGCCTATAAGTTTAAAAATTTACAAAAAACCTTAAATTTCATAATTTACAAAAAAACACCATGAGAATTTCTAACCTATAGTCACTAAAATGAATATGTAAAATTACTAACAACCCTAGAAAATTATAATTTTATAAAAAATATCATACACTTTTTAAAAGTATAGGTTTAGGAAAAACTTTTTATGGTAAATATTACCCATAACTTTTTTTAAAAGAACATAACTAATTGAAAATCTATTAAATTTGAAATTTACAAAAAAAAACACCTTTAAAGTTTAGTACATTGCAAATTACCCCTCCAAAGTTTGAAAATTTTTAATAATTTTTTTGTAATTCCTTAATTTCAATATAATGTTTAATAGTTTTGTGTATTTGTAAATTACAAATTTTAAGGTGTTTTTTTACACTTTTAAAACTTTTGAGGGTGTTTATTTTGTAATTTTCTAAATTTTATTGTGTTTTTAGTGTAATGCACATATACATCGATTAATGATGATATTGAAGAATAAGTCATTCTTACGATTATTAGACCATAGTTAAGTGTACACATCACTATTCCTATACAGTATAGTTTATATATGCAAAAAAAATTCAGACAATTTATATAGTGGTTAAAAAAATTTTAACTTGAATGTACTATTTTTTACAAATTATATTTAATGTGAACCCACTATATAATTTTGACTATGATCATCATAATTTTAATATATTTAATTGATTGACTATATACGTACCATAGAGTACTTTACTTTCTCACATGAGCTAATATTTTGTGCTTAATAATTTAAATTATTACTTTAAATTTAATATAAATAGGATCTCTAATAACATTTATTTATTTACCTACACCATAATACAATCTCAATTCTTATTTTTTTGTTAGAGATTTATTCCATAGTTATGCGTATCAAATTAGTAACTAAAATAATAATTATTTATGTTTAAATTAGGATGATTGTAGTTGGTCACTCACTATAAAATTTTTATGAAGATACATACCTTACTTTCTATAGCTATCTGCACTGCCCATGTATATTTTATAAATTATTTCTTAATTTGACATATTACATTATTTTTTATAGAAAATTCTTCTTTGACTTTTAGACTGTGTAATCACTATATCACCATTCTAGCATAGAAAGGACCCTACTCTAAATGGTTTCAAGCTAATATTTGAGTTGTACTGAAGTCTATACTATTGCTACTATATGTATATATTTTTTAAGAAAATCATGTCAACACTTTTTAAATAGAATAGAATATTCTAACCTCTGATATTATAAAAACTCAATATAGCCAATTAAATGATTAGTAAAAGAGAACTTACATCAGAAAAGTGTGAATAATAAGATAAAGAGGAAATGTAATGACATTGCCAACAGTACTACAAATAGCAAACTACAATATAAAGTTAACCTATATATTTTGTAGAGCCCAATTACTGGCTATAAACATTAAGGTTTTCATATATATACTTTAGAATTTATTAAAAATAGTCATATAATCTTATATAATAAAATTGATTTAATATTAAATAGTAATATTGTTGTAATAATATCATTATTAGGAAAAATTCTTCACGAATCGATATGTTCTTTGCGATATATAAGCTATGTACTCCAAATTCTTGTGTCTTTTATAGAGGTAAAAAGTTTGAATATGAGCCTCTAACATGTTGCTCTCACAACAGCAAAATCCGCTTACGAGATATTGATATTCTAGATGAGTTATGTATCCTATATACAATACAATTGCCCTAGGCAAGTGAGTTATAATAGTATTTTTTATTCACATCGTTTGGGATAAGATTTGATAGGGACCTTGCATCAAAGAAAAAAGAATTTTTTATAGTTAGAGCACATGGTGAAATATATCATAATCTCCATGTTTTAATTTCGCAAGAAAATAATTCTTCATACTTTCAATTTTACTTCTATGATACAAAGAATGAGCTATAAAATTGAATAAGAATATTAGATAATATAAATATGAGTTAAACATCAACTAAAAGTTAACGGTAATATGAGTCAAACCACAACTAAAGTTTAATGGACATATTACAAGTAAATTCATACGTAAAATTTTCTTTGTGAATTGAATGATCACCCATCTTTTGAAGACTTCAATATACTAATAAATAGAGATGTTGTACTAGATTAATGTGTTTGTAACTCACAAATAGTAGATCACATGGTCACAGTCTGGGTTGAAGGAAATAATGATAATATTTTATTTGAGAGAGATTATTGAGTTGATGATCAATCCCATAAAAAACTTTATTTTTTTTATTTTACTCTATTTTTATTAATTTAAATAATCATGATATTCAACCACGTGCATTGTACGTGCATCTCAACTAGTAAATTACAAATAGGAGAGTTTGGTGAGAAACGATTAAGGTTCACAAAGGTTTTTAAGAGCCCCAAAGTTTAGGGCGTCATGCGCAACACATCTTAAAGTTCAAGGGTTTTTCTAAAATTAACCTTTTTCAAATTGAAAATATGAAAGTTGATAAATTAGTTGATTTAGATCCGGATCCTATACAAAGGTTTCAGATCTCAAGTGATTTCTACAGGTAACCATGTGGATCTCATAATACAGACGGATAGACCCGAACTTATAGAAGATAATTTTTGCCCATGCCCACTTACCCACCTGGCTCAATCATCACTTTGCCCGCCTAAAACTCACCCATTTAGTTAAACTAGTTTTTATGCACGTGCAATGCACGTGGTTAAATATTAAAAAAATATTGTTTTATATTTATTTCATTACTTTAAATAAGTGAGATTTATCTTGAGTTCAAGTATGTATAATTGAATTAGAAGATTTATTAGTATTTTATTTAAATATTAAAAAAAATAAATGTAAAGGAATTTAAGCTAAATTTGGATGAATATAAGTATCTGGGATATTGTAATTGTTATTATGAATTTTAGTTATAGTAACGTAGAAAATATTTAAAAAATTTAAGTTTATTCAAATATTTTTTGACTCAAAAAGCTAAGTTAATTGTTTGATTTACTGCAAACTTGTAAATTATTTTTGTTCTAAGAATTTTTATTTGATCACCACCACCAACACCTAACATGAACTTAATTAAAGTATGAAAGTAAATCTTGTTCAAATTTGGTCTCTTATTCAACATGGCAACAATCTCAACAAGTAATAATTAGTAAGCCAAGTTTTTTTTTGAAAACAAAGAATATTGAGGTTTGTGACAACCCCAAGCAAATTCATCACAACAATAATTCTTTGCCAATTGGTTAAAGAAGCCACCTTTATATCATAAATGATTGATCACATGCTACGCTATCCATAGACAATAATAAAATATAGTAAAATGGTTAAATATTAAAGTGTAATTTTATGTGATGTAAGCAATCACATAACAATAATAAAATATAGTAAAATGGTTAAATATTAAAGTGTAATTTTATGTGATGTAAGCAATCACATAAGCATACAAAACTACTAATAACTCTGCATGAAAATGCCTTATAAAAATTCCTAATTGTAAGAAAAAAAAATAAGTTGTTATATAAAATGATTAAAAAATATTGTTCTTGAAAATTTCTAATTGAACCAAGATCAATCTTTCTCCACTTTTATCTTTTTTCTGGGCAACTCTAGAGTAGCATCTTCATCATCTACGTCGATTGTAATATCAGGATGGAGTTAAATTTCTTGTTCTATTATATTGCCTTCGCCTCGTTCATCTTTTGTCTTTTCATCTAACTTCACCAGGAATTTGAGTGTTTTTCCGATGTTCAAAACAAATTTTTAGAAATATGGACTCTGATTATTTTTCTGTTGCAATGAGAAAAAATGTTATATTAATACTTATGAATTTGTTTATTTTCTAATTTACTACTTGAATAGAGTTAGGAATTACCTCTTTCTTTTCTGTAATGAATGTTTCTGCTTTGCATCCAATAAGAGTTTCTGATGCGTCAAAGAGTGTTACTCTTGCATTATCTGTGCCATTTTCCACGAGAATCTTAACTAAGTACCTGTATTTTTCATTGTTAATTTCTAAAGACAATTAGTATTGTATTTTAATATGTTCATGGCATTAAAAAGATATATTACTTAACTGGTGGAATAAACGACCTGCTGATGTAAGTATAAAAGATTGCCGTGTATCTCTTATCTGGAGCTTATGACAATAATAATCTCGGCATGAGATTTTTCTGGGTTTTGGTGCCTTGACGCCTGTAAATTTAGGCGTTAAACTATGTTCATATATAATAATATTACTTAGAAATGTGAATTAAAATTTACCTTCACTTTCTCGGTTAAATATGTCTTCTGCAGATGTGAAGATAGGTGGAGATATTGAAGTTGGTATTATAGTTCTTTGTTGATTGGCAGCTCTGATATCCCTTTTATCCCTTCTTTTAATATTTTGATGCCATCCAACCTCTCCATTTGGAAAGAGTAAGGGCTACTGCAGTGGATCATAACAGCCAAAATAGTGTTTCACTTGATGTCTTCCTCCTGAGTGTTCATGGACAATAATCTCTCTCTCAAATGGTGCATTGTCATTATTTCCTTCAACCCAGATTGCAGCCACCTGATCTGCTGTTGGTGAGTTGTAAACACGTTGATCTAGTGCAACGTTACTATTTATTAGTATCTTTAATTCTTCAAAAGATTGATAATCATTCAATTTGCGAAGGAACTTTGCATATGGGTTTCCTTGTAATATATCCATCAAGCTCTTAGTTGTGCTTTCACTCATATTTGCATTGTCTAGAATTCCCAATCGATTTTGCAACTCATTCTCCGTATCATAAAAGTAAAGCTGAAAGTATGAAGGCTTATTTTCCTTTGGAATTAGAGCCGGGAGATTATGATATATTTGTCCTTGTGCTCTAAATGTGAAAACTCCTTTTCTATTTGATGCGAGCTCTTTATTAAATCTTGCCCCAAACGATGTGAATGAGAAAATATTGTTGTGCATTCTGGTGTGGCTTCGGAACTCAATTGCCTCTGGTGTATGCATTGTATAAAGGGCAAATAATTCATTTGGAATATTCACATCTGCTAGGTGGATTCACCGTTGTGACAACAAAAAGTTGGAGGCTCATGTTCAAACTTTTTGGATCCACAATATGCACAAGGCTTTGGAGTGCGTAGCTTATATAGTAAAGAACATACCGGTTCATGAAGTATTTGCCCTAGAACAAATATAAATAATTAATAAACTAATATATAATGTTATATGGCTCTTTTAATAAACTATAAAGTATATCTACACTAACCTTCATGCTCATAGGCCAGTAGAAGGGCTCCACAAAATAGGTTAACTTTACGTTGTCGTTTGTCATTAATAGTATTACCAGAAGAGTCATTACTGTGTCACTTTCTCTTATTATCCGCACTTCTCTGAATGTAAGATTTCTTTTGCTCATCACTCAACCGAGAATATTT
>NC_033800.1:18127818-18157180 GCF_001876935.1 Asparagus officinalis
CGAATACGTCATCAGTACACTTGCGCCAACACGCCACAACTGAATGATGTAGCGGAGAGAAAGAACCGGCATCTTGTAGAAATTTGTTGAAGAATGCTACATGCAAAGAACATACTAGAAAGGTTTTGGGCTGAAGCAATGAGGACTGCAACCTTTGTGATCCACAGACTTCCCCAACCGAGGTTAGGATTTGTTTCACCCTTTGAGAAACTATGGAGCATGAAACCTACAGGTAGCTACTTCCGAGTATTTGGCTGTGTATGTTATGTATTTGTTCCTTATCATTTACGGAGCAAGTTTGATAAGAAAGTTGTTAGATGTATCTTTGTGGGATACGACAGCCAGAGAAAGGGGTGGAAATATTATGATCCAACAAGTGAAAAATGCTACATTTTACGAGATGTGGTGTTTGATGAAACATCTTCTTGGTGGTCCTCAGAGAAGGAGGTTTTGCCAGACTCAAGAGAATTTTGAGACAAGCTACAACAAAAGATGGGGGAGCATACTGTTCAACTCTAACCAAGTTCAGATGAATTAGGTGATCTAAATGGCGATGATGACGAACAAAGAGTAACTTAGTATCCTTGACAAACTGGCGTATATCAATAACCAAACGAAGAAGTTAGACTAGTGAAATAGAAGAATCAACTCCACTCCGAAGGTCAACAAGAACATGAAGGCCAAATCCCAAATACGCCAATGCAGCCATAGTCGAAGAAGCAACTATAATAGAACCTGAGATGTTCGAAGAAGGATCACAAACTTCTGAGTGGATGACAACTATGAAAGAAGAGATCGATGCACTTCAGCAAAATCAGACTTGGGATCTAGTGCCAAAGCCAGGAGATGTGAAACCCATATCCTATAAATGGGTTTATAAGATAAAGCATCGTCCAGATGGGTCAATAGATAGGTACAAGGGATGATTGATAGCTCGTGGTTTCTTTCAATAGTACGGACTAGACTATGATGAAATATTTAGTCCGGTAGCAAAACTTACAATTGTACGAGTTCTACTTGCACTTGCAACCAACAAAGACTAGAATTTGTGGCAGATAGATGTGAAGAATGCTTTTCTTCATGGAGATCTAGATCGAGAGACCTACATGATCTAACCAATGGGTTTTCAGAGCCAAGATCATCTTGAATATGTGTGTAAACTGTAGAAAGCACTTTACGATTTGAAACAAGCACCCAGGGCGTGGTATGGTAAGATTGCTGAATTTCTAACACAAAGTGGTTATTCAGTAACACCTACAGATTCCAGCTTATTTTTCAAAGCCAATGAAGGAAAGCTAGCTATCATGCTATTATACGTAGATGATTTAATCATAACCGGTGATGATGAGGCATAAATTCTTCAGACGAAGGAAAATTTTTCAGTCCGTTTCCAGATGAAGGAACTTGGACAGCTCAAGCACTTCCTTGGTCTAGAGGTTAATCACACACAAAAAGGAATATTTCTTTGTCAGCAAAAATATTCCAAAGATTTGTTGAAGAGGTTTAGAATGCTTGAATGCAAGCCGATTTCGACGTCAATGGAACCAAATGCCAAAATGTGTGCGCATGAAGGAAAAGATTTGGAAGATGCAACAATGTATCAAAAATTGGTAGGCAGTCTGATCTACTTAACCTTGACTCGACCTGACATTTCTTATGCAATTAGTGTGATGAGTCGGTACATGCAAAATCCAAAGAAACCTTATTTGGAAGCAATTCGACGAACACTGAGATATGTGAAGAGTACAATTGACAATGGTCTTTTGTACAAGAAAGGTGGAGATTGCAAGTTAGTTGGTTACTGCGATGCTGACTATGTAGGAGATCATGACACAAGGAGATCAACAACTGGGTATGTGTTTCAGCTTGGTTCTGGAATAATTTCTTGGTGTAGCAAGAGACAGCCGACAGTATCATTATCAACCACCGAAGCTGAGTATCGAGCAACAACAATGGCAGTTCAAGAGAGCACATGGTTGATACAGTTAATGAATAATCTACATCAACCAGTAGATTATGCAATTCCGTTGTACTGTGACAATCAGTCGGCAATTCGTTTGGAAAAAAATCCAATTTTTCATGCAAGAACGAAGCACATAGAGATCCAACATCACTACATAAGAGAAAAGGTGCTACAAGGATAAATATAGATGCAACAAATCAAGAGCGAAGACCTAGTAGCGGACATTTTTACCAAGAGCTTGAATCCTTTTAAGTTTACAGAATTTCGAGAACGACATGGAGTGATTGTAAGAGCGAATAAAGTTGGTGATGAGGAGGAGTGTTAGAATTCCTCACCAACTTAGATTGTTCTAGAACAATTTTCTAGAAGTTCTTTCTAGAAACATCCTACAAAATATCTACCAAGAAGTTTCTAAGATGATACAAGTGTATGGCTAGTATTTATTCTTCTAGAAACTTCTTACTAATATAGGGATAGGATTGATTCTTCTACACACTTCCTAGCCCTCTTACTCAACTATAAATAGGGGTCTTGGGCTCTCATTTGTGTAAGCAAGCAAGAAGTGAGCTTGAGTGTAGTGTAGGCTTGTGTGAATGTCCACCAAAATAAGTGAGTTGTGAGCTTTCTTTTGAGTGTTTGTGTTTCTCTTCAAATTGTGAGTGGTCTTTGAAAAGTGTTGTGGTGTCATTTATTGTGGGTATAGTACAAGTGATTTGTTTACTTGTTTGAGTCCAATATTAGTAAGTTTAGAGTTGTGTACTCTAAAATTTTCTCAACAAGGTATGCTCAATTGGGCTTTTCTTATGCATCCATCTTGCAGATTTTAATGCTACACTTCATTTTATGAAAGTAATGTATCCATTTTATTTGTGTATTTTTTTGTTATTGGTATATAAATATATCACTTGTGTTGCTTCTTTATTCATAATTTCTCCCCTATATTGCTCTTTGTTTGTAATGTTTCCTCCTTGTTGGTTATTTGTTTAAAAATTTTTCTCAAAGAAATTTTGATATCTAGCTTTCCTAATAGCACGTTGAGGAAATGTATTGTATGCAAAACAATATTCACGATAGGAGTGTAAATCATTTGTACAAAATTCAATTAATGGTAATCCGATATTACAAAATTATGTTCAATTGTAGTTGTCAATATCAAAGTTGGTAAATGTGTAAGTATGCAAAGCTTAAGTACCATGTACATCGTGCATAATAAAGGACTTGAGGTAATTGAAGGTGTACCCGTATCCTTAAGAAAGATACTACTATTTAATATATTAATAGTGTAAGTTTAATTTTTCTTAATCAAATTTAAGCCTTTATGTTTATTTAGATTTTTCAATTGCTCAAGATACACCGTAGTTTGTGAAATATACCTATTTTTAGTTTAATTCTTATGTTCCAGGCTCAAGCTGATTATTAAATTCACATATCATAAAGATTGAGCGAAGAAAATATAAAGTGAAAATTTTATAAGTAATTTTTAAAAAATTACCGTAGCATGGCACGGGTAATGACACTAGTCTTTACCTATGTTACTTATCCTTTAAAAACTTCACCAAGGATAAAGTTTCATTCCATATGAGGGTAAATACTTAACCAAGTTAGGAGGTAGGAGAAAAAGAGTTGAAAAGTTGAGGCTTGGTTTATTTAAAATTACAAAAGCCCTAAAAAGTTCTAAAACATACAACAAGCATCCTCAAAATTGAAAATTGACAAGACCCGTTATAAAATAAAAAATTATAAACAACCCTTGAACAATTATAAAACTATAAAAACACCATTAACAATGTAAAACTCAGTAAAAGTCACAAAAAAATTTGGAAAATGTAAAATTAAAAAACACTAAAATTTTCAAAATAAACAACTATCCCTGACAAAAATTACCCTTTTTTTAAAATTAAAAAACCTAAAACATTTTAAAACATGCAAACAATATATTGAATATTTAGAAACTCCAAGCAACCTCAAATTGGAATTTGCAGAAAATGCCTAAAAATTTGTAAATTATAAAAATACCCTCAAATTTCAAATTTTATTAAAAAAACACAGTAAGAATTTCAATCCTACAAATAGTGTACTAAAAAATACCCTAGAATTTTTTAAATTCTAAAAAACGCACTAATTCTTCAAAATTTACAAAAAGCACCTTAAAAATTCAAACTATAAACAATATATTGACAACATAGGATTACAACAACCCCTTAAAATTTGGACTTTGTAGAAAATACCCTAAAATTTTCAAAAAACCCTAAAAACAAATATACAAACAGTAAACTAAAAATTTAATAAATCTAAAAATTAGAAAAAAAACACCCAAAAAACTTTAAAAAATTTCAAAAAAAAGCCTCAAAAATTGAAATCTACGGAAAAAACTTATTTGTAAGTTTTGATCTTTTCAGGATGTTTTCCAAAAAATTTAATCGTTAAGGGTGTTTTTCATAATTTTTAAACTTCTAGGGGGTGTTTTCTACAAATTCTAAAACTTTTAGAGGAGTTTATAATCTTATATTGTCAATATAATTTTTATAGGTTTAAAATTTTTCGTGTGTTTTTTTTAATCTTTTTTGGGTCTTGTCTATAATTTTTTAAACTTCTAAGATGTCTTTTGTAAATTTTGAATTGTGTAGAGGCTTTTATAATTATCAAAATTTTTTAAGAGGTTGCTTATAAGTTTAATATTATGAGGAGGGTTTTTGTAATTCGTACATTTTGAGTTGAGAGTAGTGGAGGACTATTGAGATATGCTACACCAAGTGCAGGAATGTTTCCTCTAGTAAATGTTCCAGAGTAATAACTACCATATATTAAAATTTAACCTGATTGCTTTAACCTCGTACCAAACGGGCCATTATTGTTTTGCTCCGTATTCGTTGAATGGGGTCCAAATTTGTTAGTTCTAGAGCTCAACCAAAATCCTAATTTGGGACTAGACGTTCCTACATAAGTCGTGATTTTATGTTTATTAATCTAAGACCCAATTTCATAAGACTAAAATGTGACGTCAATTTCTGGTATCTTGGTTGGCTAGAGGAGACCTTTCAATTCTTTCGCGAAAACAAGGCTTCGTCAACTAGCTATTGTGCAAGTTGTTGTCAAGTAAATTAATACATCAATTACACTAATCACATATGGTTGCTTATTAAATAACTAAGATTTGTTTTCGAAAGCATCCTGTATTATTTTCCATGATGGCTTAATTGGTTGCGTAAAGCGAACGGCTCTGCTGTTTCTTTAATATATACATATAATTTATTATTCTGGAAAACTTCAGCATCTAGTCAGCATTAGTATTGTCTATTAATTTAAACTTGTCTTATAGTTGACTTGAAAACTAAATTATGCACATGTCCACCGATTCCTCCTTTTTTTTTAATTTATAATAGTTCATGTTATATTCAAAACACTTTTATATAAAAAAAAGAGAAAAAAGAAGTAAAACCTAAACTGTATTGTATCTTAAAATTAGAGTTTGGGGGTGTTGTGGGTCCAGCCCAAGATAAGACACATATAAGGTTCACATGAATTAAAACTCTATCTAGAAGTGGATTTGGATGATCTATTTGAAATAGGAATAAGTTTGGAGAGTTATATATTGTTGATGCTCGTGAACAAACAGTCGATGGGGTTTCCCGCAGTCGGATGCAGTTTCGATCCTGGCGACGGAGGGGAAGAAGGAGAGGATGAATGTTGGGGCCGACTCCTCCTCTGACTTTATGCCTGATCCTGAGTGCGCGGAGTATACTGATAGCCTGCACATGCAAGAATCGTAGGAATGTGGTGCCCAGTATTAGCTTGTTGGGGCACGTGGTCAGCGTGTGGTCCGCTGAGGGGGACCCCAATATTTCTTCTGCTATCGAGGTGATTTCTGCTTGGATGCCGACCCCAGTATTAGCTTGTAGGAGCCGAGTTCTTCCAAAAGGCCATTGAAAAAGATGAAGAGTGATTCTGAGGGTGATGACCCTCAGCCTTAGGAAAGAACTTTAAGAATAGATGTCGTTCTCCCCCACTCCTTTTTGAATGAGAGTGATTTCTCCTGTCTTTTGCTTGAGAGTTGTTGAAATGATTTGAACATGTTGAAACTCTGCATTTTTCTCAGAATAATATCGGTCCCTTGGGGCCTTGTCTTGGGTTCATCTAGGTAAGGAACCATAGATGTAGCGCCGACTTGAGGAGTCTTTGTACATTGGGCTACTTTTGATGAGGAATCAACGGTTTTGGAACCGACTAAGAAGTCGTTGTCCCTTGTTTAGTTCTTAGATGAAGAGCCAAGGACTTTGTTCCAACCGAGAAGTCGTTTTGCCTTGGTTTTATCCAGATTAGGAAGAGCCAAGGGCTTTATCCCGAGTGAAAAGTCATTGTGCCTTGGTTTTATCCAGATTAGGTACCATGGTCTTGATACCAACTGAGAAGTCATTTTTGCCTTGGACTTATCTTTTAGGAAGAGCCAATGGCTTTATCTTGACTGAGAAGTTGTTATGCCTTGGTTTTATCCAGATTAGGTATCAAGGTCTTTATTCCGACTAAGAAGTCGTTTTTGCCTTGGACTTATCTTTTAGTAAGAGCCAAGGGCTTTATCCAGACTGAGAAGACGTTGTGCCTTGGTTTTATCATGATTAGATACTAAGGTCTTGGCATCGACTGAGAAGTCGTTTTTTGCCTTGGACTTATCTTTTAGAAAGGGCCAAGGGCTTTATTTCGACTAAGATGTCGTTGTGCCTTGGTTTTATCCAGATTAGGTACCAAGGTCTTGGCACCAACTAAGAAGTCATTTTTCCTTGGTTTTACCCTGAGGAGGTACCAACTAAGAAGTCATTTTTCCTTGGTTTTACCCTGAGGAGGTACCAAGGTCTTTTGATACCCACTGAGAAGTCGTTTTGCCTTAGTTTTTTCCAGATTAGGTACCAAGGTCTTGACCACTATGGACGATGAGAGCAGAAGGAATCGTACCATATGTTGTGCCTTGGGCTTACCTTTAAGAAGAGCCAAGGTCTTTGTTCCGACTGAGAAGTCATTTTACCTTGGTTTTACCCTGAGGAGGTACCAAGGTCTTGACCACTATGGACGATGAGAGCAGAAAGAATCGAACTATATGTTGTGTCTTAGGCTTTTCTTTAAGAAGAGCCAAGGTCTTTGTGGTCTTTGTTCCGACTGAGAAGTCGTTTTGCCTTAGTTTTATCCTGAGGAGGTACCAATGTCTTGATACCGACTGAGAAGTCATTTTTCTTGGTTTTACTCAGATTAGGTACCAAGGTCTTAATACTGTCTGAGAAGTTGTTGTGCCTTAGGCCTATCCCGAGGTGGCGCCAGGGCCTGACTGAGGGGTCATTGTGCCGTGGGCCTATCCTGAGGCGGCACTAGGGTCTTGTGACCGATTGAGGAGTCATTTTGCCTTGGTTTTACCCAGATTAGGTACCAAGGTCTTGATACCGACTGAGAAGTCGTTGTTCCTTGGACCTATCCCGAGTGCGCCAGGGCCTGACTGAGGGATCATTGCGCCATGGGATCCTGAGGCAGCACCAGGGTCTTGTGACCGACTGAGGAGTCGTTTTACCTTGGTTTTACCCAGATTAGGTACCAAGGTTTTGATACTAACTGAGAAGTCGTTGTGCATTGGGCCTATCCCGAGGTGGCACCAGGCCTGACAGAGGGGTCATTGTACCGTGGGCCTATCCTGAGCCGGCACCAGGGTCTTGTGATCAACTGAGGAGTCGTTTTGCCTTAGTTTTAGCCAGATTAGGTACTAAGGTCTTGATACCGACTGAGAAGTCGTTTGCCCAGACGACCAGGTCTTTTGATGTCTTTCTTTTCATTTGACATTTTCATTGATTGTTTTGAAATTTGTACATGAGAGTACAACTCATTCACATTTATTCCATCGGGCAACGCCGAATTTGTGTTTCTCGTCTGTTATGGTGATTTACCATCTAGAGATAAGAATGTTGAAAGATTGACTATAAAGGCCCAAAAATCCATGGTCCTGACCGGCTCAAGAAACTCAAAAGCCCGGCTAAGGTCAAGTCTATTGACTAGTCAAGCAGACGAGCCCTCTCTCGACCAAGAGTCGTCATAACCGACTCGAAGCACGGGACCAGTCGGTCCCCCGCAATTAAGATGACTCCCCGAGCAAACATCTCGATGGCGCTCTCATCCCAAAACTCACTCGGTTGTCGGTCGACAAATCATAGTAATGACTTACGGATCAATACCGCCTCGACTAAAGGGATAAGATCCGACCAAGATCACTTCAAATGTCACTCGACGCTATAACATTGACCAGTCCCATCAAGATATACGCTCTGACAAGGATCTCCTGCATAAGCCGCCTATTCTACTTATAAGTTATTTCTCAGAAAATTGCCATGATGCTTCTCTGTACACAAATGACTTCTCTTTCAATTCCCAGCTGCCATCTAGAGAAAGAAGGACAGCCACGTAGCCGACCTACCATACACCCTGCCTCTTCTTGCAAATCTAGAGTACTGAGAAGACTTCTCTTCTCTGTACACAAGTGATTTCCCTCCCAGTTGCCTGCCGACACCTGGAGGAAGAAAGATGACTCAACAGCCTACCTATTCACCTTTCAAACAGTCTCATGTGCATAGTTAACAAAAGCCGATGGTCAAAATCCTAGAGGCAATGGGGCTATAAAAAGAGGTAAGGAAGGTAAGGGCAATGGGGCTCTGGCTACTTCTTCTTACACCTTAGCTTTACTCCCCTTTTGTATTTTAATAATTCCAAGAGGAAAACCCCCTGCAAGGACCTCAATGGCCCAGGGGCCTCTCAACAAACCCTTCCCAAGTTCATCAACTGACTTGATCGTCGAAGGAACCACGGGGGAAACTAGCCCCATATTCCTGCGATTCATGTATGTGCAGGTTATCAGTTTACCCCGCGCGCTCAGTGTCGGACATAAAGTCGGAGAAGGAGCCGGCCCCAATATTCATCCCCTCCTTCTTCCCCACCGTCACCAAGATGAAAATTGCATCTGAATGTAGGAAACCCCCATTGACTGTTTGTTTACGAGCATCAACAGTTTAACGCCCACCGTGGGGCCTGCTTTCTTCTCTGAGAAGAAATGCCTAATTCTAAGTCGGTGCTTGATATTGTTCATTGTTGAAGAGCACTGGAATTACACCGTTCAAGCTAAACAAAGCCTGGAATCGCATCATTCAAGCTAAGGAGGATTAGCCTATGGCTATGAGGAGCCAATGTGGGTGTAGCCCTTGGAGGCTCCAGCAGCTTTCTGGGGAGTATTTGCCAAGTAGAACCTCGAAAGCCCTCCTAAGAAAAGACATACCACTATGGTGCTTGTCTGGCTTGATAATGAAACACAGGATTCTAATCGCCGCCACAGATGAAAAACCCCATCGTCTGGACAGCTAAGAAGCCTGGGGTTGGATCGCAAACGGAACCCCCAGGGTAATGATCAGATCTAGTATCACTCAAGCTCCTGTCGGCAATGGCTTCCCCGAACAAGGAGCAGCGATCAGGTCTGTGGCAGGCTCCTCGGACCATCACCACCTTCAAAGGAGAGTCCTTTCTCACTAAGGATGAGATTGCGGGGAAAACTCAAGGGCTCTCCATCTGATCTTCTCAGGAAGATTAACATCTCTGGCCCCCAGTCGTTGCTCAGAACCGCCAGAGTCGAACTAAAACCTGGTGGTCGAAGCATATGACTTGTACTCTCCCTACATGAAGGCTCCTCCATTTATAGGATAGTCTGGCCATCGCTATCCCTGGAAACCTCAAGAGAAAAAATATGATCCCATCAAATTCTAGAGAACAAAGCGTCGGCATGTAGGGTTCTTTCCAACAAGAATCCCCCATCACAAAAGTTGCCTGGGCCCCCTCCGTCGAGCAACATCTTCCAAAAAGCTCAAACAACGGAATATCGGGTCTAACAGAGTAACCGACGGTGGACAAGCAAGATCTTTTGAAAATCACCATGTCCACCGTCGACCTACAACGATCTCAGCAAAGCCTCCAAGCAGGTCATTGGCTGATGAGATGACCAATATGCCAGCAACTCAACAATGCCTAAAAAGCCAAAAGGCTCACCATCAAGAGAAAGAGCAAACCCCGATTCTGGGCGTTCCTCAGTTTGGCAACAAGGGCAGCCAATGAAGCAACGGCTCTCTCTCATCAAGGTAGGAAGGTTCACAGGCAAAAAGAAACAGCCAAGGAAGCTCCGTCTCGGTGACTTTGTCCCCAGCCAAAAGCCATCTCCAAGATGCACATGGACAAGAAACATGGAGTCGGCATCACCCGACGGGATAAATATAAATTAGTTGTGCTTTATCATGTATAAATTCCAATAATCAACAAATGAAAATGTCAAAAATAAAAAGAAAGACATCAAAGACCTAGTCAACTAGGCCCTCAGATAAGTCGATAAAAGTCCTAGGTACCTCCTCAGGGTAAAACCAAGGCACAATCCTTTTTTGTCGATTCCCATAGTTGACTCTCGGCCCTGGGGGAAATGAAAGCCCTTGGTACCTAATCTGGGTAAAACCAAGGCAAAACGACTCATCGGTCAGTTACAAGACCTCGGCGCCGCTTCAGGATAGGCCCAACGCTCGACGACTTCTCAGTCAACAGTTTTGGTGCCACCTCAGGATAGGCCCAAGGCACAATGACTCCTTGGTCGGTTACAAGACCTCGGTGCAACCTCAGGATAGGCCCAACGCTCGATGAATTCTATGTCAATAGTTTTTGTACCACCTCAGGATAGGCCCAAGGCACAGTGACTCCTCAGTTGGAACAAAGCCCTTGGTACCTCCTCAGGGTAAAACCAAGGTAAAATGACTTCTCAGTCGGTATAAAGCCCTTGGTACCTAATCTGGGTAAAACCAAGGCAAAATGATTCCTCGGTCGGTTACAAGACCTCGGCGCCGCCTCAGGATAGGCCCAACACTTGACGACTTCTCAGTCAACAATTTTAGCGCCACCTCAGAATAGGCCAAAGGCACAACGACTTCTCAGTTAGAACAAAGCCCTTGGTACCTAATCTGGGTAAAACGAAGGCAAAATGACTTTTTAGTCGGAAAAAAGCCCTTGGTACCTCCTCAGGGTAAAACTAAGGAAAAACAACTTCTCAGTCGGTATAAAGACCTTGGTACCTAATCTGGGTAAAACCAAGGCAAAATGACTATTCAGTCGGAAAAAAGCCCTTGGTACCTCCTTAGGGTAAAACCAAGGCAAAATGACTTCTCAGTCGGAACAAAACGCTTGGTACCTCCTCAGGGTAAAACCAAGGCAAAACGACTTCTCAGTCGGTATAAAGATCCTGGTACCTAATCTGGGTAAAACCAAGGCAAAACAACTTCTTAATCGGAAAAAAGCCCTTGGTACCTCCTCAGGGTAAAACCAAGGCAAAGCGACTTCTCAGTCGGTATAAAGCCCTGGGTACCTCCTAAGGGTAAAACCAAGGCAAAACGACTTCTTAGTCGGTATAAAGATATTGGTACCTCCTCAGGGTATAACCAAAGTAAAATGACTTCTCAGTCGGTATAAAGCTCTTGGTACCTCCTCAGGGTAAAATTAAGGCAAAACGACTTCACATTCAGAAAAAAGACCTTGGTACCTCCTCAGGGTAAAACCAAGGCAAAACGACTTCTCAGTCGGTATAAAGCTCTTGGTACCTCCTCAGGCTAAAACCAAGGCAAAACGACTTCTCAGTCGGAAAAAAGACTTTGGTACATCCTCGGAGTAAAACCAAGGCAAAACGACTTCTCAATCGGTACAAAGCCATTGGTACCTCAGGGTAAAACCAAGGCAAAATGACTTCTCAGTCGGCACAAAGCCCTTGGTACCTCCTCAGGATAAAACCAAGGCAAAATGGCTTCTCAGTCGGCACAAAGCCCTTGGTACGTCCTTAGGGTAAAACCAAGGCAAAACGACTTCCTAGTCGGTATAAAGGTCTTGGTACCTCCTTAGGATAAAACCAAGGCAAAACGATTTCTCAGTCGGCACAAAGCCCTTGGTACCTCCTCAGGGTAAAACCAATGCAAAACGACTTCTCAGTCGGTATAAAGACCCTGGTACCTCCTTAGGGTAAAATCAAGGCAAAACGACTTTTTAGTCGATATAAAGCCCTTGGCTCTTCCTAAAGAATAAAGTCCAAGGCAAAATAACTTCTCAGTCGACACAAAGCCCTTGGTACCTAATCTAGGTAAAACCGAGGCAAAACAACTTCTTAGTCGAAAAAAATCCTGTGGTACCTAATCCGGATAAAACCAAGGCAAAACGACTTTTCAGTCGGAACAAAGTCCTTGGCTCTTCATCTAAGAACTAAACAAGGCACAACGACTTCTTAGTAGGTTCTAAAACCTTTGATTCCACGTCAAAAGTAACCCAAAGTATAAAGACTCCTCAAGTCAGCGCTTCACCTATGATTTCCTACCTAGATGAACCCAAGGCAAGGCCCTAAGGGACCAACATTATTTAAAAAAAAGCAACAGAGTTCAACATGTTCAAATTATTTCAGCAACTCTCAAAAGCAAAAGACAGGAAAAATCACTCTCATTCAAAAAAGAGTCTTGTACATCTTTTACAAAACATAGGCCCAACTAGGCTTAAAAGGAGCAAAAGATAAAGAAAGAGAAAAAGAGGGACGACATCTATTCTTAAAAGCTTTTTCCTAAGACTGAGGGTCAGTACCTCTTTTACAGATCTCCATTGGTGGAGGAAGGACTGTCGCTTAAGAGCCGAAGGAGGATGAGGAGGACCCTCCTATCTCTGGGAGTTCTTCTCTGACCAAAGCTCTGGACTCTTGAAGACCGAAAAGACCCCGAAGCTTCTCGAGATCTTTAGCCTCAAGGTCACTAAGAGCCCTCGGCTCCAGTACATTCTCCTGCACCTCGGGCCAACCCGAGTAGGATAATATATTATCAGCGTCGAACACCGGGACGAAGAGCCTCTTCCACTCTTCGTTCAGTTCTGGGAGGTCGACATCCATACAGAAATCACCTCAATAGCAGAAGAAATAGTGGGGGTCCCCCTCAGTGGACCCCACGCCGACCACGTGCCCTAACAAACTAATACTGGGCACCACGTCTGCCTCGGTGCAGACGTCTATAAACGCCGTCAAAGTACAGATGACGTGCGGGTGAAATTAACAGGGGGAAACCCCTAACGCCGCAAAAACCTCCCTGACAAAGGGATGCAGCGGCAGGCGCAGACCATACTGTAGGTGCTGTTAGCCTTCTTGTTTTGATGATATTTAATAAATAATTTACTTCTAATATTGTTTGTTTAGTGTTTGTGTTTTCGTATTTATTCTAGGCAAACAACGAGTTGGAGGTTGGATGGATTGCGCCATAACGATCATATCCAATGGAGGTTGGAGGAATTGTGGAGTAAAGCAACGTACAATTCATGTTAAAGATCAAGTTCAAGCTTTATCCGCAAAGTATACCAAGTCAAGCATATTGAAGACCAATCAAGCTTGGGTAAATTAGTTTAGGGCTTATATTATGTGTGTTAATACTTCAAGCTCAATATCACACACACACGTTTGGTTTGGTTTATTGTCGTTTTGAATTATAGACTTAACGATATTATTTTATATCTTTTATCAAGTTTATAAATCTATTGGAAAGTTTTCAAAACTTTTTGTTTAAACTCATTTTGTCAAGATCAAACTTTTACAAGTCCATACTTATGTGATTTTGTAAAATAATGAGATTTCACAATTGGGAAATGTAAATTAGAAAATTCTTTTTTGTAACATGTTCAAAATTACATTTTCAAACATTTCCCAAAGTTTCATCAAGTTTGAAATTGATTTGTTACATTTAATTGAATTTACAAAATCATGTTTTTCGTTCGGGCATGTTTTACAAAACAGATGAGTTTTCATAAATGAGAAGTGATATTCAAGAAATTCTTTCTTTGACAAGTTTATCTACATGTTTATAAACCTCTCTAAAAATTTTACTATTTTTGAAGTTGATTTACTGTGCCCAATTGATTTTACAAAATCGTGTATGACAGCAGATTTTCAAAAACTGTATATCTGTGTTCAAATATTTATTTCTCTCAAATGAGAAATGCTTTTTTAGAAATTATTTCTCTAACATGTTCTTCTACATGTCTAGAACTTTTTCTCAAAATTTCATAATTGTTAGAGTTTATTTACTATTTTTAATTGATTTTACAAATCTGAATATGTAGTGCTATAGTATCCACGGTCGACCGCACTATAGTGCGGTCGACCGCCGCACTACAGAGCCGTTGCTGAGTTGGTTTTTGGTCTTTTCTTGTTTTTCTTTGGCTTTGGGTTGTTTTCTTGAGTTCTTATAAATACCCATCATCCCTCAACACTTAAAGCAACCCAAGAGAATATTTTAAAGAGTTTTAAAATTTAAGCTTGTTTTAAGCTTGTTTAAGGGTTTGGTTTATGAAGAAAGTTTTACAAGAGCTTGAGGAGATTATCAATTGTATTTTGGGCATTCAATCCATCTCTCTCTCTTGTCATCTAGAGAAGTTTTCCTAAACTCAACTCTAGCTTTTATTTATAATTATTTGTTGATTATCATTTCTATTTTCATACATAGTATATTAGGGTTGTGAGATATTGTAACATTGAGTTGTGCTTAATTGAGTTCTCCCCTTGTATGAGAGAACAAATCATTTATTGTTACATTGTGAGTGTTGTAAGGTTTTCGGTGAGCTAGAAAACCGAGTGTGTTGTGAAGTTTTCGGTGAACTAGAAAACCAAGTGTGAGGAGTGAACGTTGTTCGGTGAGTGTTGAAAACCGACACTGTGAGGTGTAAACGTTATTCGGGTGAGCGTAGAAAACCCGGTTGTGATAGTGGATTTCTCTCCGGGAGTGGGGAGTGGAGACGTAGGACGGAAGGTCCGAACTCCGTGATCATATCGTGTGTTTGAGTTTGCTTTGGCACACTTAATCTTATGTTTATATTTCTTGTCGCCATTGTCCATAGCTCATTATTTATATCATCCACTATCTAGTTCATTTTGTTTACTCTTGTATTAGTTTATATATCCTTGCATATATCATATAGTATACCTCTTTGCTAGGTTATATCACCTTGTGTATATTGCATATTCTTGCACTTATCTCTTTGTATATCTATCTTGCAAGAATATATTTGTTAATTTATTTTTAATTAGCATAAAATCGGATTAGATTAGCATACGACCCTAATCACCTCCCCCCTCTAGGGTCTAACAATTGGTATCAGAGCTTGGTGCTCTTTGATTTAAGGTCTAATCGCCTTGAGTTAAAGATCCAAGTTATATTTTTGTGCTAATCCAATTTTTGATTTTTGTATCTTGCTTGCATATATACATTATGGATATGAATGATGCATCTTGTTTAGGTTATGCCATTAATATTGCTCCTAGATTAGATAATTTCCCCTATGCCCAATGGTGTGTTAGATTTAAACTTTTTGTTCAATCTAAACACTTTGATTTATGAGAAATTATAGATGATACTTATATTGTGCCCACTATGGAGAAATCCAAGTGGAATAAAAATGATCATCGTATGTTTACAATGAACAATATTTTGTTAGAATATTTGCTAAATGCTCTTGATTCATCTATGCCTAACAAATTTGTTCATTTTGATAGTGCTTACACCTTATGAAATTTTATTAAAGCACATCAAGGGGACTTAGAGGCGATCCGACAAGCTTTGGAGGATCCGGCTTTAAGTTCATATGGAGCATCATGCACACGGCCACTAGGCGATAGCCCTAGTGAGGTTTACGAGTTAGAAACCACTAATGATTTATCTAGTGATGAACTTGCTTGTGCTAGTAAAAAATTATTGCATGCCTTTAACAAATTACAAAATGATTTTATTGATTTAAAAATCAAGCATGAAGATTTAAAATCCGATCATGTGAAGTTAGCTTCCAAATTTGATATCATTTCTCAAGAAAGTATTGCTCTTTAAGAAAACAATGATATGTTAAATTTGGAAAATAAAAATTTGAAATTGGATATTGCTAACTTGACTCATGACAAACATAATGTCATGTTAGAAGTAGAGAACATACAAAATGATACTGCTTCCTTTATAAATAACTATTTATGTTCTACTTCTAAAAATACATATGTGCCTAAAAATAAAGATTTGAATCTTATGAATAATCGCATTACATCTTTAGATTCAACTTTAAAAATATGCTTTGATAATCATAAGAGGCTTATGGATATGTGTGCCAAGTCTAAGTCATCAACCACTCATTATGCACACATGTATAGCAAAACTTATAATTGTTCAATTTGCGGCCGTCAAGGTCATTTAGCTAAGTTTTGTTATGATGCACATAAACATAAAAATGTCAATGCTCCTTGTGCATCTCATGTAGCTTCTTCATCACATGTACACACACATGCACCCATTGTTCATCATAAGCATGCTCATGTGTATAGATGTGATCGTTGTGGTCGTTTTGGTCATTTGGCCGAATATTGTTGTGATTTGAAAAAGAAATCTCATTTTCCAAATGCTTCTAGTAGACCACATGCTTTTAAATGTGATGTTTGTGGTAGGTTTGGACATCTTGCTAAATTTTGTTTTGATATGCAAAAAGCTTCTAAGTTGCAATATGTTCCAAATAGACCATTGTTTAAAAATATTTCTCATTTGCAAAATATTTCTAAAAGACAATCATTATTTGCAAATGATTACCGTGCACAAGCTAAAGGTCCACAAAAATAAATGGATATTTTTCATTGTACAAATTGTAATCGGAAGGGTCATTTAAATGAATATTGTTTTGACCATGTTAGTGCACCACATGTGCCCAGGAGGGTTCATAACCCTAGGGCTTGAGCTTAAAAGATAGGGGTCATGTCCCTAAATCTTTTGGTACCAAGAGTTCTTGGGTACCAAAACAAATTTAATTTTTAAACCAAGAATTTTAGTGTTCTTATTTTTTCTTTTCTTGGTTTTAAAAATTATGTCTTAAAATCTTTTTGTTATGAAAACAAATTTTCTTTGATCAATTTTTTTTTGTTTTCATGATTATTGATCTTGTTTTGATGAGAGGTTTGTATTTATATAACCCCCCGGATTATTAGGTGTTTATTCACAAATCTTGTTTACCGGGTGCTAAAATGTTCATATGGATTGATACTAGCTCAATAGCTAGATATAGTTGCCTCTCTTGATTTTTGAAAATCAATGATGGTTTGGTTTTATGTGATTGTGGTTGATTTATGATTTCATTTGGTTGATTTTTTTTCATTCGAAAACTCTTTTTGCATGATTCTCATGTTATTCTCTCATTTGTTTTCATAAATCTACTTTTACATAGTTTTTCTTTTTTTGTGTTAATGAGACACTATTTTCATATTGACATATTTATATGTGTTCTCATTGTCTTCTTGTATGTGAGTTGTGTTTAGCATGTTTCTTGCTTACTCACATATGTATACCTTAGCATTCATTTCATATATTCTATATGGCATTTTGATAGGGGGAGCAATCCCTATACTTGTTTTATACTCACCCATGCTTATTTGTAGGGGGAGCTTTCGCTCTCTTAATTTTTTTGTCCCCTTTTTGATGTTGTCAAAGGGGGAGAAATATTGTGAGTATATTCTTTCTTGTTTATATGCATGTGAATTATAATTTATATATTTATTTCGTTTCATGCATATATCCTTTTTGTAAATTGTTTGTCATCATCAAAAAGGGGGAGATTGTTAGCCTTCTTGTTTTGATGATATTTAACAAACAATTTACTTCTAATGTTGTTTGTCTAGTGTTTGTGTTTTCGTATTTATTCTAGGCAAACAACGAGTTGGAGGTTGGATGGATTACGCCATAACGATCATATCCAATGGAGGTTGGAGGAATTGTTGAGTGAAGCAACGTACAATTCAAGTTAAAGATCAAGTTCAAGCTTCATCCGCAAAGTGTACCAAGTCAAGCATATTGAAGACCAATCAAGCTTGGGTAAATTAGTTTAGGGCTTATATTATGTGTGTTAATACTTCAAGCTCAATATCACACACACGTTTGGTTTGGTTTATCGTCGTTTTGGATTATAGACTTAACGACATTATTTTATATCTTTTATCAAGTTTATAAATCTATTGGAATGTTTTCAAAACTTTTTGTTTAAACTCATTTTGTCAAGATCAAGCTTTTACAAGTCCATACTTACGTGATTTTGCAAAATAATGAGATTTAACAATTGGGAAATGCAAATTAGAAAATTCTTTTTTGTAACATATTCAAAATCACATTTTCAAACATTTCCCAAAGTTTCATCAAGTTTGAAATTGATTTGTTACATTTAATTGAATTTACAAAATCATGTTTTTCATTCGTGCATGTTCGTGCATGTTTTACAAAATAGATAATTTTTCATAAATGGGAAGTGATATTTAAGAAATTCTTTCTTTGACATGTTTATCTACATGTTTAGAAACTTTTCTCAAAATTTTACTATTTTTGGAGTTGATTTACTGTGCCCAATTGATTTTACAAAATCGTGTATGACAGCAGATTTTCAGAAACTATATATCTGTGTTCAAATATTTATTTCTCTCAAATGAGAAATTATTTTTCAGAAATTCTTTCTCTAACATGTTCTTCTACATGTATAGAACTTTTCCTCAAAATTTCATAATTTTTAGAGTTTATTTACTATTTTTAATTGATTTTACAAAGCTGAATATGTAGTGCTACATTATCCACGATCGACCGCGCTACAGTGTGGTCGACCGCCGAACTCTCTGGAAGTTTTTCTTCTGTTTTTTATTCTTCACGGTCGACCGCTGATTTGACCGTTGAACTCTAACGGCTAGTTTTTCAGAGCCGTTGCTGAGTTGGTTTTTGGTCTTTTCTTGTTTTTCTTTGGCTTTGGGTTGTTGTCTTGAGTTCTTATAAATACCCATCATCCCTCAACACTTAAAGCAACCCAAGAGAATGTTTTAAAGAGTTTTAAAAAGAGTTTAAGCTTGTTTTAAGCTTGTTTAAGGGTTTTGTTTATGAAGAAAGTTTTACATGAGCTTGAGGAGATTATCAATTGTATTTTGGGCATTCAATCCATCTCTCTCTCTTGTCATCTAGAGAAGTTTTCCTAAACTCAACTCTAGCTTTTATTTATAATTATTTGTTGATTATCATTTCTATTAAAGATAGTTTTATATTAAGTTTAGATTTGATTTATCTCATTGTTACACACACCCACTTGAGCTTATTGTATTTGCATACATAGTATATTAGGATTGTGAGAGATTGTAACATTGAGTTGTGCTTAATTGAGTTCTCTCCTTGTATGAGAGAACAAATCATTTATTGTTACATTGTGAGTGTTGTAAGGTTTTCGGTGAGCTAGAAAACCGAGTGTGTTGTGAAGTTTTCGGTGAACTAGAAAACCGAGTGTGAGGAGTGAACGTTATTCGGTGAGCGTTGAAAACCGATACTGTGAGGTGTAAACGTTATTCGGGTGAGAGTAGAAAACCCGGTTGTGATAGTGGATTTCTCCCCGGGAGTGGGGAGCGGAGACGTAGGACGGAAGGTCCGAACTCCGTGATCATATCGTGTGTTTGAGTTTGCTTTGGTGCACTTAATCTTATGTTTATATTTCTTGTCGCCATTGTCCATAGCTCATTATTTATATCATCCACTATCTAGTTCATTTTGTTTACTCTTGTATTATTTTATATATCCTTGCATATATCATATAGTATACCTCTTTGCTAGGATATATCATCTTGTGTATATTGCATATTCTTGCACTTATCTCTTTGTATATCTATCTTGCAAGAATATATTCGTTAATTTATTTTTAATTAGCATAAAATCGGATTAGATTAGCATAAGACCCTAATCACCCCCCTCTAGGGTCTAACAGGTGCGCCAGGTAGAGAGGCACTCGGTCCTTACCATGCATATGCACCGGAGTAAAGCTATCCGGTGCCCCTATGGTCATTGCATGAGAGATGTTGTACCTATCGTGCAACCATGCCATGTCATCCACAGACATTCTCGACCGAGATAAGTACAAAACACTAAGCTTCCTCTCGCGATCATTCTGAGGAAAGGCCATGATAAAATCTCTTAGGAAGAAATGAAAGAACCTACGAAGAGAAATGTTCTTGAGGTAGAGTACTCTTCCAACAGCATCGGCAACTATTTATAAGCCCCCGAGGAAACAGGCGGGAGAATTCAAGAGGCTCAATCCTTGGAGCAACCAATGCAGATACACTTAATGGATCGATGGAGATAAGGACCGCCGCTCATGCCTCGTTTACTATGAAGAAACGGTTCCCAAAACCGACAACATCAATCTACAGAAGGTTGATGGTTAACGAGTCTTGCACCATGACTCCAAGCCACGATCAACTAGCTAAAAAGTCTCGAACACCCTGAGTAAATTCATTTCTCTCGGACCCAACCAAAGTTGTCTCCAAATGAAAGGGGCCAACTGTTATGGTGATTTACCATCTAGAGATAACAACGTCAAAAGATTGACTATAAAGGCTCAAAAAGCCATGGTCCTGACCGACTTAAGAAACTCAGAAGCCCGGCCGAGGTCAAGTCTATTGACCAGTCAAGCAGGCGAGCCCTCTCTTGACCAAGAGTCGTCATAACTGACTCGAAGCGCTGGACCAGTCGGTCCCCCACAATTAAGATGACTCCCCGAGCAGATATCTCGATGGCGCTCTCGTCCCAAAACTTACTCGGTTGTCGGTCGACAAATCATAGTAATGACTCACAGATCAACACCGTCTCGACTAAAGGGATAAGATCTGACCAAGATCACTTCAAATGTCACTCGACGTTACAGCATTGACCAGTCCCATCAAGATATACGTTCTCACAAGGATCTCCTGCACAAGCCACCTATTCTACTCACAAGTCATTTCCCAGAAAATTACCATGATGCTTCTCTGTATACGAATGACTTCTCCTCTAATTGCCAGCCGCCACCTGGAGAAAGAAGGATGACCACGCAGCTGACCTACCCTACACCCTGCCTCTTCTAGCAAATCCAGAGCACCGAGAAGACTTCTCTTCTTTGTACATGAGTGACTTCCCTCCCAGTCGTCTGCCGACACCTAGAGGAAGAAAGATGACTCAGCAGCCTGCCTGTTAACCTTTCAAACCGCCTCCTGTGCATAATTAACAAAAGCCAAGGGTCAAACTCCCAGAGGCAAGGGGGCTATAAAAGAAGGTAAGGAAGGTAAGGGTAAGGGGGCTCTGGCTACTTCTTCTTGCACCTTAGCATTACTCCCCTTTTGTATTTTAATAATTCCAAGAATAAAAACCCCCTGCAAGGACCATATGTTGGACCCTAGAGGGGGGTGATTAGGGTCAAGAGGCTCTACTATACAATAAAAATTCAGCACAAGCAAACCACAAAACAGAAATGCAATAAAAGTAAGAGAGATAGGGTTAGGAGTTCGTTATCCTTGACGCGCGATGTGTTAACGAGGTTCGGCCCTCTGGCCTACGTCCCCGCTCCCCACTCTCGAGGAGAAATCCACTACACACCCGGTTTGGAAGCCGGAACTTCGTCTACACAGCGATCTCCACAGATCTCTCTCACAACACAGTTTGATCTCAACAGATCACACCCTCACAGTAGATCTTACACAAGATCTCAACCTCACAGCAGAAGAACAGATGCAAGAACCTCTCTTTACACAGCCCCTATAGCAAAGAGTAGGTTTACTGAAGCTGGGAAGTGAATCACACTTAAAACAGAGAGAAAAACAGGATTTGAAAATTTATCTCAGGAACAGAAAGCTCTCTATGGTTTTCAAACGTTAGGGAAATTTGAGAAGAAGAAGACTGGGGTTTTTATAGAAGAGATTTATCAATAAAAAACAAAGAAACAATCTTCTCAAATTAGTAAGTAATCTCCTTTATCAGCACCTGACCTCAGACTGTGCCAAACACTATTAAGTGTAAGCACAGTAATCCAGGTTACAGGCAAACGACCGTTTAAAAAATTCGGTCGACCGTATCGGTCGACCGACGACAATCTGGAAAGATACTAAGGAAAGGTCATAGGATCGGGCGACCGGGCCGGTCGACCGATTTCTGATATTTTCCAGAAAACAGGTTTTTGACCAACTTGAAATATTTGCAAAATATTCATTTGACCTCTGAAAATTCTGAAACTTTGTAAAATGTTTTTAATACTAAAAACAAACTGTTTGGAAAAAGAATTTTGCAGATAGGTACTCATACTTGTGAAAAATAGTATTTTGTGAAAAAACGCTTAAAAGCACAAGTTTAAAAACGTGTGTGTGATTCCCAATAGCTTCAAGTAAACTCAGTAACTCTTTGCCTACATTCTAGCACTAGAGAGAAAAACAAAAGAAAGCTAATATCCTCATATAGAGAGCAATATACTTGAGCTTTGATATAGCTTGAATCGGATGAAGCTTTTGATCAAATTTGTCGTTCTTGAAATAACGTTGCTTCATCTCTTGGCCTCCTCCTCCTTTGGATATCTTCGTTGTAGCATATATTCCATCCATCCTCCGTTAATGGCACTAACGAGCTTGATAAATGAATTTACTACATTCTCACTCAATAAGCTATTAGTACCGATAATGGTGGTTGTAAAACATCATCAAAACATAAAGGCTAACAATCTCCCCCTTTTTGATGATGACAACCAACCATTATATATAAGAGCAAAAAAAAAGATAAAATAGCTTATAGATAGGTGCTCCCCCTATCTATGAGCTCCCCCTAAATATATGCAACAAATGAGGAGATTTCTCTCCCCCTTTGTCACCATCAAAAATGGGGAAAGAAATGCAAAATGCAAGAAAAACAACTAGTCAAGCAAGCAATGTAGAACTTTCACATAGTGCATAAGCCCAAACCATTTCTTATGCGACAAAAATCATCCTCTCCAAGAGGCTTAGTAAATATATCCGCTAGTTGAGATTTTGTGTCAACAAATACTAGGGATACATTTAGTTTCTCTACATGATCGCGTAGGAAATGATGGCGTACATCAATATGTTTGGTTCTAGAATGCAAAACCGAATTTTTTGAAATATTTATGGCACTTGTGTTATCACAAAAGATTTTAATATTTTGAAAATTCAAATCATAGTCAACTAAACTTTGTTTCATCCATAAAACTTGAGCACAACATAAGCCGGCGGCAATGTATTCCGCTTCCGTAGTGGACAATGCAACACAATTTTATTTCTTGGAAGCCCAAGAAACAAGGGAATTTCCTAAGAATTGGCATGTTCCACTAGTACTCTTGCAATCTACCTTACATCCGGCAAAGTCGGCATCACAAAAACCATATAAATCAAAAAAAGTGCTTCTTGGATAAAATAAACCAAGGTTAAAAGTTCAATTAATATACTTAATGATCCTTTTAACCGCAATTAAGTGAGATGCTTTTGGAGATGCTTGAAAACGTGCACATGCACACACACTAAACATAATATCGGGTCTACTAGCGGTAAGATAAAGAAGACTACCTATCATACCTCCCACTCTCATCGGCATCAAGCTTAACACTAGTACTCATGGGAGTAGGCGCATGCTTAGAATTCTCCAACTTGAATTTCTTCACCAATTCCTTCGCATACTTGCTTTGTGAAATGAAGATCCCATCCTTAGTTTGCTTGACTTGGAGCCCGAGAAAGAATGTAAGCTCTCCCATCATACTCATCTCAAAGTGATCCTGCATTACTTTAGAAAATTCCTTGCACAAGGATTCATTAGTAGCACCGAAAATGATGTCATCCACATATATTTGAACTAAAATGAAATCATTTTTTCTTTTTAAAATGAAATTATTTTTCTTTTTTCTCACAAAAAGTGTGTTATCAATTGTTCCTTTTGAAAAACCATTTTCAATAAGAAAACTAGAGAGGCGAGCATACCAAGCTCTAGGAGCTTGTTTCAACCCATATAAAGCTTTTTGAACCCTGTAAACATGATTAGGAAAAGCATGATCTATAAAACCGGGGGGTTGCTCAACATACACTTCCTCTTCTATAAAACCATTTAAGAAGGCACTTTTAACATCCATTTGAAAAAGTTTGAAATTTTTAAAGCTAGCAAATGCCAAAAACATCCTAATAGATTCCAACCTTGCAACCGGTGCAAAGGTTTCATCATAGTCTATGCCCTCCTCTTGATTGTATCCTTGGGCAACCAAACGAGCTTTATTTCTAGTTACAATGCCATGTTCATCAAGTTTGTTTCTAAAAACCCATTTTGTACCAATAACACTAGCATTGTTAGGTCTAGGAACTAACTTCCAAACTTCATTTCTTTGAAAATTGTTTAATTCTTCATGCATAGCCAAAACCCAAAACTCATCATTTAAAGCATCATTAACCTTTTTAGGTTCTAGTTGAGATAGAAATGCAACATTACCACATTCACTCAAGGCTTTTGAGCGAGTTATAACTCCTTTTGAAGGGCTCCCAATGATTTGTTCCTTTGGATGGTTTGATGTGAATTTCCAAGCTTTAGGTGGTTCAACTTGATCTTGAGCGTTTGTGCTATCCACATCCTTTTGAACTTCTATAGAGGGAGTGTCATTGATTTGCAACAAGTCCAATCCTCCCTCAATATCATCATCATCATCTTTCCTAGGCAACACAACTTGAGAGCCAACATTAGTCTCATCAAAAGTAACGTTTATAGACTCTTCAACAACGAGGCTTCGTTTATTGAAGACCCTATAAGCCTTACTTCGAGGTGCATAACCCAAGAAAATACCAACATCAATTTTGGAATCAAATTTATCATGGTGATCTTTTGTATTTAAAATAAAGCATTTGCAACCAAAGACACGAAAATAACCAATGAAAGGAGTTTTTCCATAATAAAGTTCATAAGGAGTTTTCTTAAGCTTTGGTCTAATCAAAACACGATTTAAAACATGGCAAGCCGTGTTGACGGCTTCCGCCCAAAAATATTTTGGCAAATCAAAAGAATTAAGCATAGTGCGTGCCATCTCTTGTATGGTGCGATTTTTCCGTTCAACAACACCATTTTGTTGTGGTGTTCTAGGAGCGGAAAACATATGAGTAATACCATGATGAGCACAAAAATCATAGAAAAATTCATTTTGAAATTCACCACCATGATCACTTCTTATTTTAACAACTTTCAAATCTTTTTCATTTTCAATCCTTTTAACATGATTAGCAAATTCTTCAAAACAATCATTTTTCTTAGCAAGAAATATTGTCCATGTAAAACGAGAAAAATCATCAATAATCACAAAAACATAGTGTTTGCCTCCAAGAGAGGTAACACGCATAGGACCAAATAAATCAAGATGAAGTAATTGCAAGGGTTTAGAAGTCGATACCTCATGGATGGATTTGAAAGAAGATTTTGTTTGTTTACCTTTGGCACAATCCTCACAAATTGTATCTTTTATGAAGTGCAAGTTAGGTAGCCCTTTCACAAGATTCTTCTTAGACAATTTTGAGATTAGCTCCATATTTGCATGTCCAAGTCTCTTGTGCCAAATCCAAGGATTTTCATCAATTGCCGCAAGACACTTTACATCTTGATTCACTAACTCATTCATCTCAAAAATGTAAACATTAGACTTGCGATTTGCAATGAAAACAATTTTTCCATCCATACTAATGATGCATTTGTCCGGTTTAAAAGAAATATCAAAACCTTTATCACTCAATTGACTAATACTAAGAAGATTATGATTTAAACCACTTACTAAATAAACATCTTCTATTATGGGTGAGGGTTTCTTACCAATGGAGCCAATACCAACGATTTTGCCTTTCTCACCTCCACCGAAGGAGACATTGCCTCCTTCAATCCTTGATAGGGTTGCAAATAACTCTTTGTTGCCCGTCATATGATGTGAGCAACCACTATCAAGGTACCACATCTCCTTACGTCGTTGCCGCGACGTTCCCTACAAAAGAAGAAGATGAAGGTGTAGTAGCTTTAGGTACCCATGTCTTGGGTCCTTGGTGGTTAGTAGTCTTGGTACCTTTGGGTACCCATATCAAACCATAAAAATCTTCATTGTCTTTGATTCTACAATGAGTAGAAATATGTCCATGTCTCATACAATATGTGCACACAAAATTTCTTTTGTATGCATGAGAGTGAGAGCCATAAAACTTATTTCTACCATGATGATAATTAGCAAAAACATGAGTGGGTCTAGTCCTACAACCCTCAATTTCTAATTTTTCAATCTTTGATCTTAGTTGCTTATTCTCGAAATCGAGATCTCCTAGCAATTCATCTTTAAGAGCAAGAGAGGTTGTTAGTTGTTCTAGCTTAATATCACAAGAGGCATGTAATTTTTTGAAAGAAGAGTATTCCTTAGACATTCTTTTAAATTCAAAATTCAACTCTTCTAAAGCCATAGCTATATCACATTGCATATAGAAAGATTCACTTTCGGCCTCGGATATTACCTCATGTTCATTTGCCATGAAACAAACATTTGGGTCATGAAGAGCCAATTTTGCTCCTTCTTCATCACTCTCCGAGTCACTTGGTTCGGATTCTTCCCATCCGGCATACATAGCCTTCTTCTTCTTGTACTTCATGTACTTTTCTTTGAGCTTGGGGCAATCCTTAGCGATGTGACCCGGTTCATTGCATTCAAAACATTTACCTACACGAGAGGAAAACTTGTTGTTAGATCGAGGGTTAAATTTTTTGTTCATTTTTATAAGTCTAGAGATTCTTCTAGAGAGATGAGCCACTTCTCTAGAAAAATCAACTTCACTATCCGACGATGAAGATGAGTTGTCACTAGCTCCTTTGAGAGCTATGGTCTTCAACTTTGGTGACGGCTCCTCAACTTCTCGTGATGGCACTTCCTCCTTCTCCTTCCCCTTGAGCTTCTTCTCATGCACTTTGAGCTTTCCGATGAGGCTATCAAGAGCTAAGGTAGTGAGGTCATGAGCTTCCTCAATGGCCGTAGCCTTGGGCTCCCATGCCGGAGTCAATGAGCGAAGTATCTTGTAGTTCATCTCTTGAATGGATAATTGCTTATCTAGACCATGTAATTCATTGATGATATTAGTAAAACGAGAAAACATAGCATCAATGGATTCATTTGGAAGCATTTTAAATAGCTCATAATCATGCATAAGTCCACTAATCTTAGATTCCTTAACTTGGGGGGTTCCTTCATGTGTGACACATAATTTTACCCAAATTTCGTATGCGGTTGCACACGTGGAAACTCTATTATATTCATTAGGGGAAAGACCACAAATTAAGGCGTTCATAGCCTTAGCGTTGAGATTAGCTAGGTGCCTTTCTCCATCGGTCATGTTCCCGACTTTGGACTTTTCCTCATATTTCTCTTCTATGAGCTCTAGAATGTCAAGGTCTATGCAACGAAGGTAAATTCTCATTCTAGCCTTCCAATAAGCAAAATTAGTCCCTGTGAAGAGTGGTGGTCTAGTTGTGGATTGTCCTTCTAACATATGCATATTCAAAGAGGCCTCCATTAGATCTTTTCTCTAAGGTTGTTAAACCAAAAACTGATATAGAGACCAAGCTCTGATACCAATTGTTGGACCCTAGAGGGGGGGTGATTAGGGTCAAGAGGCTCTAATATGCAATATAAAATTCAGCACAAGCAAACCACAAAACAAAAATGCGATAAAAGTAAGAGAGATAGGGTTAGGAGTTCGTTATCCTTGACGCGCGATGTGTTAACGAGGTTCGGCCCTCTGGCCTACGTCCCCGCTCCCCACTCTCGAGGAGAAATCCACTACACACCCGGTTTGGAAGCCGGAACTTCGTCTACACAGCGATCTCCACAGATCTCTCTCACTACACAGTTTGATCTCAACAGATCACACCCTCACAGTAGATCTTACACAAGATCTCACTCACACAGCAGAAGAAAAGATGCAAGAACCTCTCTTTACACAGCCCCTATAGCAAAGAGTAGGTTTACTGAAGCTGGGAAGTGAATCACACTTAAAACAGAGAGAAAACAGGATTTGAAAATTTTTCTCAGGAAACAGAAAGCTCTCTCTGGTTTTCAAACGTTAGGGCAATTTGAGAAGAAGAAGACTGGGGTTTTTATAGAAGAGATTTATCAATAAAAAACAAAGAAGCAATCTTCTCAAATTAGTAAGTAATCTCCTTTATCAGCACCTGACCTCAGACTGTGCCAAACACTATTAAGTGTAAGCACAGTAATCCAGGTTACAGGCAAACGACCGTTTAAAAAGTCGCAGCTGACAAAAGAGGAAAACGGTTGACCGAAAGGAATTTTCGGTCGACCAAAAAACACTTCGGTCGACCGACCAAAAATTCGGTCGACCGCAAACACTTAAGAAAATTCCGACCGTACCGGTTGACCGACGACCTCTCTGGAAAATAGTAAGGAAAGGCGATGGGAGCGGTCGACCGGACCGGTCGACCGCTTTCTGATATACATTTTGCAGAAAACAGGTTTTTGACTAACTTGAAATATTTGCAAAATATTTATTTGACCTCTGAAAAATCTGAAACTTTGTAAAATGTTTTTAATACTAAAAACAAACTGTTTAGAAAAGGAATTTTGCAGATAGGTCCTCATACTTATGAAAAATAGTATTTTGTGAAAAACGCTTAAAAAACCTAAGTATGAAATCGTGTGTGTGTTTAAAAACGTGTGTGTGATTCCCAATAGCTTCAAGTAAACTCAGTAACTCTTTGCCTACATTCTAGCACTAGAGAGAAAAAACAAAAGAAAGCTAACTAATATCCTCATAAATAACAATACTTGAGCTTTGATATAGCTTGAATCGGATGAAGCTTGTATTCGAATTTGACGTTCTTAAAATAACGTTGCTTCATCTCTTGGCCTCCTCCTCCTTTGGATATCATCGTTGTAGCATAAATTCCATCCATCCTCCGTTAATGGCACTAACGAGCTTGATAAATGAATTTACTATATTCTCACTCAATAAGCTATTAGTACCGATAATGGTGGTTGTAAAACATCATCAAAACATAAGGGCTAACAATCTCCCCCTTTTTGATGATGACAATCAACCATTATATATAAGAGCAAAAAAAAAAAGATAAAATAGCTTATAGATAGGTGCTCCCCCTATCTATGAGCTCCCCCTAAATATATGCAACAAATGAGGAGATTTCTCTCCCCCTTTGTCACCATCAAAAATGGGGAAAGAAATGCAAAATGCAAGATGCAACTAAACAAGCAAGCAATGTAGAACTTTCACATAGTGCATAAGCCCAAACTATTTCTTATGCGACAAAAATCATCCTCTCCAAGAGGCTTAGTAAATATATCCGCTAGTTGAGATTTTGTATCAACAAACACTAGGGATACGTCTTGTCGTTCTACATGATCGCATATGAAATGATGGCGTACATCAATATGTTTAGTTCTAGAATGCAAAACCGAATTTTTGGAAATATTTATAGC
>NC_033800.1:18158180-18161044 GCF_001876935.1 Asparagus officinalis
GAATGACCGCACCATCAGAGGCTCATTACCGGAGATTACCCCCAAGTGTGATTTGAAGTAAATCAAATGCTGAGTGGGTGAACCCATCCCATTAAATGGCGTGAAGTTAATTTGGTTGAACTTCGCCGGATATGGGATTGATTCCCACTCTCTTGGGTATGGACAAGGAATGCCCGTCTTTTTCATCTCTTGAGCGGAAATCAATGTATTGATTTTGCTCTCGAGATTTTTAAATTTTAGATTTTCATCTGTGTTTTCACCAGCATTCTCATTACCACCCCCTGCATTGACGGGAGGATTATTGGCATTATGCGTCTTGTATCCTCATCTTCCAGATTAACCGGGTTACGACGGTTCGGCTCGCCTTGCTGGTTCGTCAATGCCTAGATTTGTTGGTCATGCATTTCTCTCATGTTTTGCATGGCCATATGCATTTCGAACCTGAAGGTTTCCTGCTGCTTAGCTAAGGCGTCTTCAAGCATCTTGGCAATTTGTTCCGCACTTATCATAAGTGCCTCACGGGGTTGTCCCTCGCTGGACACCGTATTATCTGATGCAACCGCGGAGCCGGCATCAGATTCTTCATCTTCTGAAGGGCGTCTTGTCCGAACCCTACCATAGGTTGCTCGCTCGATGGTTCCGGACTGCAGACGGGTTCTAGGCCGGGAGGCTCTCAGAATCGACTCGAAATCATCCCGTGCTGTCCCTTTGCTGGTCATGTTGGTGGTGACCCTCGGAAATTCTCCGTCTTCAATCATCCTTCTTCTTCGTTGAAAACGCCTAGGCCTGGGTTTTGGCGTCTCCGCACTGAGTCTTTCAAAAACTAAAACTCTTTCGGGGACCGCCTTGATGCAATTGCATTCAGACAATACCGCCCGAATGAGTTTGGAACAGGGGCATTGAATTTCCTGTTCTCGGGGACTCCTCTTCCTGGTTCTATTCGTACCCCCAGCACGATAGTACAACTCGTCATTTTGACAGTCGGAGTAACCTATCGTGTGCGGGCACGACTTCTCAGGTATAACACTATCACTATCAGATGATAATGTTTCCATCTGAGGTTGGATCGCCTTCTTTGGGCTTTCAAAAGTTACACGCCTCGAAACGTGCCTTTGTGGGCGCGAGTCTTCAGCGTGCTCCTGGACTTCGATGCGCAAGTTAGTGCGCGCAGCTGCCTTGAGCTCTTTGTTATCTGATGTTGGATCGCCTTCTTTGGGCTTTCAAAAGTTACATGCCTCGAAACGTGCCTTTGTGGGCGCGAGTCTTCAGTGTGCTCTTGGACTTCGATGCGCAAGTTGGTGCGCACAGTTGCCTTGAGCTCTTTGTCATACTGGAGGTGACGGTGACCCCCAACGTGTTGAGTCGTTCTGGGCTTCTTCATTGGGCCCAAACGCTCGTGAACTGGAACTTTGCCTCTCTCGTCGGGAACTGGACCGAGGCACTCCAAAACTGGCTTCCTCCTTCGGGATGATTCTGCATGATCTCCCGGAGAAGCTATTGGAATTAACGGCGACTTTGATTGATTCGCCGGAGTTTGACCTTCCTTAGAAGGCTGCACTGGTTGCTTTTTGGCCTGAGTCGCCACTTCAGACTTCGGCTTCCAGACTTGGCGGGTTGGTGGTGGCTTCTTCGTCACCTCCTTTTGCAGTCTTCTACGGGCTTCCTGGACTTTAGCACGTACCTGTGCTGACATCGTGCGGCGCTTGCGGATACGCTCCTCAAGCGTCGAACGGTTCCGTTTGACGCGGACCCATTCGTTCTTTGGCGGCTTGGAGGAGTCGCCGTTCATTGGTGGTTGAGGCTGTTTGCCTCTTCTGTTCTTCAACTCCGCGTGGTAGCGGAATCCGTCCGTAGACTCCATCACCTTAGCGAGTTGTCGCGCGAGGCGTTGACGACGCCTCTGGCAGGCTCTCTTTGAGAGAGTCACAACGCCTTCAACAGTGGAGGCGTTGGCGGGAGTTGGGTTGACCTGATTGGAGGTCGGTGGAACTTCATTTGACGCAACTTCGGCGTCAGTTGGGTTGAGAGCTTCGTGGGCTTCCCGAGCAGCTTCAAACCAACGAGCTTTTCTCCCGGAGGAGAACTCCTTGGACTTGCGGGGGGAGATAGAGCCGGACGAGGACACGTACTCCTCGAACTTGGCTTGGTCGAACTCATACTCGACCTCCTCCACGACCGGGATCTCGATCCGCGGCTGCGACGCTCCGATCTCGACAGCGAGATCGGTGGCTCCCACTGTGGTCGCCAGATTGTTCGCGTGGAAAACTGTTGCTTTCTTCATTAATGAGATAATTGTCATCTTGAGTTACAACTTTTCGAGTTACAAAAGATCCGGTCTTTTATAGATCCGGTTACAACTAAATCAAAGAAAATAAAGAAAAATTACAACTCTCCTCTGTGAACAAATCACGAGCTCCTGTTTTGCGGTCGCTCGCTTTGGTGGGTTCTTTGCCTGCGCCGGGGTTAATCCGTGGACCACCGCGCGATCTAGATCCGGTCGGATCTACACGAGTATGCGGGTATTATTCCACGAAGGGAATAATAGCCGGGAGGGATTAATCCACCAAGGGAATAATCGCTCAGATCTCGAGATCTAAGACCAAGCTTAGATCTGGAGTGTAGTCTCGTGTAGATCTCAGATCTGTTCTTTCTTCCTCTCGAGATCCTGCCTTTTCTGACGTGGATGGTCGCCGAGGATCAGATCTGAATGGTGCAAGTCTTCTGGTCTTCAAGCTCCGAGTTCACTCTTCAATCCGGCAGAGTTTCGGCTCTTGAAAGTTCGACCTCTGAAAATGAACATCTCTAGGCCTATTTATAGGCTCTCAGGACAGTGGCTGCAAAAAGGGAATTGTCGGCCACCTCTG
>NC_033800.1:18161712-18205752 GCF_001876935.1 Asparagus officinalis
TTCTCCGCCTTCTTCCTTTTGATGAACCGCTCAGCTTGCTCCCCTCGGACTTTCAAATCCTTCCACGTCTTGGATGGTGCCGTGCCCATTGCTTCCAACACGTCCAGCGAGAGGTTGTTGTGGCAAGTCTGGAGAATGAATTCCTCGGTGATCGGGTCCCGGCAATTCATCGCCTTGTTGCGGAACCTCTTGACGAAGGTGTCGACCAACTCCCCGTCTTTCTGCTTCTCATCGAGCAATGACCCAATAGAAACTTCGGTGTCGTCATCGAAGAAGTTTGCGAGGAACTTTGACTCCATGTCGTCCCAGCTATTTATGCTCCCTGGCTTGAGGCGACGATACCAATCGAAGGCGGCTCCGCGAAGAGTGCCAACGAATGACCGCACCATCAGAGGTTCATTACCAGAGATGACTCCCAAGTGCGATTTGAAATATATCAAATGCTGAGTAGGGGAACCCATCCCATTAAACGGCGTGAAGTTAATTAGACTGAACTTCGCCGGATATGGGATTGATTCCCACTCCCTTGGGTATGGACAAGGAATGCCCGTCTTTTTTGTCTCTTGAGCGGAAATCAACGTATTGATTTTGCTCTCGAGATTTTTGATCTTCAGGTTTTCGCTGGTTTCTTCGCCAGCATTCTCATTACCACCCCCTGCGTTGACGGGAGGATCATTGGTATTACGAGCATTCGCATCCTCATCTTCCAGATTAATCGGGTTACGATGATTCTGCTCGCCTTGTTGGTTCGCCAATGCTTGGATCTGTTGGTCATGCATTTCTCTCATCCGCTGCATGGCCATATCCATTTCAAATTTGAAACTTTCTTTCTGTTTAGCCAAAGCGTCTTCAAGCATCTTGGCCATCTGTTCCGCGCTTATCATCAGGGCCTCGCGGGGTTGTCCCTCACTGGATACAGTATTATCTGACGCCACCGCGGAACCGGCATCGGATTCTTCATCTTCTGAAGGGTGTCTTGTCCGAACCCTACCATAGGTTGCTCGTTCAATGGCTCCGGACTGCAGACGGGTTCTAGGTCGGGATGCTTTCAGTATTGTTTCGAGATCATCTCGTATCGACGTCCCTCTGTTGGTCATGTTGGCGGTGACTCTCGGATGTTCACCGTCTTTGACCGCTATTCTTCTTCGTTGGAAACGCCTATGCCTTGGTTTTGGCGTTTCGACACTAAGTCTCTCGAATACTGAAACCCTGTCAGGGACTGTCTTGACACAGTTGCATTCTGAGAGTACTGCCCGAATAAGCTTCGAGCAAGGACATTGCGCTTCTAATCTTTGAGGGCTCCTCTTTCTGGTTTTATTCGTACCCCCTGCACGATAGTACAGCTCGTCCGTTTGACGGTTGGAGCAACCCATCGTGTGTTGGCACATTCTCCCAGGTATAACGTCGTCGTCATCAGACGACAACATTTCCTTCTGAGGATGGTTTATCTTCTTCGGACCGTCCAGAGTCGCACGCCTTGAAACGCGCCTTTGTGAGCGTGAATCTCCAGCAGGCTCCTGTACTTCTATGCGCAAAGTTGTGCGCTTGGGCGCCGCAATTTTCTCCAAGTGCTGCGGGTTGCGGCGACCTCCAGCATGTGATATTGTTTGGGACTTCTTCATTGGTCCCAAGCGTTCTTGGACTGGAGCTTTACCTCGTTCTTTGGGAATAGGACCGAGGCGCTCCAAAACTGACTTTCTCTCCTGGGATGGTCCTGCAGGATTTCCCGGAGCAGTTGCAGAAATCACCGGCCGTTTGGATTGATTTGCCGAGTGTTGAACCTTTGGCGGTTGCGGGTTTTGCTCCTTAGTCTGAACCACTCCAGACTTCGGCTTCCAAACCTTGCGAGTCGATGGCTGCTTCTCGGCCACCTCACGCTGTAGCTTGCGACGGGCTTCTTCAGCTTTAGCCCGCGCTTGCGCAGATAATGCGCGGCGCTTGCGGATACGTTCCTCCAGTGTCGAGCGGTCCCGTTTGACACGAACCCACTCCATTGTTGATGGCTTGGAGGAACCATCCTTCATTTGCTGTTGAGGCTGTTTGCCTCGTTTGTTCTTCAGATCCGCATGGTAACGGACCCCGTCAACAGACTCCATGGCCTTGGCGAACTGCTTCGCGAGGCGTTGGCGCTGCCTCTGGCGAGCTCTCTTAGAGAGAATCACCACGCCTTCGACGGCGGATTTGACCTGCTTCGAGGCCGGTAGGACTTCACCTGACGCAACTTCGGCGTCGAATGGGGTGAGGTCGTCGTTGGTGGCTTCAACTTCTTCGCACCAACGGACTTTTCTCCTGGAGGAGAACTTCTGAAACTTCTTGGACTTGGGGGAGGAGGTAGATCCAGACGAGGACACGTACTCCTCGTACTTCTGTTGGTCGAACTCATACTCGACCTCCTCCACGACCGGGATCGAGATCCGCGGCTGCGACGCTCCGATCTCAGCAGTGAGATCGGTGGCTCCCACTGTGGTCGCCAGATTGTTCGCGGGAAAAGTTGGTGTTTTCTTCATTATCGATGTCATTGCACTCAGTTAACAACTTTATGCGTTACAAAGAGATCCGGTCTTTTTATAAGATCCGGCTTACAATGAAAATCAAAATAAAACAAAGAAATCAAAATTACAACTTCTCTCTTTTACCGAACAAATCACAAGATCCTGTTATCCGGTCTCTTGCTTCTGTGGGTTGTTTGCCTGCGCCGGGGTTGCTTACCGTGGACCACCGCGTGATCTGGATCCAAGCAGATCTACGACGTATTACGGGTATTATCCCACCAAGGAGATAATAGCCGGGAGGGATCGTTTCACCAAGGAAACGACCGCTCGAATCTCGGGATCTAAGAGCCAAGCTTAGATCCGGAGTGTAACGACGTAGATCTGAGGATTAAACTCTCTCGAACTCCTGCCTTTTTCGGTGCTGGTGCTCGCTAAGAATCAAATCCGGGTCTCCAAGTCTTCAAGCCTTCAGATCTCCGAGTTGAGGTGACAATCCGGCAGANGGGATGTATTCAATGAAGAATTCTTCAAAAGATTCTGCCATTCTGATGGCTTCCTGGTGGTATGGGATCAGGTCTGGATTCCTGACTTCATACTCTCCGCGAACTTGGTTGACTATCAGTTGAGAATCCCCAAAAGCTTCGAGATATTCGACCCCCAGCTCCTTGGCAAAACTGAGTCCAATGAGAAGCGCATTGTACTCTTCCGTCGACTCACTTCATGCGTTCGTCATCTTCAAATAAGCTTCTGTGACTCGAATAGCGATGTTCATCGTCTCCTCTCCATCTCGAGCCACGTGTGGGGACCTATCGGCAATTTTTGACGCCTACAGGCTCGGCTTTGGCCGAGCCACCCTGGGGTGGCTCGGCCACCGAGCCACCCTGGGGTGGCTCAGCTTGGGCCGAGCCACCTTAGGGTGGTTCGGTTCGGGCCGAGTTCCCCCAGGTGCGCTGGTTTTGTCGTTTTCCGTTGTTTCCGGTTGTTTTGTCCGTTGTTCGGTTGTTTTGTTGATTTGTTGACTTGATTCCGGATTTGGCAGTAAACTCAGTCGGTGTTTGAGTTCAAATCCACTTTGTTGGAAGACCCGTCGACTCCCCGAACCACTAACGTTGTTCACATGCAGTTCGTTAGCTTTGTAGCCTCTTTAGTTCGTTTCGTTGCTTGAACGTTCGTCGATTTGTCGAATCATCGCGCCGAGCTGTGTCAAGGGACCTATAAGCAGTTTTATACGCCTACAGTGACCATTATCATCGTCTTGTGCTAGCAAGGCACTTATCGAGTGGTTCATCGCCTTGAGATAAATTAAGAACGGTTTACCTGATTTTGGTGCAACGAGAACAGGAGGGTTTGCCAGATATGTTTTTATATCTTCGAATGCTTTTTGGCAGGCATCATCCCAGATAAATGATACCCCTTTATTGTTTAGTTTAGAGAACGGTTGGCACTTCCCAGAGAGATTTGAGATGAACCGCCGGATGTAAGCTAAACGCCCTTGCAATCCTCTGAGCTCTCTTAGATTTCTAGGAGGTTGCAGTTCATGTATCGCTTTCACCTTATCGGGATCGATATGTATACCTTTGGTGGTGACGACGAACCCAAGGAATTTTCCGCTGGACATTCCAAGGAATGATTTAGTGGGGTTCATCTTCAATTGATGACTGCTCATGAGATCGAACATCGTCTTCAAATCCTTGATGTGATCTTTTTTGTTACGGCTTTTTACAACCAAATCATCAACGTAGCATTCGACTGTCTTCCTGAGATGTTCTTGGAAAATCTTAGTCATTGCTCGCTGGTATGTGGCGCCTGCATTCTTCAGACCGAATGGCATCACCGTGTAGCAAAAGACACCGAGAGGCGTTCTGAACGCTGTATGCTTCTCATCATCTGGGTGCATCTTGATTTGGTTATACCCTGAGAAACCATCCATAAAAGACATTCTCTCAAATCTGCATGTATTGTCGATAATGACGTCTGTGATTGGGAGAGGAAAGTCGTCTTTTGGGCATACCGTGTTTAGGTCCCTGAAGTCGATACAGATCCTGATTTTACCGTTCTTCTTCATGACTGGAACGATATTGGCTAACCAATCTGGATGTTGCTCCTCTCGGATAAATCCTGATTCGATCAGTTTCTTAACCTCTGCCTCAATAGCTTCCATGATCTGCGGACGAAACCGTCTTTGCTGTTGCTTGACAGGTTTGGCATCCGGCTTGATATCAAGGCGATGCATTGCTACATTGGGGTCGAGCCCTGGCATGTCTTCATAGTTCCACGCGAAGACGTCGATATATTCCCTGATGAGAGCAATCAATTCTTCCTTCTCATCTGGGGGAAGACTGTCACTGACGAATATGGGCTTTGGGTTGGCCTCATCACCCATGTTGACTTGGACTATTTTATCTTCGGTGGGGGGGTTCTTTCTATTCGAACCTATAACCATACTGCATGTTCAGATGATGAACCCACGGGTCTTCCCATGTTGGCATCTGATCGTCGTCTTCCATTGTGGATGGATCAGCTGTAGCCATGTTTGCCATTAGGGCTTTAAAAGCTTCTCCCAGACTTGTATCGGAACCCTCAGCCGAAGAATCAGAAGAGTATCCTCTCTTAGTTCTGTTAGCAATTTGATCGATAATTTACCAACCACATTCATCCTCAGACGAGGAAACATAACCTAAGCCTCTCCCATACTTATAATAATCGTAGGGCCTCCCTTTTGGTACATATGCTGCTTTGGCTGGAATGCGAGGACCTCGATCGAAGTATAGACCTTCTCCGAGTGTGAAATCGTATCCCTGTTTCTCCATGAGCTTGCGCGCTTCTGGACTATACTTAGATAGATGTCGACCAGGTTTGTCATCATCTTCATCTTCGCTTAAGAAATGGTGTGGTAATGGGGAGCTTTTTCCTTTACCGTAAATCACTTCTTTAGCGCCTCTTACTTTGTTCGGGATGACCATGGTTGTTCCGAAAGAATGCTGGAGGCGTTCCTTCGTCACATAGGATGATCGGATCGGCATATACAACTCAGGATTGTCGTACAGCTCTTTTATCACATCATCAAGAGACAAGGAGTACTCTAAATCATCTTTTATTGCAATATCGGCAAGTTGCCAGTTACAACCTCCATCTGACGATTGTTCATCGTCAAGATTGATTACAAAGGGTACAATGTCATTTAAAACAAAACCACCATCGTAATCGAATCCGGCTTCAGAATCAGCTTCTTCTCCGCTGTCTGTGCCCTGGGCCGATGGTTCAGTATCGGATTCGTTACCATAAAGGAGAGAATCGGTGAAATAATTCTCATACCCCTTGAATGGTTGCTTATCCGCGACCACCGTCCTAACCTCATTGTCAGTGTCGACATACTTCAAACACTGATGGAGAGTAGAGGGAATTATCACATTACTATGGATCCAAGGCCGACCCAATATATAGCGGTCGATCGTGGTTCGAATTCTTCGTCTGCATATCTTCTTTGGTGAAAGTAATGCAGGAAAGGTTCTTAGTCGCTATATTGCATTGTTGACTCAGCGGTTCTGGATTTTCAGGCACCGGCTTGACCTGAGTCAGAAACACCTCGGAATTGGCCAAAGCTTCTTGCAGGGCCTCCCTAGTTTCCTTGGATAACCGCAGCAACTCATACAGCGTTATCCGTGCTGGAATATTGGCTAGTTGCGCCATAATATCGAAGCTGCGCGGAGCGTTTGAGCTTTCCGGTTTGTCTCTTCCAATCGGGCGGCTGAAACGAGACTGCTTCGGATTCTGCACCTCCTGGGGATTCTTTTCTTTCGATTTATTCATTGGTTGTTGTTGAGCCTTTGCTCCCGGTGTAGGACTCGTAATCACCCCCATCTCCATAAGAGTTTTGGCTGGTCCCCGTTTATTCACTCCCTGCTCACTAGGTGGTGGATAATTGTAGTGATACTCATTTCCGCTTCGGGTTGCCAAAACTTCCTGCTCTTCTTCAGAGAGCGGAAAGCTTGTATTCTTTCGTCATCTTCTCCTGGTAAAGCAGAGACTCCGCAGCAAGACTTTCCTTTCCCTTTGGATTTCTTCTTGGATGACGATCCGACCCATTGTTCATCTTCAATCAGGTCGGGGTGAACCCAGAGGATTTCGCCGTTTGGAGCTGTATGTGGCACAAGTCCTTTTTGGCGCTGTCCATGCGGGTCGTCGTTTACTGTTTTCATTCCCACTTTGGTGATGCGTTTTGGTTCAAACCATGCCGTGGGCACTGTCCCAAAACTGATCGAAACCGCGTTTGCTCCAACATTCTTGGACGGCTTCGGGGTTATGACGCCTACATCAATTAGCGCCTGGATCTTGTCCTTGAGGTGGTAGCATGACTTCGTAAGGTGATGGACTGCTCTGTGGTATGCACAATACCTTGGATCCGTCACCTTGTTTTCTCCTTCTTGATCCACGATTACCGGTAGCTGGATCTTGTTGTTCTCCAGCAGGTATTTGAAGATGCCGGGAACTTTGTCATCCTTGAAGGAGTACACTTTAGGAAACCTCGGCTCCGCAGATTTCTGCTTCTGAGGCCGTTGTTGCCATTGCCCTCGAGATTGTTGTGGTGCTTGTTGCTGCTGCTGCTGTTGCTGCTGCTGGGGTTGCAATTGAAATGTTTGATTAGCATCAACTACATTAGCGTGTGCCTTACCTTTCCCCCGTGGGACAAAATTCTGCTTTGGAGCATTCGTCGCCTGTTGGCCTCTTTCTGCCTTCTTCCTTCTTAGGAATCGCTCGGCTTGCTCTCCTCGGACCTTCAGATCCTTCCATGTCTTGGACGGTGCTGTCCCCATTGCTTCCAACACGTCCAGCGCGAGGTTGTTGTGGCAAGTCTGGAGGCTTCTAGCACGTCCAACGCGAGGTTGTTGTGGCAGTTCTGGAGGATGAATTCCTCGGTGATCGGGTCCCGACAGTTCATCGCTTTGTTCCGGAACCTCTTGACGAAGGTGTCTACCAATTCCCCGTCTTTCTGCTTCTCGTCCCGCAACGATCCGATGGATATCTCTGTGTCGTCGTCGAAGAAATTGGCGAGGAACTTGGTCTCCATGTCGTCCCAGCTGTTCACACTACCTAGCTTGAGGCGGCGATACTAATCGAAGGCGGCTCCGCGAAGAGTGCCGACGAATGACCGCACCATCAGAGGCTCATTACCGGAGATTACCCCCAAGTGCGATTTGAAGTAAATCAAATGCTGAGTGGGTGAACCCATCCCATTAAACGGCGTGAAGTTAATTAGATTAAACTTCGCCGGATATGGGATCGATTCCCATTCTCTTGGGTATGGGCAAGGAATGCCTGTTTTCTTCGTCTCTTGAGCGGAGATCAATGTGTTGATTTTGCTCTCGAGGTTCTTGATCTTCAGGTTTTCGCCGGTTTCTTCGCCAGCATTCTCATTACCACCCCCTGCGTTGACGGGAGGATCATTGGTGTTACGAGCATTTGTATCCTCATCTTCCACATTAATCGGGTTACGATGATTCTGCTCGCCTTGTTGGTTCGCCAATGCTTGGATCTGTTGGTCATGCATTTCTCTCATCTGCTGCATGGCCATCTCCATCTCAAATTTGAAACTTTCTTTCTGCTTAGCCAAAGCGTCTTCAAGCATCTTGGCCATCTGCTCCGCACTTATCATCAGGGCCTCGCGGGGTTGTCCCTCGCTGGATACTGTATTATCTGATGCCACCGCGGAGCCGGCATCAGATTCTTCATCTTCTGAAGGGCGTCTTGTCCGAATCCTACCATAAGTTGCTCGCTCTATGGTTCCGGACTGCAGACGGGTTCTAGGTCGGGAAGCTTTCAGAATCGACTCGAAATCTTCTCGTGCCGATGTCCCTTTGCTCGTCATGTTGGTGGTGACCCTCGGAAATTCTCCGTCTTCAATCACCCTTCTTCTTCGTTGGAAGCGCCTAGGCCTTGGTTTTGGCGTTTCCGCATTAAGTCTTTCAAAAACTGAAACTCTTTCGGGGACCGCCTTAATGCAATTGCATTCCGACAATACCGCCCGAATGAGTTTGGAACAGGGACATTGAATTTCCCGTTCTCGGGGACTCCTCTTCCTGGTTCTATTCGTACCCCCAGCACGATAGTACAACTCGTCATTTTGACAGTCAGAGTAACCTATCGTGTGCGGGCACGCCTTCTCAGGTACAACACAATCATTATCAGATGATAATGTTTCCATCTGAGGTTGACTTGCCTTCTTTGGGCTTTCAAAGGTTACCCGCCTCAAAACATGCCTTTTTGGGCGTGAATTTTCGGCGTGATCTTGGACTTCAATGCGCAAATTGGTGCGCGCAGCTGCCTTGAGGTCTTTGTCATGCTGGAGGTGATGGCGACCCCCAGTATGTTGAGTCGTTCTGGGCTTCTTCATCGGGCCCAAACGCTCGTGAATTGGAGCTTTGCCTCTCACGTCAGGAATTGGACCGAGGCGCTCCAAAATTGCAGTGGAGGCGTTGGCGAGAGTTGGGTTGACCTGGTTGGAGGTCGGCAGAACTTCACCCGACGCGACTTTGGCGTCAGCTGGGGTGAGAGCTTCATTGGCTTTCCGAGCTTCTTTGAACCAACGAACTTTTCTCCTGGAGGAGAATTTCTTGGACTTGCGGGGGGAGGTAGATCTGGACGAGGGCACGTACTCCTCGAACTTGGCTTGGTCGAACTCATACTCGACCTCCTCCATGACCGGGATTGAGATTCGTGGCTGCGACGTTACGATCTCGGCAGCGAGATCGGCGGCTCCCACTGTGGTCGCCAGATTGTTCGCGGGGAAAATCGTTTTCTTCATCGAATTCATTGTGATCTCAAAATAACAACTTTTTGTGGTTACAAAAGATCCGGTCTTTTTTTAGATCCGGTTACAACGAAATCAAAGAAAATAAAAGAAAATTACAACTTTCTCCTTGTGAACAAATCGCGAGCTCCTGTTTTGCGGTCGCTCGCTTTTGTGGGTTCTTTGCCAACGCCGGGGTTAATCCGTGGACCACCGCGCGATCTAGGTCCGGTCGGATCTACACGATTTGACGGGTATTATTCCACGAAGGGAATAATAGCCGGGAGGGATTAGTTCACTAAGGAAATAATCGCTCGGATCTCGGGATCTAAGACCAAGCTTAGATCCGGAGTGTGATCTCGTGTAGATCTCAGATCTGTTCTTCCCCTCTCTCGAACTCCTGCCTTTTGTGACGTGGATGCTCGCCGAGGATCAGATCTGGATGTCCAAGTCTTCAAGTCTTCAAAACTCTAAGCTCGATCTTCAATCCGGCAGAGTTTCGGCTCTCAAAAGTCCAACCTTTGAAAATGAACAAAAGGGGGCCTATTTATAGGCTACCCTCACTGTGCCTTGGGCACAGTGCAGCCGGCCACCTTGAGGTGGCTCGGCTCTGGGCCGGCCACCTCAAGGTGGCTCGGCCACCGAGCCACCTCAGGGTGGCTCGGCTTTGGCCGAGCCACCTTGAGGCGGCTCGGTTTTGGCTGAGCCCCTCTAGGTTTGCTGTTTTCCGTCGTTTTGCGCTGTATCCATTTCTCGGTTCTGTCCGTGATTCGGTTGACTTAGATTCTGATTTTGTTGATCTGATTTAGCAGTAAATCCGCTTCTGATTTGGTAGTAAATCTGCTTCTGAGTTCGAGTCCGAAACTGATCTTGATTCGATCGTGATTCGTCCGAGTTTGTCTTTGGTTGGATCACTCGTTGACTCTTCAACACTTGGCTTGATTCCGAACGCGAATGGATTTATTCCGTTGCTTGCGTGCGATTCGTCGCCTCACTTAGATTCTGATTTGGTTGATCTGATTTGGCAGTAAATCCGCTTCTGATTTGGCAGTAAATCTGCTTCTGAGTTCGAGTCCGAAACTGATCTTGATTCGATCGTGATTCGTCCGAGTCCGCTCTTGTTTGAATGACTCGTTGATTCCCCGAACCGTTGGCTTGATTCCAAACGCGAATGGATTTATTCCGTTGCTTACGTGCGATTCGTCGCCTCGTTGGTTCGTCGGTTTGTGCCGAGCTGTGCTAAGGGACCTATAAGCAATTTTATATGCCTACACAGATCCTTGTACATTTTCCTTGTGCATGGATGTACTGTATATATGTTACGATGCGCCTAAACTATCGCGAAATAAGCCATACCCTCTGGGTCTGCATCAAAACACCTCGTAGCCCTGCTAATGATGTGTTCACGTAAATGACATATGTCGTATCACTGTTTAGAACAGTCAAAATTGTTATTGTAGTCTATCTAGCCTTAATAGTCTTAAAGGCTTCCTGGCACCCCGTGCCCAAAGCAAACTATACACCCTTCTTTGTAAGGTGTGTAAGTGGTATCACAATCTTCAAAAAGTCCTGAATGAACTTTCTCTCATACCATACTAAAACTAAGAATCCTTGTAATGGTTCTTAGTGGCTCCCAATCTAGTACAACCTTAATAATAGCTGGATCTACTATTATGCCCCACCTGCTGATGACATAGCCTAAAAATTTGATCTCTTGTAGCCAAAACTCGTATTTACTGAACTCAGTGTATCATTGATGCCTCTAATCTCGACTGTCCGCTATCCCCGCAATGCTAATAGAGGATGCCGCTCGTGCTCTGACTCCGATCTCAAAAATATAATGATGTCGTCAATAAAATGACTACGAACTGGTCCTAACATGGAAGAAAAACCCGGTTCATCAAATCCATGAATACCGCGGGTGCATTGGTCAGCCCAAATAGCATAACAAGAACTCAAAAGACCCATATCGAGTCAGAAAATGCGATTTTAGAAATATCCATTTACCGCACTCGCAACTGAAAATAACTAGAATGAAGATCAATCTTCAAGAAATGCTGCGCTCCCTGCAGCTAGTCAAACAAGTCATAAATCCTCGATAGTGGATTCGTGATCCGGAAAATGACCTTGTTCAACTCACGATAATCCATACACAATTGTATGCTATAGTCCTTCTTCCCCACGAAGAAGACCTGTGCTCCCATGAAAATGACTCCGACAAATAAAGCCCTGAGTTAACAACTCATCTACCTGAGTCTGTAGCTTCCTCCTCTCAGCGGGTGCCATAAGATATGATAGGGTGCTCGGAAAATCGGTACGGTGCCTGCTGCAACTCGATGCAGGAAAACAACCTCTCTCTCTCACTGGAGAAAACATAGGTATGTCCTGAAAGACATCCTGATATACTGAGACAACTTCGGTCTCGCTCAAAACTACACCCCGATCCCGTATCATCACATCTTCGACGTATGCCAGAAATGACTCCGCATTTCGGTTACCCTATGAGGTTGCTACTATCTATACAATCCCAACGAATGCTCACAAGCGTACTGTTTTAGCAAAACAGTCGGTACTGATATTGTAGGATGATAACCATTCCATACTAAGAATGACGTCGAAATTCGACATCCACAACACGACCATGACAAAGATGAACTCAAACTCATCTATACTGATGACACATCTCCTACATATACTCTCTAATAGGGACACCTCTCCTAAAGGAGTACAAACTAATAATGGAACGCCTAAACGTTGCGCTACAAGTTGATGTCTAATCATGACATCATGATAGATAAAAAAAAATGTGAAGCTTCTGAATCAACAAGATTTGAGCTGGATAAGAATTTACTACGAAAACTCTGCTCGCACTATGATCACGTGGCCCGACTACATAAACTCTGCTAGTGGCCGACGCCTGCTACGCTGCTGGCGGTGAAACACATGGCTCCATCTGACACTGATGAATACTCTAAATAGCGCAATTCTGGCCTATAGGCCTCTACATCCTCATAATAACCGGTAGCACATCTATCCTCCGATGCTAGTCGTAACTGTTGCCCTAAGATTATTGGCCTTGATCCCTATCATGCTAGTCTCCTGCTGGTGTACTGCGATAATTCTTCGCTCTATGTCCGATCTTATTATAATTGTATCATGTGTCCCGAATCATGCGCTGCTGCGATGTTATCAAATCATGTTTGCTATCTTCTTGTAATGTCTTTATTGCTGATGGTAAAAATCCTTACCCCGCTGCTGGGGTCCTCTAGATCCCATAATAGGCCTCTTGCCCTTGTCATTGACATCATGCTAGTCTAGATTTCGTAATTAACTATAGGCATATCTCACTGTTTTAAGCAAACTAGATCTAACTGCTTGTCAAAGAAGTAAACAAAATTTTCCCAAATAAGTGATATTCACTGTCCCGATGAAAATCTAAAATCGTAGCTATTCTTTGCTGCTATTCTCCAGTGATATCCTCTGTGCTGAATATATTTAACCTCTGGTTTGATACTGAGTCTACGTTATGATATCCTCTGTGCTGAATATATTTAACCTCTGGTTTGATACTGAGTCTACGTTAAGGAATTTTCACACATTTCTTTTTATTTATAAGCTGCATATGAATCCAATGTGCCCTGCACTATGGTGTTCTCAATGTCCTACATCTTTCTTATTCTTACAGAGCCAGGCCTCCTACTCTGTATCACTATCAACAAATGGTTGTGGTGATAATGTAATCATTAGTATTACCTCTTCAATAGGTACAATTAGTACAACGGGTGGTGGAACTCCAGAAAATGTAATGTGGCTCGCTACTCCCTCCTCGAGTGTTGCTAGTCTCTGTTTCTGCAAACGGTGCCATAAAGTCGATCAAGTACTATGGAGCCTGCTGCGGCTCAGACTCTGCTTGCCCAGCTCTCCGGGTATGAGTTTTATCTCGACCGTATTCTCGTCCCAACATTCATAATATCGACATAAAATAGAACATATCCCAACATTCATAATCTCGACCGTACTCTCGGAGAGCTTATGATCACAGTAAGTGAGATCGCAAACATATATACATATATATATATTATCACAATACGTATTTATAACATATAGTATTCACGCAAATACTTTAAATTAACATAAAATAATTGTCATAATAAAATTTTGAAATTTTGAGATATACGCACATATCGTCCTCACTCATTCTAGGAATTCCTAACGGACTCTATACGTGAATCCTAGAAAACTCTATCCTAGCTCCACAATTTGACATAGGAATGATCCTAAGGATATTGGAACTAGAGCTCTAATACCAACTGTGACGCCCCAGATTTTACACAAGGCTGCAGTCCCAGGTGAAACCCGGATTGTCAAACCTGCCAAGCACCAAACACCATGCTACGATATGTTTCACCATCACAATCACCATCTCTCTAGTGGAAACAATAAATAGGTGAAGGTACAGACAGACAAAAATAGAAATAAAAATAGAACAATACCGAATGTACACAGAAGAAGCATATGAAAAAACAATAATGAGCCCAACTGAGATGAAATAGACATATCTCTGAGTCTGAACTGAATCTCAAATACAATGAGTCACATAAACAAAGTCTCATAATAGATCTCAACTCTATGAAACAAAATACCAATCTAGATTCTGAAAATAATCAACTACATGTGGAGTTCTACAATAACTACAAAAATATGATAAGTAACTAAATGGACAACTAAGAAGTCCCATCAACCTGCGACTCTCCGTGCGCCAAACTCGCTGCCTGAAAGGGGGGAAACAACGAGCATCAAAGAGCTAGCGAGATCATCACTACCTCTACCCAGGGGAAGGGGTAGGAGTATATAAGAAAATAGAGTCAGTATATACATATATCAAATCATTCATATAACCCTCTATAAAACAAATAATCAATGATAAATACTCCAATTTTCAACATAAAGAATAATCATCTCATCTCGAATTACGTCTGAGTGACCTGCTCTAATATAAGAGGATATTAACAATTACTAAAACAAATGTATCTGCCGTTCATAACGGGTGCATCAAAATCTCAAAAGAAATATCCTACTCGCGAGGAATCTATCATGGAAGTAAAACTTACAACTGATTAATTATCTATGTGTGTATCATCTTGTACTATAGCGATACTTTTGTAATGCTCGTTACTCAATCGCTCTGCAGCAATAGTGTTTATTATTTTCCTATTTCGGATACATATAATAACGATACTGTTGTAATACTCTTACTCAATCATTCTGCGGTAATAGGGTTTATTATTTTCCTATTCCGGATACATGTAATAACGATACTATTGTAATACTCTTACTCAATCGTTTTACGGAAATAGGGTTTATTATTTTCTTATTCCGGATACATGTAATAACGATACTATTGTAATACTCTTACTCAATCGTTCTGCGGCAATAGGGTTTATTATTTTCCTATTCCGGATACATGTAATAACGATACTATTGTAATACTCTTACTTAATCGTTCTACGATAAATAGGTTTCATCTTCCTATTTTCGGATACGTATAGAACATCATTATTCATATGTGTTTATCAATTTAACTCGTGTCAAAAGTGTGTCAATCTAACACAATATAGCATACATGCACAAATCTTGGTGTGCGTGTCCACATCTGAAGTCCATCATCATCCCAGGTATTAAACAACTCTTAATCATTATAATATAACAGTACAAGATCGAGAAAATCTCTCAAAAATAACAAACAAGAGCGAAACTCAAGAAACCTTTACGTAATATATCAATTTATTTCAAATCAGCACATCTGCAGTTTTCTGCAGAACATATCATTAGTAATTTGAGAAAAGCTTTCTCTGGACAAATTCTTTTTAAGTATAGTTTTTCGTTTTGGAAACTAGACTCACATAGCTATCATTTGACACGGATATGGTTCAGTTTGGAGTTCATATGATATTTTTAATTTCCAGTTAAACATTTTATATGTGCAGCAGATTTTTTGCAAAATATATCATCAGTAAATTGAGCATATCTTTCTCTAGGAAAACTATCTTTAGGTATGGTTTTCTGTTTTGAAAACTAGATGCACATATCTTTCAATTGGCATTAGTTCGGTTCAATTTGGATTTCATTTGTTATTTCAAATTTCTAGTTCAATAGTATATATGTGCAGCAGATTTTTAGTAGAACATAACAAGCATGATTATTTGCACAAGAAATCATATGAAAACCTTCAATCATGCACGAAACTTTAAAACGAAGAATAAGACATCTAAATTCAGATAAACAATATTTTAAATTATTTTTAGATCTTAAGATACTTCTGTAAATTCGTGCTTAATCGCTTTAACATGAAAAGACCTAGTCTTTATACATATATACAAAAGATCTAATTTTTATACACAAATTAATTGATTAGGCGCTATAAAACTCATTAAAAACTCTTCAAAAATATTTTAAAAACTGGAAGGGGGATTAGTAGAGATGATACTCGCCTGGGATTGTAGAAAAACTTGTTAGAAGCAACGTCGAAGGAGATCTCCACTCCAAAAGCCAAAAAAATCAACAAAAACCCAACTTGAAAGCCTCCAATCTTCTCAAAGAATTCAAAATAGGGTTTATGGGGGTTTGGTGGATGTTAGGGTTCTTAGATATGATAAAATAAAGGAATTTTTGTGAAAAAATACAGGTATTTATAGAGGCAAACCCGAAACAAACCTGTTTGACCCGAACCAGGAAACCTAGTTTGACTAGAAAAATAACCTTCTGTATTTTCGTGAAAAAATACAGGTATTTATGAGGTGATCTAAGACTTGTTAGAAAACTGTTGAAGAGACCTATAACTTTTGTCTTTTATACTTTTCTAAATTCTAACTACATCGGTATGAAAAACTTAAAAACTCATAACTGGTCCTTATTTCCAGATTTTCACTTTTTTGGCCTTTGTGCATGTTTTGTGCATTTGCACCCATATTTTCACAAATATACATTGAATTGATCTCAAATCAATTCTTATCATATTCATGTTGACCCTATAGTTTTCATGATAATTTGGCAAACAATTTATTACTAATAAGTTTTCTAGTGTCTTTGTGTTTATGGTTTCTTTTCAGGTATTTCAACACAAGTCAGTCAAGAGTTAAAGATTCAAGTTCTATTGTGTAGTTTTACCTAGGTATATTGTTTAGTTTACTTACATATATTGTATGATTATATCTAAGCTCAATATATGTACACTTAACACGATTTTTGATGTTTTCTATCATATAAATGATTTCTCATCAAACGTTGTTACAATAACTTTTCTCTCATGCTTACAGCTCTTTAATATTTCATTGTATACATAGAATATATGCATAACATATATAAACATATTTACAAGTTCTATATTGACTTTCACTTTCATATAAAAACAGGTTTTCTAAGCAGTTTTCAAAAAACGGGTAGTTTTCACAAACGAAAATTGATTTTCCAAAAATTCTTTTTTAAACATGTTTATTTTATCATTTAGAAACTTTCCACAAAGTTTCATTATTTTTGGACTTGATTTAATATTTTTTCTGGATTTTCAAACTAGCCCCAAAACCTGAATATGTACATATATCAGTTTTCGGTCGACCGGTACGGTCGACCGACAGTTGTTCCTTTTCTTACTTATTTCTAGCTGTTGTTTTGGGGTGCTATATATACCCCATTGCTGCTCTTCTTCTCTATCAATCAAGAAATCCAAGTTTACTGTTTAGCAAGATATTAATCACGTTTAAGAGCTGTTTAAGAAGTGTTTCGTTAATCTGTTTTCAAGAGAAAGTTTTCTACAACAAGAAGAGGCTCTCATATTCCATTGGTCATCATTTCTTCAGCTCCTCTTGTTCATTGAGAAGTTTTTCTAAACTCTTTCCATATAGCTTATTATTTCACTTTCATTTGATTAGCTATATTCATTGAGTTATTTATTGAGTTTGATTCACTATTATCACACACACTTATTGAGCTTGATATTTTCATATTATATATTGTGGGTTGTGGGGTGTGATTTAGTGAGTGTGAGCTTAATTTTGTTCTCACTTGTTAATTGAGAACAAATCATTGTATTTAACTTTTATTTGTGAGAATCACTTGTAATACACTTGTACATCGAGAGAAGTATGAGGCGAGAGAGACGGGGTCGAATCCAATAGGAGTGGCGTCGATTGACGAACCTAGGGAGAGGTTGTAATCGAGCACTTGAGGAGGAGGACACGGGCTAGATTCCTACACTTAGTGTGTAAAGTGTGATTGTTGAGTGATTGTGTAGTGTGAGAGTTTTCGGTGAACTTGTAAACCGAGTGTGTAGAAGTTCCGGCTTCCAAACCGGATTGTGATAGTGGATATCTCCTCGAGGTGAGGAGCGGGGACGTAGGTCGTGGGGACCGAACCTCGTGAACATATCGTGTGTTTGTGTTTTGCTTGTCTCATATTTTATTTGTTCATATTCTTATTGCTCTCATTGTTCATATCTATCTCTTGCAAGAACATATTGATCTATATAATTTTAATTAGCCATTTAATCGGATTAGATTAGCATAAGACCCTAATCACCCCCCCTCTAGGGTCTAACAATTGGTATCAGAGCTTGGTGTTCTTTGATTTAAGGACTAACCGCCTTGAGTTAAAGATCCAAGTTATTATATTTGTGCTAATCTAATGTTGATTACATTGTGCTTCTTGCATTTCATCTTTATGGATATGTATGATTCATCTTGTTTAGGATATGCTATTAATATTGCTCCTCGTTTGGATATTTTTCCTTATGCTCAATGGCGTATTAGATTCAAACTTTTCGTTCAATCTAATCAATTTGATTTATAAGAAATTATTGAGGATGCCTATGTCGTTCCCATTTTGGAAAAATCAAAATGGTGTGACAATGACAAAAGATTATTTAACATGAATAAGCTTTTGTTAGAATATTTGATTAGCGCTTTTCACTCATCATTTTCTAACAAACTTGTTAATTTTGATAGTGCTCACGCTTTATGAAAATTTATTGAAGCACATGAAGGGAAATTGGAGGCTATTCAACAAGCATTGGAAAATCTTGCTTTGAGTCCTAAGGAAGCCTCATCCCCATGTACATTACCACTAGGTGATAACCCTAGTGAGGTATGCAATAACGATGAATCTACCTTAGATTCAACACTAAACACTTGTATTGCTAATAATAAAAAGCTTATGGACTTATGTGCAAAGTTCAATGTTAATTCTTCTAAGAAACCCATTCACTATGCACATATGTATGACAAAATTCACAAATGTTCTATTTGCGGTCTTAATTTAGCTTAATCTTGTCATAATGCACCAAAAATTGACAAGCCTACACATGATTGTGCATCCCATCAAGCTTCTTCATCACATACACATGTACACACACATAATGTAAATCATAAACATGCTTATGTGTACAAATGTGATTATTGTGGTCGTTTTGGTCATTTGGCCATGTTTTGTTTCGATTTAAAAAGGAATTCTCGTTTGTAAAATAATTACAAAGGAAAATCTATTTTTACAAATGAACCTCGTGCATTCTATTTCGATCAACGTAAATCATTTAAACCTCTACATTGCACAAATTGCAATCATATGGGTCACGTTTACAATTTTTGCTTTGATCGTATCGGTGCACAAAATACGCTCAAACGGGTTCATAACCCTAGGGCCTTGGATTTAAATGATAGGGGTCATGTCCCAAGTTCTAGCGTTACCAAAATGATTTGGGTACCAAAAAGACTTTTATAGTATTTCTTTTATTTTTGATGGTTTGATTTGTTTTATTGAATAATTGATTTTTTTTTGCTTTAGTGACAAATTATATTCTTTTGTTAAAATAAATTATTTATATGTTTTTAAATAGACAAAATCATATATATATATATATATCTTATAAAACTTTTAGTAGGTTGTAAATCAAATTTCCAAAAGGTTTATATTGAAAAATATCTCAAAAACCAATTTTCCCTTTACCTGCTCTTTCACTTTCTCGCGGTCGACCGACCCGGTCGACCGACGATCTTTCTGTAATCGTTCCAGTCGACCGAGTCGGTCGACCGAAATGAAATTTCCTGCAGCAGCTATGTTTTCGATTTATTGGGCTTCGGTTTTATTGGGTTTCTGTTTCAAACCCGAACTACTCATCATCATTGATCTAACCCTTGGAGACATCCTAACCGTTCACTCATCATCTCCTTGACCCGACTCTTCATTTTCCCCTCACTTCAACAATTTTTCCCGATCTATCGTTTCCCTTCACGGTCGCCCGCATCCATCGACCGAAATTCCCTCTCTCCGTCGATTTCTGTCAGCTTTTGCTAGGTAATGATTTCCTTCTTATCTATTTGATCCTATTTGATTACTCTAGTGATTGTTTTTCTTAATCTAGGGTTTTAGTTTTAGGGCATTTTGTTAATTTGCTCTAAATTTGTTTTTGTTTACAGGAAATTGAAAAATTTCTCTTGTCTTGTCTAAACCCTAACTTATCATGCCTCCTAAGCCCTCTAAAAAGAGATCTAGACCTGAATCTAGTTCCTCAACCCCAAAAGCTTCACATTATGAGGATTATCTACTTTTCAAATCTCTTGTTAGGAAATATAGGGAACTATGTAAATTGAAAATTCTCCCAACTAGGTATATCAAATATCCTGAGCTATTCATGTATGACACTCAGTCTATTCTTCGTAATGTTGGGTTAGATAGACTGCTAGATGAGGTATATAAAGTTCCTTTCTATCCTTTCTTAGTTTATCTGTTTTATGCCAATCTGTCCACATCATCCTCTGCTGATGGTAGTTTGACCATTACCTCATATGTGAAAAATATTGCAATATCTTTTTCTGCTAACGAACTTGTTGAGATTCTTGAAATCCCAACAGGTGATGTTAATCTCATGTCTATTGAGCTTAGTGATCCTGCTGTTAACCAACTAATGTTTAAACCCGGATTTTCTTATCCTATGAACAACAATTCACTTAATCCAATTGCCAAACTCATTGCTAGAATTGTTGCTCAAAACTTGATTCCCAAGACCGGTAGTTTTGATCACTTTGCTTTTGATAAGATTAATGCTGTTTATGCCATTTTTGCCAAAATCAAAGTAGACTGGGTAACTGTCTTTGTCAATAACATGGCATCAAAGCATACCAAGTTTCTACCTTTTGGCTCCTTTCTCACCCTCATCTTCCAACACTTCAATGTTGACCTTACCAATGAAACCAAGATTGAATCTAAGAGAGATTTCTTTGATAAGGTTTCCCTTTCTAGAATGCATATGTCCATTGACTCCACTCCTTCATCATCTTCTCGCTCCCGTTCTAGAGCCTCTACCTCATCCACTTCTGATATTTGTGACCGTCTAGATCGCCTTGAGACTCAGTACTCAAGTGTTCAGAAGCAAATCTCATCTATTCAGAGGGATGTTAGGACTATTCTTTCATATCAGCGTCAGTCTCTCGGGATCCCTTCTAATTCTGAGTTTGATTCTGGTGAGGACTCTGCTGATGGCTCAGGCTCTTCTGATTCTGATGGTGATGGTGACGGTGATGGTGATGGTGATGATGATGGTAGTGGTGATGATGATGATGGTGGAGGTGATGACTGATTTGAGTTTCCTTATGTGATGTTTTTATGTTCTCTTCCAGTTTATAAAACTTGATAACTCTGTTTTAGCTTGAGTGTAATAACTCTTATTAAGTGTGGATTCATGTGAACTTTTATGTATGGGTTGATACCTGTTGGAACAATCTATGTTTTTTGTTGTTTCAAAATACTTATGTGATGATTTGTGACTTATTATGTTTAGTTTGTTTCTTCTATGATCAATGATCAATGCATAGTTAAAACTATATTCATGTTTTTTGGTGTGTGGAAAATAAGTTGCTTTTAATGCGTTCCTTGTTTTATGTAATGTTTATGTTTGTTTAGTATGCGTAGCTCCTTTACATACTCTTTAGTGTCATTTATTATATTTGACAAGGGGAGCCTTTAACATACACTTTTTTATTTATCTATGCTTATAAACAGGGGGAGCTTTGCTCTTATCTTTCATTTTTCCCTTTTTGATGTTGTTTATTTATCTATGCTTATAAACAGGGGGAGCTTTGCTCTTATCTTTCATTTTTCCCTTTTTGATGTTGTCAAAGGGGGAGAAAAATCCACATATAGTTCATATAGATCATATACTTGCTCCATATATGGTTAATGTGCTCTTTCATATAGATCATATACTTTCTCCATATATGGTTAATGTGCTCTTTCATTGGTTCATATGACCATTCATATATGATTTGTCTATGTTTGACTTATATGTGGGATTATCAGTTTATTGTGTTCATATTAAATTGTTTGCCATCATAAAAAAGGAGGAGATTGTTGACCCTATAGTTTTGATGATAATTTGGCAAACAATTTATTACTAATAAGTTTTCTAGTGTCTTTGTGTTTATGGTTTCTTTTCAGGTATTTCAACACAAGTCAGTCAAGCGTTAAAGATTCAAGTTCTATTGTGTGGTTTTACCTAGGTATATTGTTTAGTTTACTTACATATATTGTATGATTATATCTAAGCTCAATATATGTACACTTAACACGATTTTTGATGTTTTCTATCATATAAATGATTTCTCATCAAACGTTGTTACAATAACTTTTCTCTCATGCTTACAGCTCTTTAATATTTCATTGTATACATAGAATATATGCATAACATATATAAACATATTTACAAGTTCTATATTGACTTTCACTTTCATATAAAAACAGTTTTTCTAAGCAGTTTTCAAAAACGGGTAGTTTTCACAAACATTGATTTTCCAAAAATTTCTTTTCAAACGTGTTTATTTTATCATTTAGAAACTTTCCCCAAAGTTTCATTATTTTTGGACTTGATTTAATATTTTTTCTGGATTTTCAAACTAGCCCCAAAACCTGAATATGTACATATATCAGTTTTCGGTCGACCGGTACGGTCGACCGACAGTTGTTCCTTTTCTGAGTAAATTTTCAGAGAGTTTTCCGATCGACCGAAATTTTCATCGGTCGACCGAAATTTCCATTCGGTCGACCGAAAATTTATGTCGGTCGACCGCCAGCTTTAAAAGTTCATTCTCTGGGTTTTTGAACTAAGCGGTCGACCGGACCGGTCGCCCGCCGAGTTGTCAGATAGTGTGTAACGGCTAGTTTTTTCAAATGGGTCATTGCTGCTCTTCTTCTCTAACTACTAAGAAATCCAAGTTTGTTGTTTAACAAGATATTAATCGCGTTTAAGAACTGTTTAAGAGTTGTTTCGTTAATCAGTTTTCAAGAGAAAGTTTTCTACAACAAGAAGAGGCTCTCATATCCTATTGGGATCATCATTTCTTCAGCTTCTCTTATTCATTGAGAAGTTTTTCTAAACTCTTTCCATATAGCTTATTATTTCACTTTCATTTGATTAGCTATATTCATTGAGTTATTTATTGAGTTTGATTCACTATTATCACACACACTTATTGAGCTTGATATTTTCATATTATATATTGTGGGTTGTGGGGTGTGATTTAGTGAGTGTGAGCTTCATTGTGTTCTCACTTGTTAATTGAGAACAAATCATTGTATTTAACTTTTATTTGTGAGAATCACTTGTAATACACTTGTACACCAAGAGAAGTGTGAGGCGAGAGAGACGGGGTCGAATCCAATAGGAGTGGCGTCGATTGACGAACCTAGGGAGAGGTTGTAATCGAGCACTTGAGGAGGAGGACACGGGCTAGGTTCCTACACTTAGTGTGTAAAGTGTGATTGTTGAGTGATTGTGTAGTGTGAGAGTTTTTGGTGAACTTATAAACCGAGTGTGTAGAAGTTCTGGCTTCCAAACCGGATTGTGATAGTGGATATCTCCTCGAGGTGAGGAGCGGGGATGTAGGTCGTGGGGACCGAACCTCGTGAACATATCGTGTGTTTGTGTTTTGCTTGTCTCATATTTTATTTGTGCATATTCTTATTGCTCTCATTGTTCATATCTATCTCTTGCAAGAACATATTGATCTATATAATTTTAATTAGCCATTTAATCAGATTAGATTAGCATAAGACCCTAATCACCCCCCCTCAAGGGTCTAACAATTCAAACATCAAAATATATTATTTTTCACTATATAACATATTTATCAATATTTATCATAAAATATTCAAATTTACGGGGTTTTATAGTAATGAAGAGATCTGATTTGTTGCTAACGTATATTCTAAAATGTTCCTAGTCGATAAAGTGTTGAAATAAGACATCATCACTTTGGAAAAACTAGTGTATACTCTATTTCTCCTTTGGTAGGATGATGATCCATCTCTTGGATTATTGATGTGAGACATCAAGATATAGTATACAGGTGAATCATTAGTGAATGAGCTGAGTAAATGACTCAGTGAGAACATCTAGTTGGTAATTATACTTAACTGTCAAATAGAAGTTCTCAAGTGATATAGTACATAATAGTCTCTTGACCTGAGGCATGAGTGTAATATCTTACATGTCAGTATAGGTGTACTTAGACTTTTACCTAACCATAGTTCTCATTGAGTTGTGCATAACGGTTCTTGTTGGGAGCATCCCGAGACAAAAGTAGATATTGAGATGCCAAGATGGAATTCATCTCTCCCAGTATAAGGGGTTGATGTCATAAGATTGTTTGATATAACTATAACCAGGAAATTCTTGGCCGAGGTAAATAAGGTAAACTGAGTGTTGGTTTGATCTTATAGGTTATGAGTTTAATATCAACAAACACTAATCGAGCTATTAGGGTTTGATAGTTTTTCATACCCTAGGCTCGATAGTTTGATATGGTTTGACGAATAGACCGAACTATACAATATTATCACTGAGTGGTCCTGATAAAATTGTGTTAGCATCTTACAGATATTTATCATAACTTATACCCGGCTAGTCTGCATGTGTAGCTAGCACCTCTGTTGAACTTGTGGATATCATCCACTGCTGAGTTCTTAAGTTGGGCCCTAGAGTCACACTAAGCACGTACTTGAATCCTATGAAACACAATTTATAGAGTAGTGCGTATGATTGATACACATATATGATTTTACCGGATACACATAAACAGTTATGTATATCGGTAAAATCGAAGTGCTGTGTGCTTAGGAAATAAATTCCAGTATTTTTTCCATAAAGTTAACTTTTAGTCAACTAGTTGACTTTTTGGTTAACAGTTGACTTTTGGTCAACTCATTGAATTTTTGGTCACATGATGACTTATTAGTCAATGATTGGAAAATTACGAAATATCGTATTTATGAAATACCGTATTGATGTGATATTTTTATTTATGAAATACATACTTTATTATACCTTGATTAATGAGTCATGAGATGAGTCATGAGATGAGTCATTAAGGTGGTATGGTTTGGGAACATGGTTTTAGAACATAGTTTTAATTCTTCATGACTCTTTGCATTACTCATGAGATGAGTCATTGCATGACTCATGAAAGGAACACTACTAGAAAACGAGGTTTTGCCGACGGACTTATAGCTACAGAAATTTCCGTCGCTATAAGTCATGTTATAGTGACGGAAACGTCCGTCACTACTATTCCGTCGGAAAAATAGTTTTACCGACGGAAAAATCATGTTTAGCGACGGGAAATGTACGTCGCTATCATTGTACCAACGGATTTTTGGTGACGGAATTTCCGTCGCCAAAAATCTCTTTAGCGATGGAATTTATGTCACCAAAAAAATTTTTAGCGACGGAAATTCCGTCGCTAAAAAGAATAGTGCCCAAAAAAAATTGGGCGTGAGCGTGCCCAAAAAAATTAGGCAGCCCGCGTCCGAGAGAGGGATTTATCCCAAATCCCTCTCTCAATTCCTAATCCCCCCTCTCTTATTTCCCATTTCCCCCCTCTCTCTCTTCATTCCCCCCTCCCCCTTCTCGTTCACTTCGTCGGCGCCGGACCCGCGCCGCCGCCCTACCACCGACGAGCCACCGTTTCCCTCTCTCTTTCTCTCTCTCAAGGTACTCTCTCCTCCCTCAATCTCTCTTTCTCTCTCCTCCTCAATCTCTATTTCTCTCTCCTCCTACATAATGTTAATTTGGTACTTCGAAATTGATTAATTACTGGAGTTTAATTTGGTACTTCGTAATTATTGGGGTTGGTAATTATTGGAGTCTAATTCTGTGATGGGAAGGATCCGTTCATTGAAGAGAATGTTGAGTAGAGGGAGGATGAGTTTTACTTTTGTTGTTGTTGGTTGTTGTTTTTGTTTTGTGATCTCTGTGCATGCGTGCTTATGGTGTCTGTAGTAGTAAGTTGATAATGTTTGAGATGGGATCTGTGTGGTTTACTTTGATGTGGTGAATTTCATTTTGATCTGTGTGGTTTACTTTGATTATGGTGTCTGTAGTAGTAAGTTGATATTTATGTTGCAAGTTTCGTGAATTTTTTTTTAAATTTTATTTTTAGTTTTAAGGGCTTGGAGAAAATGTAGTAGTAAGTTGATTTTTGCAATAAATTTTGGAGTAAGCTAAAGAGCTATCAATATATAGAAATATTAGTTTTCTTTATTATCAATAAACTCGAAATCAAGTCTCTTTATGAAAATACTATATGGATTGTTATTTTGTTCCTAAGCATCAAATCATTTAGTCAATCAAATTTTGTAATCAATTTCCATTTTTTTATCCAAATGATCATATCCTGATATTGATTTGTGTATCATGTACTAATTGACACACTATTATAGTTTAATCAAATCATATGTCATATTTTACCACTAAAATGCATGCTGTCTCCCCCCTTAATGTAGACAAAAATCTCCTCAACATAGAGCAATTAAGTGCATTCTTTAATAAAACAACTAGAGAATAATGAGACATCAATTAGTGCATATAGTTTTTTAATCAGCAATTAAGTGCATGCCTCTTTGCCTGCAATTAATCATAAACAAGTGCAGTCTCAATTTAGGGAAGGAGTCCTATGTGTGCACATGCATCCAACTTAGTTTTGCCTCTGCCAACTTGAACATAAGAGGTGATGATGCTAGTAATAGTAAGCATTATAGGTAACTGTATCTTTGCTTTGGTCATTTATTTTTCTACATGTATAGTGATCACCACTTTACTTTCACACACAGTAAAAATAAAAAAAATAAAAACTAAAAATAAAAAAAATTAAAAAACGCTTCTACAATCATAAATATTTGTTATTTAATGGACCAATATGTTTTAGGTTTAAGTGGGGATCCATGAGTTGGTATTCTCAATATATAATGTCAAAACTATCAACATATGCATACTATGGAAGCCACATATATAGCATACAAATATTGCCTATATAAAAGCCAGAAGGTAATAGCATAGAGTACGTGGTGAAAAACCTTGACATTTAGGCAGTAATAGTCGACAATCAACGTATAGAGCTATGCTCTATAAAAAATAGTTTAAAATTTTTTAAAGCTATCCTTCTGTTTCTAAAAGTATTCAAACAAAATAGTCAGTCACATCCTCACCAAATTCCAATGGGTTAGACTTAAGATTACCCAATGTTTTCATGTGTTGACTACTAATCTTCTTGGAAATCATGACATATAAAAACTAGAGCAGGCTCTAGTGGACTTGTTGGGATCCTTCATATGTATGGATTTAATGTTCACAAAGTCAAAGACATAAAAAAAAAGATTAGCAATTTGGGTTCTCTCCTTACAAATATAGTTATACCCCCTCAGCAATTAGTTTGTCTCGCTATTTTGTGATTTGTAATAGCTTATTTAGGTTCCTTCGACAGGTCAGTCCTAGTACTGATGAGAGGAAGAGCTGATATCCCACTTTGTTGAGATATTTTGCTTAAGGTTCTTGTTTCCTTTGTGAAACAGGAATTCCTATTACGACCTGACTCTCTGTTGTGCTGCCGAGGTGCTGTCGAAATTTTCGCTGACTGCAACATTCTTAACCTTATTGAAGACCCTCTTCTATAGTAATTTGGGTTCTCTCCTTACAAATTTTGACGAAATGATAGTACACTTGAACACACGTAAATACATATACACGTCACGTTTACATACCTAATGGGATAGAAGCCTTCCTCTGACAGCCGGTCACACACATTTGTTCTAAATTAAAATGATATATATAGGGATATGCTCACTTCCATTAAATTTTAAATTCTAGATGCGGACAGTTCCTGACAAATCATTCATGAGCATACCACGTGATCGGAGGCATCTAGACACCCGATACAAAGATGGAATAGAAGCCTTCTTAGCCTACTCTGACACCAACCCTCTACGGTCGCTGAGCGGGTCGATTTTCTGTCCTTGCAAGAATTGCAGGAATGGTAAAATGCTCACTAGGAGTGACGTAAGTTTCCATCTGTCAATCAATGGATTTGATAGCTCTTATGTATTTTGGAGTCATCGCGGTGAAGGCGTCCCGGTGATAAAATTAGAGGAAGAGTTCACTAATGTCGATAATCCGACAGTTGGCACGATTGATATGTTGGAAGATATTCTTGTAGCGCCATCTTCGAGTGATGTCAACACTACTGATATGTTTCAAGATGTAGACCGATTGATGAGACTTGTTGAAGAAAATGAGTCACCGTTATACGAGGGGTGCAAGGAGTTCACAAGGCTTTCTTTTATGCTGCGGCTTCTTCATATCCAAACACTCAGTGGGATGGCTGTTACATATTTTGAGATGTTATTAGATTTGCTCAGGAAAGTCATCCTAGGTGGCGAGAAGAGCATCCCCACAACCTCTTACGAAGCTCACAAGATTGTTGATACGCTAGGGCTTGATTACAAGAAGATAGATGCATGTCTTAATGACTGCATCCTGTACAATAATGGTAATGAAGCTCTTGAGGAATGTCCGACGTGTCATGTATCACGCTGGAAAGAACATACGGGCACATCCAAAGGCGGTTCATCAAATAAGCAGAGTAGAATCCCTGTGAAGGTTCTTCGATATTTTCCAATTGGTTAGTTGTGTTGTTGTGGTGTGTGCGTGCATATGGTTGGTTATGTGATCGCTTGGTGGTGATTTGGTCATGGTGGGGGAGGGGAATGAGTGTGGATTTGGTGGTGGTGGTGATGTAGGGGGAGGGGGAGGGGGGGGGGGGTGTAGGGGGAGGGGGAGGGGGTGGGGGTGGGGGTGTGGAGTGTGGTGCATGCGTGCATGCATGTACGCGTGCGTGCACGCGTGCGTGCATACATGCATGCGTGCACGCGTGTATGCGTGTGTACATGCATGCACGCATGTACATGCGTGCGTATACGCGTATGTGCATGTACGCGTATAAGCATGTACGCGTACATGCGCGTATGGTGAGAAATTGTGCGTGTACGTGTATTGTTGTAAAAATTATGTGTGCATGTGTTGTTAGGGTGTGTGCATGCGTTGCTGTAAAAATTGTGCGTGTGTGCGTATAATACATAAGAATATGCCATGATACTCTCTTATTGCTATACTTGAATGTCATGCCATGTTGTTAACGTTTGATTGATATTTGCAGGCCGGGACTTCTAGACAAGGTGGAGCTGGTGATGAGGAGGATGATGATGATGATTTGGAGGACTGATTTGTTTTTTTACCTTTGAAAACAATGAATGAGTGTGTTGTATAAATAATATTTATCATGGTGTGTACTGTATAAACAACGTTTATTATGTTAGGATATTTTAATTAAATTATATGTGTTATATATGCGTGAGAATGAATATTATACTGCTGATTGAACAGAGTTTTAAATTTATTATATTATTGTACAGATTTTTTCAATTTTTAAATTATTTTTAAAAAAATGTTGGAAATATTTAGCGACGGATTCGCCGTCGCTAAATGTTCTTTTAGCGACGAAAAACAGATACGGGGGACAAATATTACCGACGGATTTTCCATCGCTAATGTTAATAGCGACGGAATATTCGTTTAATTAATTTTTTTATTTTTTTAAAAATACTTATAGCGACGGCTTTTCCGTCGCTAATAAGTTTTAACGACGGATTTTCCGTAGCTAAAATGAGTTATAGCTACGGAATATCCGTCGCTAATGTTTTTTTATTTTTTTAAATAAAGTAATGCGACGGATTATCCGTCGCTAATTTTCCGTCGCTATAATTTAGCGACGGAATATCCGTCGCTAAAATCAATTTTAGCTACCCTCACTGTACTGACGGTCTTTTGGCGACGGAATTTTATTTTTTCCGTCGCTAAATGTTTTAGCGACGGATTTTTGACTTTTAGCGACGGATTTGTCCGTCGCTAAAAGTCATGTTTCCAGCAGTGGAATCATTACATTTAGATGACTCATGGCATGACTCATGAGATGAGTCATGACATATCTCACTCTATATATATGAGTTCTCTCTCTTATGGAAAGGTTAATGAAAAATTGGCTAATTGGTTTTTTCCATAAGAGAATAAAAAAAGAGAGCTTTACCTCTTATTAAACTCTAGTAATCTTTGAGTAAGAGTAAGTAGTAGGATTTTATAGTACCCTGGGGTGGATATCTTGCCTTGTGTCTCAAGAAGACTCCGATTTTTTCAAGCTCACTTGAAGACTTAGAGATCCACTACAAGGAGGTTTATAACAACAAGGAGCATGAGTTAGAGGTTGTTCGATCTTCCACCGAATCACATTTCGAAAGTATAACTTTCTATTTCTTGTATGCACTCTTTAATATAGGGATCATGTTAGATTTAATTAGGATGATCCTAGCTTGTTTTTCATGCTCTCTACATACTTAGTATTATTATATATACAGTCTTCCATTGCGTATTTTATATGTATTTAGTATGAATTTCCAATAGGAGGTTTAAGACGACCCTAACTGTAGGAAGGTTTGATCACTCAATTTGGAAGTGGACCCCTCGTTCGTGGAAGGAATCAAGAGGAGGTTTTAGTTGTGGTCCTAACTATAGGAAGGTTTGACCAGGTGGGAATGGCGGAATAACCCTAACTGTTTTAAAGGTATAATCACTCGATTTGGAAGTGGACCTCTCGTTCATGGAAGGAATCAAGAGAAGATTTTGGTTGTGGTCCTAACTGTAAGAAGATTTGACTGAGCTGAACCAATGGGAGTGAGAGTGCAAATCACAGTAGGAGCGTTGATTTGTAAAAGTCACTCAACAGAATTTTTTAATGTTAAATGATAATAATTTAACATGAAAGGGGTCTACAGCTTGCCATGAATTGGTAGCTAAACTTTGAGAACACTGCATTAGGACTTAAACTTGGGCATGCTAAGTGCACAAATGTAGTGGGAGTTTAAACAAATTTGACCAAAAGAACTCTGATAGGCTCACTGTCAATTGATCTGATCAGTGAGGGACAATGGAAGTTTTGTATTTATCCCAATTAATACTAACCGGGTTACCCACCCCCAGTTTTCCTTACGAAACTGGGTCTAATGAGGAATACTTTGTATTCAGATGAATGGTCGGGTTATCCTTAAGAATATCACATACGATATTATTCCAGGAACTTCCCGTCAGAATTAGGATATAGTTTAGACTCGTATACCTGTTGGAGTATGCAGGGAGAAGTTTATCCTCATGCACCTATTGGAGGATTGAGAAGCAGTTTATACTCGTATATTCTTCGGAGTATTGAGAAGTAGTTTATACTCGTATACCCTTCGGAGTGTGCCATTCTCATTCAGCTCATTTCGGTGTTATGATGCCAACATCGACCAAGGCTTGAATGTTGTTCTTGAGAGTGAAACAAGCCTTGGTGGGATGAATGATCCTTCTGTGGTACGCACAGTACTTTAGATCTGAAGTATTATTACCTTCCTCCTGATTCATAATAGGTGGCAGCTTGATTTTGTTATTTTCAAGGAGGTATTTGAAGATAGCCGGAACCTCTTCATCCTTGAAGGAGTACTCTTTTTTGAATCTCGGATCTGGAGTCTTTTACTATTTTGAGGCTGCTGTTGTGACGTCTGATTAGCATTAACAACCGCTGCATGTGCCTTTCCATTACCACAAGAAGAAAAATTCGAGTTTGGGGGGTTAGTCGTCTGTTAGCCTTTTTTGAGCTTTTTTCTTTTGAGAAAGCATTCGTCCTGTTCCCCTTGTAGTTGTAATTCTTTCCATGTTATGGACGATGCTACTCCCATAACTTCCAAGATATCAATAGATAAGTTATTATGATAGTTTTGGAGGATGAAGTCCTCTGTGACTGGATCTCGGCAATTCATTGCTTTATTCTGGAAGTGCTTGACAAAATCGTTAATCGCCTCTCTGTCTTCCTGTTTCTCCTTAAAGAGTGTCCTGATTGATACCTCGGGGTCATCATCAAAGAAATTACCAAAAAAATGAGCTTTTCATGTCATCCCAGCTGTTTACGCTTTCAGGCTTAAGATGACGGTACCAATCGAAGGCAGCCCCACGAAGGATGCCCACAAATGTCCGAACCATCAAAGCTTCATTACCAGAAATCATGTCCAAGTGGGACTTAAAGTAGATCAGATGTTGAGTGGGTGAGCCCTTCCCGTCGAACAGCGTGAAGTTGATAAGGTTAAACTTTGTCGGGTATGGGATCAACTCCCACTCTCTTGGGGAAGGATATGGAATACCGGACTTCTTTACCTCTCAAGCAGACATCAGAGCGTCGATTTTGCTCTCGAGGTCGTTCATCTTTTCATCCTCATCTGTATCATGCTTTGGATGATTTTTGAGAGGAACAACGCGGCCACCCCTGACATTGTTATCTTCGGTGGGACCACCTCCAGTGTAATTATCTTCACTGGGGCCACCCCCAGCATTTTAGTCAATGAAAGGGTTATATGCATTAAGATGTTCGTCCATGTTTGAATCGCCACCTGCCCGATATGCATTATTATGACGACTAGATTCACCAATCTGATTAGACAAAGCCCAAATCTGTTGGTCATGTGTTTCCCTCATCTGCTGTATAGCCATTTCCATTTCAAATTTAAAATTCTCTCTCTACTTGGCCAGAGTGTCTTCGAGGATTTTAGCCATTTGTCTAGCATTGATCATGAACACCTCATGAGAATAGCCTGTGCTGGACACCGTATTATCGGAAGCGAGTGCAGAGTTGGTATTTGATGCTTCATCATTCGAGGATAATCCTCTATTCATCATTTAATAGTCCCTATGTCTAGTAGTCCATGCACGTAGCCGAGTTAGACGATGCGATATGAGGGGGTCAGAATTGGAAGGTCGAATCGACTTTCCCTTATCAACCATGTTAATTATGACTTCTGGAAGTTTGTTATCTTGAACGGCTGATCGTTTTTCACGAAAATGCCTTGGCTTGGTTTTTGACACTTCAAAGGAAAGCCTTTGGGATATTGTCACGTCCCGCTTTCCAAAATACCAGGGGAATCGGAATGTGAATAAGCCCACGATGTATTAGATTGAGAAGAAATATACACTGTCATTTTTTTTCTTCTCAATCCAATACGCTAAGCGTCAAATACATAAATCTTAATCACAGGTCCCCGATCACAATAGCAAGAATATAAAGACAATCCAGAATAAGAAATAAACATATCATCCATGGTAAATCATCCCAGACATAAAAATATGGGTCAAACATACCCTTATTACAAAAAAGGTCCGACTAGGAATAAAAATACATAGTCTATGATAAAAGAAAATACTGATAAATTAACTGAATCCATCATCAAACTAAGGAAAAATACTATAAAAGAGTTCTGGTGTTCATTAGCTACTACATCAAAGAAAACATGTCTAAGCTTCAGTTTGTTCTTCCACTCCATCGAAAGAACCCTCCGGCTGGGCATACACTGGCTCAACTACATCATCGAACTGAACCTGTTCATCTCCTAACTCTGATGCACACCATAGAAAAATAGGTATATGTCAGTGTGCATGGCACACGGCAAGATCTCACATGAACAATAAAACGGTCTAATGACCCATGCTATGATAATAATAATACTAACATGAAAGATAATGATACATGCAACTGGAAATCTAATGATAACATATAACTGTGCGAAACGGTAACTAGGTCGAATACTAACCATCCTAAAACTCACTGGTCCATCTCTCAAATAAAGTCACTTTCATATCACCGAATAACTTGACTGTTCATAAATCCCCTACGTGCATCCAAACCCGCGAAACGGTTTGGTGAGAGGACTACACGTAATCTGATTTCAGCCTGGTTCGAACTCAAGCAAAACTCGGGTGACGAAACGATTTCACTAACCAAGTGCGAAATGGTTCACTTGGCCTAACAAACTAACCCCAGTGCGAAACGGTTGACTGGTGTGAGTCTGGAAGATACATCAACAGTCTTATCCGATCACATGAACCATGACTTCCCCATCCCAACTCTTCTTGTTTTTCTAAGTTAACCATAATCCTCATTGAAAACTCGGGTTCACCGCCTAACCAGTCAACACACTCATACATGTCACTAAGTCTGTTCATGATGCACAAGGCTATTAAATCATGAACTACTATGGCTCTCAACACATCAACAGATCATGAATATAGTATAGCATGTTAAACATGATTAAGTAGGTTTATGAAGCAGAAATGAGAATTATAAAGAATATGAAATGCATAAACAAATACCACAACATGAATACATACATAAGGAACTTCATCACGTCTGGAATATCCAAACTTCACATACAACTTATCTGTACTTAGGTATTCTCTAATATAATAATGCGATAAAAAGAAAACTAGGAACTGATGTTGTTTTACACATGAAATGTCGCGCTCTACGACAATCAGTCATACTATCATAAATAATAACATTCTTTTCCAAATTTATTCTTTGAAACTATTCTTATTATAACTAACTTAAAATAAAAATATTTATGTAATATATATATATATATAAATTCCTTTCTGCATGAAAAGTAATATTTTCTATTTTATAAAATTTCCTTAATTAATTTCTTTTCGATAAAATTTCACAAATTCTAATTTTAACACATGACTTATCATTTCATGTCCGAAATTTCTTAAAAATATGATTAACAACATTGTTAATCTTATTTTCACTGTACGCTCGCAATCATCATTCCACACGGATATTCACAATGCATATAAACCATAATAATACTTTAACTACATGTAATAGTCATATTAACAACAATATTAACCACAGAATAATTTATCTACATCTAATTATCATAATAACACGATATTAACCATTAATTAAGAAACAAGGGTAAACGCGAGTTCTTGCCTCGGTGTATTTGTCGAACGTGTCGACATCGACGTGCGAGATTAGATCCGACGTGGGGGTACGATGTCGGGTCAAGAGCGCCGGCCGATGGCTGTCTAGCGATGGGGAGAGCTAGCAGGGGTGTGTTTGGCGATCGACTCGCGTGAGGTTGAGATCTCGTGGGAGTGAGGGGCGTGCGAAGTCGTGAGTCGGTCGGCAGTGGAGGTGTCAGAGATGGGCTGCGGCCACGCACGCCGATTGGGCGTCGGACGATGGCGGTCAAGGGGTCTCGACGGCGCCCTGGCGACAAACTAGGCAACGAGGCTGGAGTTGAGGGGTGGTCTAAGCGGTCGTCGGCGTGAGGATGATGGAGGGAGGGCGACCTGCTTGGCATCGGAAGTTCGTGTCGGTTAGGGTCGGCGGCGTGGACTCAGCGGTGGCGACTCGCAGTGGAAGCCTTTAGTGTTGGGGGATCAAGACGATGGGCGAGGGCGTAGTCGGTCCTGAGATGCTCGCCGGACGAGGCTTGCGGATGTCGGGTGTTCGACGGAATCGCAGCGAATTGAAGCGGCTAAGTTAGGTTTTCGACGGAGGTGGCGAGCTTTGGTTGCGGTGGCCGGAGATGGGAGAGGGTTGAGATTTGAGAGAGAAGAAGAGAGAAAGAGAGAGAGAGTATAGGGGACGACGGCTGAAACTTTTTTTTTGAACAGGAGAGAGGAGAGAGGGTATTATATATAGGATTGTAATTATGGTTAGGGTTTATGAATAAATTAAACAAAAATTAATTAAAATAAATGAATACTGATATTTAAAAATTAAAATAATTATAGAATAATTATCTACAAATAAAAACGTACCTGTTGAGTTAATATAACAGTTGATACGAAACTGAAGAAACAATACTATAAATTATACAATTAAACAAGATTAATTATAAAAAATATAATTACTTATATTTAAAATAAAATAATTAGAGATAATTATATACACAGAAAAACATACCAGTTGTGCTAATACAACAGTTGATACGTAATAATTAAAATAATACAATAATTTACACAAATAATACATAATTAATAATTCAACATAATAAACAAAATAATATGTAACAGTAATAATAATACAACGTATTATTTAAAATAATACATAATAGTACCGATAATACAACAGATTAATTTCAAAAAATTTTTACCGCTCAAAATAAATTTATAGATATTAAAATCATTTATATAAATATAGAATTTGGATTTTAAATTATAGAAAATTGTAGAAAATTAACAAAAATACGAATACTCTTCTAAAAATAATAATTAAATATTTAAAAATAATAGAAAACTTTTTTAACTAGTATTAAAGTTTACAGTCATTACATCCTACTCCCCTTAAAACAAATTCCGTCCTGGGAATTAAAATAATAAGGACGAAATATAAAGATAGATTAAATTCAACTCATATAAGGTTCAAAATATATTACATATCCGTAAATGAGAAAAGTCATACAAGGCAATTTAAAATAAAATACAAGACATAACAGCTAAGATTCAGAAAATAAATAAGGGTATCGCTGCCGCATCTCAGACTCAGTTTCCCAAGTCGACTCTCTAGGAGAATCTGGGTACCACATCACACGAACAAGCGAGACGGTCTTGTTCCGGAGGGTCTTCTCCCTTCGGTCCAGAATCACCACTGGCTGCTTCATGTATATAAAATCAGATCGCACCTTAATCTCTGAGAAATCTACGACATGACTCGGATCTCTAACGTATTTTCACAACTGAGAAACGTGGAATACGTTATGCACTCCAGCCAGGGCGGGTGGTAATTCAAGTCGGTACGCCACTTCTCCCACTCTCTCTAATACGTCGAAAGGTCCCACATATCGCGGATTTAGCTTCGCACGCCTCCCAAAGTGAATGGTGCCTCGATTGGGGGAAATCTTCAGGAATACATGATCTCCTGGTTAAAACTCTAAGTGCCGGCGCTTCATGTCTGTCCAATGCTTGAATCTGTCCTGTGCTCTGTGAAGTCGCTCCCGAATGATCCTGACTGCATCAACTGATTTGTTAATCAACTCTGGTACAAAAATCTCCCGCTCACCAACATCGTCCTAACTCAAAGGAGAGCGGCACTTCCTCCCATACAATGCTACAAAAGGGGCCATCCTAATGCTTGCCTAGAAGCTATTGTTGTATGCAAACTCCACCAAATGCAAGTGATCTTCCCACGACCTGTGGTAGTCAAGCAAACAAGCTCTGAGCATATCCTCCAAAATCCGAATGGTCCTCTCTGACTACCCATCAATCTGGGGATGATAAGCTGTGCTGAAACTGAGACTGGTCCCTAGACTCGCCTGCAAACTCTTCCAAAACTCTAAAGTAAATCGAACGCAAAGTTCGTTAAAAAATGAACGCAGAGTTCAACCTGAGAACGAACGCAAAGTTCGTTAAAAAAGGAACGCAGAGTTCAACCTGAGAACGAACGCAAAGTTCGTTAAAAATTGAACACAGAGTTCATCCTTGGAAACGAACGCGAGGTTCGTTTGAGGTAACCACCTCCTCAATTTTCTCCATGAACCCTTAGGGTTTCAAACTGAAACCGCCGCCGTCAAACCCAAAAATCTTTGATTTTTATTTTCAAAACAGATCCAGAATTGGAAAAATTTGAAGAAAAAATCAAAGAAAATTCCAAAAAGTTACTGTTTCACCGGCGATTTTTTCAGTTACTGTTCATCCGAAAAAACTTTACTGTTCATCCGAAAAAAAAAATTCGCAACTGTTCACCGAACATTACTGTTCATCCGAGAACAAAAAATTGAATCTTTAACAAGAGATTTAAGATCAAAAAACCCAATAAAACTTAAATCCCTAAGAATTAATCAAGGTGACTCTGATACCACTTGTTAGATCTACATCATAAACTTGAGATCTAAAACCATATAGCCATGATTAATTCAAAGAGATTAACAAGGATCCAAAAAAAGAGCGGAAGCTTATACCTGAATCCATTGCTTGATCTTGATTTTGGGTTTTGGATCTTCTAACCTTAGGGTTTCTCTAAAACCGAATTTCTCTCTTAGATGGGGGTGAAGAGAATTAGAGAATGTAGTAACCCTAGATTAGGGACCATAACCCCTTATTTATAGATGTTGTACTTTTATAATTTAGCCCATCAATAAATTACAATTACAACCTGGTATCTGCACATATAACCCCATGACTTATTTAAATACCAAATTAACCCAACTTAATTGATCACTTTAGTGGGTTATCCTGAAAGATAGCAATACACATTGATTAATCATATGTGCCCACAAATAGATTTGTTAGATTAAATCCAACATATAGCACAAAATAAAATACTGTAGTATTTTTAAAAATATTATTATAATATTCAAAAAATTACTGTAACCTTTAAAAACGTTATTGTGACAAAAATAAAAAAGAGGGCCATGTTTTACACGATGTGGAAAGAGATACTGTAATATTATTGCACGATGTGCGCACTAATATTATTATATGCAACGATAATATCTTCATCCATCCAGGATAACATTGAATACTCAGACAAGAATCAGCATATCAGACGAAATAGAAACTTATCAAACCAAGAAAGGTGGAAAGAGATATTTAAAAAACAATAAAAAAATAAAGAGTATAAACAATTGAGACTTCCTTCAATATTCCACGCTCTTATCCACAAACAGCCCATGTCCGGGCCACGTGTTGACTGTTGAAGTGCTTGGATAGATGGGCGGGGACACGTGTACCGCTCCAACCGCAACTGACCGGTTCTTGTTCACCGCTGCGGTGGGGCCCAGCTGAGTCATACCTCGGTGTCGAACAGGATAGCGTCGCTGATCCTCGGCTTCCTTTTACTATTGGATCGTACCGGCGGGGTGAATCGCTGTCCGGCACACCACCGACACGTGTCGGTTGTCTAAGGACGTGAAGGACCGAAGCCGCTTGGGTTTGGGCCTATAAATAGGGAGCTTTGTTGAGTTATGACAGCATATTAATTCTCACTTCCACTAAAAAGTACCTCTGCTTGCACCTTTTGAGAGAGAGGGAGAGAGAGAGAGAGAGAGAGAGAGGATCATGTGTGGGATACGGCGGGGTGAATCGCTGTCCGGCACACCACCGACACGTGTCGGTTGTCTAAGGACGTGAAGGACCGAAGCCGCTTGGGTTTGGGCCTATAAATAGGGAGCTTTGTTGAGTTATGACAGCATATTAATTCTCACTTCCACTAAAAAGTACCTCTGCTTGCACCTTTTGAGAGAGAGGGAGAGAGAGAGAGAGAGAGAGAGAGGATCATGTGTGGGATACTTGCAGTGCTCGGTTGCTCCGATGACTCTCAGGCGAAGAGGGTTCGAGTTCTCGAGCTCTCTCGCAGGCAATATTAATCTCAACCTTGTAGCGTACTAGTTTATGCATGAGAGTAGTGTTTCGCTAAAAATAGTTAGAACAACAAATATATTTACAACACAACGTGGTTTCCGCTCTCATTTGTCAAAATTATCTTTTTTTCGCTCGTACATTAATTTTTTAAATATTATGAAATGATGATTAATTTAACGAGTAAGCTGAAAATTAATGTAGCTGGAACAACGTGGAGCCCAGTTATTTTTTCTTTTGCTTAAGGGCGTGTTTTTTTGCTAAAAATATGAGAAAACCCCCGTCGCGTATGATTTCAAGAAACATATCCTCGTCACATAGGATTTTGGTTTCAACAGATTTTCAAATCACACGTTTGTTTCGTTTTGTGATTTAAAGAAATGACGGTGTTACGTCAGATTTTTGAGAAAACTCATTTCAGACCAAAACTCTCTGAAAACACTTGGAAATATCACTTCAAAGTATTTTTAATTACTAAAAGCACTGCTAAAACGGCGACTGAGAATAAAAAAGATTATTTAATTGCTGAAAACACTATTGCTTTTGCGGTTGAGTTTTCTTTAAATGTGACGTGGCGAGGATTTCTTTACGAAACAAATGAAAAAAAGGAAAAGCGAGAAATGTGTTGAAATGTTTTGAATTGGGTTGGAAATGTGTGTTTTACATTTTCTTTTTTTTTTTCCGGAAAACAACCAAACAGACCCTAAAACTAAAATTTTCAGTACAAGTAACTAAAATCTAAGAATTATGATGATTATGGCACTTACTGTGTAGCAAAACTTGCTCAGGTATATTGTTGTCTAGTAATTGGAGTACCTTTTTTCCCTTTTACTTTTGGTTGTATAACAAACTTATTAGTATAGAGAGATTGAATGATGTTTATGTGACAGGTTGAAGCACAGGGGCCCAGATTGGAGCGGGCTTTGCCAACATGGAGATTGTTTCTTGTCTCATCAGAGATTGGCGATCATTGATCCCGCCTCTGGTGATCAACCCCTGTACAACGAGGACAAGTCCATCGTTGTCACGGTATAATTCATGACCAATCGTATTTTCCAAAATTTAAAGTTTGTCAGCATAGGAAACAGTTTTTTTTTTTAATATGATTGAATTAAACAGGTAAACGGAGAGATTTACAACCACGAAGAGCTAAGGCGACGCCTGCCTGATCATAAATACAGAACTGGAAGCGACTGTGAAGTCATCGCTCATCTGGTGACCAAGCTTTTCGTCAATCGTTTTGTATTGCCATGTGTACAGAGGTTTCGACTGTTTCTTCTAATTTCGTTCGATTTATTTTGGCACGTAGTATGAGGAACACGGAGAAGATTTCGTCGATATGTTGGATGGAATGTTCTCCTTCGTTCTATTGGACACCCGAAACAATTGCTTCGTTGCGGCAAGGGATGCAGTGGGAATAACCCCCCTCTACATTGGCTGGGGATTAGACGGTACCTATATTTATCTTTACTTTTTTTTTTATGTGCATTATGGCGTTTTTTCTGACAATTTTGAATCTGTTTTTTGTTCAAGGCTCTGTTTGGCTCTCGTCGGAAATGAAAGGATTAAACGATGACTGCGAACATTTTGAAGTATTTCCACCTGGAAACCTGTACTCAAGCAGATCAGGCAGCTTCAGAAGATGGTATAATCCTCAGTGGTACAATGAGACTATCCCTTCGGCCCCCTATGATCCTCTTGTTCTGAGGAAAGCTTTTGAGGATGTAAGTCTGTAGCTGTACTGTTGTGGCACTGTAATTGTAGCTTAAGGGTCACTGTAATCCTTATGATGAAGTTGCATTGCTGATTATGTGCAGGCTGTTATAAAGAGGCTGATGACTGATGTGCCATTTGGGGTTCTGTTATCTGGTGGCCTCGATTCCTCGTTGGTCGCCGCTGTTACTGCTCGGCATCTTGCAGGAAGTAAAGCTGCAGAGCAATGGGGAACTCAGCTCCATTCTTTCTGTGTTGGCTTAGAGGTTTTTTTTTCAGCGCTCTTTCATTCCGTTCTCATAATTCTCCACACAAAAACAAAGGTAATTAGTCATTATTTGAATTTTCTTGCAGGGATCACCAGATCTCAAGGCTGCAAAAGAGGTTGCAGAGTATCTGGGTACTGTCCACCATGAGTTTCACTTCACAGTTCAGGTATATATCAAGAGCTAGATTTTTTTCCTCGCCCGTGCACTATAAAAAGCAAGCGCAAACTAATCCTAGCACTTTACTCTGCTTTTTTCTGTAATTTTTAGGATGGAATTGATGCCATTGAGGATGTAATCTTCCACATTGAAACGTACGATGTGACAACAATCAGGGCAAGCACTCCAATGTTCCTCATGGCCAGAAAAATCAAGTCCTTAGGAGTAAAAATGGTGATCTCAGGCGAAGGCTCGGATGAAATCTTTGGCGGGTACTTGTATTTTCACAAAGCACCTAACAAAGAAGAATTCCATCACGAAACATGTCGAAAGGTATACAAACTTATATTGTGCATATAATGTCAGATTTAGTTTCAGACTATAATCTCATTTGTTCTCATACATAGATCAAAGCTCTGCATCAGTATGACTGCCTCAGAGCCAACAAAGCAACATCAGCATGGGGGCTGGAAGCTCGAGTGCCATTTTTAGACAAGGAGTTCATGGATGTTGCTATGAGTATAGATCCTGAATCGAAAATGGTATGCTAAAATATTCATTTGCATTATAGATTTTACATTGAAATTGACTTTGGTAAGACTATGATCAGATTAAGCCTGATCTCGGGAGGATCGAGAAGTGGGTACTGAGGAAAGCTTTTGATGATGAAGAGAATCCCTATCTTCCAAAGGTTAGAGTGCTTATTCGGCTTATATCAGTTTATAACACCAAATTATAGTCTTCTAATTTTATTATTTCTGCAGCATATTCTCTATAGGCAAAAGGAGCAGTTCAGTGATGGTGTTGGATATAGTTGGATTGATGGGCTGAAGGCTCATGCTGCAAAACATGTAATTTCTCATCATAATAACTAATTTATTGATTTTTTTTTCTTTGTTTATTTGAATCTTTAACAAGTTGTTTTTCCCTTTTCCTTTGTTTACAGGTAACTGATAGAATGATGCTGAATGCAGCACGTATTTACCCCCACAACACACCAACCACAAAAGAGGCTTATTACTACAGAATGATCTTTGAAAGGTTCTTCCCTCAGGTAATAACTACAGGAGCTTTTTGTACACATACCCCTTAAAGTATTTGCAGAAATACCCTAAAAGCAACAAATCATCAGCTCCAATAGACTAATTAGTAAACTTCAATATAAAAATATCCGATAAAAATAGTTTAGAGGGTGTAAATGACTACAGGAAGTTGCCTTCTTAACATTTTTCTTTTTTTTTTTTTTAGAACTCGGCGAGATTGACTGTCCCTGGAGGTCCAAGCATTGCTTGCAGCACGGCGAAGGCTATCGAATGGGACGCTCGCTGGTCGAACAATTTGGATCCGTCGGGGAGAGCAGCTCTCGGCGTCCATGACTCTGCCTACGATCCTCCTCTTCCTTCTTCGATTTCTGCAGGAAAAGGAGCTGCAATGATCACTAACAAGAAGCCGAGGATTGTGGATGTAGCAACTCCGGGAGTTGTTATTAGTACCTGATGTTGGTTTGGTTTGGTTTGGTTTTGATGTACAAGTTAAAATAAATGTGTGGGGCGTTGTATTTTGGATGGAGGGTACTAAAGCGTGTAATTTGCTGAGTTCTGGAGTTGGTGACTTGGTGGCAAGGAAAAAGAGATGTCCGTCTTGTATTTGATCAAAGACTGTTTCATTTCTTTAAAATTACAACCCTCAATTGAGGAGCTTGGTACTATGGAAAAGATCTTAATATGATATCGAAAACAATCCAGATTTAAATCTGACAGGCTACACACTCAAAATGAAGCTATGTGGGCTAAATTTCGGCCCGTAACACATGAGGTCAAGTTTTGGTCTATGAAAAGAATGCTTTCATAAAAACCCCTGAACTTTGGGAGTTTGCAACATAACCCCCTGATGTTTAGACTTTTCTTGATGTACTACCAACTTGTAAGTGGCAATTGGCAAATAACTAAAATATTCTATAGAGGGAAAATATCTCCACAATTTAAGAGTTGTTTATTTATATTAAGTATATTTTTATAACTTGCCAACTACATGAGGGCTTCATTGAGAAAAGCTTAAATGTTATGCGGTTTTATGAGACACCCGAAAGTTCAGTAGGGTTTAATGAGATTAAAAAAATTCAGGGCGTTAAGTGGAACAAGCCTCTAGAGTTCATAAATTAATCCTTGTAGTCTTACATGTCATTGCAAGCTGAGCCCTTTCATATATGCACACTAAAGTCAACTAAGATGAACAGTGCTTAGCTACAGTTCATCCCAGTTAGCTTACTATTTAAGGGCTGTTTGTTTGCCTAAGAAAGAGGGAAATCAAAGAAATGGAAAACTATTTCTAAAAAAAATTGTTTTGGGAATGTTTGGTTGGCTTAAAAAAGAAGGAAATCAAAGAAATGGAGATGGGATGATGTTAGTTGTCACCTTATTATTGGATGATGTGAGTGATATTTTAAGAAAACTTGTCTTGATGTTGTTTGGTTGGCGAAAAAAATAAGGAAATGAATTATAAGAAACTTATTTCTTGTAATAGGTTATTTTCTTTTTTTTGGTTCATTCTTAAAAATAAGAAAATAAACTAGATGAGATGAGTTGTCATTATATTATTGAATGATGTGACTCACACTTAAGGAAATCATTTTCCTAGCTTTTTGTGAGGAAATGGGTGGAAATAAAATGTTAATGGGATGAGATAAGTTATCACCATCTTATAGGATGATGTGAGTGATTTGAAATGATGAGATGAGATGAGTTTTGTTATGGAGTGTTCCTTGTTACTTACAAATATGTTATCCTGAGAATGGACCCAGTCGAGCCGGCGTCGCTCCCCAAAGACGACTCGAAAGGCGGACTCAGTCGGGCGAAAGATTGCTGCTCAGCAACAGGCCGACACTTCCCCCGGAGGCGAGTTAGAACATTACTTCCCAGCATTATTTTACCATCTATGGTCATCATTACGACTCCACGTCACCCGCAGATAAGCCTCAACGGCTGCTGATTCCCTATGTCACAGAAGTGACTCCACGTCACCCGTCGACAA
>NC_033800.1:18205762-18222642 GCF_001876935.1 Asparagus officinalis
GAAGTGACTTCACATCACCCGCTGACAAGCCTCAACGGTTGTTGATTCCCTATGTCGCTGAAGTGACCCGCCATCACTCATCAATCGACACGAATAGGGCAGAGGATGACTCATCCTCCAGCTCACCTCTCGCCGTCAACAGTTGTCGCCTCCTCACTAAATACATGTTCTGCCCTTTGCATCCTCTATAAATACAGATGCTATTCATCCTGAAAAGAGGTTCGGTCTCTCCATCACTACCTAAAAAAATTCTCTAGTTACATATTAGAGGGGGATACTATTCCTCTATTTACTGGACTAAGTACCCCAGCTGACTTGATCGTCGAAGGTACCACGGGGGAAACAAGCCCCGTACTCTCGTGATTCTTATGTGTGTTTTCGTAAAAAGTTATTGTTTTTATTGCTAGCGAATCTATTATAACTTTGGTCGTTATAATAAACTCGAATAAAATAAAAAGTTGATCTTTTTATAAGATTTCCTTACACAATAAAAATAAAAAAAGTTTACAACTTTATCAAACAAACGCAGAGAGATCGTTTATCGGTCTTCTGCTTGTGCGAGATCTTTGCCTGTGCCGGGGACGTTGATATCCGTGGACCGCCTACGGATCAGATCCGGTTGACAGAAAATTGACAGAGCTCCTACCTCACCAAGGAAGTATTCGCTTGAAGCGTTGAAATCGACCAAGCGAAATCAGTAGCTCTTCTCGAGATTAAGACCAAGCCTAATCTCGAGGAACGGACGGACGGGTAAAGATACGGGTTCAGATCCTTCGAAAGCCTTCCTCTTTATGCTGAAGTTCGCCGGGATCTGACTTGTATTCGCTGTAAATTCGTGCTCCTTTGACTCCTCAATCCGGCAGCACCTCGCCCTCTTGATAATAATCCGCCCTCCTGTGAATTGAGCCCCTACGCTTGTACTTATAGGCTTCGGTTGAAGGGTTTTCGGATAAGAATGAGTGATTTTGCCTTATCTTTAGTTAATAACGACCTAACCACGTTTGTAGATGATATTTAGACAGTTAGTGTAAGCTGTCTAAAAATCACAACAGATAGCTAATCCTCATCAAACACCGATGATGAAAGTTATAATTTAATGGCTTTCAGAAGGCTACAATTTAAAGACTTTCATATTGATCGATGAAGGTTACAATCTGACGACCTTCACAACAACTGATGAAAGCTCTAATTCAACAGCCTTTACAATCAACATCGGGAGTTACAAATTGACGACCCTCATATTATCAAGAGCTAAATGTAAGGATTACAATCTGACGATCCTCACAAAAGTTCAAAAAAAAAAAGAGATTATAATTGACAATCTCTTCAACGCGAAGGTCGTGTTTGACCATTTCAAATCCTTGAAACGGTCCTCCACTTAATAGGGCAATTAACCTCCATTATGGAGCTAATTAAGGGGATAGTTATACCCCTTAAACTCCTACAAATAGGGGGTTTTCACAGCAAAATAGGGCTGATGGCAGAGGGCTAGACGAAAATAAAAAGAAGGAGAGAACAAGAGAGGAGAAGAAAAGTCACATTTGCGCAGTTGTGATCGGCGTGACGATCGGACCCTCATCCGTGGTGCGATCGATGTGAAATTTGGAGGGTAGCTACTACACTCATCTTTCCTAATTCTGAACGGTGGAGATTCCTTTCTATCGGTTATATTTGGAGATATGAAGGTTTTACCGAAGCTAATCGTTCTAGGAGTGCAGAGAAAAGTCACTTTTGCACAGCAGTGATCAGCGTGATGATCGGACCCTCATCCGTGGTCCGATCGACGTGAAATTTATAGAGTAGATACTAGACTCGTGGTTCCTAATTCTGAACGGTGGAGATTTCTTTCTATCGGCTAGATTTGGGGATATGAATGTTTTACTGAAGATGATCGTTTCAGGAGTGCAGAGAAAAGTCACTTTTGCACAGCAGTGATCGGCGTGATGATCGAACCCTCATCCGTGGTCCGATCGACGTGAAACTTGGAGGGTAGCTACTACGCTCATTGTTCCTAATTCTGAATGGTGGATCTTGGGTTTCTATCTGTTAGATTTAGAGATATGGAGGTTTTACCGAACCTATAGAGGACTGGCGGTGTTTTTTTGAGATCGGCCAAAGAGAGAAAGAGATCAGCTACCCTTTTGAAATGATTGAACTTGCTTTGTTATCATCAACTCTTTTTAGAGTTTTCCTAACTTGATCAGAGTTTTAAAACTTACTTAGCAAGTTCTTCTGATTAACAATTGATCAATCATTCTTGGCTAAAAGGATTATTAATCCTTTCTGAAATTAACTCTTTCAAAAGAGTTTCTTAACTCGGCTAGAGTTTCAAACTTATTCAAACAAGTTCTCTTCAATGTCCTACGGGGATGGAATTTTTGGGGGAGATCAAACCACCAAGGGTTGAAGATTTGGAGATCGAAAACCGCATAAGGTTGGATCTTCTGGAGATCAAGGTCAAACCCTTGGGAGATCGAAGATTTCAGTCAGATTTCGAAGATCAAATCTCAGAGAATCCTTCAACAACAGAAAATCTACTTGACTATTAACCGAATTTTTTGTTCTAACAACTCTGTTACAGAGTTTCAACTCACTCTGAGTTCTTAAACTCGTTAAGAGTTCTTAATTAAACTTGCAACGCGAGTTAATTACACCAATCGATTATTCGGTTCGCAACAACTCTTTTCAGAGTTTTCAACTCATCCTGAGTTCTTAAACTCGCTAAGAGTTCTAAATCAAACTTGTCGTACAAGTTAATCATTCCCGTGAGACAAGACGGTCGGATCGTCAACGGAGAGCAAATTCGACGCAAGCATTCGAAGGAGGCACTCCATCGCTACCAAGAAGAACCCAGTTTTAAACAAAGGGGAGAATCAAATTCATTCTCTTCTCTTTTGTAATCAAGAAATCCAATTGTAACTGAGATTAAAGGAATACAAATTAATTTTCCTTTTGTTTCTATTACTCCAAATTTTCCAACAAACAAAAGATGGCGACTCCGCTGGGGACTAGCTTCTCTAACGAGGAAGTGGTGGCGCAATTTGACGTTCACCTCACTGGAACCATCGTCGAAACTCTCGTCGTAGAGTTCGACCAAGCCAAATATGAGGAGGCCCTCTCCTCTGTGTCGCTTAGCCCTAAAGCTAGGCGTGATACCCGCAAGATCTCTAAGGAGGTTGTAACTACTGCTGAGATGCCGAAGAAAACCCTCTCCTTTGGCCAAGATCTTAAACTCGCTCTGCTAGTTGAAGATTCTACACCCGTATCAACACGGCGTGTAATAGGTTGTAAGAGACCTATGGTGGAGGAACATCCAACCAACGCCGACGACGCTGCGGCCAAGGCATTGAAACAAGCTAAGAAAAACGCCGCTCGACGAAGGAGAAGATCTATACGCCGAGCATACTTGCGGAATAGCCGAGCTACTGTCCAACGTGAAGATTGTGTTTCTGAGCCTTTGCCCAAACCGTGCGCTTCTGCTCCAGAACGCACACTTCGTGGCAATGAACCCGATTATGAACCTCGGGTAATCCAACTTAAACACGACCCTCAGTGGTGCGTTGTTCAATCTAGACGCACACCTCAAGAGTGCGTCTCAAAACGTGACCTTCAAAGGCATGTTCAATCATCTAAACGCACACCACAACTGTGCGTTCAATCAAAACACGACCCTCAGGGGTCTGTTCAGTCATCTAAACGCACACCACAAGTATGCGTTCAATCAAAATACGACCCTCAGGGGTCTGTTCAATCAACCAAACGCACACCACAAGTGTGCGTTCAATCAAAACACGACCCTCAGGGGTCTGTTCAATCGACCAAACGCACACCACAAGTGTGCGTTCATCCAAATCAAAACCCTTAGGGGTCTGTTTCATCATCAAAACGCACACCACAAGTGTGCGATCAATCAAAACATGACCCACAGAGGTCTGTTTCATCAGTTAAACGCAGGCATCGGCCTCGTGTTTATAAACCTAAACGCGACTCTCTCGTTTCTTCTCAAGAACATGACATGGTCCGTCGAGTTCAAGAGAATCAACATGGATTTAAGATTCATGTCCAACCCACCCAGGGGCAGGGGGTTCCATCTCCACCCTCACGAGATTCTTCCTAAGTCTCTGACTGGCGTGAGCTACTGTCGAGAGGAAGGCCAACACAGCAAGTGGCTCATTCATGCCAATGTGAGCGGCTTATTTCCGCCGTCCTCTCTGAATGTAGATGTTGTTCACCTACGCCTAGGCAATCCGTGTTCAACAGATTGACGAATGTCGTTAGACCTGCTAAACGACAACGTCGCCACAAAAAGAAGACCTCTGAAATCGAATATCCCGAGGTTACTATCAACATGATCGGCAGAGGAAAAGCCTCGCATCCCGATTCTGATGAGTCACAAAGAAGTCATTCCCTGACTGTTCGGGAAATTTGTGATGAGTTCGAGGGAGTATACCGACACACTCGGACTCGGACAGGAGCTATCCGTTCGGTTGACTATCAAAAGTTAGCCAAGGGGATTACGTCAAGTGATGAACATTCGACAATAGCCGAATCTCAATCTTCAAGCTCTGTCGGAGCACAAGAGGTTTCTGCTTACATGACGGAAAACCCCGAAGACTTAGCCAAAAGAGTGGACGAACATCACGTCATACTCCAAGCGCAACAAGAGACACTTCTTCAGATGAAGGATATGTTGGCTTAGCTCTTGGCTGAAAAAGGTCAAATACCTGAATCTTCCCGGAGGACAACCTCCAAAGGGAAACAGAAAGCGACTGAACATTCATATTGTGAGACTCACAACCTGGAATCCTCTTCTGAAAATGAGAAGGAGATGGAAAAAGAGCTACACCCTCAGTCCTCTAAGGTGGATGAACTAGAAGCTCGCATTAATGCAATTGCCAATAGAAGCGAACTCCGCGAAGAAGGGGTGGTGCTGCCTTATCCTGCTGAGTGGGACATAGCTCCATACCCACCAAAGTTTAAAGCTCCAACTTTACAACCGTTCGATGGCACAGGATCACCAAATCAGCATATCTACTACTTCAAGTCTCAGACTGGAGATGTGGTGGCAAATGATGCCATCCTAACACGCTTGTTCATCGGCACTCTTAAAGGAGTGGCCTTTGAGTGGTTCATGAAATTGCCTGCCGGATCTATTCAGAAATGGGTAGATTTGGAAAGGCTTTTCTTGGCCAGGTTCTTCGAGGACGATACGGAAGTTTTGGTCCCGACTCTTCTCGCCACTAAGCAGAGGAAGGGAGAATCTATCAAGACCTATGTGGAGAGATTCCGTAGTATGGCGTTGCGATGCCCTTCAGGTATGACCCAATCAACTTTGGTTGAAACGTGCAGGCACAACTTGCAGACTCAGCTCCTTGCTCAGATGGGGGTAGCAGAATGTCACTCCTGGAGGCAACTGGTATCGCAGGGAGAACAAGCCGAAGAGATTGTCGCTCGAGTTAAAGCCGAAGAAGCTGCACAACCGAAGCCGCAACAGCAACGCAATCAGCACAATGCCCAGCGGTCTAAAGGAAAGGAGACTTTGGCAGCCGACGCCAACACACGAGCATCACCACCTACCAAGCAAGGCAAGACACCGAATCAACAAAGAGCGCCCAAGCAGTATTCATTTAAGGAGGAGCATGTAGATACCTTGTTCCAGTTACTGCGGAAGAATAACAAGCTACAGCTTCCTGAAATCAAGAAGCCGGATGAGCAGGAAAGGTGCATGATCCTAATTATTGCCGCTATCACAGGTTCCTAGGACATCCTACCAGAAGGTGCTATGTCTTTAAAGACATCCTCCAAAATTTGGTGAATGCTAATGTGCTCACTTTAAAACCAGAGCAAAAGACCATATCCACCAATATGATAGCGGTCCAATTCGGTAACTTCCCTCCGGTAGCGGCCGCAGATGGTGTTGTCCCCATTCATAAAGGAGAAATGCACCTGAAAAACACTGACTTGTATAGTCAGAAGGACAAAGGGTTGGTACCCCTCACTACTCCAAAAGGGGAGATCATGTGGGTACATCTCGACCTGGTAGAAGATTGGCAGAGGACGAAAACCACGTCCACAAAGAAGAGAGGAAAAGCTAGGTCATCCAACATGATTAGTCCCTTTGTTAATGAGAATGATGATCATCTCAAATCTCTTACTGACTCAGAAGAAGAGAGGATTGCCCTGACAGCATACCCAGGAGATAACATTGGCACTCGGTCTGGAAAGGCTTACTTGAGAGACTACAACCAGAATACTCAAGAAACCAACGAACAACCCCAAGACGCTGGGGGTTTTGTACCAAAGAAGCCGATCGATAAAGGGAAACAAAAAGAGCTCCGGTTCAATAAAAATCTCCACCAGGAACCCGGGGAGTCGAGCACTCCCTTCCAATTCAATGTCATGGCGCAGCTGGCTAACATACCAGCCAGGATTACTCTGTATGAGCTCTTAAGGTTATCCAAAACTACCAAGGAAGCTCTAATCGAAGCCTTAAAGAACACGGAGAGCTTCATCACTCAAGTCACTCTAATTCCCGAAGCTTCTGAAGATCAAACTTGTTGGCAATGTCTGCAAGCGACGAGAAGTTTACCCTGCATATCATTTACTCAAGAAGACATGCAGGTCAAACACAAGCACGACAGGCCGCTATACTACACAGGGTATATCGGATCCTTCGAAATCAGTCGTGTCCAAGTAGACCCAGGCTCAGCGCTCAGCATCATGCCTTATAGGGTCATGCAGGTCTTAGGGATTCTCATGCATCGACTGAACACTACTCAGACTACCATCTTCGGGTTCAATGCAAACAGCACTCGGCCCCTGGGGAAGATCAAACTCAGGTGTCAAATTGGAGATCTTAGGTCCAAAGTGACTTGTTACATCATAGATGCGGACATGTCCTACAACCTTTTGCTAGGACGACCATGGATACATGCAAACCGTATTGTCCCATCTACCCTACATCAGGTCATGAAGTATGCTAATGATGAGGGAGAAGTTTGAACCTTAATTGCGGAAAAATACCCTTTCCGAGGAGTAAAAAATTTCCACACCGACTCCGTCTTCTATTTAGAGTCCCAGGAGAAAGAAGATGTGGACAGTGGTAACGAAGCTGACATCGAACCAGATCCTGATGAAGATTGTCCATGGGAGTTAAACCTCGATGTAATGGGTCAGGATGAGAGCAATAATAATGTACCGAGTGAGGGTGAATGGTGCATTAATGAAGATTTCATTTTAGCGTACTTGTCTGATGTCTCTCCTAAAAATGAACAAATAGAGAATGATTCTAGTGCAGGTACCAACTCATGGCACGCACTGTGCACAGATGCATCACTCACATTGCCAATCGAGTCACCTTCGCGTCAGATGAAGAAGCAGAAGATGCACAAAAGGCTTTCTTCAAAGTCCCGTCCAAAAGGAAAGGGCAGAGGCCGATCCATTTTGGTAAAGTTTGTGTGTAGGAGCATGCCTCACATTACCAATTAAGTCATCCTTCACTTCCGATGAAGAAGTAGAAGATGCACAAAAGGCTTTCTTCGAAGTCCCGTCCAAAAAGAAAGGGCAAAAGCCAATCCGTCTCGGTAAAGTTAAACCCACACCACTCCGACGGGGAAGCTCAGAAGAAGATGTTGGAGTTCCTCAATTTCATTACCATGAACCCAATTCTATATATTTAATGAAACGAATGGGGTATAACTTTAATGAAAAACAGGGTTTAAACTTCGGGAAAGGAAGGCGAACACCAATTCAAATGTCTCTAACTCCCGAAGGAAAACCTTCGGACTACTATCAAAAAACCGGAAGAGGGGTGGGCTACGTCACAACCCCCTCTGTCTCAGAAAATGAAATCAGTAATTATATGCGTCAGGACCATTCATTCGGAACATCTTCTTAGGAATCTGACATCAGTGTCGGACCTTTCTTTAAAAATCTGACTGTGAACATGGTTTCAACCAGTCATCCAGATGAAGACGCAGGGGGTGATGAAGGATTAATCGAATCAACCGATGATCCTTGGATCAAACGCCTCAACATCTTGTGGGATATGTGCTTCGAACAACGCGAACCACCCACTGAAGATAAAGTGATCCAGGTCAACATGGGAGATGAATCTAACCCTAAGCCTATCTTTATAGCCGAAAACTTATCATCATCCGAAAAAGAGGACCTTATATCTCTTATCCGAGAATATATAGATGTCTTTACTTGGAATTATGAAGATATGCCTGGCCTGGACCCAAAAGTTGCCATGCATCGGCTTAACATCGATCCGGATGCAAAACCCGTTAAACAACTGCAACGTCGGTTTCGTCCAGAGATCATGGAAGCAATTGAGTCTGAAGTTAAAAAGCTTATAGACTCAGGCTTTGTTAGGGAAGAACAACACCCGGACTGGGTGGCCAACATTGTTCCAGTTCCCAAGAAGAACGGTAAGGTCCGGATATGCATTGATTTCCACGATCTTAACGCAGCTTGTCCAAAAGACGAGTTTCCTCTTCCTATCACTGACGTCATGATCGATTACAACTGCGGCTATGAAAGGATGTCTTTCATGGACGGATTTTCCGGGTACAATCAGATCAAGATGTACCCGAAAGACGAAAAGCATACTGGTTTTAGAATACCACTGGGGGTGTATTGCTACACAGTGATGCCCTTCGGCCTGAAAAACACAGGTACAACTTATCAACGTGCAATGAATGCCATCTTCCATGAACACTTACGTAAGAAGATAGAATGCTACGTTGACGATATAGCAGTGAAAATCCAACATAAAAGGGATCATCTTACAGACTTGAAGATAATGTTCGACATCATGCGAGCACATCAACTGAAGATGAACCCGACAAAATCATTCCTTGGGGTATCAAGTGGAAAATTCTTAGGATTTATCGTCACATCCAAGGGAATCTTTCTCGACCCTGAAAAAGTGCGTGCTATCCAAGGCATGCCACCTCCAAAGAATCTTAAAGAACTTAGAGGCTTGCAAGGGAGGCTAGCCTACATTCGGAGATTCATATCGAATCTTTCAGGGTGATGCCAACCCTTCTCTAAGCTCATGAAGAAAGGAGTATCCTTTGTTTGGGATGAGGAATGTCAAAAAGCATTCGAGGAGATTAAGAGATATCTCACTCAACCGCCAGTTTTCGTGGCCCTAATATCAGGAAAGCCATTCTTGTTGTATGTGAGAGCCATGGAACATTCTCTTGGAGCTTTGTTGGCCCAGAACAACGATCAAGGGCAAGAGCAAGCCATCATCTACTTGAGCAAAACCATGATGGGAGCCGAACACCGGTATAATCTGGTTGAAAAAGAATGTCTCACTTTGGTGTTCGCAGTTCAAAAGATGTGACATTACCTAGTTGGACAAACAATTCACGTCATCTCTAAGGTGAATCCCCTGAGAGTTCTGATGACGAAGCCATCATCTCTAAACTGCCGACTTGCCAAATGGGCCATTCTCTTGTCACAATATGACATGCAATTCATGCCCCAAAAAGCTGTCAAAGGTCAAGCATTGGCAGATTTCTTAGCTGATCACCCGGTGCCAGGGACATCTAAGTTGTATGAAGAATTGCCCGACGAAGTCGCTGAAGCTTGTGTAATTCAAGAAACTATACAAGTGTGGAAATTATTCTTCGACGGTGCATCTAGAGCAAACCCTCATGGAGCAATCACCGTGGGAGTAGGAGTAGTAGTAATCTCTCCGAACGGTCACGTAATCCCAAGAGGATTTTCCCTAATCGAACCCTGCACCAACAATGTAGCCGAGTACAATGCTCTGTTATTAGGAATGCAATTTGCCGAATGACTTAATATTCAGCACCTCGAAGCTTACGGTGACTCTCAGCTCATCGTTAATCAAGTCCGAGGGGAATACGAAGTATGTCATGAGGATCTAATCCCGTATTACTTCGCAGTGATAAAGCAAGCTAAGAAGTTCGAAGGTTTCTTTATTGAATACATTCCACGAGCTCAGAATGCTTATGCAGACGCGTTAGCCTCTTTAGCAACTTCACTAGCATTGCCACCAGGGGCTGAAACAATGATTCTAGTCACAGGACGTGAGCTATACTGTTACAAGATTCCTATAGAGGAAAACCCAGACAAGACAACGACAGGAGAAGTCTGTACAACCTCTATGAAGTTCGAATCTAGGGATTGGAGATTTCCATATATCGACTACGTCCTATACGGAATCCTGCCCGATGACCCTAAGGAAGCGGCCTCTATCAAACGAAAGGCCCTCCGATTCTATTACGATGCAGTTTCTCAAATCCTGTATTGTAAATCATATGATGGAGTTTTGCTTCGATGCCTCTCTCGGAAGGAAGCAAAAGAGGCCCTCAAGGAAGCCCACGACGGAATGTGCGGAGCTCATCAACCCGGAGCTAAATTGGGGGATCGCCTCCGACGGATTGGATATTACTGGCCAAAAATGTTCTCAGACGCAGTCGACTACGCTAAACGTTGTCACGTATGTCAGATTCATGGGGACTTCATCCACCAAGCGCCAAGTAACTTACATCCCACATCGGCATCTTGGCCGTTTGAAATGTGGGGCATGGATATTGTGGGACCAATCTCTCCTCCGACTTCCAAAGGACACCGGTTCATTCTGGCAGTAACCGATTATTTCTCCAAATGGGCAGAGGCAATCCCGTTGAAAGAAGTCAAGACGTCAAATGTAATTAAGTTCATCAAACATCACGTCATCTACCGCTTTGGAGTCCCGAGGCGAATAGTTCACGACAACGGGACACAATTTGTCAGCTTTGGATTTCAGAGATTTTATGATAAGTTTAGAATCCAGAGTGTCACATCCACGACGTATTATCCGCCAGCAAATGGTCTTGCGGAAGCTTTTAACAAAACCATTGTGAAACTTCTCAAAAAGTTCGTTTCTAAGAGCCGACGTGATTGGGACGAAAGACTCGGCGAATGTTTGTGGGCCTACCGCACAACAGTGAGGACCCCTACAAGAGCTACACCGTTCTCTTTAGTATACGGCTGCGAAGCTGTATTGCCACTTGAGATTCAAATCCCTTCCCTGAGAGTCGCAATTACAACTGGACTAACAGAAGAGGAGAAACATCAACGACGTCTGCAAGAACTTGAAGCCTTAGACGACAAACGACTTCAAGCTCAGCAACAGATCGAATTATATCAAGCCCGTATTTCTAAAGCCCACAACAAAAAGGTTAAAGAACGGATTTTTAAGAAAGGCGATCTAGTTTTGGCTAACAGACGACCCATGGTGATGACACACAAAACCAAAGGGAAGTTTAATCTCAAATGGGAAGTGCCCTTCGTAATAGAATCAGTCTATTCGAATAGAGCTTATCGCCTCATTGATCAAAAAGGAGACAGGCTCATGATGCTAATTAACGAGAAATTTCTTAAAAGATATTTTCCATAAATCATGCAGCCCCCTAAACTCCAGCCAAATCAGGCCGGGGGTTGCCAATTCATAGGGTATTTCGGGAATAAATTTTTATTTTCCTATCTTGTATGTCATCATGTTAACATTACACCTCTGACGATTGAAATTTTTTGGAATTATTCTAAGTAGTAATAAAGAGAATTTCGTTAACACTACAGCATTTGCATTACTTTTCATTGTCCTGAACTAGATTTCAACAAAAGAGATGATGAAAGGCAAAATGATATCATTTTCATTCAATATTGTTAATTTGAATACAAAATGAAGACAATCGAAATGAAAATGATACAAACTTATTCCCTAGCTACAAAGCAATGCAAATCCTAGGCGTTGGGGCCCATCAGCCTAAAGGACTTGAGCTTAGACTTCAAAGCCAATATTTTCTCCTCACGAGCCTTTTTGACTTCCTCTGTTATCTTGCTCTTGAGCTCCTCTTCATTTGGTGTTGCTTCTGTAATCTCTCGCCTAATCTTGTTGGCAGCAACAAGTTCATCGCAATAGCCTTTGAAAAGCCCATCACAGTAAGCAGCTAACCCTTTTATAACTTCCATATCGTCAGCTAACTGAGCATTTATCTGAGGTAGCTCAACACCAGCACGGGTAAGCTCTGCTGCAGTATCTCGGATACTCGTAGCAAAACTGCCCAGGTCCACTTGTACTTAGAGATCTTCCCCATGCAGGCGGGCAATACGAGATTCTGTTTCAGAAAGACTCTTCTGAAGAGCCTCTTGGTGTTGTGCTTTCAAAGCTTTGGCCTGAGAAAGAGCCCGATCCAATTCTGGTTCTATGTCGTCGCGTTGTAGCATTGAAAGGAATTCCAATTCATATTCTAGAATAACAATACTCTCACGACAATTGTCAGTCCATAATGCATTCCCCTGGTTCCTAATCTTAGCGAGACACTCCAGCAGATGGGGTTTAAAAACCTTGAAACTCACGTCCCCGAGGCTAACGACGTCGATAGTCATTTGCATACAATGCTCTAATTGTTCGATAAGCTTCCTCAAAGTTTCCGAGCTTGGGGGTGGAGCAGTCAGATAAATAAAGCAATTCGCATAATCAGTGCGAGTGGGGCGATGGTCAGCTTCAGAAGATAATTTTTCGGGCATATTTGACAATGAACCTGGGGTGGCCAACCCCTGCCCACCTGTTGTTATCTCAAGACCGGGAGGAGCAGCTTGAAGCATAGTATCTCCTCTGTTCTCAGGAGATGCAACACGCGCCGACCTTATGGCATCCCCCATCAACTTGGCTTTATTGGAATTCTTAGCTGCGCTGGGTTTTCGCTTGCGAATTCTCTTCTCATATTCGCCTTCCTCCTCAGCAGTAAGAGCCCGCTTCCCTGATGATCTCAAGGAGCGAGGCTCAGGAGGGGGTGCTCCCTCGAGAACCTCTTTATCAAGGAGCGAGGCTCAGGAGGGGGTGCTCCCTCGAGAACCTCTTTAGTGTCCTCTTCTTCAGAAGGCTCAGCAGCTGGTAATTCCTTCGGGATCTCCTCGATTCCGACCGCCTTTCGTTCGCAGGACAGATAATCCTCTATCCCTGGTAATCGAGTCCTGGCAGAACCACTTCTCGATTTATAAAGTTCTCGGATTTCATTTATGCATGAAGCATATATATCATATTCGGGGATTTGAGAAGCTTTGTCAAACCAGTCACGGAAGTCAGCTACGGTTGAGCAGCTAGGTGGCAAACTGGGCAGAGTGAACTGCGCATGAGTTCCTCTGGCAGAAAAGAAATACCAAGCACGGGCACCTTCGTATAAATTCCTGATGTGAGGTAATAGTGGATTAGGGTTACCAACATAAAGCTGGTCATATCCGAACTGTCGAGCAAAACGTGAAGGAACGTATGGCTTAATTATACATCTCGCACCTAGTCGGAAAACTAGGTAGCCCACTCTGATAGTGAGAAGCCATTGGAAGGTCCCTGTGTTTAAAAGCGAGGACCCTTCGAAGACTACGTCGCCAAACTTCGGGCCTTCTTCTTCAGCCTCATCAAAACAAGGGCGGCAACAAAAAAGATCATAATTGTCTTCCAAAGACAAGAGTTGTCTAACCCGGGCTATGTACACGGTCGTCCATGTGGCTGACTCAAGCCTCTGTACGAAAGGAATAGAGGTGTCATTATCATGTATGATCCCCGTCATCAAAGAGGGACAATGCAGCACAAACCAAGCCACTAAATAAGTATAGGGCATTGGTGCACGGGGTTGGGGAGTCTTCCAAACTTTCCTCCCAGCAATATTCATCTCCTTGACGTCGAGGAATTCAGAAATCAAATCCCTCAAGACTCTCTGCAGACAACCTGTCATTGCAGAGAGAAGACTTAGAGGTCTCCCATGAGCCAGGAGAACGGCTGGGTGTTCGCGGGAAAAATTATGTTCTTCATTGAAGTCATTGTTCTCTCAAGTAACTGTTTTTCAATTACAAAAGATCTGGTCTTTTTATAAGATCCGGTTACAACAAAATCAAAGAAAAATAAAAAAGATTACAACTTTCCTTTTTCGAACGAATCACGAGCTCCTGTTTTGCGGTCACTCGCTTTTGTGGGTTCTTCGCCTGCGCCGGGGTTTATCCGTGGACTACCGCGTGATCTAGATCCGGTTGGATCTACACAATATGTCGGGTATTATTTCGCGAAGGAAATAATAACCGGGGGGGATTAATTCACCAAGAAAATAATTGCCTCTCGGGATCAAAGGCCAAGCTTTGATCCGGAGGGTTATTGTGTAGATCTCAGATCCGATCCCTCTCGAACTCCTGCCTTATCTGACGTGGACGATCGTCGAGCACCGGATCTGAAAGAACAAGTCTTCAAAGCTTCAAATCTTCAAGTTTCAGATCTCAATTCAGCAGAGCTTCGCCTCCAAAAAATTCCAACCTCCAAAAATAAGCCAACCTCTCCTATTTATAGGCTTCTGAAAACCAGATCTGGGCTCAGATCTGAACCCAGATCTGGGCTGGCTCGGGTGGCCGGCCACCTGGAGGTGGCTCGGTTTCAAGGCCGAGTCCTCCAGGTTTTCTGGTTTTGTGTCCGTTGTCCGGTTTCGTGGTTTATCGGTTTATCCGAGCTTCGTCGTTGATCTGAACTCTGATTTGGCAGTAAACCTGCTTCGGTGTTCGAGTTCGAATGACTCGTTGACTCACCGAACCGTTAGCTTGATTCCGCACGCGAGTGGATTTATTCCGTTGTTTGCGTGCGGTTCGTTAGCCTCGTCGCCTCGTTAATCCGCGTCGTCGCACCTCACTTAGCTTCGATGTTGTAGTCTAACGATCGTGTTTGGATATGTCGCCCGATGGTTCGTTGGTTTGTTGAATCACCATGCCGAGCTGTGTTAAGGGACCTATAGGCAGTTTTATATGCCTACACTGGGTAGACTACCTCAACCAAGATCGATTCAGTCGGTTTCGACGGCACGACGCACCGCTTCAACCATAGCATAAGGAAACCAGCTAGGAGGGCCGTGTCAGAGATGGGAATTGCAGCTTGATGATGAAAACTTTCAAATTCACTATCAGCTTCAAATCCGTCTTCTAAACACTTGTTCCTATAAACAGCATTGGGGGCCTTGATGTGAGCTTTAACCCTATTAGCAGAATTTACAGCAAGACGAGTCACCATCAAGTCTTTCTGACCCAGGTTTTGAAATAAATAATCTGCCCAGGCAGTATGCATGAGACCACCCCCACGCATCCCAGCCATATCAACTCCCAAAAAGTGCTGTATATCTCTGGATGAGCAGTCCTCAGGATGGAAAGCTCTTCAGTTGTTGGAACAAATTCTTCATAGGGCATTTGCCCAAAGGATAGTCCTGATACTGCATGCATCTCGTGGAGAGCAAATCCCAACTCCTCGACGGGCGTGAAAAAGGTACAGCTATCCAGATTATACCGCTCCAGCATAGCAAAGAGAAGGGGATAATTCTGAGCGATTCCGTGCCTTGTAGCATGTGCTGGTATTGTAAGGCCAGACTGAGCGAGAGGCTCCTTGAGTTCTTCAAGAACAAAATCCACCATCCGGGTCCACCAGCCATCCTCTCCAGAGAACAACCAACCAGGAGAACGAAAGGCTTGTGCAGGAAATTCCCCTCGAGCAGCAATGAACTGGCGTATGAAGATGTTCGCCGGAAGAGGTGCCTCCTGAGCAGAGTCCTTTTTCTCAAATCTGCCAGGCCTCAGACCCTTGAGTTGCCCACCAATGTGTACCCGGGATGATCGACCAGATCCAAATGAAATGTTCTCCTTCTCCTTGACAAGGTCGAAGGCCAAACCTCGGCGACCACCGACACTCAGAAAGCATGAAAGTGAGTACATTCTCTTCATACTTGGAAGAAAGAATAAACGATCATCGATTCTTCGTAGCATCCGGGAATCTTCTACATACCCAACTTGGCCATCAGCAGATATATGGTCTCCGAACAAAAACGAGGGTTTGACAAATTGATCCAGACCCGCAGGGGTTTCTAGATCCAGATCAGTGATCAGAGCCCTAAGGGTGGAACACCCGGCAAACCTAATTAAATGTGCCCGCTCCAAGCTAGGGAAAGTGCATAGAGGAATCTCTCTGTGAAGACCAAAAACTCTTCCCACTTCTGGATCGTCGGTATAACTGAAATGTTGCTCTGGCAGAAGTGGCATGTTGGGAAAAAGCACTGTGAAATCAGGAACAAATAGTTAGTAACAGAAATAGATTGCTAACACGAAAATTGGGTTATAACACGAAAGACAAATTCTACGTGTCAAGCCTTAAATACAAGGGCCAACCCTTGTATCAATACTTGAACGTAGAGGTTGAACCCTGCGTTGTAACACTTGAACGCAGAGGTTGAATCCTGCGTTGTGATATTCAGACGCAGAGGCCAAGACTCATGTTCAACATAGAGTCTTAACTCTACGTTACTTAAACACAGAGTCCTAACCCTGCGTTCCCAATTTTAACGTGGAGACTCAACTCTACGTTTTCTAAACGCAGAGTTTTAACTCTGCGGTTTCCAATATTAACGTGGAGACTCAACTCTACGTTTTCTAAACGCAGAGTTTTAACTCTGTGGTTTCCAATTTTAACGTGGAGACTCAACTCTACGTTTCCTAAACGCAGAGTTTTAACTCTGCGGTTTTTTAATTTTAACACGGAGTTGTAACTCTGCGTTTGTGACAGAAACGAGTCGTCTTCCTCGTTGACAAGAACCCATCTAGGGTTTTCAGAAAACTTGCCGAAACAAGTTGCCATGGCCGCCACTTACCACAACAGTGGGGCCCGTTTGACAGCGACGACAATGTCGAAGCACTCGTGAGAGCCGCAACACCACCGGTGTTCTCGACCGGCGATGTCTCCAAAGCCGCCTTGGCGATCTTCTTGGAACCCGAACTCATCCTCTTGGGCGCCATGCGTGTAGGTGATCGGAGAAGACGGAGTTCGTCGGAGAATCAAT
>NC_033800.1:18223642-18248830 GCF_001876935.1 Asparagus officinalis
AATAACATATTTCACCATCATAATTACTATCTCTCTAGTGGAATCAACAACAGGTGTAGGTACAAAGCAAGTAAAAGATTTTACAACAAATACATGATGAAATGATAGATCTCGGATTAATACCTCTCATCAACCAAATAAGCTGGAATACATAGTCAATGTCTGAAATGAATAATAACAGTCTGGAGATCTCAACATGTCTCAAAATACAAAACATCTGATACATGAAGTAAGGCACACAACCTTTACAACTCTAGAATATAAATCTCTCAAGTCTAAAAATGTCTTGAGTGGAGTACAAAAATAAAATACATCTAATAAGAGGATAAACGACTCTAATAAAAATCACCCTCAACCTATGACTCCCCGGGCTCCGGGCTCGTTACCTGAAAGGGGGAGGGACAACGAGCGTCAAAGCGCTAGCGAGCAACATCACAACCAATCCCAAGGGATAGGGCTCGTTGTATATAAAAATACAGTTAATACATGAAAATATAAAATCATTTGTACTAACAATAGTGGGTTTTAGTACTTAGGAAATTACAACACGAGCATAGGTACGTCGAGCGAAATAATCCAAACAAGGAAACCCTCATGTATATACATTGTATCTCAAATTGTAAATCCATAAATACTAAACCCGAGGTTTAACACAAGAAACAATAAAGAAAATAAAACAAACCCATCTCTACCGATACAATTTAAACCTGCCAAAGCTACAATAAATGTCATGTCCAGCCTATGTAGCTATCATGTCCCAGCCTCATATAATATGTCGTGTTCCAAACTCGGTTAAGAAACATACTCAAGGTTTAGCAATTATCCAACATAAGACTGTAATGGATTATAGTCTAACACGAGGACTTTAAACATACTCAAGGTTTAGCAATTATCCAACATAAGACTGTAATGGATTATAGTCTAACACGAGGACTTTAATGGATTATAGCCCAATACGAGGACTTTAATGGATTATAGTCTAACACGAGGACTTTAATGGATTGTAGTCCAACACGAGGACTGTGTATATGAACCATGGAATACTAATAGTAAAGGTATACATATTCTACTCTTGTACATGCCTCGCTGTACAGATCTAAGCTTGTGTCAGAAAAATATCATCTTACATATGTAGATGAAATCATAAATACCACAATTTAATACCCGATAAACAAGGCAACTTTTCATGTTCAAAAATGATAAACGGAAACCTCGATCATATAGAGTCAAAGGCTTCAAGTTATGGGATCCACAGGACAAGAAGATAGTTATTAGCAGAGATGTCACATTTGGTAAACTCTTAGGGCTTGTTTGGATTGAGGGGAATGAGGGTGAAGGGAAGTTAACGGAACCATTCACCTTCATTCATCTTGTTTGGGAACACTTAGGAGGTGAAGTTAATTCACCCTAGTTCCCCTTGGTTCACCCCCTAATAGTATAAAATTTGTTACCCCCTAAATTGGGGTGTAACCAAGGGGAAGGGAACTCCCTTCCCTTCCCTTCTCTTCTCTTCCCTTCTCTCAGTTTTCCTTAACTTTCCTTCACCCCTACAAATCCAAACAGGCCCTTAAAATTAAGCCTGTCATTGAACCAGGCCCAATCTTGAGTTGGTTTTTTAACATCAAAAATTGGGCCCCGACCTGATTTTTCTAAGCCAGGAAAAGAGTCTTGAACCTGTTGTTTTTTTTATTTGCCCCTCCCTTGATAAAAATAGAACTAGTTTACCTCAAAATCGGATTATGATCAATCATAACCCAGTTTTGAGGAGTTTGCTAAATAGGCCCTTAATTTTAACATGTATTCACAAAGATGTTGTCTCCTTTAAGAGAACATGACTATCAGTGTTTTTGTACAAAATGCAATGACGAAATCCAGTTGCATGCAAAAACTGTTAGCTTGATTCGGTCATTGATGATCAAATCAACCACGGTTTCTCTGTTTGAGAGAATGGTGGAGAACGTGAATCGTGGGTGGTTGAGAGAAAATCTCTCATGGGGCGGATCTGAGGGGTAGAGATGATGGGTTAAGCCCCTATATAAGGAGGATCATTCTCCTTGAGAAAACACAACGAAAATCAAAGAAAACTCACTTACCCATTACCGGAGCCCCTCAAAAATCTGTTCTTTCTTCTTCCTTGAGTTCAAACACTAGTATCAGAGCAGTTGCATCGATCGGCCATCTCGAGCTCTGCATCAATCGCCTTCGACGATGCTGCGATCGACGACCACGACGACTCCGCTGCAATCGACGACCATGGCGATAACGACTTCGATCATTCGACCGCTGCTGCGACTTTGACGGTTGCTGAAGGAGAATACGTCGCTGATCAACACGGGAGTTTATGTGAAGGAGGTTCAGTGAATCGTCTGCGTCGTTCGTCGGTGGTTTCGTCGCTCATTTCTTTTGCCCCTTTTCTCCGGATCTGAAGTTTTTTGCTGCCCTGTTAAACCTTCCGAAGTGGTGCCATCCTCTTCAAGTAACAAACGAGCCTAGTCTTCACTCAGCCCACAACCAGCTTGAGATTATCAAGAACTCACACCCAGTTACAGAGCCCATTCATTTTTTATTTGTTGAATTAACACCAAACCCAACTGTTTTTAAATCAAAGCCTTTGCTCTGCCCACATACAATTCACTCAACCCACATTTCAAAGCCCAATAACAAAGCTCACGTTTCTCTCAACTGACCATGTCTTTCATTTGTTGAATTACACAAGTGTTGGTCAGTTCGAACCGAGAGTTACTTGCTCTATCTACTGGATTCTTTTCAAATACAAGCTACACCAACTCAGATCAGGGAGTTAATTGTTCAATCAGCACTGCTAAGTGACAATCTCGCACAAATTGGAGTCTCTTTCATCAACTCAGAACAATCAGGTTCATTTTTATTTTTTTCATTTTTTTCCTAACATTATTATATTTTAGTATAATTGTCAATATATCAACCTTATACATATTTTAAAATTGAATTTAGTTTTAGTTCTTTACCGAATGGCTAGTAAACTCGTTCTATCAGAACTAGGAAAAATTAACAAATTTAATGGCAGTAATTATGATATGTGGCATAGAAAAATAGGATGTGCTTTTATTCATGATAATATTGATGATATAATTGAAACCACTGCTCCAACCCTTACTGATAAATCAACACCTGAAGAAAAGAAAGGGTTTGAGCAGTGGAAGTCGAAAGAAAAAAAGGCAAAAAACCTTATGCTCATGTTCGTGGAAGATAATTTAATCAAAGTTTTTGAAACTTATAAAACTTCCATGGATATGTGGAATGCAATAAAAGAAAAATACGACAATGCTTCTGAAGTTAACATTCAACTCCTCTTGCATAAGTATAATTCTTGTCGTATGCAAGATGGAGACAATGTCGTAAAACATATAAATAAAATGATTGTCATGGCTAAGAACTTATCCACTGCTAGGACCAAAATCCCGGAAAGAATGCAAGTGGCAACCATTTTGAATAGTCTCCCCCCTTCACTTGCAGTGGCTACCACCACATTAAGAATGAATCCTGCCATTAAGTCTGCACTGATCTTCCTATGCACCTAGCGATAGAATAGGACTTAATACCTAGTAGGAAGGAACCAGAACTGAATATGGTGCAGCAGGAGCTGAATTATGTCCGCTGGAGACATAATACTGGAAGCTATAAAAACCCTGGTCCTAGTAAACCACAACCGCGAGGACCGAAGTCACAACAGTTCAAGAAAAAAAAAGTACCCTGCGGAGCCTGCTACAATTATGGAAAATTCGGGCATTTCAAGCCCAATTGCCCACAAGGTGAAAAGCATGAGAATAAGGGAGGCTATAAGCATCCAGAACAAGGGGGTACTAGCAAAAAAGAATTCGTCGGTGTGACGGAATATAATGATGTGATGATGGATATCAGTGGTTAGTGGATCGACTCCGGTGCGACTAGGCATATCGCAAAGGATAAGAATGGAGTCGTAGAATTCACCGAGCTGAAGAAAGGATAACAGAGAATCTATATGGGAAATAATACATATCTCGATGTAGAAGGTATTGGTTCGTATAGATTGAATCTTAGGGACAACATTCTTGTCCTCAAAGATGTGTTCTATGCGCCAGGAATTCGGCGCAATCTGATCTCGGTTCCCAGCTTGATGAAGAAAGGACTGGAAATGAGGTTCTATAATAATAGGGTTTTTATAGGCAAGAATAATAAAGTGTATGCTATGGGAAAATATGTGCTCGAGCATGAATTATGCATTCTTCTAGTAGTTTGTAATAATTCTGATAATAAAATTTCGAATTTGAACTACTTGTCCTGTTATATTTCTCAGTCTGAATTGTGACATTCTAGATTAGGACATGCTAGTATTTAAAAAATGAAAGAAATTATCAGAATGAACTTGCTTCCTGCACTATCTAATGTTTTATTGCCACCATGTGAACATTGTTTAACTGGTAAAATGATTAGAAACCTTTTATTAGCGGACAGAGAGCCAATGAACTTTTAGGGTTGATACACTCGGATATTTGTGGTCCCCTAAGTGTCAAAACTCATAGTAATAAAGAATATTTTATTACTTTTATAGATGATTATTCTAAGTTTGCACACGTCTATCTTATATCCATAAAATTAGAAGCTTTTGACTGCTTTAAGAGATATAAGATAGAAGTTAAAAACCAACTTGGATTGAAAATTAAAATTTTGAAAACTGATAGAGGTGGGGAATATAACTCTAAAGAATTTGAGAGTTATTGTATTCAGCATGGAATTAAAAGACATACAACAATGTCGTATACGCCACAACAAAATAGTGTTGCTGAAAGAAAAAACAGAACATTACTTAATGTAGTTAGATGCATGTTGTCTCATTCTAATCTGTCTAAAAACTTTTGGGGAGAAGCATTGTTAACTGCAAACTACATTTTAAATAGAATTCCCACCAAATCAGTTGTATCTACACCTTATGAATTATGGAATGAGAGGAAACCTAATTTGAGTCATCTCAGGAAGTGGGGATCTATAGCACATGTTCTCATTCCATGTCAACTTAGAGATAAGTTAGATTTTAAAACAAAAAAGTGTAGATTCATAAGGTATTCAGAAAAATTAAAAGGTTATAAGTTCTATAATAAAGAAAAAGGAGTCATTGAAAGCAGAGATGCTATATTTCTAGAGAATCTAGAGGAAGAGAAACAAGTTTAAGAGGAAACAGAACCTCTAACTATAATAGATGATGATTATTACAGTGTTATTCCTACTAATGACCCTGATATTGTAAATGAACCTAACCTTGAAAACGATAAAATACCTATGAAAAATAATGTACCTAATCAACCAATTGTAGGCAACAAAAGGCCAAGAACACAACCTTCATGGATGGATGATTACTATTTTTATTCATCTAAGTCATCATGTTTCTTAGTAGATACAAATATAGAAGAACAAGATCCCTTAACCTTTTCTGATGCGATGAAATCGCATGAATCAGCTTTATGACTAGAATCTATGAGAGAAGAACTTGATTCCATAGAAAAGAATAAGGTATGTGAGTTATGTAATCTACCAGAAAATAGAAAAGCCATAGGATGCAATGGGTGCTTAAAAAGAAATATCGTGTTGATGGATCTATTGATAAATTCAAATCACAGTTAGTTGCCAAGGGTTATAACCAGAAGACATGAATAGATTTTCACGAGACGTATTCTCCTGTAGTTAAATTTGCAGCCATTACAATTATTTTGGCTATTGTTGCATATCTTAATTTAGAATTATTTTAAATGGATGTTAAAACTACATTTCTTAACGGAGAGTTGAAGGAAGCAATATATATGCAACAACCTGAAGGTTTTCAGGTGAAAGAATAGGAACATAAAGTTTACAAATTAATAAAATCTCTATATGGTTTAAAACAGTTTTCTAGACAATGGTATCTCAAATTTTATGATGCAGTTACTAAACTTGGTTTTATTCAAAATAAATTAGATAATTGTGTATATGTCTTGAAAAGTGGGAGCAAGTTTACTATATTATCCTTATATGTGGATGATATATTGCTCGCTGGAAATGACATAGAAAGTCTAGAATGCTAAGTTTAAACCAAGAAAAATATTTAAGATCAGTTCTTAAAAGGTTTGGAATGGAGAATTCCAATCCGGCACCAACTCTGTTGGTTATGAGAAAGAGATTATGTAAAGAGCAAAGCTCTGAAGAAGGACAGAAGCCATTAGATGTTCCTTATGCTCAAGCAATTAGAAGCTTGATGTATGCAATGTTGTGCACCAGACCTGATATAGCTTATGCTATGAGTCTAGTTAGTCGATATCAAAATAATCCAGGACCAGCACATTGCGAAGCTGTTAAAAGAATTATGAAGTATATCAGAGGTACATTGACTCATAGATTAGTTTATCAAGCTGGTTCGCTTGAACTCATCGGTTATTCCGATGCTGATTTCGGAGGTGATAAAGATGATGGGAAGTCCACTTCGGAACACTTATTCATCTTTAGAGGAGGAGCTGTTTCTTGGAGTAGCAAGAAATAAGGGTGTGTTACTAGATATACACAAGAAGCTGAATATATAGCTTGCAGTATGGCAACTACACATGCTGTTTGGATAAGACGGTTTTTGATTGATCTTGATCTCAATTTGTTAGAATGACCTATTAATATTTATTATGATAATCAAGCAGCAATTAGCTTAATCAATAGTGGCGCGAACAGCTCCAAAGAAAAACATATTGAGATCCAGTATCACTATATTCGAGATATTGTAGAAAAGGGAAAAGTCAAAGTGACTTATATCCCTACTACAGATATGATTGCTGATCCTTTGACAAAAGGAATACCAGCGGAATATTTTATCAAACACGTAAGTTTGATGGGACTTAGGAATAAATAAGTCCAAGTAAATTTTCATGAATAATGAAATAAGAGTTACTCTCTACGGATAGTGAGAGTAATGATAAGCAGAAACATCTGATCTCACGGATAGTGGGAGGCATGTCACTTAGTTAATTTGGTCAAGTGGGAGATGTTAGCTTGACTCGGTCCTTGATGACCAAATCAACCACGGTTTCTCTGTTTGAAAGAATGGTAGAGAACGTGATTCGTGGGTGGTTGAGAGAAAATCTCTCATGGGGCGGATCTGAGGGGTAGAGATGATGGGTTAAGCCCCTATATAAGGAGGACCATTCTCCTCGAGAAAACACAACGAAAATCAAAGAAAACCCACTTACCCATTACCGGAGCCCCACAAAAATCTGTTCTTTCTTTTTCCTTGAGTTCAAACAAAAACTATTGCAAATATATTATGCTAACGAGTTTACAATAGGCACGATGAAATTAATAGCCATCTCTAAAGGGAAAATATAGGGTAAAGAATCCCTAAGTTTTATCTTTCTTTTCTAAAATAAGTACTTAACTTTCTATTTTTCACAAATAAACTCTTAAGCAATAGTCATCTTTTCTAATAAACCCCTAACTTTCTATTTTTAACAAACATGCCCTTAAGTTTTACCCCACTCTTCTAAGAAGCCCTTAATTTCCTATTTGTGACAACAAAACCTCCAAGTAAATAAGAAGACTCGAGGGCTTCTTAGAAGAGAATGGTAAATTTTAAGAGCTTCTTAGAAGGAAAGCATAAAACTTGGGGTCTCATTGTAAAAAAAAAGTCGAGGGCTTCTTAGAAAAAAAGAATGCAATTTTGGGGAAAAAATAGAAACTTAAGGGGCTACTTTAAAAAAACATAGTAAAACTTGGGGGCTATTTGGACCATCTCCTCTCTGCGTAGGTAGATGATAATGTAGTCGTATAATGTCTATTTCCGTTTGAATTCTTTCATTTCCTTGGTCATGTTTTCATCTCGCCTTTCTTGTAAAAAGTCCAGAGATCATGAGAAAATTTCTAAGTAACCTATTCATCAAAATATTTCAAGTTATTCAACTAGATCGCTCCGATATATTTCTAACACTATGTGATATATAACCTTTAACTAGTTTGACAAACTAATCTTTTGTTCATTGATTGATTGAATAGTACACACACAGGGAAACATGTGTATGCAAAATAACAATTAAATTTTATATGGTTTGATAGGGCCCATAGAAGACACCGTCAAGCTCTCAGGAGTCAGGAGAGTGTGGAACGCCATAGCGATGGGCATAAAATTGAGGAACAACAGCCTATGATGAGGTGGCAAAGCCAGGTTGGCAGATAAAGTGGGGGCCACTTCGCACGACACAGTTGGCCTACTTGTTAACTAATTTGGACGCGCCTTGTTAAATTTTCCAATAAGGGCATGTTTGTTTCGTCAAAAAAAAAATGCAGAAAGTGACAGAAAGTGATCATCGGAAAACCGATGCAGGGAAAATTTGTTGTTTTCCCGCACAATCATATATTTGGTTTGCAAAAAATAAAAAGGAAAGTGAAGGAAATTGGTGGTGCCACATCAGATTCTTCTCCTGAAAATTTTTCGCTCAAAAACGTCCGATTACGGAGGAAAACCCACTTTTCTCTTTTCGTACAAAAAAAAAACCCGAATCTCCATCCCCTTTCATTCTCATTCTGATCACTCCTTTCCCTTTCATTATTCTTCCTCTTTCCCCTTCCCTACTGCCTTCCAACTAGGGCTTGGCCTCTTCTCCGGAGGCGCGCCGTGGCCTCTCCCTCGCAACCACCACATTCCCCTCTTTGGCGTCCGACATCATTATCACACTGGCCTAAAGGCGACACCCTACTCCCCTTTTTCGCCCAATCTGTCCACCTTGCCCCCTCCCCCCTTTAGCAAACACTCTACAACGAGTCATACCCAGCGGGCCTCTTTAGACCGTCCTGTTCTGGTTTCGCGAGAACAAACAGCCCTTGAAACTCATTTTTGCGGTCTGACATTGATTGAAACCCTAGCCTTAAAACGGAAGGGAAAAAAACTACAAGATCTTTCACCCAAATTAGTTGATGGCTATGCAAAATGAAATATCTTGGTTGATTTATTGAGGTACAGTCCTAAAAATCAAATCTTATTTTTTTTTTATGGCTTTCATTTATTGATTTCCTTCTTACTTTGACATCAGCTTTAACATTTGTCCAAGTTTGGGTGTTTTGACCCTCAGTTCCCACTACGATTTGCACAAACTACTTCAATTCTAGAGTAGTTACTCGATCTTTGTAGATATTGGAGATTCTCTACTACAATTCTCTACTTTCTGCCACTAGAAAGGTAAAAAAATCTAATGCATCTCAGTTGTGACTTTAAATGTTATATTGAATATTAGTTTGCTAATATCAAACTTGTTTGACAGGTTTGAAAGTGGTTTGATAGTGTTGTATTTGGAGAACTGCATTCTTGTGGTTTCAGTTGTGTTCCAACGTGTCTGTATTCATTTGTTTGGCCTTTGGTTGGCCTTTGTTTCAGTTGTTGCTTGGCCTTTGGTTAATTTTGTGTTTCAGTTGTGTGCTTTCTATTAGACCCTAGAGAGGGGGTGATTAGGGTCTTATATTAATCTAATCCGATTTTATATCAATTAAAACTTATTAATAAATTATTCTTACAAGATAGATATACAATATGTTATGAGTAAGAATATACAATATAAGCAAAAAGATATATCCTAGCAAAGAGGTATATGATGAAAACAAAGGTAAACAATCTAAACTAGATAGTGGGCAATATAAACAACAAGCAATATACAAAGACGATATAAGATATGAGCATAAGAAATGTGCGCCAATGCAATCACAAACAAACGATATGATCACGGAGTTCGGACCTTCCGTCCTACGTCTCCGCTCCCCACTCCCGGGGAGAAATCCACTATCACAATCGGGTTTTCTACGCTCACCCGAATAACATTTACACCTCATAATTTTATTCACGGAGTTCGGTCCCCACGACCTACGTCTCCGCTCCTCACCTCGAGAAGATCTCCACTACACACTCGGTTTTCTATCTAATCGAAAACTTTACAATCTCATAATATAATAAATGATTTGTTCTCTATAATAGATGAGAACTCAATGTAGGCTCACACTCAATTGTTACAATACTCATCAACCCAATTATACTATGTATAAAAATACAATAAGCTTAATGTGGGTGTGTGTAAACAATGAGTGAAATTAAATCAACTAAACTCAAATATAAATACTAGCTTAATAGAATGATAATCAAACAATATAAAAGTAAAGATAGATTGAGTTTAGAAAACTTCTCCAATAAATGACAATAGTGAGAGAGAGATGATTTGAAGCTCAAACACTAAGTGATGATCTCTTCTAGCTCTTGTGAAATTAATTTTACAAAATTAAACTCTCAATTACTTAAAAGCTTTTAAAACTTAAACCAAACATAAACCCTTATTTAAAATTTTCTTAAACTTGTTTAAAACACTCTCATTGTTATCTAAAATAGTTATGACAAAGGGGTATATATAGGCTTGAAGAAAACAACTCAAAAAACCTCAAAAACCCATTAAAAACAAAAAAACAGATACTATCGTTACTGTGTAACGGTTGGATGCTACAGCAACAGCTGTCGGCCATACTGTAGCGCGGTCGACCGCACTGTTTACTGACAGTTTTTTATTTTGACAGTTTCTAAAAATTTGTATATCTGACTTTGTAAAATTAAATAAAAATAATAAATCAACTCCAAAAATCATAAAATTTTTAGAAAAGGTTCTAGACATGTAGATAAACATTTTAGAGAAAGAATTTCTGAAATATTCCTTCTCAGTTGAGAGAAATAAATGTTTGAACACAAATATACAGTTTCTGAAAAAATACTAAAAACTCGGTTTTGTAAATTCAATTAAAAATAACAAAACAACCCCAAAATTAGTAAAACTTGGGAAAATGTTTATATATATGAGTATAAACATGTAAACAAATACATTTTTTAAATCTCATTTCCCAATTGTGAAAAAGCATCAGTTTTGCAAAAACATGCACGAACATGAGCTTATTAAAAACTTGATTTTGTAAATTCAAATAAACTTAACAAATTAATTCCAAAATTGATAAAAATTTGAGAAACATTTATAAACATGAAATTGAACATGTTAAAAAAAGAATTTCTCAAATTGAGTTTCCCATTTGTGAAAACTCATGTATTTTGCAAGTGTGTCCAAAACATAAAAATGTGATATACATAAAATTTGATGTTTTGAACCAAAACTTGTGTATATATATAACTATATATATATAAACCAAATATGTGTGTGTATATATGATTGAGCTTAAAGTACTAACACACATAATATAAACCTAAACTAATGTTACCCAAGCTTGATCTTGATCTTCATTGTAGCTCAACTTGGTAAACTTTGTGGATGAAGATTGGACTTGGATCTTCAACTTGAATTGTAAGGCTTCAATCACTATTCCGCCAACCTCCATTTGATATGATCGTTATGACGCAATTCCATCCATCCTCCAACACGTTGTTTGTCTACAATAAATAGAAAACCACAAACACTAGACAAACAACATTAGTAGTAAATTGTTTGTTAAATATCATAAAAACAAAGATGCCAACACTTTCTTGGGGTTCAATTAGTACTCTTGGAATGGAGTAGCTTGTATGACTTTTATGTGTGTGATTGGTTGTGACCAAGCAAGCCAATAAATAGAGTTTCAGTTGAAATGTAAAAAAGCAGTATATTAATTTCATGGACAACCTATAGCCTTGGGCGTAGTTGACATGTATATATCTTTTTCTCTCGTACACGGTTGTGTACTTGCCATTGCATGGTTTCAGCCATGGTTCCAGTTTGAGTTGTTGCTTGGCCAACCAGTTTCAGTTTCATGCATACATGCTCAGTTTGAGCTTATTTTTTGATGGAGCTATGTCATTTGATTATTCTGAATTTCTAGCCTTGCTCAGTTCGAGGTCTATCATGCATACATGCTCAGTTTGAGCTTGCCTTCTGAATTTCCAGCAAAGGTCTGTTTTCAGTTGTGTGCTTGCCAATTGTTGCTTGTCCTTTGGTTTCAATTGTTGCTTGGCCTTTGGTTGCTATTGTGTGCTTGGCCTTTGTGTGCATGGTTTCAGCCTTGCTCTCGGCCTTGGTTTCAGCTCCTGGGTTGGTTATGAAGTTGGTTTCAGTTGTGTCCTTTGTTTGGCCTTTGGTTTCAGTCCTTGTTTGGCTTTTGGTTTCAGTTCTGAATTTCCAACCTTGTAAGTGGGTTCAGTTTGGTTTCAGACTTACTCTCGACCTTGGTTGGTCAGCTATGGTTGGCCTTTGGTTTCAATTGTTGCTTGACATTTGTTTTAATAGTGTGCATGGTTTAAGCCTTGCTCTCGGAATCAAATTTAGCTATGGGTTTCAGCTATGGCTGGCCTTTGGTTTCAGTTGTTGCTTGGCCTTCGTTTCAATTTTGTGCATGGTTTCAGCCTTCCTCTCGGCCTTGGTTTGAAGTGCCAAAAGTCGATTTGATAGTGTTATGTCATTGTTGCTTATTGTGTTGCTGTCATTGTTGCCATCCTTATTGTAGAAATGGTTGTTATGTCATTGGTAATGTGATATTTTGATATGATGATGGCCTGATATATAATGTATGCAACCAAAGTTTATATTAGTAATCAATTTTGCGAGGCAATAAATGCAGGCAACGTTGCTATTATAAACTTCACGATGATGCAGATAATGAAGAAAATGGTCTTTTCTGAGCACATTTTCTATAAATTGTGTTAAACTTTGGTCTGATTTCAATCTTGGGTTGTTCGAGTCTTGGTTTCTCTCGAGTTGGTTTCAGCCTTGGTTTAGTTTTGGATATTTGTCAGACTTGGTTTGGCCAAAGTTGGTTTGGTTTTAGACGAGTTGTGTACTTGCCTTCTGAATTTTCAAGCAATGTATGGTTCCCTTATGAATTTGCAACCAATTGAGTGCATTACATTATATTTTGTTTGCCTATATTTTTGTTGTTAATATTTTGTCTTATATGGGTGATAATCACACTATGGTGATCACAATCAAGTTTTCTTGATTTTTTTAGTTTGAACCAAACACTAAAAATGAGGGAATCTATTCACACATCAATTGTTTTCTTCTTTTTTCAAGTTGAACCAAACTAAGAAAAGTGGTGGAAAATTTTTTCAGCTCATATTTTTTGGCAAAACAAACACAAGAAATACTTTCCATGAATGTGAAGAAAACATAAAAAAGTAAAGAAAAATAAGTTTTGAAAAATAAAGGAAACGAACCAAATAGGCCCTAACAAGGCGGAGAACAAGTCCGCTGAGATCATAATCATAAAGTTTCAACGCTATCTAGGTTTCTGGAATCAAAGCATACAAAATAATATAACTTTTTTTAAAAAGTTCTGAAGCCAATCTCGTTTTCAATCCTTACATCTATTTTGATTTTTAACTCCATAAAGAGAAGGGGAAAAACAAAAAACAAAAGAAAATAGGGAGATGAATCAGTCATGTATCGCTCATTGAGACATTCGGTGGGCATAGACAAATTCATTGAATCTTTAGAAAATTAAAATGAGTGACTTGGATTGATGAATGATGTGGATTTTATACCAGACCATGAATAATACAAACTGCCCTTTCAATTTTCCTAGAACTAGAGCCCCTGCTGAAATGTTGACGCCTTCCTCATATCAATACAGTTTCCTATTTGAAAACTTGGATTGGCACTTTCATTTTCTAAATTGCAGATAGACCCACTTACTATCCCTGAATTGAGCATGAATCCTCCCTAGTTCTATTCTAACAGATGTAACCTGAGTGAATTAAAAAAAAAAAACTCTTAGCCTCACAAAAAGAGAAAATTGGTTTGTTGACAAATAGACCTCTACATTTTAAAAAAGCTAAGAAAAATAGTCAGAGGCTATCCATAGTCGGTGATAGTAGAAAGTGTTTTCGGAAAAAGTTGCCTTCATTGTCGAATTCATTATAATATAGATTGCTTACAAAGAATTCAAAGTATTCAAAATAAAGAATGAAAGATTACAACTTTTCGAAAATAACGCAAGATCCGTTCGTCGTCTCTTGCTTGCGTGGGTCTTTTGCCGGTGACGGGGACGTCGATATCCGTGGACTACCTGACAATCAGATCAGATCCAGAACTCCGTCGATTCGCGAAGGAATCTAGAAGCATAAGCGCTTATCTCGGCAACGGCGAGATAATTGCTCTTCTTAGAATTATCACAACGGGATAATTCTAAGGATCGGATGCGGGCGGTGCAGATCTGAAGAAGCTTTCTCTCCTGTGTTGATGAACTCGATCAATCTTCAATCCGACAGGGCTTCGCCAATTCTCCAAAAATCCAGATCTCGTTTCCCCTGTCCCCGCACCTCCGACGGAGCCAGGTCAGAACGTGGGTCCCACAAGATCTAGAGTTACTTTGAAAGGTCGCCTCGGTCCTTTACCGGAAGATCGAGGTAAAGCACCTGTCAAGGAGCGATTGGGACCGTTGAAAGGTCCCCAAACAACAAACCAGACTGGGGGTCGTACCAATCCCCTAAGAAAGATAACAAAGGGAAAGCCCCTGTTACCGACCGCATTGGATTGCGGGTTGAAGTTCAAGAGCCCGTTAGGTTTTCACACTCGTAAAAGCGTAAACTTGAACAAGCGACTTTTGAAGACGCCAATAAAGCGTCGTATCTCCAGAGGGAAACATATCCATCTGAGACACCTCGGGTGCCCCAGTTCAGTCTGAGACGCTCCGTTATGCCTGTTTGTTCGTTTTCGCCGTAACTTCTTCATTCGAACTCGTATTTGAACGATTCAAAGTGCGTTGGAAAGCCGATGAGGAGTTCTATAAGCTCCGATGATTAGATCATCAGTTGAACAAATGAGACACGAATGGTATTTCGCCGTTTGTGAACGATATGAGGTTCCCGGTCAGTTCGCGTCTTTGTTGCTCTGAAATTTTGTTGGTTTACGTAGTTCGTCGATTAACTTCAAGCGTTCACCGACGTCAATCAAACTTCTGTGAACCGGATAGTGATGTTCATCGTCGTTTCTTAGCACTGAGCTGTTCGTGGAGACCTATAGGTAATTTTTGATGCCTACAGAAAGGGTCTATCAACAACAATAGAAATACTATAGTTCTCTCCATAGTAAACCTTTTTGAGGTAAAAAATAGAGCTAGAAGCCCTATTCATGTATATATTAAACGAAAACAGAAAGAGAATTTACAAAAAATACAAAATACGGAAAGTGCAGAACCAAAAGAAGATTTTGTCAGTTGGGAGCGGACCTTGTCGTCACCAACCAGGCAAAATCTGCCCAGTTTCCACCCGTCCATATGAGAAATAACAGAAAAGCAAAAAAAAATAAAAAGAGAGAAGAAACAAAAAACATGAATTGGCCAATAGGAGGAGAGGGGCTGGCCAGAATGAAAATCCAATCTAAGATAATTACAAAAACAGTTCCAAAAGATAGGCTGCAACTTTCACCAGATCCGAACAAAACAACACCATCAATAGAACCAAGTTAAAGTGATCTCTAAGAAGCCAAGAACAATTATCTGTGCAGTGGATGAAGGAAATGAAAAATGCAGTCTAACAAGAGGAGTTTGCCTAAACCCCAGGAGCAAAGTTGTCGCCTAAAACATCTTCACCTGCTGATTAATAATAAAGATATCGAAGCCTGCAAAAAGCTGAGTACAGTTAAAAATTCATCCACTTTAGTTACTTATTAAATGAGAAATAACTGATCATGGGAATATTGCACAGAAGAGGAAAACATCAATGATCTTTGAATTCTTTAACAAACTAAAATTGCGCCAATAATATGGACAATTTAAAATGGGGAATTTTTTGAAAAAAGACCTTTTTTGCTAAATACTTAGCAAAATAGACATTTTGCTAATTATTTAGCAAAATCGACCTCTTTTTGGCCAACAAGCCAAAAGAGGTCGATTTTAAAAAACGCCCAGCTCAGAACATATGGGACAACTAGTCCCGTATGTTTTGGGACAACTAGTCCCGTATGTTTTGTGTGAACTAATCAGCGATTAGTGCTCACAGAAAATATACGAGACTAGTAATCCCGTATGTTTTTGGGCACTCATTTGCTCAGAGCATACAGTTGTTAGCTTTTCCACTAAGATTATATATTGTCGTATGGAATTATTGATACATTTGGATTTGTTCAGCTTAGACTACATATTATCTTATGGGTAGACTCGATACATTTGGAATTGTTTAGAATTTTGCTATATTGGTATGCATATGACATGTATATTTGTATTGTGATATTGTGTATTTCTAGACTTGTGTTGTGAAAATATTGTGAAAATCAATGTAGAATTGTGTATTTTTTAGATTGTGTGTTGTGAAAATCAATGTATACAATGTTGATAATATTTTTTGTGAAAATATTGGTCAAATAATACTGTATATGAAGTTAGAGGCATGTGCATGTTTTTGTGCATTTTTGCCTCTGCCCAACAAACCCACTGGATTAGTAGTCCCGTGAGTTTGCTGGGCAGAGGCAAGAAAGCCTTTGCCTAACGTACGGGGCTACTAGTCCCGTACGTTAAGCAGAGACTAATTTGTTCTGCCCAACAAACCCACGCGACTACTAGTCTCGTGGGTTTGTTGGGCAGAACAAATGAGTGCCCAAAACATACGGGACTAGTAGTCCAGTATGTTTTTTTGTGATACTAATTGGTGATTAGTTCACCCAAAAACATATGTGAGTAGTAGTTCCGTGTGTTCTGAGCTGAGCGTTTTTTAAAATCGACTTTTTTTTAGCCTGTTGGTCAAAAATAGGTCGATTTTGCTAATTATTTAGCAAAAAAGGTCTTTTTTTTCAAAAATTTCAATGTCCGTATACGACGATATTGCCCCATAACCAGAACGAAATTTGTGGAGTACAATCTTGGGCCGAACTGGGCTGTCGTTTGTGATTTTGTGTTCCGATTTGGGTTCGGGTTAAACACCAAACTTGTTTTACCCGTAAGGCCCAATAAAATCCATCGCGGCATTCGTCGCCCCACCCCCTCCTCTGAATTCTGCAAAATCCCTATTTCGATTGCCCCCGGACTCGGAGCAGGTGAGTCTCGATCTTAGCGAACCCTTCCATCTTTTTCCTATCAATTTTATCGAATTTAGCTTCATAATTTCGTCACGATTCAAATAAAGCCCACGCGATTTGTTGTAAATTGGAAACAGGATAAATAATTGTCGGAGAAAATGGTGCGAACAATAATGCCAGTTGCTCAAGATAATTACGAGGTACTTTGACTCGAATCCCTGTATCTCGTCTCGTCTCTTATAAGCTAAGTTTTTGATATTCTGCATTTTTTCCCCTTTTTGGATAGCTTTGGAGATGTATTTGGGGATAATTTTTTTATTTTTTTAATTCTGTTCGGTAATCAGCGAAGGGTAGTGAAAATAGAAGGCATATTTCCCCTTTTAGTCTTTTACTTAGATGAGCAGCACACTTAGGCTTGATGGTGCTTTTTTTTTTCCTTGCTTGTTTCGACGAGGGAACTTCCCCACGATCCTTTGGACCGCGGGTGTCAAACCCCCGGGCGTGGCTAAGGGGCGAACGCCCAACACACGGCCTTGGGTATTTCAAGGAAATTAATTTCCTGGGGAGCGGGTCGAACTTGAGACCTTGGCCTACTACTTATATAGGCAGGTTACCAACTCGGCTAGACCCTCGTGAGTAGGATCGATGGTGCTTTTCGTAAACAATAAATTGTAAATTACATTGTATGTTGTGAAAATTTATAACTTTAGTAACAAACCAACTATGAAATCCATCATAATTTTAATTGGGAGGAGTTCTTTTAGAAGGCCGGCGCCTAGCTTTTCCAAGATGCTTCATACTCTAACATGGGCCTTTTGTATTTGATTGTGGTTTTGGAGAAGCTTGATATTTGCCTTTCTTAGAGTCTTCTCACTTTGTTCTTTATTATATGCGTGAGATTTTCTACTGTGGAGGATTTTTTTTATTGGAATGGAGCACGCGCAATTTTAACCCTGTACATATTGGTGCATGATTCCTGTAATGCACGTACTCCTAGTGCAGCATAGGGCATAGGGTAAATTTTTAGATATCAGAACTAATCGGGGACGCGAGAAGTATATGTCTGCAGCTTAACGTGCAAGAAGTATTGTGTAAAGAGACTGTTGGTACAATCTCCTAAGGTAATACGGAAGCTTGGGAGTAACAAACCTATAAAGAAATTTAAATTTAACGTGGCGAATCTCTTCATTACTCTTATCACTTAGTAGGTTTAAAATCTATAGTCTATACCTTTAAAATCTATACCTCCAAACTTCAAACTTAAGTGCAGGTAGTTTGTATATGCAAAACATGAATGCCCATGCTGACATTTGTTGGCACATTGAAACAGTAGTGGAAACTATCCCTCAAAGCAGGGAACCATTGGTTAAAGTGAAAAATTGCCGTGTACAATTTGCAGTTAGAATGCCAAATACAAATGCTAAAAAACTATATAGAAACTCAGGAATGGATGCAGTATGAGATTTATGGTGGAGTAATGTTGCAGCAAGATGCACTATGATATTTATCGTGGACTAAAGTGACAGAGAGATAATACAGCCAAGTGAACTCCTACACATCTTTTTATCTGTTATATTTAACTATCTTAATCCTCTTTTTATATACGTTAAAAATGAGAAATATTGGCAAAAGAGTACAATTGAATGTTAACATAGCTGTCTAACCAGAAAACTTGTCAATAAGAATCTATGTGGTTGATCTGGACACAATCTTTTTGAAGTCCATAGATTCTGCTTAGTATAAATAATCAGCATCAATCATTATGTTTCTAAGGCTTTCATGTTTCACTTTCCTAAACTTATATCACAAATATAAAGTTTGACATGTCTTTTTTACTTTTAAATAGTTCTGAAAATGACAGTCGTCTTCAACTCAGTTTGCGTGGACCGATCTTTCTTCAGCAGCTTATGCACTGTTTTGACTTTATTCCCGTTCTAAACTTTCCAAATTTCAATTGCAGACTGAACAACAAAAGCAAGCTGCTGCTGATGTTCTGTATCAGTATTCACAATTTGTTATGGTGTGCATTGGAGAGGGAGTTCGACCAAGTGACTTAAGGTTGCACTTAATGAAGGTGAACTTCTCTGCCTCTGTTTTCTCCTTCCACATTTCTTTTGGCATCACCGGTACCTCATATTTTGTTCTTCTTCATATATTTTATTTTTTTCTGAACATAAAAATAAGATAGTTTGTGGAAGAAATGATCTTTCGGCAGGCAACTAGTTTTTTGGATTTGGGGAAACAAGTTTTGTGTTAACATTACACACCCCAAAGTGTAGTGGAGCTTCTTCTAATAAATTAATTTCAGTCTTTCAGATATTGTTACTGTTGTTTGGAACGATAAAGAGGTTGTTTCTGGCAATAGGCGCTCCCAGAAAATTGTGGACTTTTTTTAAGGATTCTCAGATTTAAAAAATGGGGAGGAAGTCCTCGACCCGTAATTCATTCAGTCACATAGTCTGGGCCTCTAGAATATGGTGGAGGGAGGAACGAAGGACCAAAAGGAACTGTAGCCTTTTATATACTATAATGTCTCAACTCCCAACTATTGCATTAATTCCTGTTTGTTGCTTGCTCAAATGTTAATCCTAATACAAGCAATTCACTCATACTCAAGTTCTCTTCTTGTTGCCTTCTCTATATTCATGGGATCTTAGAATTAAGTACACACAGTTCGAGAAAATAAAGTGCTGTACCTTTATATTCCAATGCCTTCTTGTTATGACTTATTACTGTAAACTGCCTCTTTGCATATAATCCAAGGGGCTGTTTGGTTCGTTATTATAAGGGGTGGAAAACTAAGAAAACCCCTCCACGTCAGATTTTTAGCTCTCCACGTCAGCTTTTTTGTTTCCGTCCATTTCTTTGTGCCGCTTTGGTTCGCTCGAATGGAACAGGGAAAACTCTGCTGAAATCGCCGCCAACTAAGATTTTTTTCCCTCTCCGATTTCCTTCCCCAACCAAGTGAAATTGATGAAAACTCTGCCACGTCAGATTTTTTTCCTTCTCTGCTTTGTTTACAAAAGTTTTCCTTTTTTTTCTATGCGAACCAAACACAAGAAAAATAAATACATTGATTTCTCACCATTTTTTATGTGCGAACCAAAGCAAAACAATCTATTTCTTGGAAAAGTTTAAAAAACTCAAAACTTGTGTTTCTTTACATTGAATTGCATTTCTCTATATTAAGGAAACGAACAAAACAGCCCCCAAATGACATCATTTAAAACTAAAATACCAGAAAAAAGAATTGTTTAAATCCTTCCTTTTAATTTGGTTAGCACTTCATAACTGTAAACTGCATCATGGTAGTTGGATCCAAAGGGGTCAGATTATCTTAACTCTTAAAGTACTAGAAACGAAGAATTGTTTTAGTTATCTTTCTTAAAAAAATTCCTCCTATGTGGACTGATTTGATTGGTTTTCGCTTTCAGTTAAAAGTTCAGTGTGTGTAACCTTTCTACATCTTCTGACTTTTTTTCTAGCACATTTCATGCATATGGTTTTATGTGAATAACAATGTAAAAAACTTTCCATCAACGATATTAGTTGGATTGTAGTTTTAAAATAGAATTTTCTCTTTTCACAGTTCAGAAGATGATTTTAAACATAAAACTGTAACAATTAGCAAGAATTCTGGTAGCAGAAGCTGTAGAGTAGCAATCAATAACTAGTAAATATATTGTTAATAGTTCTCTGGTACCATAAATTGTACATCAATGTAACTTTTTAATCAATGTTTAAATCAATTACTTTGTTTAAAACTATGGATGTAGCAAATACATAGGTTATAATTTTGTCCCCACATAAGAAAAGACCGAGTCGCTAGCACAGAAATGACCAGCTATCTCGTGGTTCTAGCCAATCAGCTCTGCAGAAAATACCGTGTGAAACATTCTTTTTGCCCACACTAATTCACACGCATAACTATTTAGATGTCATTTAATTGAATTCATTCACATAAGCCCTGGAAGGGCTGTGGCTTGCATTAGGAGATTCAATGTCGAGCAGCATCTCTCGTAAGTCAATCATTGAAGGTGTTTAGGCACCTGATGAAATGTATGAGTGATGGTTTTCACTACATTCAATGCAGAATTTTGTTGTTTCGTCTTTGTTTTCAAAGACAGCATCTTCAGTTACTGTTGGTTTCATGTCTTATAACATTGTTGAGTCAGTATACGTTTTGTTCTTGTTTCTGTCGTGGACATAGTTCACCATTTCTCTTCAAACCGGATTTGATTTAAGTCGTCTACTCTTTTTTTCTGCAATTTATAACAACTTACGAATTGAGTTTTATTTCCTCAGGAAATTTCTGGAATGCCAACTACTTTAAAAAAGGCTCCTGTACAAGCAGCAGCTTCTCCCGACTCCATTGGCGAAGTATCATCCTCTGGTTCGTTGAAAGGAGAAAAATCTAGGAGCTCTTAATTATCTCATAGATCGGCTTGCACACTCAAGCCAAATAGAAAGACTCTATTTGCCTTGTTGACTTCCATCGACAGTGTATTATTACTGATACAGATGCGAATGAATGAAAATGTAATTCATGTTAGAACATTGTTCTATTGACTTTTAGTTGTATATATTGTATTATCAGAGAGATGTTATTGTGTGTTATTTGTCAGGTTGTTATATAACCCTGTGATTGGGTTTTGAGTGAATCTGTGACAAGATCATGTGCTTTCCATTCTCTCTGGTTTCGTTCGGATACCATGGTGTTTTCCTTGTTTTCATGCTGTTTTTGCCAAAAACAAAACATTATGTGTTTGGAAACCATGATGTGTTTTGAGCTAAATCATCCTCAAACTAAAAAAACAACACTTATTTTATAACACATTTTATGTGTTTAAGTTTAGTGTTTTGATTTTGAGTTCTAGGAGGTGTTAATATATTATCTAGCATAATATATTAAATATAATTAATATATAATTATTGCTGGTATGCTTGATAATGAATTAAATATAATTAATATTTAATAAAATATTAGTAATATTTATTAAATATAATTAATATATTAGTAATATTTATTAAATAATATAAAATATTTAATATATTAATATTTTAAATATAATTAATGTATTAGTAATATTTATTAAATAATATAAAATATATTAATAATTAAAATATCTTATATAATATTATAATAACATATTAAATACTAGTATTCAATACGTTGATAATGTATTATATAATTATATAGTTAAATTAATATAATAATAAACAATAATAAAATATAAATAAATTAAGAAAAAATAATAAAAAGGTTATTGATAACAAATAAGAATATAATAATGATATAATAATATACTATACTATATTATAATCACTATAGTATTATTAATTTTTAATAAACAATTTGTAATAAATTAATAATTATTAAATGTTATATAATAGTAACATATTTAATAACAAAAAAGCAATAGAATAATATATTATAATAATATATTATATAGCATAAATTATATAGTAAATGTACTATAATATAAAATTAATATATTACATAATAAATAATATAATATATTATTAATAAATTAATATTTATTAAATATAATTAATATATTTGTAATATTTATTAAATAATATAAAATATATTAATAATTAAAATATCTTATATAATAGTATAATAACATATTAAATACTAATATTCAATATGTTGATAATTTAAAATTTTTTTTTCGTATGATTAGTAATTATATTAAATTTAATATACATCATTAAACAGATAAATAAATATAAATACAATTAGAAAAATAATAAAAAGTTATATAACAAATAAGAATATACATAATGATCTGATAATATTATACTATAGTTATAATACATAGTATTCATTATTCTTTTTAATAACAATTTGTAATAGATTAATAATTATTAAATGTTATTACTAATAGTAACGATATATTTAATAAAAAAAAAAGGCAGTAGAATAATATATTATAATAATTAATTATATAGCATAAATTATATAGTAAATTGTACTATAATATAAAATTAATATATTACATAGTAATAAATAATATATTAGTTAATATTATTATTATAATAATATACATATTTAATGTCAAATAATTATTATACTAAATAATCTATTGCTGAAAACTAATGTAATAATTATATTATTAATTAATAATATTTATTTATATAATAAATTATCAATATACTATTAAAGTAATTATTAATAAACTCTAACATATTAGAAACTATAATATATTATATAATGTTAAAATATTTAAAATATATTAATTTATTAATAATATACTAGTAATAACATAATAATATTTTATTAATAATAATATAGTATTATATTAATGATAAAATAATACTATTTTAAAAAATTATATAATATATTGCAATAACAAATTGATATACGAAATAATTAAATATATTTTTTTTGAAAATAATATGTAATAATTATAATGTAATATAAAACACTAAAGTGAATATAATATTATATTGTATTATATTTACTATTATAATATATTTAATAGTAATATATAGTAGGTCGAACAAGTGTTTACCAAAAGCACACAACACTGTGTTTTCAAAACACTTTAGAGGGAAAACACGGCATCATTATGTTTTTTTTACAATAACACAACATGAAAAAGACCATGGTATCCAAATGAAATAAGGTTGTTAGAATTTTCCTAGCGTGTCTTGAAGATTTAAAAAAAAAGTTCCGCTTATTGAATCTTTCAGAGTGTGCTTATCAAATTTGTTTGTTGTGTTTATACTACAAAAAATATAACACTGATTCTATTTGCTTGTCTATTTTGGTGTAAATTACTTTTCACGTTGTAGGTTATTACAAAAGTTGGTGGGTCATCCTAGCCTTCTATCAATTCTCTAAGTTATAGTTTGGACCCTCAATGTTGCTAAACAGAAATGGAGAAATTACTATTTTTATGCCACCTTTTATTTGTTAATGAACGGTTATAACCTGTTGAGTAAAATGTAAAAGCTGAGGATAACACACAGTAGATGAGCAAGTATTAGATTTTGAAATGAAAGAATAGTCCTCTCCTTAATAATGGAAGGTATTATTAAAAATAATAGTCTCTTTATTAATATTTAATAGCAAAGAAGATCGAAATCAGTCTGATTCCTACCCGAGTGCGACATTCGAACTCGCCAACAGACCTCGTGAACGTAAAATACGCGAGCAAATGCTTCAGAAATAATTTCGTATTAATTTTCAAAGTTGAAAAATGAGAAGAGTTTAAAAAAAAATGAAAATCTGAAAAAGAAACAAGACTAAAAAAGACGATTACTAGCGTACGGCCCACTGGGTCTTGGGCTAAAGCCCAAAGCCCACAATTGACTTCCTCTCTTCTACTTCCCACGGAAAAAGAAACTTCCATAAAAAAAAAAAAAATTCCATCGCAAGAGCCCTAGTTTCCTTCTCACTCCCAAAACTGATGCCCCTCTCTAATTAAAAACAGGTATTCGATCTAATTTCTTTATGATTTCGTTATTATCAAATCAGATCGATGTGATCCGTGGTTATGTTTTTGTATTTTTTGGAGGAAAAAAAGAAACTAGCTTCATTTTATTTACTTGTTTTTTCACGTAGTAACGAGGGATTTAGAATCGCGCCTCTGGAAATGTCAGCTGCAAATGATGGGTCTTCTTCTCCTCGGTCTCAGGTGAGCTAACTGAATCCAAATTTTCTATAATATTGCAAGATTGGTGTATGAAAATTAGTGGGTGTTGAGGATTTTGCTCAAAATTAGTTGTCTCTAAATAAATTATTGTAAAAAATACAGTAGATATGAATATTAGGGCCTCGAAATACTTGAATGGACATAAATCGAATAACCTAAATTTAATGCGTTTGTTATCGAAAGACATATTGCCATGAGCTTAGAATGCTACTTAATCACAGTTTGATGATAATTTGAGATGATTCTTACTTGTGATGTCATTTAAAGCATCGCATTTGTTGTTTTGGAGATTTGCTAGATTCCAGTGTCGCAGATGGTGCATCAGATTGTCGTTGGATAGTGAAGCTAGCACCGTACATTGTCTTGTTTATATCAGTTTAAGATGAAATATTGTTTGATTATCAGTTGAGGTTAAATGAATTTGATGCTTATTTCTGTGATGACCTATAGTAGTTCGCTTGTTATGGCACTCATCTCAATTTTATGATATTTAAAACTGATTCTTGAACTTGATATATAATGCCAAAACTCTTCAAAGCATCAAA
>NC_033800.1:18248850-18252157 GCF_001876935.1 Asparagus officinalis
GTTTGATGTGTAGTTATCCTCTAATGTGTTCGGAGAGCTAGTCAATCTCATTGTTGTGCATATGGCTCGCAGGATATTGAAGCGAGGCCTGGACTGTTGTATTGTTTATATCAATCTGAGATATTGTACTGTGTAATTATCAGTTGAAGTTACTTAAATTTGATGCTTATTATTGTAGGGACCTGTAAAATGAGCTTAGTATGCCCACTTTTCTCCCAATTTTATGATATTCAAGATGATTCTTATACCTATATATGATGTCAAAGGCGTTCCAATTCATGTTCTTTTCTTGTTTCTCTTTGATGTACAGTTAGCCTCCAATGTTTTCGGGGAGTTACTCGATTCCATTATTGTGGATATGGCATCGGAGTGTCACAGGATAGCAAGGCTAGGCCTGGACCATTGTCTTGATAATGAAGAGGAGGAGATGAGGCTGTCCATGGAAGCACGGGCAGCAGATCCAAGTAGTAGTGAAGCAAGTAGCAAGAATGTGGAAGATATATTTGGTCAGACTCACCCTGCCATTGCCAGTGAGATTTTTGATTGCATGAATTGTGGGCGGCCAATTGTGGCTGGGAGGTTTGCTCCGCACTTAGAGAAGTGCATGGGCAAGGTAAGTTTCTTATGTTATGACTCTTACTGTCTGTTTTGAAATACTTCCGCCAAGTTCAGTATCCATATAAACTTGAAGGCTACTGATGAGAGTTCAATATGTAGAAACTTGGTTTTAAATTGCATTTCTTATGTCTGCTGACTATCTTGTTTGAAGAGTGTTCGGTGAGACAGCTGCAATTTATAATGTTTTAGTTAATTTTAGGTTGTTTGTTAATTTTTTTTGAGGTATTTGATTGAAAGGCTATGAAGTCTTATCTTCTCCTTATTTCCTTCTCTTTCTCTTCTCATAGGCTTTTGCTATATTTAAGGTAAATGTGAAACCCCCATCCCCCCACCCCCCTCAACACAGAAATGCCTTTTTTTGTAGGTAACGCTAAATTTTTTGAGATAACACCAAAATCCTGACGTCACATAAGACCAACAACTTTTGTCAGATAACCCAATCTAACCCAACTTTTTTTGCCGTTATGTGTCATTTGTCAGAATTTTTTTTGTTATCTCAAAATGGGCCAAACTTTTGGGAGGTGTAGAAATTTCCCTAAATTTAAAACAAAGTGAGAAGTAACCTTTATTGATACAAAAACAGAGTAAATAAGTTAGTCAAAAAGTTTAGGGGAACAATTTTCACCTCTTCCGCTGGCACTTCTTTTAAGTCACTATTTAAAATAAGTACAAGAAGGTTAAAAAGGAAAATGCATTTGCATCACTTCCTCGCTCCTTGGTATATTTTTCTGTTAATGCGAAGCACGTCGCTCGAACTGAGCCGATTTCTTCTCTGTTCAGGGTCGAAAGGCTCGTCAGAAGACTACGAGGAGCACAACTATGGCGCAGACCAGAAACTCTCGTGCCAGTCCTGTATCAGTCTATGCTCCCTATTCAAATACAACCGCTACAACTAGAACTCGCAATGGCTCCAGCAGTTCTGCTGCAGAGTATGCTAACAACTACACATTTGATGGCCCCTAAGATCTCCTGTCTATTATTACTTGCAGTGTAGTATGGCCAACTTTCTTCGCCTGTAAATTCTTTTTGGCGCCATGTTAAAGTTATATCAGCTTCTTGAGATTTTTAACAGGGGAAGTAAAATATGTTCAATGTGGTCATTGGGTGAGTAAATAGACATTTTCTACTGCATTGTCTTCTGATGAGGTCTTGTTCTTGAAAATGTCCTGAAAACAGCAAAAGGACGAAATGTTTAATGGGCCCATAAGATTTTTGACATTTTGATGATTTTTTTTTTCTCCATGTTAAAAACCAGTTTGCACTGTGAATATACTTTCTCGGCTACATGCATAGTTCATCTATCTCAAAATCTAGACAAATCGAATGTTCTACTAGAATATTTGCGTGCTATATTCTAGTAAAATTTACTATAAAATTAGGAGCTTTATTATCTTTTCTATATAGAAATTTAGTCGATTGTATAGAATTCAGCATAGCATATTATTGATGCAACATACTGATTGAAGATATCATATATATCATTCCAAAAGTGACGCCTGACAAAAGCGAGTGAAGGAGACGCGGACGAGCTCAAGAGTCTAAATCCTCTGATTATTCAAAATTCCGGATTCTTAGAAATTCCGACGACGTTGTTAGGTTTTTCAGATGACGTCATGGCGTATGATCGGAGGCGGAGAAGATCATCATTAACTCAGAGAGCAAGATGAGGGACTAGCCGATACGGTTGTATTTACATGTTCTTTTTTAAATTTCCCCTCACGATATCAGTCCCTTAAATTTCTTTAACTTTTGCAGAAAACCCCACTACTTTTTGGCAAAAATATACTAAACCCCCCAATAACTTTCAAAAATACCTTTTTATGTTTTTTTGTTCTAGTTTATGGGCGTTATTTGCAAAAATGCAGAAACTTAATTTGGGCTTTCTGCAAGGCCAAAAAGTTATTGGGAGCTTCGGTGTGATTTTGAAAGTTTTTAGAGATATATACTGCAAAATGCTGAATTTTTTTGGGGTTTAGTGTAATTTGCCCTACTTTCTAGTTAGCACCTCAAATGATTGAAATTGCCATTGTGTCCCTCAAACCCTTTTAGAGGTTTAAATTAGTCCCTCTAGTTGGGGAAGATTTCATTCAATTTAACCTTTTTATTGGTAATTTCTAGTTATCCTATTAACATTTTAGGTAAACGGCTTAGGGTTTCCCCCTATTTTTGGTGATTTGCTCGACGCGTTAAACCTAATTGATAGCGTTATGTTCAGCTTTGAAGTGAAATATCTTTTAAAAGATTCGTTAGTGGAACGGAAAGAGTCGGTAAATTAAAGAATGGTTACAGAGAGTCTAAGTCGGTAATTGATAGCGTTATGTCCCGCCAGTGTTTTCGACTAAATTAAGAGTCAAGACTCAAGAGTCTCTTTGATAAAAAAAAGAAAAAAGAAATAAAGAAAACAGCGCCTGCAGATGAGGGCTTAGGGGCTGTTTGGTTGTTGTTGGTAAAGTTGCGTATTTATGACACAACTTTATACTTTTAAAAGTTGTTGTCCACCTCATTAATTTTACTTTTATACTTTTCTTTGTTTGTTTTTTATTCCATTGGAATCATAAAACACTTGTTTGGTTTGCAAAATGAAACTTTAAGGAGCTGTTTGGATAGGTTTTTTTGGGTGGTAAAAAAGGAGAAAGCTGCCAAAAATGTCATCTTTTTGGCAGCTTTCCCCCAAAATCACCTTTTTAAT
>NC_033800.1:18252181-18299742 GCF_001876935.1 Asparagus officinalis
AATAGGTGATTTTGGGGGAAAGCTGCCAAAAACCTGACATTTTTGACAGCTTTCTCCATTTTTACCACCCAAAAAACAGGAACCAAACAGCCCCTAATTGTTTGTTTGAAAAGTGTAAAAAGTGGTCCCTATTCAAATAATCATATTGGTTGGAAATATTTTTTCCAGACTTTAATGTCAGCTTTCTCCTAAAATCATGTCTTTTTTTATGAAATCACTTTACAAGCCATATCAGCATATGAAATCACTTTACACTATTTTCACAACTACAAACAAACAATTGAAAGTGATGAAAGCTGACATTGGGACCCACTTTTTTACACTTTACATCCTTTTACATGGTAAAAACATACAACCAAACGGGCCCTTAGGATTTCACGACTCCGAATTTGTTCCCAAATTCCGTCTGCGATCTTGGACAAGGCAACCGACTCAAGCAGTAATTAGATGTACAAAAGAAAAGGAGCCCTTGCTTCATTTGGGTTTGCCTCTAAATTTTTAGAAATTGCTAATGACTTTTTTTTTCTTTTTAGGTGAAAACTGTTAATGAATTGTTATTTATTGAAATTCTGTAACTAGATAACGTATAACATTTGCTCAAGATATATAGGCTACTAAAATGATCAAAAATATTAATGTTGTTTTTTCATAGAATTGGAAATTCAATATTAAAACATGCATGGTTAGCATCCCGGAGTTCAAATATATAGAGATGATTTCCCGCCTTTTCTATCTTAGGTGAAATTATCTAGTAAGAATTTGAATTTCTTTATTATCTAAATAAGCACGCGATAATAAATAATTCTTTTATTAGTCATACATAAGGTTTTTCACCTTTTTTCCTAGAAAACCATTTGACCAATTATATGCTGGAATAGCAATCATGCCCTTGAACATCCAACATAAATTATGTAATATTAATGGATTTAATTGTTGCACATATATTTTGAGTATTATTTCTCTAACTATTATAGCATTCTTAGAAATTGTTTTGTTAAATCATGCATTGTGATATATCACTTGTTTTGAGATGTGATCTAACTTAGAAATTTCTTAAACTTGTGCTTAACCTATAATTAGTAAATGATAACTTTGTTATAACATGTTATTATCCATGACATCGGCATGTGAGATGTGGTGGTGGGTCTTAACCATCGGGAATGAAGATTCTCCGAATGTATGTCATAAGCACACATTGTGATGTGTGTAGCACTAGATCACATTTAAATTTTCTAGGAGGAGTCACATAAAAGATAAAAAATTCAAATTATTACATGGTCCACTTGACTTGATAATATTGTCATCTTTGATTTGATGTGATGGTTAAGCTTGTTTAGCAAGCGCTACACAACCTGAAACGTTGGATTACTAAATTTCTTTTAGGGAAATGATGGATATCTAGATAAGATCCAATATGCTCATTATGATGAGTTAATTTATTATAAACTCTCACGAAGTTATTGAATTCCTTCTCGTAGGTAGTTTTAAAAAATATTTTGTTTTAAATTTATTTTCTTATAAAAATAAAATATTTTGATGTTTCAAAATGATTTCTATTTATGTTTATGGGAATTGCAATTAGGCATGAGAAAATAGGTGAATTGACATGCTCAAAAGAGTTACCTAAAATAAATGATACTGGAGGGAAGTGAATGCAAGGTATTATTTATAAATAATTAATCTTATTTTATGGAAAATCTTTTATAAACAATGTTATACCCTAGAGGGGGGGGGGGGGTTGATTAGGGTCTTATGCTAATCTAGTCCGATTATATGCCAATAAAAACTAATTAACAAGTTATCCTAGCAAGTATGAAATATAACAACTATATAAGCTAGGATAAGCAATATGAATAATGAGATATATCCTATATGATGAATATATATATGCAAGGATATATAAACTAACACAAGATGATATATCCTATCAAAGAGATATACAATATGATATATGTATATGCAAGGATATAAAACTAACACAAGGGGTAAACAATATGAACTAAATAGTGGATCATATAAATAATGAGTTATGGAAAATGGCGATATAAGATATGAACATAAATATAAATGAACGTCAAAGCACACTCAAACACACTATATGATCACGGAGTTCGGACCTTCCGTCCTACGTCTCCGCTCCCCACTCTTGGGGAGAATCCACTATCACAACCGGGTTTTCTACGCTCACCCGAATAACGTTTACACCTCATAGTATCAGTTTTCAACGCTCACCGAACAACGTCACTCCTCACAATCGGTTTTCTAGTTCACCGAAAACTTTACAACACACTCGGTTTTCTAGCTCACCGAAAACCTACAACACTCACAATGTAATAAATATAATTTTGTTCTCTACAATAGATGAGAACTCAATCAAGCACAACTCAATGTTACAATCTCTCACAACCCTAATATACTATGTATGCAAATACAATAAGCTCATGTGGGTGTGTGTAACAATGAGATTCAATAAGTCAAAACTAAACTCAATTTAAAATCTAGCATATAGAAATTTATGAATAAAATAATAAATAGCTAGAAATAGAGTTTAGAGATTCTTCTCTGAAAACACAAAGAGAGGATGATGAAATGTTGAAGATGAACTATTCAATAGTTGATGTAAACTCCTCTTTGTAACAGAAAACCCAAAACAAACTTAAACCAAAACTAAACAAGCTTAAACCCTTATTTAAAACCTTGTTTAAAAACTTCTTGGATTACTTGAAAGAGAACAGCAACGGGGTATTTATGCTCATTCAAAATCTCAGCCAAAACCCATAAGTAAAAGTCCAAAAAGTCCCAGAAAAAATCAGATCAGAAAATAGCCGTTAGGGAACCAACGGTCACATTGGCAGAGTGGCGGTCAACCGGAAATTCTCGCGGTCGATCGCGATCCTGGTTCCAAACGGAGAAAACGCATAGAGACTTATTCGGTCGACCGGTGCGGTCGACCGATGGAAATTTCGAGCTCTCGGTCGACCGCACCGGTTGACCGACAAACTCTCTGCTACTGATACACAGTAAAACAGGTTTTTAAAAGCTGGTTTTTGAGACTTTGGAAAATTGTTAAAAATAACAAATGAAGTCCAAAAATAATAAAACTTTGGGAAATGTATATAAACATGTAAATGAACATGTTACAAAAAGAATTTTCCAAATTGCATTTCTCATTTGTGAAAAATCATCATTTTGCAAAATAGTGCAAAACACGAAAATGTAAACATGTGAATTTTAATATTTTGGCTAAACCATGTTTTAAAACTTTGCACAATGATTTTGTAGACTTAATAAAATATGTATATGATTATTGTTAAGTCCAAAAACTAAGAATACAGAATTTTTACAAAATTGCATATTCTATGCAGTGATTTCAAAAACACAATAGTAAATATGAAATATATGATTTCATATTTATAAACATGAAAACTCAAAAACACATGTATGTATATATATAACTATATATATGCATAGAAACCAAAACTGATGTATATATATATAACTATATATATATACGAAGAAACCAATAAATGTGTGTGTATATGATATTGAGCTTAGAGTATTAAACACACATAATATAAAAGCTAAACTAGATTACCCAAGCTAGATCTTGATCTTCATTGTAGCTCAACTTGGTACACGTTGCAAATAAAGCTAAACTTGGATCTTGAACTTGAATTTGCATAGCTTCAACCACTATTCCACCAACATCCATTTGATATGATCGTTATGGCGCAATCCATCCATCCTCCAACTACGTTGTTTGTCTATAATAAATAAGAAAACACAAATACTAGACAAACAACATTAGTGGTAAATTGTTTGTTAAACATCATCAAAACAAGAAGGCCAACAATCTCCCCCTTTTTGATGATGACAAACAATTTACAAAAAGAGATATATGCATGAAGGAAATGAATATATAATTTATAATTCACATGCATATAAACAAGAAAGAATATACTCACAATATTTCTCCCCCTTTGACAACATCAAAAAGGGGACAAAGGTATGAAGAGAGCGAAAGCTCCCCCTATCAATATGCATGGGTGAGTATAACACATAGAAAGATATAGGAATTACTCCCCCTATCAAAATGCCATATAGAATATATGAAATGATTGTTAAGGCATACATATGTGAGAAAGCATAGATTAAAACATGCTAAACATAACTCACTTACAAAAAAGATAATGAGAACACATATAAATATGTTAATATAAAAGAAGTGTCTCATTAACACAAATATAAAAACCATGTATAAAATAGATATATGAAATCAAAAGAAAAAGAGCATGAGAATCATGCAAAAAAATTTCAAATCAAAACAAATCAACCAAAAGAAATCATAAATCAAGGTTTATATCCAAAAACAATATTTGATCAATAAATAGAACTATCTTTGTAGAACTTGATCAAACCACATATAGAATGTATTATAAGGCACACATAGATGATCCATAAGCACAAACACATAATTATCATCATATAAGTGAAGTATAATGAATTCAAAGAAACAAATCAAAACACGATTTTTAACAAAAGAATTTCAAGAGAGACAACAATATATCAAGCTCTTACGCTTGTTCCAACCCATATAATCATTCTAGCATCCGGTAAACATAATTTGGGAATAAACACTCAATAAATCTGGGGGGTTATATAAATACAAACCTCTCATCAAAACAAAATTAATAATCATGAAAAAAAAGAATTTGATCAAAGAAAAATTGTTTTCATAACCAAAAGATTTTAAAACATAATTTTCAAAACCAAGAAAAGAAAAAAGAAAAACACTAAAGTACTTGGTTTTAAAATCAAATTTGTTTTGGTACCCAAGAATTCTTGGTACCAAGAAATTTAGGGACATGACCCCTATCTTTTAAGCTCAAAACCCTACGGTTATGAACCCTCTTGGGCATATGTGGTACACGGGATCGGTCATAGCAATAATCACTCAAATGACCCTTTCGATTGCAATACGTGCAATGAAAGAGATCCATTTGTTTTTGTGGACCATTAGCTCGTGCACGGGAAACATTATCAAAACAAAACTTTCCTAAGTGGCCATATCTACCACAAACATCACATTTAAAAATATGTGGTCTATTAGAAGCATTTGGCAAATGAGATTCCTTTTTCAAATCAAAACAATATTCAGCCAAATGATCAAAACGACCACAATGATCACATCTATACACATGAGCATGCTTATGATGAACAATGGGTGCATGTGTGTGTACATGTGATGAAGAAGCTACAAGAGATGCATAAGGAGCATTAACATTTTTATATTTGTGTGCATCATAGCAAAATTTAGCTAGATGACCTTTACGACCACAAATTGAACACTTATAAACTTTGCTATATATGTGTGCATGATGAGTAGATGATGACTTAGACTTGGCACACATATCCATAAGCCTCTTATGATTATCAAAGCATATTTTCAAAGTTGAATCTAAAGATGAAATGCATTTTTTCTTAAGATTCAAATCTTCATTTTTAGGCACATATGCATTTTTAGAAGTAGAACATAAATAGTCATTTATAAAAGAAGCAGTATCATTTTGTATGTTCTTTACTTCTAACATACCATTATCTCTTTCATGAGTTAACTTAGCAAAGTTTGAAAGCAAAGAATCATGATCCAATTTTAATTTTTCATTGTTTTCTTTAAGGATCATATTTTCATTAGAAATAGTATCAAACTTCTTGCTTTGTAAATTAATAAAATCATTTTATAATTTGTTAAAGGCATGCAATAATTTTTCACTAGCACAAGCAAGTTCATCATTAGGTAAATCATTAATAGATTCGAACTCGCAAACCTCACTAGGGCTATCGCCTAGTGCTCGTGTGCATGAAGCTCCTTTAGAACTTGAAGCGGTATCCTCCAAAGCTTGTCGGATCGCCTCCAAGTCTTCTTGATGCGCTTCTATAAATTTCCATAATGTATAAATGCATTTAATAAAAATTCTAATATAAGCTTGTTCATAATAAATATCTTTTTATCATGTTTGCTCCACTTGGATTTCTCCAACGTGGGCACAATATAAGCACAATCAATGATTTCCCATAAATCAATATTTTTAGATTGAATAAATAATTTAAATCTAAAACACCATTGAGCATAAGGGAAAACATTGAATTTAGGAGCAGCACTAGAATCATAGCCTAAACAAGATGCATCATTCATATCCATCATTTGTAAAAATATGCAAGCAAGATACAAATACAATCAAAACAAGATTAGCATAAAATATAATTTGGATCTTTAACTCAAGGCGATTAGACCTTAAATCAAAGAGCACCAAGCTCTGATACCAATTGTTAGACCCTAGAGGGGGGTGTAGGCGTTAAAAAATGCTCACAGATATCCAAATACCACTCAAGGCAGGCCGCTCTCTTAATCAGAAGGGAATGATTCAAAGGAAGCGAAACAACATGGAAGAACATGTAAACACCAACAAACAACGCTTGGTGTCGCGGCTCAGGCGCGGCAGCTTATGGTGCCGCGGTCATGGCGCGGCAGCATGTGGTGCCGCGGCTAAGGCGCGGCTGCATATTGTGCCGCGGCTAAGGCGCGACAACCTAAAGTGCCGCGGCCATTAAAGGGCGTGCTACAGCAGTTATAATGCAGTTATCTGATGATTATTTAAACTCCACGTGGCGGCGTATCAGAAATAGAACGTGTGCTGACATGGAAAAGCAGTTAAACCACGAAAAAGGTGGTTAAAGGTCGTGGGAGAACTGTTTCAAACACGTATGAACGTGGGTGTAACTGCCCCTTTAGCCGCGGCAGTGTCGACTGCCGCGCCCTTTAGCCGCGGCAGTGTCGACTGCCGCGCTCTTTGGCCGCGACAGTGTCGACTGTCGCGCCCTTTAGCCGCGACAGCATCAGCTGCCGCGCCTAAAGAGACAGTTATTGACCGGCTATTTCTTCAGTTATCGTCTAAGGAGGCTATAAATACCCCCCTATGGCCATCATTGACAGGGGCTGAGCATTTCCAGAGCAGATTAGAGCAGAGAGCCTTGAGTTTTGGTGAATTAGAGCAAGAGAGAGAGTCTTCCTTCTTCACAAACATCCTCAAGAAGCTTCTAGCGAGTCCTAGAGATCTAAGCTCAGACTTGATCTTTGGAAGAGTGAACATCTTACATCGATAAGATATTCGCTTCAAATTCTTACTTCGATAAACGAAGGAAGAATCATTAAACCCCTCACGGTTCAATCAGAATCTGTGATTTGGTGGTCCACGAGTCAAAGCGCTCCCGGCACAGGCAAAGATCCCACGCAAGCAGCGATCCAAACAACGGTCCTGCGTTTGTTTCTCAAGAGTTGTAATTTTCCTTTTGTTGTGTAAAAGAAGTCTTATAAAAAGACTATCTCTTTTGAATTTGTTGTAATCGACCGAAGATATAATGAATTCCACAACGAAACCAACTTTTGACGCAAACAAGCTGGCGACCACAGTGGGAGCCAACGGTCTCGCTGCCGAGACCGTCGTGTCGCAGCCGATCAAGATTCCAGTTGAATCCATGGTCGAATACGAATTCGACCAAACCAAGTTTGAGGAATATCTCTCATCATCCTCTTCAAGATCTTCATTATCTCGCAAGTACAAGAGGATCTCACAATTGAGGAAGACTTACATGCCAAAGAAGGCACAAAATGAAGACTCTCGCCTGATTGTTGCTGAGGATTTTACTCGCAACACCTCTACTCACAATGACTCTTATCTAGTTAAAGAGTCATCGAATCAAAGCCCAGCGGCACTGACGAAGAGGGCTCGTCAGAGACAACGTCAGCGCCGCGCTCGTCAAATAGCTAAGGCCTTGGAACAAACCGACGGGGTTCGTTATCACGCGGACCTAAAGTCGAGGAGACATCGAGTGGTTCAGTTGTCTCAACGACCAATCACTCATGTCTCTGCTAAACTCACGATGGAGGAATGGACTATTGTCAAAAAGACTCGTTCGACCCTCAAAGAACGTATACAAAAACGTCGTGCAAAAGCTGCTAATGCCCATGCTCTCTCACAACAAAGACGAGAAAAGAGAAAGGAAATGGTGACCAAAGAATCACCAAAACTTCGTCAAGTTTGGATTCCAAAGTCTGGACTTATGCAAAATCAGCATTCGGAGCCCGTTAAGACTCCATACCCACAAGGGGGTGGTTCTAAACGTGCGACTCCCGACATAACCTTGGATCGCTTAAAGACAAAAATAAATTGTCCTGAGAATGCCAACAAGGTTTTATACTCCCAGAAGAAGACGCATTCACCAAATGATATCGTCATACCTGGGAGATCATACCAACAGACGATACGATTTTTTGGCAATCATACCGATGAATCGTATTATCAAGTTGGGGTTGTGAATAATTTTCGAAAGAGAGTTATTCGAGAGATAAACTCTCGTTGTTCCTGTGCACGACTCGTCAAAACAGCATTATCAGAATGTGACTGTTTCAAACGAGAAATCATCCCACGAAAAGTCTCTGCATTATCAAAGCCTAAGCTGAGACATTTCCGCAAAAGAAAATCAGCTGCCCAAAATGATGAATTCCCTGAAGTCACCATCAACGTAGCTGATAGAAGAAAGTCTAAACAGCATTCAAGTGACTCAAATCCCGACTTTTCCCCGAAAGGAAAAGTCAATCCAAGAATTGCTCAAAGGATGTCTCGACTCCAATTAGGAGCTATCAGACGCAGAGACTACAAGAGAATGCAAGAAGGAATGTCCTCGGAGGATGAATTCTCGGACACTTATTCTGCAATCGCTTCTGATGATACAATGTCTAGCACAGGACAAATCAGAGAAGTATTCACAATCACTGCTGATCAGTTCACTCAAATACTTCAGGAAGCTCTAGCCAAACAACGTGAAGAAATTAGAGCTGAAGTGAAGACAGAAATGAAGTTGGCTATCCAACAAATGAGAGAACTGTTAACTCAACAGCCTCAACCTCCTGAGTCCAATCAGCGACTTGAATCCAGCCACCACACTCGGAATGTTGTAGAGGACAGTGATCCAGAGGTGGATGAAGTCATTATGGCTGATACACCTCCCAATGACAATAACGCTGGGGGTGGTTTAACGGATCCTCCCAATAACGATATTGGGGGTGGTTCAATAGCACCTCTCACTGGGGGTGGTCCAATTATCTTTACTCGACATCATTCAGAAAGAAATGAAGACGATGACGGGAAAATGCAAAAACTTGAAGACAAAATCAATGCTTTGATGACGGCTCAAGAAGTTAAGAAGACGGGTATTCCATGTCCTTATCCGAGGGAATGGGATTCAATACCATACCCGACCAAATTCAATCTGATTAACTTCACACCGTTTGAAGGGAAGAGTTCGCCGATTCAACACTTGATTTATTTCAAGTCTCATTTGGGCATAATCTCTGGAAACGAGGCCTTAATGATCCGGTCATTCGTTGGCACCCTTCGTGGGCCCGCCTTCGATTGGTACCGACGGCTCAAGCCAGGGAGCATCAATTGCTGGGATGACATGGAAAGTTTGTTCCTCAGCAACTTCTTCGATGATGACACCGAAGTGTCAATCGGAACTCTTTTGGATGAGAAGCAAAAAGACGGAGAGTCAGTCGACAATTTTGTCAAGCGTTTCCGTAACATGGCGATGAATTGCAGAGATCCTATTACAGAGGAGTTCATCCTGCAAACATGCCACAATAACCTCTCCATCGATGTCCTGGAAGCTCTGGGGGTCGTGCCATCCACAACTTGGAAGGAGTTAAAATCTCGGGGTGAACAAGCTGAGCACTTTCTTAGCGGATCTACGGGTTCGGCGTTGGCGTCGTCGGAGGTGGATGATGGCGAGGTGGCAGGGGGTGGAGGAGCTCGGATCTGGGTTGTTTGATGGTGAGAGAGAGGAAGAGAGAGGGCTGGTTCAAGCTTTTGGGAAATGGAGAGAGAGAGAGGAGAACGTGAGAGGATTGGCTTTTAGTGGTTCAAGCTTTTGGGAAATGGAGAAGCATTAATTACTTCTCTTTAGTGGGCTGTTTATTTTACCTTATTACCCTTATGCAGCTTTAATCTCAGCCATTGGATGAATCTAGATCCAATGGAGAGGAGAGGTTTTTAGTTTTTAGGATAGTGAGGTTTGTATTTGAACCTCTCCCTATATATATATGTAGGCGTCAAAAAATGCTTACAGACATTCAAACACCACTCAAGACGATATAGAAGAACAATATACACGTCATCAAGCAACATATGGCGGCGCGGCAGGACATGGTGCCGCGGCTATGGCGCGGCAGACCAAGGTGCCGCGGCTAAGGCGCGGCAGACCAAGGTGCCGCGGCTAAGGCGCGGCAGCCTATGGTGTCGCGGCTTAACCGCTGCAACCTATGGTGCCGCGGCAGTTAAAGCAGGATGCTACAGCAGTTATAATACAGTTATCTGATGATTATTTAAAGTCCACGTGGCGGAGTATCAGAAATAGAACGTGTGCTGATGTGGAAAAGCAGTTAAACCACGAAAAAGGTGGTTAAAGGTCGTGGGAGAACTGTTTCAAACACGTATGAACGTGGGTGTAACTGCCCCTTTAGCCGCGGCAGTGTCGACTGCCGCGCTCTTTGGCCGCGACAGTGTCAACTGTCGCGCCCTTTAGCCGCGACATCATCAGCTGCCGCGCCTAAAGAGACAGTTATTGACCAGCTATTTCTTCAGTTATCGTCTAAGGAGGCTATAAATACCCCCCTATAGCCATCATTGACAGGGGCTGAGCATTTTCCAGAGAGATTAGAGCAGAGAGCCTTGAGTTTTGGTGAATTAGAGCAAGAGAGAGAGTCTTCCTTCTTCACAAACATCCTCAAGAAGCTTCTAGCGAGTCCTAGAGATCTAAGCTCAGACTTGATCTTTGGAAGAGTGAACATCTTACATCGATAAGATATTCGCTTCAAATTCTTACTTCGATAAACGAAGGAAGAATCATTAAACCCCTCACGGTTCAATCAGAATCTGTGCTTCGGTGGTCCACGAACTAAAGCGTTCCCGGCACAGGCAAAGATCCCACGCAAGCAGCGATCCAAATAACGGTCCTGCGTTTGTTTCTCAAGAGTTGTAATTTTCCTTTTGTTGTGTAAAAGAAGTCTTATAAAAAGACTATTTCTTTTGAATTTATTGTAATCGACCGAAGATATAATGAATTCCACAACGAAACCAACTTTTGACGCAAACAGGGGGGGGGGTGTGATTAGGGTCTTATGCTAATCTAATCCGATTATATGCCAATAAAAACTAATTAACAAGTTATCCTAGCAAGTATGAAATATAACAACTATATAAGCTAGGATAAGCAATATGAACAATGAGATATATCCTATATGATGAATATATATATGCAAGGATATATAAACTAACACAAGATGATATATCCTATCAAAGAGATATACAATATGATATATGTATATGCAAGGATATAAAACTAACACAAGGGGTAAACAATATGAACTAAATAGTGGATCATATAAATAATGAGCTATGGACAATGGCGATATAAGATATGAACATAAATATAAATGAACGCCAAAGCACACTCAAACACACTATATTATCACGGAGTTCGGACCTTCCGTCCTACATCTCCGCTCCCCACTCCCGGGGAGAATCCACTATCACAATCGGGTTTTCTACGCTCACCCGAATAACGTTTACACCTCACAGTGTCGGTTTTTAACGCTTACCGAACAACGTCACTCATCACAATCGGTTTTCTAGTTCACCGAAAACTTCACAACAAACTCGGTTTTCTAGCTCACCAAAAACCTACAACACTCACAATGTAACAAATATAAATTTGTTCTCTACAATAGATGAGAACTCAATTAAGCATAACTCAATGTTACAATATCTCATAACCCTAATATACTATGTATGCAAATACAATAAGCTCATGTGGGTGTGTGTAACAATGAGATTCAATAAGTCAAAACTAAACTCAATTTAAAATCTAGCATATAGAAATTTATGAATAAAACAATAAATAGCTAGAAATAGAGTTTAGAGATTCTTCTCTGAAAATACAAAGAGAGGATGATGAAATGTTGAAGATGAACTCTTCAATAGTTGATGTAAACTCCTCTTTGTAACAGCAAACCCAAAACAAACTTAAACCAAAACTAAACAAGCTTAAACCCTTGTTTAAAACCTTGTTTAAAAACTTCTTGGATTACTTGAAAGAGAACAACAATGTGGTATTTATGCCCATTCAAAATTTCAGCCAAAACCCCTAAGTAAAAGTCCAAAAAGTCCCAGAAAAAATCAGATCAGAAAATAGCCGTTAGGGAACCAACGGTCACATTGGCAGAGCGGCGGTCGACCGGAAATTCTCGCGGTCAACCGCGATCCTGGTTCCAAACGGAGAAAATGCACAGAGACTTATTCGGTCGACCGGTGCGGTCGACTGATGGAAATTTCGAGCTCTCGGTCGACCGCACCGGTCGACCGACAAACTCTCAGCTGCCCACTGCCGACTGAACATATGAGCGATCGACCGAAATCTGATACACAGTAAAACAGGTTTTTAAAAGCTGATTTTTAAGACTTTGAAAAATTGTTAAAAATAACAAATGAAGTCAAAAAATAATAAAACTTTGGGAAATGTATATAAACATGTAAATGAACATGTTACAAAAAGAATTTTCCAAATTGCATTTCCCATTTGTGAAAAATCATCATTTTGCAAAATAGTTCAAAACACGAAAATGTAAACATGTGAATTTTGATATTTTGGCTAAACCATATTTTGAAACTTTACACAATAATTTTGTAGACTTAATAAAATATGTATATGATTATTGTTAAGTCCAAAAACTAAGAATACAGAATTTTTATAAAATTGCATATTCTATGTAGTGATTTCAAAAACACAATAGTAAATATAAAATATATGATTTCATATTTATAAACATGAAAACTCAAAAACTATGTATGTATATATATAACTATATATATGCATAGAAACCAAAACTTATGTATATATATATATATATATATACGAAGAAACCAATAAATGTGTGTGTATATGATATTGAGCTTAGAGTATTAAACACACATAATATAAAATCTAAACTAGATTACCCAAGCTAGATCTTGATCTTCATTGTAGCTCAACTTGGTACACGTTGCGGATGAAGCTAAACTTGGATCTTGAACTTGAATTTGCATAGCTTCAACCACTATTCCACCAACCTCTATTTGATATGATCGTTATGGCGCAATCAATCTATCCTCCAACTACATTGTTTGTCTATAATAAATAAGAAAATACAAATACTAGATAAACAACATTAGTGGTAAATTGTTTGTTAAACATCATCAAAATAAGAAGGCCAACAAACAGTTGGTCAGATAGGGATTTGATTATTAAATTAAAATTATGAATTTGATTAATAATTGATTCTTGATATAGAACCAAATTGGTCTCACTAATGCCATTAGAAGAAGTATACATGTGATACAATTCTATTTCTATATTTAATTGTTATGAAAAGAGTATTCTATCTTTAATTGTCATGGAAAAAATATTCTATCTTTAATTGTTATAGAAAAGAGTTTTGAACAATCAAGAATTGTTTAAAATTAAAATCTATAAGGCAAATCTAATTCTACATATAAGGTTCACGTGTAGCCTTATGAGAATAAGAGATCGAATAACAGAAGAGAAATAGAAAATGTATCTCTTAATATTGCTCCTCTTTGATGACATGTGAATTTCAATTGGACGCTTTCTTGGTGACAAGTGTATTTCAATTGGAGGCTTTTTCTCTTAAGAGAGCTATTTCTGATTGATCTTGGGATAGATAATTGAAGAAATTCGGGAAGCGTTTTAGGTATTCTTCTAATTTTTGATTAGTTTTTGCTTAATTTTGATTAATAGTCATGATATGTATATTCTACTTCGTTGTATGCCATGTTTCCAACACTATAGTCATCTTGATAGTGTTAAAATTAGGTCGTGAACTTAAATGAAATGAGGGTTCCATTCATATTTTTATCCCTACGATTTAAGATGAGACGTGTTTATCAGCATGTTTGACAACTTTAGATTACGACTTATTTGACAACTTTAGATTACGACCCACTTAACTTATAATTTATAAATAAATTATAAGCCAAGTGAATTATAAGCCTAAATATTTTAGTAAATTTAATGGTTATAATCCATTTTTAATAATTGCATGTTTGACAAATATGTGACTTATTTGTCATCATTTGTGTTCTAGCACATATCTCAAAAGCAAATTTATTAATAAATTCATGTCTCAGATTTTTTTTTCTCTAAGTGCCTTTTCAATTAATAGTACTTGGTAATATGCATCTTGAAAATGAGTTTTCTTGTCAATGAAAGAATTTTTATTCATCACCAAATATGAATGATATAGCACATCAAATGCTCAGATAGGATCCGAGAGTACAAAAATCATCCAAAAGAACATCTCTAAGTCAAAAAACCACCAAGCAAAGAGAAAATCACATTCTGATTTTTCATGCTAAGGGATCATTGGGGATGATTATCCAAATATTAGTCTTCATCTCTCTAACCAGCTGCGATGTGCTCCTGTTTTTTTGCTGGAAAATTCTAGCATTGTGTTCCCTCCAAATGTTATAGATAGTTGCTGTCAGTGCTAAGCTTTTGAGTTGTTGCTTAAGTCCCTTCCCCCGCAATCTGACAGTGAACCAATATAATACATGATTCCAATGATAGGAACGCCAATTAAAGCTCATCCAATCCATGATTCTGTTCCATACTTCACAGGAAAATACACACTCGAAAAACAAGTGATTCCTGGATTCACTACTTGCACTAACACATAGGCTACATAGGTTAGAATTGATTATACCTCTCCTAAGTAGTTTGTCTTTGATAAGAAGTCTGTCTTGAAAGGCTAACCAGCTTATGAATCAATATTTAAGGAGATTTAATCTTCCCCAAACAACTTTGGACCATTGCACATTATTGGATGAATGTAAGAGCGCATTATACAGAGCATAAATTCCGAGCTTTGAATTTTTACAGCATGTATTGATCAGCATCTTTAGGTTATTCACACCACTACAAAAAGCCATTGCTTTATCCCTTGTTCTAATCAATTGCTTCCACATCTAGGAGTCCCCAGGCTTTGCAACCACTTGCCAAATATCAGAATGTTTTAAGTAATTTTCATGAATCCACTTAATCCATAGAGATTCCTTGTTGATATAAATGTGCCAGATGCATTTGATAGCTGAAGCAACATTCCAATTGAGGGTAGAAAAAAATCCCCAGACCCCCTTGATCCTTGCCCATGCACACACTCTCCCACGAGACAATAGATGATTTGAATGTTTGATTAGATTTACCCCACAGGAACTTTCTGCAAAGCTCATCAATTTTTTTCAGCACACTAACAGGCAATATATAGTTTGAAGTCCAAAATATTTGAACTCCAAGAATCACACTCTTGATGACCTGCAGTCTACCAGCATAGGAAAGATTTCTATGCTTTAACCAGTTTTGAAACTGCCCAGTTATCCTTGTAAAGAGGGGATTGCAGTCCATGAATGACAATCTTTTAGATATTAGAGGGACCCCTAGATACCTAATCGCCAATGCACCGGGTGAGAAGCCCAGAAGATTATGAAGAGAGATTTTAGTATTGTCATCAACACCACCATAGTAGATAGAGCTCTTCTCATCTTGAAAATGAGAGTTGTTGGATGTAACTAATGGTCGAGTCATTAGTTTTTTTAATGGAGTCATTAGTTTAAGATGAAGAAAACTTTGGCATTATTGTGAATTTTGTCAATTTGCTATGCTAAAAAAAGTTGAAAACACACTTTATTACTGACATTCTTGATCATTAATTTGTTGTGGTTCATCACGCAAGTCAAAGTTACAATTGTGAGGGGATGCCATATGCAGCAGGCAGACAACCATCATCTATCAATGCCTATATACAAAAGCATATTTATGTGCACATCCAAAACATAAGGGTAAATTAATTTCATAAACCCCACAAAACTGACAAAGTGCCCTGAATTTAGTTCTTCTCACTTAATCTCCACAAGAAATTCCACAAAATCCTCCAAAATCCGAGGATTCACTGATAACCCCAAAACTTTAACACTTCTCGCCAATTCCTCCAAAAAGGAAACAGAAGAGGAGAAAGATAATCCCCATATAAGACAAGATAAGCTAAGTTATCAAGTTAATATTTAATTTTCTGTAATTCTTTTTAACTAATTTGGTATTAATTAAAAGTTTCTTTGGTGACCATTTTTGGTGTTAAAGGTCCAGTCATTCTGCAATTAGGTATTTTTCTTTGTTCTCGCTGAAATTTTAGGAAATTTATTATTAATTATGAACACATTTACAAAATACTATATTTTTATTCAATTGAACTAGAAATTTGAAACGTGTAAACACATGTGATAGCATTTTTTTTTTGCATTTTTAAATATAAAAAATAATCTTACCTTATTTATATTGAATGCGTGACTTTATAGTGGATGTAGAGAGGCTGATGATTAGATGATTTACTATGAGAAATTATCTATTTATCATTATAATTTGAGCTTGATATTTTTTTACTAATTTTCCTTATATATTAATTACCATATAATAGTATGGATATATGTCAAGAAACTTGACACTTTTATTTAAATATATCTACCTTTACAAAAAAATTATCACTTTCTATTTGTATCATTTATAACCAAAATGTAATGGTTATGTGGGTCCAATATTATTTTTCAAGTCATTGAATAGTCTAGAATATTCTTAAAGAAAGAGAAAAGCAAGAGAAAGAGAGGAAAAAAAGAGATTTTTTTTATAAGATACCCTTTTCCCCTTTAAAATTACAATGGAAAATGAGGACATATCCAACACTCTTCCAAATTTTGGACTACCCCAACTTGCTTTTTATATAATAGTATAGATATCAATAATCATCCTACCAACCATCTACATCTTCAAGAGAAGTCAAGAAATCTACAATCATATTTATGTCACATCATATAAATTCAGCTACATCGGTTAAACAAAGTTACATTAGCGTGTTGTTAATCAAGTTGGCATTAATAATCAGGGATCTGGTAGATCTGAAGTAAATTTTTCTTCTACTGCGGCTAATTCTATCATTAATGAGGCTCAACACAACATTAATGTTCCTTTGATTTCAGTTCCAGTCGGAAATCAAGAATGCTATCATTAATGAGGCTCAACACAACATTAATGTTCCTTTGATTTCAGTTCCAGTCGGAAATCAAGAATGCATTAATGATCAGGAATCTGTTAGATCTGAATCTAATACAGCTGCAAATCCTTCCGTGAATACCAAAAAAAGCTGGGTTAGTTTTTTTTGTAGATAACAGAAAACAAGGATGTGGTTTGAACTTGAACTATTTTCCTCCTGTTTCTAATAATGTGGTATCTTTTAATGAAGATGAGTGGTCTGAGGGTATATCTATTTGGCAATGTTCTCTGGTTGGGCAAGTGTTGGGATTGAATGTGAAATTTAAAGCAATGGAAAATTTCATACATAAAGTTTGGGCACCATTTGCTGTTCCAGAGATCAATCTTTTAAAAGCTGGAGTGTTTCTCTTTAAATTTAAGAGTAAGGAAGATATGAATGATATCCTTCTCAGTGGTCCTTGTTTTTTTGGTTCAAGACCCATTCTGTTAAAGCCTTGGTCAGTGAATGAAGATTTTGATAAGAATGTTGAATGTATCTATCCTTTGTGGATACAGCTCCCTGCTCTAAAGTTGAATCTATGGAATGCTAAGGGGATAAGTAAAGTATCTAGTCTCATTGGTCGCCCTATAGCTATTGACAAGCTTACTGCAAACATGCAACGTTTGGCCTATGTTAGGGTTCTAATTGAAGTTAAAATGCCTTCACCTCTCCCAGACCAAATTGAAATTCAAGGACCTGATGGTACCAAATATGCCCAGAAAGTGTTGTATGAACTAAAACCAAGATGGTGTGATTATTGTAAAATAGTTGGGCATGACACCAAATACTGTAAAAGGCATACAACTCAAAGATGGATCCCAAAACAAAAGGAAGTAGTTCCTGGAAATGGTAAGCAGGACATATGTGAGAACAGTAAAGATGTTGGAATATCTACTGAGCCTGTTCTTGAGCCCATTAGTATACATGTTACTAAAGAAGAAACTTATAATATATCTGAAAAGTTAAATGAGGAGAGAAACAATTCTGGTAAGGAGGGATCTGAAATATATGAATTTCCACAGAGTGCCGTGCATGTTGTGCATGCCCAGTCTTCAAATCAAGTGAAAGATAAAGGAAAAGAACCAGTGATACCTGGCAGTTCATGGATACATGTGATTAGAAGTAAAATTAAACCCAATTCCTTTTCTCCTTTGACTCACATTGGTGGTGATTTAGATCCCTCTACAATTGATAGAGGGGGTTTGTCATTATGAATCTCACATTTTGGAATGTCAGGGGATTGAACAAATCCCCAAAGCAACATTTGGTGAAGCTGCATATTTCACAGTATCATTTATCTTTTGTTGCTCTTTTGGAAACAAAAATAAAGATAGCAAATCTACCAGGTATTGCAAAAAAAAATAGCTCCAAAGTGGAAATGGTTTTCAAATGCAAACTGCACTGGAACAGCTAGAATACTGCTATTGTGGGATCCTGATATGCTAGAAGTTCAGATTTCTTGTTTTTCTGCTCAGCACATCACTTGCAAAGTTAAATCAAATGATGGCAGGTTCAATTGTGATATCTCTTCAATATATGGATTTAATCAAATGGAAGCTAGAAAGGATCTATGGGGTGACTTATTTTAGATTTCACAATCTATTGGCAACTCCCCCTTGGCTCTTGAGTGGGGACTTTAATGCGTTACTGGATAATGAAGAAAAGCTGGGTGGTACTAGTTTATCTGATCCTGATCTTAATGACTTCAGAAAATTTACAGAGGATAGTCATCTTTCTCATTTAAAGACTTTAGGATGTTTCTTTACTTGGAATAATAAACAAGATACAGTCACAAGGGTCTGGAGTAGGCTGGATAGAACTGTTTCTTTACTTGGAATAATAAACAAGATACAGTCACAAGGGTCTGGAGTAGGCTGGATAGAACTCTGGTCAATGATTCTTGGATCCAAATTTATAACTCCAGCCATGTTGAATACTTATTGCCCAGCTTTTCAGATCACTCTCCTGGCTTTGTTTCAATTTATGAAGATGAAAATCAAGGTAAGAAACCTTTCAGATTTTTTAAAATGTGGACTAATCATCATAATTTCCTTCCCACAGTTGCATCGGTTTGGCAAACACATGTCAGAGGTTTTAAAATGTTCTTAGTTCGCGCTAAGCTCAAACTTGTGAAAGAAGCTCTGAAAGATCTTAACAAGAAACACTTCTACAATATCAGCGAACAAGTAAATAGAGCTAAATTAGCTTTGGAAGATGCTCAAATGAAGTTGCAAGTGGATCCCCTCAACTCTGATTACATTGATCAGGAGAAAAAATGCATTACCTCTTATAATAAACTTTTGGCTTGTGAAACATCATTTTTTCAGCAGAAAGCAAGGATACTTTGGAGTTTACAAGGGGACAGATCCTCAAGTGTATTCCACTCTATTATCAAATCAAACAGGCATCATAACAGAATTATGGTCCTGTATAACAGCTTGGGAGATAGATTAACTGATAAAGAAGACATGGTAAATGAGCTTATTATGTTCTTCAAAAATCTTATGGGCTCTGCAGTTGAAACAGCAAAACCAGACATCAACATAATAAAGAGTGGAAATTGCCTGAATGAAGCTCAAGCTAGATTCCTTGCTGCTCCAGTTACAAAAGAAGAGATTAAACATGCAGTGTTTTCTATGCCAGATAATAAAGCACCTGGACCTGATGGTTTTAGTGCTTCATTTTATAAATCAGCTTGGACTGTTATAGGTGATGATGTTACTCTTGCGATTGAAGAATTCTTCAAGACTGGAAAATTACTGGGGGCTGTTAATTCCACTTCTATTACGCTCATCCCCAAGGTAAATTGTCCCAAATACCCCTCTGATTTCAGACCTATATCCTACTGCAACTGTCTTTATAAGTTCATCTCTAAGATTCTGGCTAATAGAATTCAAGCAGTTCTGAGCTTTCTCATTAACGAAGCACAATGTGCTTTTGTTAAAGACAGACAAATACAAAATAATATTCTGTTAGCTCATGAAATTGTTAAAAATTATGGAAGGAAGCATATATATCTCCAGAGCAAATGTAGTTTAGACCCTAGAGGGGGGGGTGGGTGATAGGTCTTATTGCTAATCTAATCCGAATTTAAAATGCCAATTACAAATTAATAATACGTTTATCCTAGCAACGTATGAAATACCAATAATATTTGTAAGCTAGGATAAGCAATATGTGTAAATAAATAAGATATATCCTATTATGATGAAATATATATGCAAGGATATATAAACTAACAACAAGGGTAAATCAATATGAACTAGATTAGTGGATGATATAGATAATGAGCTAATGACAATGGCGATATAAGATATAAAACATAAATATGACATGAACACCAAAACGCACACTCAAACAAGCAATATGATCACGGAGTTTGGACTTCCGTCCTACGTCTCCGCTCCCCATCCGGGAGAAATTTCCACTAACACAATCTGTTTTGGAAGCCGGAACTTCTTCTAACACCGATTTTCTGAGCTAACCGAAAACTTTACAATCCTCACACTCTTGCAATCACACTCTACACCCACTAAGTGTTGGACCTAGCCGTGTCTCCCTCAAGTACTCGGTTACAACCTCTCCCTAGGCACGTCAACGACGCCACTCCTCTTGGGACGATCCCCGACTCTCACCACACACTCCTCACTCGGTGTACAAGTATATTACAAAGTGAATCTCTCAAAAAGCACAATATAACAAATGATTGTTCTCAACTATGGATGAGAACTCAATTAAGCACAACTCAAAATTATAATCTCTCACCACCCAACTATACTATGTATGAAAGATACAATAAGCTCAAAGTGGGTGTGTGTAACAATGAGTGAAATCAAAATCAAAACTAAACTCAATTAAAATCTAGCATATAGAAATTATAAACAAAATAATAAATAGCTAGAAATGAGTTTAGAGATTCTTCTCTGAATAACAAGATGGAGAGATGGAGATTTGAGCTCAAACAAGAAGATAATCTCCTCCACTTATAAAAGCTAAAAATGCTTTAAACCAAACTCTTAAACAAGCTTAAAACAAGCTTAAACCCTTTTTAAAACCCTTGTTAAAAACTTCTTAGCTCACTGAAAACTGAGATCAAAGAGGGTTTTTATAGCCTCCAAAACCTCAGACCAAAACCCCTTACAAAAAGACCAAAAAACTATCTGCAACGGCTCTAAAAATAGCCTCCAAAACCTCAGACCAAAACCCCTTACAAAAAGACCAAAAAACTATCTGCAACGGCTCTAAAAAGAGTCATTGGGACTCCAGCGGTCGATCGATGAAAATCGCGGTCGACCGCAAACAAGGTCAGAAACTTAGGAGACATCCAGAGAGTTCGTCGGTCGACCGACGGAAAATTTCGGTCGACTGGCGGTACTGTAGCAGGTATATCCGATTTTATAAAATCGGTTAAAAATAGTAAAACAGCTCCAAAAATTATGAAATTTTGAGGGAAGGTTCAGACATGTATAAAAACATGTTAGAGAAAGAATTTCTGAAAAATCATTTCCCAGTTGAGAGAAATAAATGTTTGAACACAAAAATACAGTTTCTGAAAATCTGCTGTGATACACGATTTTGTAAAATCAATTAGGCACAGTAAATCAACTCCAAAAATAGTAAAATTTTGAGGAAAGTTTATAAACATGTAGATAAACATGTCAGAGAAAGAAGTTTTCAAATATCACTTCCCATTTGCGAAAACTCATCTGTTTTGTAAAACATGCACGAACATGTGCACGAACGAAAACGTGAATTTGTAAATTCCTTTAAACATAACAAATCAATTCCAAACTTGATGAAACTTTGAGAAATGTTTGCAAATGATATTTTGAACATGTTACAAAAAGAATTTTCCAATTTGCATTTCCCAATTGTGAAATCTCATTATTTTGCAAAAGTGTTCAAAACATGAAAAAAGTGATATACATGAAGTTTGATGTTTTGACATAAATAATGTTTTGAAACTTTGCACAATGATTGTATAGACTTGATAAAATATGTATATAATGATTGTTAAGTCTATAAATTGAGAATACAATATTTGAGCTTAGAAACCAAATACGTGTGTGTATATGATATTGAGCTTAGAGTATCTAACACACATAATATAAAACCTAAACTAAATTACCCAAGCTAGATCTTGATCTTCAATAAGCTCTTCTAGGTAATCTCACGGATGAAGCTTTAACTTTGATCTTGAACTTTGAATAGCAAGGCTTCACCGACATTCCGTCATCCTCCTTTGGATATCATCGTTGAAGCGCAATCCATCCAACCTCTAACAACGTTGTTTGTCTACAATACATAAGAATGTACAAACACTAGACAAACAACATTAGTAGTAAATTGTTTATTAAACATCATCAAAACAAAGAGGCCAACAATCTCCCCCTTATTGATGATGACAAACAATTTACAAAAGAGATATATATGCATGAAAGAAATAAGTATATAAATTAGAATTATCATGCATATAAACAAGAAAGAATATACTCATAATATTTCTCCCCCTTTGACAACATCAAAAAGGGGACAAATGTATGAAGAGAGCGAAAGCTCCCCCTATCAATAAGCATAGGTGAGTATAAAACAAATATAGGGAATAGCTCTCCCTATCAAAAAGCCATATGAAATATAAACAATAAAAGATCATGGCAAACATGTGAGCAAGCATAAATAATATGCCAAAAATCACTCACATTCAAGAGATAATGAGAACATATATAAATATATCAAGATGAACATATTGTCTCATATCATAAAAGCCAATGTATAAAATAGATTTATGAAATCAAAAGAAGAGAAACATGAGAATCATGTAAAAAGTTTTCAAATGAAAACAAGTCAACCAATTAAAATCATAAATCAAAGTTTATATCCAAAAACGATGTTTGATCAATGAAGAACTTGATCAAACCACTCATAGAATACATTATAAACCACGAATAGATGATCCATAAGCACAAACACATAAATATCATCATATAAGTGAAGTATAATGAATTCAAAGCAACCGATCAAAACAAAATTTTTAAGGGAGGCAACAATTATATCAAGCTCTTGAGCTTGTTCCAACCCATATAATCATTTTAGCATCCGGTAAACTTGATTTAGGAATAAACACCCAATGAACCCGGAGGGTTATATAAGTACAAACCTCTCATCAAAACAAAACAAATAATCATGAAAACAAAAGATTTTATCAATTATAAATTTATTTTCATAATCAAAATATTTTAAGACATAATTTTAAAACCAAGAAAGGAAAAAATAAGAACACTAAAATTCTTGGTTTAAAGTTTAAATTTGTTTTGGTACCCAAGAACTCTTGGTACCAAAAGATTTAGGGACATGACCCCTATCATTTAAGCTCAAAGCCTTAGGGTTATGAACCCTCTTAGGCATATATGGTGCACTAACATGGTCAAAACAATATTCATTCAAATGACCCTTCCTATTGCAATTTGTGCAATGAAAGAGATCCATTTGTTTTTGTGGACCATTAGCTCGTGCACGGGAATCATTTGCAAATAAAGATTTTCTTTTAAAATTATTTTGCAAATGAGAAACATTCTTAAACAATGGTCTATTTGGAACATATTGCAATTTAGAAGCTTTTTGTATATCAAAACAAAATTTAGCAAGATGTCCAAACCTACCACAAACATCACATTTAAAAACATGTGGTCTATTGGAAGCATTTGTCAAATGAGATTTTCTTTTCAAATCAAAGCAATATTTGGCCAAATGACCAAAACGACCACAATAATCACACTTGAACACACTAGCATGCTTATGATGAACTTTGTGAGAATGAGCATGTGAATGTGTAAGTGTACAAGATGAAGAAGCTATATGAGATGCACAAGGAACATTAGGATTCTTATGTTTGTGTGCATCATAACAAAACTTAGCTAAATGACCTTGACGGCCGCAAATAGAACACTTATAAGTTTTGCTATACATGTGTGCATAATGAGTAGATGATTTTGATTTAGTCTTGGCACACATGTCCATAAGCCTCTTATGATTATTAATGCATATTTTCAAAGTTGAATCTAAAGATGAAATACTATTTTTCATAAGATTCAAATCTTCATTTTTAGGCACATATGCATTTTTAGAAGTAGAACATAAATAGTTATTTATAAAAGAAGCTGTATCATTCTTTATGTTCTCTACTTCTAACATGGCATCAATCTTAGCATGAGATAAGCTAGAAATGGATGATGATAATTTCTCATTTTCCAATTTTAACATATCATTACTTTCTTTAAGAGCAACATTTTCTTTGGAAATGATATCAAAATTGGAAGCTAGCTTCTCATGATCGGATATAAGTTCTACATGCTTGCTTTGTAAATTAATGAAATCATTTTGCAATTTGTTAAAGGCATGCAATAATTTTTCACTAGCACAAGCAAGTTCATCACTAGATAAATCATTATCGGGTTCGAACTCGCAAACCTCACTAGGGCTATCGCCTAGTGGCCGTGTGCATGATGCTCCACATGAACTTGAAGCGGGATCCTCCAAAGCTTGTCGGATCGCCTCCAAGTCCCCTTGATGTGCTTCTATAAATTTCCAAACTTTGTAAGCACTATCAAAATGAACAAACTTGTTAGACATAGATGAATTAAAAGCATTTAGCAAATATTCTAACAAAATATTGTTCATTGTAAACATACGATGATCATTCTTATTCCACTTGGATTTCTCCAAAATGGGCACAATATAAGCATCATCTATAATTTCCCATAAATCAAAGTGTTTAGATTGAACAAAAAGTTTAAATCTAACACACCATTGGGCATAGGGAAAATTATCTAATCTAGGAGCAATATTAATGGCATAACCTAAACCATGCATATCCATAATATAAAAGGCAAGCAAGATACAAATAAAGCTCAAAATTAGATTAGCACAATAAGCTAACTTGGATCTTTAACTCAAGGCGATTAGACCTTAAATCAAAGAGCACCAAGCTCTGATACCAATTGTTAGACCCTAGAGGGGGGGTGATTAGGGTCTTATGCTAATCTAATCCGATTAAATGCCAATTAAAATTAATTAACAAGTTGTATTCTTGCAAGATAGATATACAAGAGTTATAAACAAGAATAAGCAATATACACAAAGTGATATATCCTATATGATGAAATATATGCAAGGATATATAAACAACACAAGGGTAAACAAAATGAACAAGATAGTGGATGAGATAAATGAGTAATGCACAATTGGCGATATAAGATAAATGCAAAAACAAATACGCCAAAGACAAACTCAAACAAGCAATATGATCACGGAGTTCGGACCTTCCGTCCTACGTCTCCGCTCCCCACTCCCGGGGAGAAATCCACTATCAACCGGGTTTTCTACGTTCACCCGAACAACGTTTACACCTCACACTCGGTTTTCTAGCTAACCGAAAACTTTACAATCAACACACTATTGTAATCCCACTCTACACCCACTAAGTGTTGGACCTAGCCGTGTCTCCCTCAAGTGCTCGGTTACAACCTCTCCCTAGGCACGTCAACCGACGCCACTCCTCTTGGGACGATCCCCGACTCTCACCACACACTCCTCACTCGGTGTACAAGTGTATTACAAAGTGAATCTCACAATAAGCACAATATAACAAATGATTGTTCTCAACTATGGATGAGAACTCAATTAAGCACAACTCAAAGTTACAATCTCTCACCACCCAACTATACTATGTATGTAAATACTAAAAGCTCAATGTGGGTGTGTGTAACAATGAGTAAAATGAAATCTAACTCAAATAGCAAACTAGCAATAATTAATATATGATAAATCAATAATGAAATTGCTAGGGAAAAGAGTTAGAAAACTTCTCTATAAACACAAAGAGAGGATGAGAAGATTTTGAGGATGAAATCCTCAACTGGTGATGCAAACTCCTCTTTGTAACAGCAAGAGTTTGCCTGAGCAAGAATAATGGTGGTCTGGGTATATTTTCAGTTCTAATCTGGAATTTTGCTTCTATTTTGAGAACCCTTTGGCACATTCATATTAATAAGGAAAGCTTGTGGATAAAGTGGATTCATAGTACATATTTAAAGCAATGTGATGTCTGGACTGTTCAAGGAAAAAATGGGAACTCTTGGCTATGGAAACAGATTCTGAAGACTAGAGATAATGCTCTGAGGATTTTTAATGGAGCTGATAACCTGAAGCTACTCATCCAATCCTGTTGTAGGAATTCAGTTGTAAGTGTATCAGCTCTCTATACTGCTCTTTCCCCTGTTTCAACTTCAGTACCATGGCACAATACAATATGGGAGACCACCAATATCCCCAGGCACTCGTTCATCAGCTGGTTGGCTATCCAAAATAGATTGCTAACTCAAGACAGACTCAACAATTGGGGGGTTGTATCTAATAATAGCTGCTGCTTATGCTGTACTTCTAGACATGAAAGTAGGGATCATCTCTTTTTTGATTGCCCTTTTTCAGGATTCTTATGTTTGTGTGCATCATAACAAAACTTAGCTAAATGACCTTGACGGCCGCAAATAGAGCACTTATAAGTTTTGCTATACATGTGTGCATAATGAGTAGATGATTTTGATTTAGTATTGGCACACATGTCCATAAGCTTCTTGTCACCACTTCAATTTACAGCATATGGATAGAGAGGAATGCCAGAATTTTCAAATCTAAGCACAAGTCAGCTGATCAGGTCTTCAAGGAGATCAAGTTTAGCATTTTTTCCAGCATACTCAATGGCCCTTTTTCGGAAGTTGACAGAGCATGGTTATGTTCTGTGTGATTTGAGTTTTATGAGTTTTTGATACATTGTTCGTGTAATCTCAGTTGCTGAGCATTTTGCTGCGCTGATCTTTCAATTTGGAAATGAATAAAATATTTCATTTACCAAAAAAAAAAACATGATCCAATTTTAATTTTTTATTGTTTTCTTTAAGGATTATATTTTTATTAGAAATAGTTTCAAACTTAGATGCTAACAACTCGTGACCGGATTTCAAAATTTCATGCTTGCTTTGTAAATTAATGAAATCATTTTGCAATTTATTAAAGGCATGTAATAAATTTTAACTAGCACAAGCAAGTTCATCATTAGGTAAATCAATTTTGGTTTCGAACTCGCAAACCTCACTAGGGCTATCGCCTAGTGGCCGTGTGCATGATGCTCCATATGAACTTGAAGCGGGATCCTCCAAAGCTTGTTGGATCACCTCCAAGTCCCCTTGATGTGCTTCTATGAATTTCCATAAATTATAACCATTATCAAAATGAACAAACTTGTTAGAACGAGAAAAATCAAGTGCATTAAGCATATATTCTAACACAACATTGTTCATGGTAAATAATCTTTTATCATTTTTATTCCACTTGGATTTCTCCAAAGTGGGTGCAATATAAACATCATCAATAATTCCCCATAAATAATTATTTTTAGATTGCACAAAAAGTTTAAATCTAGTAGCCCATTGTGCATAGGGAAAATTAATGAATTTAGGAGCAACATTAGATTCATAGCCTAACAAAAGTGCATGCTTCATGACCATGATAACTATATAAGAGTGCAAGCAAGACAAATGCAATCAAAACAAGATTAGCACAAAAAGATAACTTGGATCTTTAACTCAAGGCGATTAGACCTTAAATCAAAGAGCACCAAGCTCTGATACCAATTGTTAGACCCTAGAGGGGGGTGATTAGGGTCTTATGCTAATCTAATCCGATTTAAATGCCAATTAAAATTAATTAATACGTTATCCTAGCAAGTATGAAATACAACAATATTTGTAAGCTAGGATAAGCAATGTAAACAATAAGATGTATCCTATATGATGAAATATATATACAAGGATATATAAACTAACACAAGGATAAATAATATGAACTAGATAGTGGATGATATAGATAATGAGCTAATGACAATGGCGATATAAGATATGAACATAAATATGAATGAACGTCAAAGCACACTCAAACAAGCAATATGATCACGGAGTTCGGACCTTCCGTCCTACGTCTCCGTTCCCCACTCCCAGGGAGAAATCCACTAACACAATCCGGTTTGGAAGCCGGAACTTCTTCTACACACTCGGTTTTCTAGCTAACCGAAAACTCTACAACTCACACTCTTGCAATCACACTCTACACCCACTAAGTGTTGGACCTAGCCGTGTCTCCCTCAAGTGCTCGGTTACAACCTCTCCCTAGGCACGTCAACCGACGCCACTCCTCTTGGGACGATCCCCGACTCTCACCACACACTCCTCACTCGGTGTACAAGTGTATTACAAAGTGAATCTCTCAAAAAGCACAATATAACAAATGATTGTTCTCAATTATGGATGAGAACTCAATTAAGCACAACTCAAAATTACAATCTCTCACCACCCAACTATACTATGTATGAAAGATACAATAAGCTCAAAGTGGGTGGGTGTAACAATGAGTGAAATCAAAATCAAAACTAAACTCAATTAAAATCTAGCATATAGAAATTATAAACAAAATAATAAATAGCTAGAAATGAGTTTAGAGATTCTTCTCTGAATAACAAGATGGAGAGATGGAGATTTGAGGCTCAAACAAGAAGATAATCTCCTCCACTTGTGAAAGCTAAAACTGCTTTAAACCAAACTCTTAAACAAGCTTAAAACAAGCTTAAACCCTTTTTAAAACCCTTGTTAAAAACTTCTTAGCTCACTGAAAACTGAGATCAAAGAGGGTTTTTATAGCCTCCAAAACCTCAGACCAAAACCCCTTACAAAAAGACCAAAAAACCATCTGCAACGGCTCTAAAAAGAGCCGTTGGGACTCCAACGGTTGACCGATGAAAATCGCGGTCGACCGCGAACAAGGTCAGAAACTCAGGAGACATCCAGAGAGTTCGTCGGTCGACCGGCGGAAAATTTCGGTCAACCGGCGGTACTGTAGCAGGTATATCCGATTTTATAAAATCGGTTAAAAATAGTAAAACAGTTCCAAAAATTATGAAATTTTGAGGAAAGGTTATAGATATGTATAAAAACATGTTAGAGAAAGAATTTCTGAAAAATCATTTCCCAGTTGAGATAAATAAATGTTTGAACATAGAAATACAGTTTCTGAAAATCTGCTGTGATACACGATTTTGTAAAATCAATTAGGCACAGTAAATCAACTCCAAAAATAGTAAAATTTTGAGGAACGTTTCTAAACATGTAGATAAACATGTCAAAGAAAGAATTTCTTGAATATCACTTCACATTTATAAAAAATCATCTGTTTTGTAAAACATGCACGAACATGTGCACGAACGAAAACGTGAATTTGTAAATTCCTTTAAACATAACAAATCATTTCCAAACTTGATGAAACTTTGAGAAATGTTTGCAAATGATATTTTGAACATGTTACAAAAAGAATTTTCCAATTTGCATTTCCCAATTGTGAAATCTCATTATTTTGCAAAAGTGTTCAAAACATGAAAAAAGTGATATACATGAAGTTTGATGTTTTGACATAAACAATGTTTTGAAACTTTGCACAATGATTATATAGACTTGATAAAATATGTATATGATGATTGTTAAGTCTATAAACTGAGAATACAATATTTGAGCTTAGAAACAAAATGCGTGTGTGTATATGATATTGAGCTTAGAGTATCTAACACACATAATATAAAACCTAAACTAAATTACCTAAACTAGATTTTGATCTTCAATAAGCTCTTCTAGGTAATCTCGCGGATGAAGCTTTAACTTGGATCTTGAACTTTGAATAGCAAGGCTTCACCGACATTCCGCCATCCTCCTTTGGATATCATCGTTGAAGCGCAATCCATTCAACCTCCAACAACGTTATTTGTCTACAATACATAAGAATGTACAAACACTAGACAAACAACATTAGTAGTAAATTGTTTGTTAAACATCATCAAAACAAAGAGGCCAACACAATGTTGAATATTGATATCAAAAAAGCTTTTGATACAATTAGCTGGAAGTTTTTAGAGGAGATATTAAATGGTATGGGATTTCCAAAGGAGATGATAAATTGGATTATGGTTTGCATATCCACCCCCAAATTTTCCATCTCTCTTAATGGCACTCTACATGGCTATTTTAGAGGTGAAAGGGGTTTGAGACAAGGAGATCCCCTCTCTCCCTACTTGTTTATCTTGGGCATGGATTATCTTTCAAGGAGTCTAAGTAGACTGCACCATGTCAGGAATTTTAAGTTCCATCCAAAGTGCAAAAAATTAAAAATCACGCACTTGATTTTTGCGGATGATTTGCTTCTTTTCAGTAAAGGTGATCTTGTTTCAATTCAAATGCTACACAAATTATTAGCTGAGTTCAGTGCTACTTCTGGGCTTGAAGCAAACCCAAGTAAGAGCTCAATCTTTTATGGGGGAGTTGGAGACACAGTTAAGACATCTATCAATGCTTTCCTGGGATTTACAGAAGGAAAACTGCCTATTAGATATTTGGGAATGCCTCTCATTTGCAAAAGGCTGTCATTTACAGATTGTCTTCCACTTATCAGCAAAGTCTCTAAACAATTTCAGAATTGGATCATCCATAGAAAGTTATCTTATGCTGGGCGTTTGCAAGTTATCAAGAGTATAATCTTGGGCATACAAATCTTTTGGACATCAAGCTATGTGCTCCCCTCTAGAGTTTTGAAAAAAATTGATGAATTATGTAGAAATTTCCTCTAGGGGAAAAATGAGCAAACCTTCAGACCACCTTTGGTTTCATGGGATACAGTGCGTCTAAGCAAGATTTGTGGTGGTTTAGGTGTTTTCTCTGCTTTTCTTTGGAACCAAGCTGCTGTTTTAAGAACTATATGGCATATTCATGAAAATAAAGAAGCAATGTGGATCAAATGGGTGCATGGCACCTACTTAAAGCATAGAGATGTTTGGAGTGTGGAAGGGAAGACAAATGATTCTTGGTTATGGAGACAAATTTTGAAAATCAGGGACAAAGCCATCATGAAATGTGGAAGTGTAGAAAATTTGAAGAATGTTATCAGCTACTGCTTGCTTAATTCCAAAATCCAAATATCCAGACTTTATAATGCTCTATCTCCCAGTGCAACGAAAGTCTTATGGTATGAAACTGTTTGGGAACTTTTATGCTATCCAAAACATGCATTTGTGTTATGGTTAACCTTTCAAGATAAGCTTCTTACTCAAGACAAACTTCATAGGCGAGGGATTATCCAGAAAAATTGTTGCGTTCTATGTAATGGATCAAATTTGGAGGACCGTAATCACCTATTTTTTGGGTGTGCCTTCTCAAATGAAGTCTGGAATGGAGTAATGGATTGGGTACAATATAAATGGAGAGCTTGCGATTGGCATTCAATTGCAAACTAGTACTGTAATAGATTGAAGGGAAGAGGATTCAAAAGGAAAGTAAAGAGAATGGCCTTGTCTACTGCTATGTATTGCATCTGGAAAGAAAGAAATGAAAGAATTTTCAAGCAAAGTAGAAGGAACCCAACGCAACTGGTTAGGGAGATCAAAGTGGAGATGCTAATCATCATACTAAACAGTGATTTATCTCCAGAGAACAAGGCATGGATGCTTGAACTGTAGCTTCCTTTCCTTGTGCTCTGTATTCTCTCAGGCTTTTTCTGTTCATTTTTTAGCCTTTATAGGATTCTTTTAGTCATTTTGCTATCTCAGTTTATCTGAGTTCATATGATGTACATATAACTTCTCATTTTGGAAAATGAATAAAAAAATTTCATTGACAAAAAAAAAAGTTACATTAGCGTTCTAATAATTTTAAATTAACTCGTGTGAAGCCACGTGTAATTTAATTTCCTGCCAAGTTCTCCCTGACGACAAAAAATGTCTAATTGCATATTTTTGTACTTTAGTATCAAGAAGTAGAAACTTTTAATATCAAAACGTTTAGGGGAGCTACAAATTTTTTTAGTAATTTAGCCATATTAGATATCTAATAAAGTTCTTCAGTTGCAAAAGAAACTTGTTGGGGCTTTTTGTAAGAAAAGTTAGAAGCTTTTTGGAGATTATTTGAGACTTATTGAATTTTTAGCATTTTATGGGAAAAGTTTCGGGGATTAAATGGGAATACCAAAATGCATGAAGTGTTTCTAAAGAATACACACCAAATGTTTGGGAGAGTTTATTGAAATTTACCCAAAGCCGACTCTGTAAACGAGAGAGAGAGAGAGAGAGAGAGAGAGAGAGAGCGCGAGCGCACAATAGTGCATGTAGTTCCAAGGTGAATAATAACAGCAAAGGAGAGCATCTGGATTATCATGTCCCCATCAAAGAAGACAACCTCGCTTGTTTCCAATGCTGCTGTCTTTCTCCTTTCAGCTCTTTTATTAATTTATAGCCGCTATCGCCATGTTCTCCTCATCATTTTTATTATGAATTAAAATTTTACTATGCCAAATACTAAATATATTATTTTTTTGGGAAAAATGTGTCGATGTCCTAAAAACAGAAACTTCATGTGACGAGCCCATTTGTATTTTATCACATGTGGATAAACCCCAAATACACACAGTATTTATGACGAGCCTCCAAAGTATCGGATTTCAAAAAAAAACCTAGTGAAAGTTACGAATTTGCCCCTTTGATGGGATTGAACTCGGTTACTGTGCCCCTCCCTGTTTATTCCTAATTTCTCCATCATTAATCTCTCTCTCTCTCTCTCTCTCTCTCTCTCTCTCTCTCACCCCCTCTATCTCTCAACTTCTCATTCTCTCTCACTTCCGCCATGGCCACTGAAAATGATCAGGCCCTAGGGAAGCCGTGGAAGGCGAATGCGGGGACGGTGGTCATAGAGTCAGAGATTGGGGACGTGATCAGGCCCGAGGGCTGGGCCATCTAGGACGGGGATGACTTCCACCAGACCTGCTATTATGCCGAGGCAGGGGCCCAACGGTGACCCCAGGCCTAGGGCCGAGTGGGTCAAGAAGCACGAGCCCATCAACAAGAAGGATGCGTCCCTCTTCCTGATCGAGGACTGGCTAGGGGACACCACCTGGCTGAGGGACGTCGGGGCCAAGTTCATCGACGGCTTCATCAAGAGCTAGTTAGTTTAATCAAATGGCTAGCTAGGTTGTTAATTAAATGCTCGATTAGCGTGGACCCGTCGTGCAACAGTTTTAATTTGTTACCTTGAATTTTTATTAATTGTTTTATCATAAATTTTTTTAAAAAACATTTTATTTGTAATTGTTTTCAAAAATTATAAATGAACGGCAATGTGAATTCCTCTCCTCTTTTATTGTTGTTATTGCTATTTTATTATCAGTTCTTTTTTAATTTGTTGTGGACGTGGCCGAAGCGCTTACTGGAACTAAGATCGCAAGACAACAATATCAAACAATAATAGAAAAGAATTATGCGTGTTAGTTCTAAATTCCAGCTAGTGTTATTTCTAATATAAGCGTTAGTTCTAATGGTATGTTAGTTCTAGTTGAGTCCCTGTTAGTTCTAGTTGTTCTCGTATTAGTTCTAACTGATGTCATATTAGTTCTAACTTCCAGGTGGTGTTATTTCTAATATAAACGTTAGTTCTAGTGGTGTGTTAATTTTAGTTGAGCCCCTGTTAGTTCTAGTAGTTCTCGTGTTAGTTCTAGCTGATGTCATGTTAGTTCTAACTTTCAGCTAGTGTTATTTCTAATATAAGCGTTAGTTCTAGTGGTATGTTAGTTCTAGTTGAGTCACTGTTAGTTCTAGTTGTTCTCGTATTAGTTCTAACTGATGTCATATTAGTTCTAACTTCCAGGTGGTGTTATTTCTAATATAAACGTTAGTTCTAGTGGTGTGTTAATTTTAGTTGAGCCCCTGTTAGTTCTAGTAGTTCTCGTGTTAGTTCTAGCTGATGTCATGTTAGTTCTAACTTTCAGCTAGTGTTATTTCTAATATAAGCGTTAGTTCTAGTGATATGTTAGTTCTAGTTTTAGTTCTAACTTTCAGCTAGTGTTATTTCTAATATAAGCGTTAGTTCTAGTGATATGTTAGTTCTAGTTAAGTTCCTGTTAGTTCTGGTGGTTCTCGTGTTAGTTTTAGTTGATGTCATGTTTGTTCTACTTTCAGCTAGTGTTGGTTATAATATAAGCGTTAGTTCTAGTGGCTATGTTAGTTTTAGTTGAGCCCATGTTAGTTCTGGTGGTTCTCGTATTAGTTCTAGCTGATGTCATATTAGTTCTAACTTCCAGCTAGTGTTATTTCTAATATAAGCGTTAGTTCTAGTGGTCTATTAGTTCTAGCTGAGCCCATGTTAGTTCTAGTGGCTCTCGTGTTAGTTCTATCTGATGTCATGTTAGTTCTAAATTCCAGCTAGTGTTATTTCTAATTTAAGCGTTAGTTGTTAGTTCTAGTTGAGCCCATGTTAGTTTTGGTGATAACCGTCTTAGTTCTAGTTGGTGTCATGTTAGTTCTAACTTCCAGCTAGTGTTATTTCTAATATAAGCGTTAGTTCTAGTGGTTCTCATGTTAGTTTTAGCTGATGTCATGTTGGTTCTACTTCCAGCTAGTGTTGGTTCTAATATAAACATTAGTTCTAGTGGGTATGTTAGTTTTAGTTGAGCCCATGTTAGTTCTGGTGGTTCTCGTATTAGTTCTAGCTGACATGTTAGTTCTGGTGGCTCTCGTGTTAGTTCTAGTTGATGTCATATTAGTTCTAACTTCCAGCTAGTGTTATTTCTAATATAAACGTTAGTTCTAGTGGTCTGTTAGTTCTAGTTGAGCCCATGTTAGTTAGTGTTATTTCTAATATAAACGTTAGTTCTAGTGGTCTGTTAGTTCTAGTTGAGCCCATGTTAGTTCTAGTGGCTCTCGTGATAAACGTTAGTTCTAGTGGTCTGTTAGTTCTAGTTGAGCCCATGTTAGTTCTAGTGGCTCTCGTGTTAATTCTATCTGATGTCATGTTAGTTCTAAATTGTAGCTAGTGTTATTTTTAATTTAACCGTTAGTTCTAGTGAGTCAAGTTAGAACTAACATGAAGTGAGTTAGAACCGACATAAAATGAGTTAGAACTAACAAAGAGCCCTAAGGCCCAAGGCCCATTCAAAGACCTTTAAATATATACTATAGCTCTAGGGGTTTAAACTCCTGACCTCCTTTCTAAATTATCAAGCTTTACCACTAGACCAAGTAGCCAAAGTATTATTAGTTCCACTTAAAGTTTGCTCTTACTTGTCATTAGAACTAGCATGAAATAAGTTACTAACATGAAATAAGTTAGAACTAACATTAAATAACTTAGGACTAACATGAGTTATTGTTCATGATAGAGTTTAAAAAGGGCGAAAAATTTTCCTCTATTTTTTAGTCAGATCGCATTAATGGAACGTGACTTTCCATGTTTTAAGGAACTAGAGGCATCTGGGGAAGATAAGTGGAGGGACAATATCGGTTTTTTTTAAATACAATCTCTTTTTTTTACTGCTGACGTGGAAGGGCCTTGAAACATTAAATGTTACTTTTTGAGGCTGAATCACATAGGTCAAAATGCAAGGGGCTAGGTCACATGGAGTTCCTACTTTTAGGGCCCCAACACAAATTTCCCTATTTTTTTCTAATATTAAAAACTAGTTATTTAATAGATGATTATGATATATTTTAAATTTTAACCTCCGCTATTGTATATTACATCTATTACTAATTTACACTTAAGTAAAAAAACTATAACCACTCACTAGATAATAAATTATTATAATTAAGAAGTTGTCCTTTCATTAGTTTTTGACAGTGAAGAATATCCGAATCTAATGAAAAATTACTGTACTCAATTTATTTATTTGACGGTTGGGCTTTCGTTGTGTTTTGTTTGGGTTTGTTTTTATTTTGGGTATGGGGGGAGGGGGGCGGGCTAAAAAGGGGCGAGGATCTGTATTCAATATTAAGGAAAACGAGTTCATGCTTGTTCCTGCTCATTTTATAAGGTTATGCATGAAATATTCTCCTCGGAAAGGGTATTAATTAATTTCACGAAGCTAACGAAGGTCAGGACTTCGATGCAAGCACTTGCTACGGAAAGGTAAACTCGATCTCCACGAGGAAAGGGAAATTAATTAACCTTGGTTCTTGGGTCATGAAGCTCCATGTAACCTGTCATGTTTATATTGCTGATGCTCATTAGGTTGTCTATCATATTGCGCATTAACCTTAGCTTGTTGATCTTTAGAAAATCTTCATTAGTCAAAATATCATTCAATCTACAGACCTTCTACAATATCACTGGGCAATATTTTCTAACACGCAATATTAAAAGTCATGGCGCGGCTATGAGGTTGTGGTGAGATTCGAAGGCTATAATTTTATATTCAAACATGTTTTTCCATGTTGAGCAATCATTTTATGGATTGAAATTTGGCCACACTAAGCAATATCTTATCTTATTCTATGTAAATAAAAGACCAGTGATATATCATACCATGTTAAAGTCCCTTATACCACGCCAAAGACTACAAAGTCATGGCCGGAGGGGACTAATTAAGGCTTATAAGCTTATAGCACTCTAACAAGAAACTTTTTTCTCCGAGTTAATTAGTTTATTCCGAAACATCTATTTCTCCTACGTTTTGTTTTCCATCACATAAAAATAATAAGATACACTACATGTTATATGAACCATATAAATTGATCTAGTGTGGGCATGCATGGCCCCCTGGCTTTCTACAAAATAAGTCTAATATTGTACAACGTTTCCCAACTTGTACTCTAGTGAAGATTTTTCGGGGTTTGGATTTGAATGGACATGGATATAATTGATGTTACACCAAAAATTGTTAAAGATGACAAAATATTCTCTTAATTTCAACTAATTAACCTCTAAGGAAAGGGGCTAATTTTAGGGCCTGTTTGGTTCAATAGAGGGTAGAAATAGGATTAGGAATCCTATTTTATTTATGGATTCCAACCTAATCCATAAAAAATTTATAGACAAGTTTTAGTTTTATGGAATACCATTTTTTTTGTATTCTATGTTTGTTTTGTTGGATTTACTTGTTAGATCTACATCATAAAACTTGAGATCTAAAACCATATAGCCATGATTAATTCAAAGAGATTAACAAGGATCTAAAAGAGCGGAAGCTTATACCTGAATCCATTGCTTGATCTTGATTTTGGGTTTTGGATCTTCTAACCTTAGGGTTTCCTCTAAAACCGAATTTCTCTCTTAAATGGGGGTGAAGAGAATTAGAGAATGTAACCCTAGGTTAGGGACCATAACCCCTTATTTATAGATGTTGTACTTTTGTAATTTAGCCCCTCAATAAATTACAATTACAACCTGGTATCTGCACATATAACCCCATGATTATATTTAAATACCCATTAACCCAACTTAATTGATCACTTTAGTGGGTTATCCTGAAAGATAGCAATACACATTGATTAATCATATGTGCCCACAAATAGATTTATTAGATTAAATCCAACAATCTCCCACTTGGGCACCATATGATTCCTTAAACTGTGTATAACCTTATGAGCTCAAAAATTGCTATCACTGAAATGGTATTTCCGAACAATCTCGTCCATTGACTATATCAATATAGGATCAAAGCGGCCTTCGTCACATTTATCGTGACTCGACCCATCAATGGTCACATATATCAATACAATCAAATGACATAGATCAATCATGGATGTGCAGCATGAAAATTACATGCAATGTGATCAGTACATGTCTATTTTCAACTGGTCCTCCTTAGTGAGGTCAAAACCAAACATAATGTAACAGAGTGTCTTAACTGAAAACTTTATTCTGATCAGACAATACAAACAAACATAAAGCACCACAAATACAAACTCCCACTAAAACATAATATCCTCAAATAATACCACACCCATATGAGCAGTATGCTCATGAAAGACCTTAGGTGGCAGTCCCTTAGTAAGAGGATCAGCTATCATGGAGTTTGTCCCAATGTGCTCTATGGATATCTGTCCACTCTGTACCCTTTCTTTCACAACCAGGAACTTAATGTCAATATGTTTTGACTTAGTTGAGCTCCTGTTGTTATTGGAATACATTACTGCAGATTTATTGTCACAATATAACCTTAGTGGTCTTTCAACATTTTCCAAAATGCGCAGTCCCGTGACAAAATTTCGCAGCCATATTCCCTGATTGGATGCCTCATAGCAAGCTACAAATTCTGCTGCCATAGTGGAGGAAGCTACTAGTGTTTGTTTGACACTTTTCCATGATATAGCTCCTCCTGCTAACATATAAATGTAGCCTGATGTAGACTTCCTGCTATCTTGGCATCCAGCAAAATCAGAGTCCGAATACCCAATGACCTCTAATTTCTCTGATTTTCTGTATGTGAGCATGTAATCTTTTGTTTTCTGAAGATACCTCATAACCCTTTTGACTGCTATCCAATGATCCATACCAGGGTTGCTTAAGTATCTGCCTAACATCCCAACAATGTACGCAATATCCGGACGCGTACATACCTGAGCATACATTAGACTTCCTACAGCCGAAGCATAAGGAATCTTCTGCATTTCCTGAATTTCAAGGTTACCTTTAGGGCACTGATTGAGACTAAACTTGTCTCCTTTAGCAACAGGGGTGTCACCTGGTCTGCAATCTTGCATGCCAAACCTTTTAAGTACCTTATCGATATAGCTCTTTTGTGATAATCCAAGAATACCCCGAGAGCGATCTCGATGTATCTGGATCCCTAATATAAAAGAGGCGTCCCCAAGATCTTTCATCTCAAAATTCTTTGATAGAAATCTCTTGGTTTCGTGCAACATGCCTATATCATTAGTGGCAAGCAAGATGTCATCCACATACAGAACCAGAAAAATATACTTACTCCCACTGAACTTGTGATATACACAGTCATCAACAATGTTCATCTCAAAACCGAACGAGATAACTATTTGTTGAAACTTATGATACCATTGACGAGGAGCTTGCTTGAGTCCATAGATGGATTTCCTTAATTTGCAAACCATATTCTTTGGGTCTCCTGACACAAAGTTTTCTGGTTGCACCATATAAATCATCTCATCAATGTCTCCATTGAGAAATGCAGTCTTAACATCCATCTGATGTAACTCAAGATCATAATGAGCAACAAGTGCCATGATTATTCTGAAAGAGTCTTTCGATGAAACCGGAGAGAAAGTCTCTGTATAATCAATGCCTTCCTTTTGAGTATAGCCTTTAGCCACAAGACGCGCCTTATACCTCTCCACATTACCGTTTGCATCCCGCTTGGTTTTAAAAATCCATTTACAACCAATTGGTTTTGCACCTTCTGGCAATGGGACAAGTTCCCAAACCTTATTGTCTTGCATAGACTTATACTCTTCATTCATGGCATCAATCCACTGTTGAGAGTTAGAACTTTTCATGGCCTGAGAGAAGTTGATTGGATCATCTTCTAACATTCCACTACTTTCCTCATGTTCTTGGAGAAATACAATATAATCATCCGGAATAGCATTTCTCCTTTCTCTCGTGGATCTCCTTAATGGCACTGGTTCTTGAGGTTGTTGAGTTTGTTCTTCTGGAACAGGGAGTTGTTCAACATTATCATCTTGAGGTTCCGGATTTACTTCTTGAGCAACAACAGGTATAGGAACCTGAATATTGTCAAAAGTAACTGTATGGATTGGATCTGAAGCCAATTCCTCCTCAAAACTAATGTCTCTAACCTTATTTCTCCCCCCAAACTCAACATCCTCAAAGAATGTTGCTGTTCCCGTCTCAAAAATATTCCTTATAGTGGGATCATAAAACTTATAGCCCCTAGAGCGATCAGGGTACCCAATAAAGTAGCTGCTAACTGTTTTGGAGTCCAATTTCTTTTCATTTGGCCTATAAGGCCTTGCCTCAGCTGGACATCCCCAAATATGTAAATGCTTTAAACTGGGCTTTCGACCAGTCCAAAGCTCATAAGGTGTTTTAGCAACTGCTTTACTTGGTACTCTATTCAGAATGTAAGCTGCTGTCTTAAGTGCTTCTCCCCAGAGTGACTCTGGTAAAGAAGAATGAGCAATCATACTTCTTACCATATCCTTAAGAGTCCTGTTTCGTCTTTCAGCTACACCATTCATGCTAGGTGAACCCGGCATAGTGTACTGTGGGACGATACCGCATTCCTCTAGGTATCTAGCAAATGGTCCTGGACGTTGTTCACCTGAACCATCATATCTACCGTAGTACTCACCACCACGATCAGATCTGACGGTTTTAATTCTTCTGTTGAGTTGATTCTCAACTTCAGCTTTATAGGCTTTGAACATGTCCAGAGACTCAGATTTTTCATGAATAAGATATAGGTGCCCATAACGTGAGTAATCGTCTATGAATGATATAAAATATTGTTGACCATTCCAGGATTCCGTAGGGAATGGCCCACAAATATCCGTATGTATCAATTCTAAGACATCCGAAGATCTGTTGGCACCTAATCTCTTCACTTTGGTCTGTTTTCCCTTGATACATTCAACACATACGTCGAAGTCCGAAAAATCAAGGGAATCCAAAATGCCATCAGACACAAGACGCTCAACTCTACCTTTTGAGATATGACCTAAGCGCTTATGCCATAATGTCGCCGAATTTTCCTTATTTAATTTACGCTTAGTACCACGTGATTCCACATGCAAGGATTCATTGTAAGAAGCAATTGTATCAAGCAAATATAGGTTGTCATAAATACTCAAGTAACCGGTTCCCACAACATTTGAATTAAAAGATAAACTGAATTGACTGTTTCCAAATGAACAAGAATAACCTGATTTGTCCAATACAGAAACAGAAACCAAATTCCGTCTAAAAGACGGTACTACAAAAGTATCTTTTAAATCCAAATAATAACCAGTTCCTAACAACAACCTAAAGTGCCCAATTGCTTCCACATCTACCGATTGTCCGTCGCCCACAAAGATGTGTCTTTCAACATCACTTGGCTTTCGGTAGCTCAGGCAACCCTGCATAGAAACACTTATGTGAGTAGTAGCACCAGAGTCTAACCACCAAGTGTTTCTAGGTACTGAAGCTAAATTAACCTCAGAACAGACCAAAGCAAGGAACGTACCCTTATTATCACGCCAGGCGTGATATTTTGTACAGTCCTTCTTTACATGTCCAGGCTTCTTACAGAAGAAACAACCCTGATTATCCTTATGTTGTTTCTTCTCAACTGGACCCTTAGCAGCTTCCTTATCATTCTTCCTTTTCTTGCCCTTATCCTTAGAGGCATAGGCCAAATGAGCACTTTCTGTCTTATCTTGCTTCAACCTGTCTTCTTCTTGCACACAGTATGAAATGAGCTCATTTAGAGTCCATTTCTCCTTTTGACAGTTATAACTGACCTTAAATTGGTTAAACTGTGCAGGAAGAGACAACAAAACCAGATGCACTAATAACTCGTCACAAAGATCGAGTTTAAGTGCCTTAAGCTTTGAAGCAATATGAGACATTTCCATAATGTACTCCCTGATATTTCCTTTGCCCTTATACTTCATTGAAATCAAGCGAGCTAAAAGCGTGCTTGTTTCTACCTTATCGTTTTTCGCAAAACGCTTCTCAATTTCGGCAAGGAAATCTTTAGCCTTAGTAATCCCTTCGGATTCTATGCCCCTGAAGGCTTCCGGAACGCCGCGCTTAATGATCATAAGACTCATGCGATTTGAACGCTCCCACTTCTCATGCTCCTTCTTTGCATCAGGAGTGCTATCCGCATTGAGAGGTTGGGGTTGTTCAGTTCTTAATGCATAGTCAAGATCCATGCAGCCAAGAACAATTAATATGTTCTCTTTCCAAACCTTGAAGTTTGTCCCATTTAGCATGGGAATTGAGTTGATGTTAGCAGAAATTGTTGCAGCAGATGCATTAGCTGAAATAAAACAAAAATGCTCACATCAATAACCATAATCAATAAAATTCAAATAATGACAATCCCCATCCAAGATACCGGCACAACATTAATATCAAGTCTTTGGACAGTAATATTAACTTGTAAGTGATACCTTGTTGCAATGATCAAACATTGACAATAACTCATGTCAAATAATGAAACTATCTTTGGATCGATTCATTATTCACATGTAAACCTTATAATTGTCACACGCTTATCATCGCAGATGTGTATACAGTCTAAATAAATATTAACCTTCCTTTGGGCCGATTAAATATTTACACGAAAGCATACACACAAACATCTCACATTCCTCATGAACAATCTACACAAGAGAGGTTACTTTGGCAACTTCTTGTTTCAATTAATCAATTGGAGTGAGAGACAACCTTAATACCTTAGTGTCATAATATTTGAATTAAATAATTGATTAAAAACCAAATTAGATTTAAATTAAAAAGTTTTAATTTAAATCAACTGAATTTCCAAAAACTTAATTGGGGTCTCACAGCTTAATTAGGGCCCATAACTTAATTGAATAAATTAAGTATACCAAAGTGGACCCATGAAAAGCCGAGGCTTAACCATAATGAACACGAAGTTCCCTTAACTTCGAACGCGAGGTTCGACTGTATTGAGTACGAGACTCACTTAAGCACGAACGCGAGGTTCGTCTGAAAATGAACGAACGCGAGGTTCGTTTGATAAAAGAACGCGAGGTTCAACTTGGGAACGAACGCGAGGTTCGTTTAAAAAATGAACGCGAGGTTCGACTGAAGTACGAACGCGAGGTTCGTCTGAAGTACGAACGCGAGGTTCGTCTGAAGTTCGAACGCGAGGCTCGACTGAAGCACGAACGCGAGGTTCGTCTGAAGTACGAACGCGAGGTTCGTCTGAAGTACGAACGCGAGGTTCGTCTGAAGTACGAACGCGAGGTTCGTCTGAAGTACGAACGCGAGGTTCGTCTGAAGTACGAACGCGAGGTTCGTCTGAAGTACGAACGCGAGGTTCGTCTGAAGTACGAACGCGAGGTTCGTCTGAAGAACGAACGCGAGGTTCGTTAAAAAAATTGAGCTTGACGCTCACCTGAGTTGAACGCGAGGTTCACCTTAGAACGAACGCGAGGTTCGTTAAAATTGAGCTTGACGCTCACCTGAGTTGAACGCGAGGTTCACCTTAGAACGAACGCGAGGTTCGTTGAGCGCGAAGCTCGGTTAAAATTGAACGAACGCGAGGTTCGTTTGAGGTAACCACCTCCTTAATTTTCGCCATGAACCCTTAGGGTTTCAAATTGAAACCGCCGCCGACAAACCCAAAAAACCTTTGATTTTTATTTTCAAAACAGATCCAGAATTGGAAAAAATTGAAGGAAAAATCAAAGAAAAATCCAAAAAATTCCCAAAAGTTACTGTTCACCCGAAAAAAATACTTTACTGTTCATCCGAAAAAAAAATTCGTTACTGTTCATCCGAGAACATTACTGTTCATCCGAACCCAAAAATTGAATCTTTAACCAGAGATTTAAGATCAAAAACCCAATAAAACTTAAATCCCTAAGAATTAATCAAGGTGGCTCTGATACCACTTGTTAGATCTACATCATAAAACTTGAGATCTAAAACCATATAGCCATGATTAATTCAAAGAGATTAACAAAATCAAAAGAGCGGAAGCTTATACCTGAATCCATGGATGAACCTTGAGATGGGTTTTGGATCTTCTAACCTTAGGGTTTCTCTAAATCCGAATTTCTCTAGCTAGATGGGGGTGTAGAGAATTAGAGAATGTAACCCTAGGTTAGGGACCATAACCCCTTATTTATAGATGTTGTACTTTTGTAATTTAGCCCCTCAATAAATTACAATTACAACCTGGTATCTGCACATATGACCCCATGATCATTTAAATACCAAATTAACCCAACTTAATTGATCACTTTAGTGGGTTATCCTGAAAGATAGCAATACACATTGATTAATCATATGTGCCCACAAATAGATTTATTAGATTAAATCCAACAATCTCCCACTTGGGCACCATATGATTCCTTAAATTGTGTATAACCTTATGAGCTCAAAAATTGCTATCACTGAAAAGGTATTTCCGAACAATCTCGTCCATTGACTATATCAATATAGGATCAAAGCGGCCTTCGTCACATTTATCGTGACTCGACCCATCAATGGTCACATATACCAATACAATCAAACGACATAGATCAATCATGGATGTGCAGCATGAAAATTACATGCAATGTGATCAGTACATGTCTATTTTCAACTGGTCCTCCTTAGTGAGGTCAAAACCAAACATAATGTAACAGAGTGTCTTAACTGAAAACTTTATTCTGATCAGACAATACAAACAAACATAAAGCACCACAAATACAAACTCCCACTAAAACATAATATCCTCAAATAATACCACACCCATATGAGCAGTATGCTCATGAAAGACCTTAGGTGGCAATCCCTTAGTAAGAGGATCAGCTATCATGGAGTTTGTCCCAATGTGCTCTATGGATATCTGTCCACTCTGTACCCTTTCTTTCACAACCAGGAACTTAATGTCAATATGTTTTGACTTAGTTGAGCTCCTGTTGTTATTGGAATACATTACTGCAGATTTATTGTCACAATATAACCTTAGTGGTCTTTCAACATTTTCCAAAATGCGCAGTCCCGTGACAAAATTTCGCAGCCATATTCCCTGATTGGATGCCTCATAGCAAGCTACAAATTCTGCTGCCATAGTGGAGGAAGCTACTAGTGTTTGTTTGACACTTTTCCATGATATAGCTCCTCCTGCTAACATATAAATGTAGCCTGATGTAGACTTCCTGCTATCTTGGCATCCAGCAAAATCAGAGTCCGAATACCCAATGACCTCTAATTTCTCTGATTTTCTGTATGTGAGCATGTAATCTTTTGTTTTCTGAAGATACCTCATAACCCTTTTGACTGCTATCCAATGATCCATACCAGGGTTGCTTAAGTATCTGCCTAACATCCCAACAATGTACGCAATATCCGGACGCGTACATACCTGAGCATACATTAGACTTCCTACAGCCGAAGCATAAGGAATCTTCTGCATTTCCTGAATTTCAAGGTTACCTTTAGGGCACTGATTGAGACTAAACTTGTCTCCTTTAGCAACAGGGGTGTCACCTGGTCTGCAATCTTGCATGCCAAACCTTTTAAGTACCTTATCGATATAGCTCTTTTGTGATAATCCAAGAATACCCCGAGAGCGATCTCGATGTATCTGGATCCCTAATATAAAAGAGGCGTCCCCAAGATCTTTCATCTCAAAATTCTTTGATAGAAATCTCTTGGTTTCGTGCAACATGCCTATATCATTAGTGGCAAGCAAGATGTCATCCACATACAGAACCAGAAAAATATACTTACTCCCACTGAACTTGTGATATACACAGTCATCAACAATGTTCATCTCAAAACCGAACGAGATAACTATTTGTTGAAACTTATGATACCATTGACGAGGAGCTTGCTTGAGTCCATAGATGGATTTCCTTAATTTGCAAACCATATTCTTTGGGTCTCCTGACACAAAGTTTTCTGGTTGCACCATATAAATCATCTCATCAATGTCTCCATTGAGAAATGCAGTCTTAACATCCATCTGATGTAACTCAAGATCATAATGAGCAACAAGTGCCATGATTATTCTGAAAGAGTCTTTCGATGAAACCGGAGAGAAAGTCTCTGTATAATCAATGCCTTCCTTTTGAGTATAGCCTTTAGCCACAAGACGCGCCTTATACCTCTCCACATTACCGTTTGCATCCCGCTTGGTTTTAAAAATCCATTTACAACCAATTGGTTTTGCACCTTCTGGCAATGGGACAAGTTCCCAAACCTTATTGTCTTGCATAGACTTATACTCTTCATTCATGGCATCAATCCACTGTTGAGAGTTAGAACTTTTCATGGCCTGAGAGAAGTTGATTGGATCATCTTCTAACATTCCACTACTTTCCTCATGTTCTTGGAGAAATACAATATAATCATCCGGAATAGCATTTCTCCTTTCTCTCGTGGATCTCCTTAATGGCACTGGTTCTTGAGGTTGTTGAGTTTGTTCTTCTGGAACAGGGAGTTGTTCAACATTATCATCTTGAGGTTCCGGATTTACTTCTTGAGCAACAACAGGTATAGGAACCTGAATATTGTCAAAAGTAACTGTATGGATTGGATCTGAAGCCAATTCCTCCTCAAAACTAATGTCTCTAACCTTATTTCTCCCCCCAAACTCAACATCCTCAAAGAATATTGTCAATCGAACAACTGTAAGTTCTTTAATTTTATCTGCTTTACTTTGTGCTTCAGTGAATTTGCATTGAGGACAATGCAAAATTTAGGTGTGGGGGTAAGAAATACATATTTTCCTCTTTATTTTACCTTTTTAGTTATATTTTTCTTTCTTTTTGTTAAAAAAAATTATAAAAATATTGTCACTTGCCAAATTAATAGAGTTAAGTAATAATTGATCAAATTGATAGATTTTAAATTTTCTAATTCTTAGTTAGTGACATATTCAAGTTCACCTTTTATGATAACTCCAAATAAAATTCTTAAGAAATGATTTTTCAACTAGTATACCTTACTTAAGTCTTACCTTAGATTTTTAATTAAAAATAATAAAATTTTTGCATGCTTAACTTAGAGTTGAAAATATTTTTCAAGTTATCTTGATTTACACAAATTTTTTTAAAAAGACTATATATACTTACACATATATATATATTAAAAAAAAACTAACCTTATAAAAGAAGAGTGCGAAAAATGGGCACCACCGAAAAAAAAACTCTTAAATTCAAGGTGATTCTATCTTATAAAGCCTAAGTTGACTGAGCAATTAAGCCCAAGGAGTATCTCTATACTTAATGACCTAAGCCCAATTGGGTTGGGATTCATTGGCCCAAAACTCGTTAAATGGTCACTTAGAAAGCCTGTTAAAATAGAAAACAATCACCAAGAATTAGAGAGTAAAAAAAATATATAACACTAATCATTGTTTATATATATATATTGTTATTTTGTATATATAGTCTTGAAAAAAACAATTTTTGATCAAGAGACTTGAAAGTTATTTAAAACAAAGAGTTAGCATGTTCTTTTCAAAACTTTTTAATTAAATTTCTAAGATTTGACTTGGTTTTGTATTACTATAATGAAAAAGGATTTCTAGGGGATTTACATTGGAAGTTATATATAAAAACGTTTTCTTGATTATTAACTAGCTTCAATTAGAATGTTTAAATATATCAAGGAAAATCTGTTATTTACTGACTTATTTTGGCAAGTTGACCGAATTTTGTGGGTATAATATTCACTGCAAACCCTCACGAGACTACAACTCGTCCACTAGGGTAACCTAGGGGTTTAAAGGCTTG
>NC_033800.1:18300742-18344291 GCF_001876935.1 Asparagus officinalis
ACAGGAGAGAAGATGAATTTTGTTTATCAGAGAGAATGGAGATCTTGGGTCGGCACGGTAGGACGCATGGACGTCAGATGAGTTCTGAGAGAGTTCATCGGAAGGGAGATGGGAATGGTTAAGCACTCTAATAGATGAGGGTCACTGTGTTATCACCCTCCGAGGAATTAATAGCAGGATTGGCAGGAAGGAGGCATAGGAACTGTGAATTTTAAAATCATACCCAAGAAAGCGATCGAGGTAGGAAGGCCCGGGCTTTTGAGGTCAGAAGGAGATGAGTAATGAGGGAGGGGAAAGGGGAGGCTACCCCCCCATCGGAGGGGATGCCAATAAAAAAAACCGTGGCCCTTAAATGGCCATCTTGTTACCGATCGATCAAGCTTTCTAAGTGCTTGGATGGAAAGTCATCATAATAGCCAGTCAGTAGTAATATTACGTACCATCCAAAATTATCGTATGTATAAGCATGCGGCGCAACCCTTGAACGTTCCACAAGCGCGATTATATTGCGATGTACGTATGTCCTCCAGATGCTCGGGATGGAGTTCAGGAAACTGTGGTAGAAATAGAAACGGATCCAGCTGACGTAGTACCCTGAGCATCCGCTCGTGTGGAGCATGATCGACCATACGCCATTGGATTATAGATTTACTAATATTCCATCTTATGTAAGCATTTTGCTACTGAGCCCCTTCTCTATGATGACGAGCTTCTTATGCATGACAGCTGGACTAGGCCGATGAGTTTTACAAACTCATTAATAAGTCCCAACACGTAGTACGCTTGTGGGGGTATTAAATAAACATAGGCTGGTGAGTAGCGCCTTTGAGGAGCGTTACCTAGTGAGAGGAACCGTGATGGTCGGGCTGTTAGGCGGGGGCTGGCTACCCCTAGAACTTGCATGAGTCGGTCTTTTTGGAGCATGGCCTTTAACGCTCAACACGCGCTTTGGCTGCATAGATGAAGCGTATTGTGTGTGTTTTTTATCATACCTGATTCAAGGGGCCATAATTCAAGGGGCTTAGTCCATTATGTCCGCTTCAGGTGGGCGATGAAACTCAACTAGCGAAAGGTTCAAGAGCCGAAGCTACATTTCCCCGAATTCACGATATCGATAGGTTGCCAACCTAGTTTTCATTTTGTGATTTATTAATCTTTATTTTTTCAGTGCAGATATTGCCTTTTGGGGGACTGTTGATATTTTTACAAAGAAAAGGCAATTTTGGCCTTAATGAATTCTAATAATTTTTTGTAATCTAAAATATGGGGCACATAAAATATGTTTTAGATGGGGTGTTTTAATTTGTACTTAATAAGTGGGCATAATAGACTATACAATTAAGACGAACGTCATAACGAAATTTGATGCGAAGGATTTTGTAAGCGAGCTCTTTCTCAACCCTATAATAACAACATATGTTGAGCTCAAGAAACATGAAGAAAAATGTGGAAAACTTATCTTGGTTCTCTTTCTCCTGCTAGCATATCAATTTTCATCTATACTTTAGTTTTTACTTTATGGGGCAACTTCTTCATCTGAGCGAAGCTCTGGCACTCTCTGCCCAGAGTGCAGAGGGGGCCCGTTTCCAGGGGGTGTTTTAACCGCATAGGGAGAAGGGATCCATCTGGCGGGCCGGGCGATAGGCGGGTCCTCAATCTTCCTAGGGCAGTGTTTACAGCGACTGCCTCCGCTCAGGCCTGTTCTCTGCTAAATTTATATATGACTATCTTGATGTATTATTATTTATTTAATTTCCGGGTTTAAATTCATGCTATAATCTTTATTTATTTGATAAATTTCCAACAACTAGACCCCTAACTTTAGGCGATTTGAAATTAGTCACCCAAAATCTTTTAAGTATTCTAGAACTAGCCCCCCATAATTTCATATTCTGAAATTAGTCGCCCAAATCATTCAATTTGGTGCTAACTAAAGAACTAATTTCAAAACACTTAAAAAGATTTGGACACTAATATCATAATATGAAGATTTGTATGACTAACTTAAAAATGCTTCTAGATTTTGCTGACTAATATCACTATATGAAGATTTTGGGGATTGAGCTTTATATATGAAATATTTTGGGGACTAATGTCGAGAAAACTCCCGATTTAAGCAATTTTCATTTATATTTGATTCTTTTTTTATGGTATGCATATGTAAATTTGTAACTAAAAATCATTTCTTCTCATGCTAAAAGGTAAACCCCTAACATAATATATTGATGGCAGAACTATAAACCTACGATGAAAAATGAGTTATCTTCTAAACTTTGTTATTTTTATATGAAAATGTAAAAGAAGAAAGTACGATTGCACATTTGTCCAATGTGCATTAACATATGTCAGATATTTTTTATTTTATTTTTTTGGGTTTTGAGGAGGAAACGAGAACCCTCAACTTACGGTCTCAGATGTTCTAAGACATTAACTTTAGGTGGGTGCTCCTCCAGAAAGTCGATCCTAAGACCTTAGGGTATTATTCAGTTGTACTCTAATGAGTAACATATGTTAAATATTTTGCATGCACCAACTTCAAACTGTTGGAAATATGACATATAACAAGATGGAATATGCAGATCGTGATTTTTAATTAAAACAGAAAAATACGTAAAACACTTTCTAATTCTCTACAATATCATCTACCAAGATCTGTCTGAAAAAAGCTTCATCACGAGAAAATGTCTCCGACTAAAATCTACATGTCACCAAAGATGAGCAAATACTGATAGATATATTCTTAATTTTCTTTTTCTATTTTACTCTTTATCTTATCTTCATAAGATTTTCTGTGTCTGCATAAGGCTACATATAAACCCTACATAGGATTAGACTAGGCTTATAGATTTTTATTTTAAAGAATTCATAATTATTCAAAACTCTATGCATAAGAATTAAAAATAGAATAGAATTGTTCAAACACTCTATCCATAAAAAATAAAGATAGAATAGAACTTGTGTTGCTTATAAACCTCTTTCTAATGACATTGGTCAGACCAATTAGATCTCATATCGAGAACCGATTATTAATTAAATTAATAATTTTAATTTCATGATAAGATCTCTATCTGACCAACTATTCATACAACCTCTTGTATAACATAGGATTAATGATTTAAAAATAAATTTATCTTATATTCACTCCCGTCCAATATTATTTATTTTAGGCAACTCTTTTGAGCAGGATAATTCATATATTTGCTCATGTCTAAGTTGCAATTCTCATGAATATAAATAAAATTTATTTTAAAATATCAAAATTTTATTTCACAACCACCCACCGACATGAACTTAATAAGTTCATGGGGACACATAATAAATTAACTCATCGTAATGAGCATATTAGATCCTATATAGATATCAATCATTCTTTAAATGAAATCTAGTAACTCGGCATTTCAGATTATGTAGCGCTTTGCTAAAAATGTTAACCATCACATCAAATTATCAAATCGAAAATGACAATATCATCAAGTTAAATGTATCATGTAACAATCTGAATTCCCCATCTCCTACGTGGCTTGTCCTAGAGAATTTAAATTCGGTATAGTGTTATACACATCACAATGTGTGTTTATGATATATACCAGGGGGAATTTCAATATCGATGGTTAAGACCCCCACCACATCTCATGTGTCAGTGTAATACATAATAACATGTTATAACTGTTGTGCCTGAAGCTGTGTCGAGGAACCAAACCAAACGCCAATCCAAGAGAGCCAAACGAACCAAATATCAATGCACAAACAAAACACCAATTTTAACGTGGTTCGGCAAGTTGCCTACGTCCACGGGGCAAGGGGGGATGGGGTTTTAACTAATAGAGAAAGAGTACAAACTGAGATTACAATACGCTCAAATGAACAAACTAATCTCACCACAAAGCTCTTAATCTCTCCAAATAAAACCCTAAACAAATAGCTCAAAAATACCTCTTTTTGTGCTCCAAATAGTCCCCAATCAATGCTTAATCAAAGCCTAAACCAAGCCTAGGAAACCCTAAAAAACGTGTCTCTATTTATAGCAAAACACAATCCCAAACTGATTGGGATTCTAAAAACGAGTCTGCCACACCCTGCACCATGGGTGTGGCAGAGGGTGTGGTGCAGGACAGATTCTGCCACACCCTGCACCGTGGGTGTGGCAGAGGGTGTGGTGCAGGACAGATTCTACCACACCCATGGCAGACACCACACCAGGGTGTGGTGGAGTCTGTTTTGAGTTATTCTTCACGTTTTTCACAATTCCTTCGCCGTTTTCACAATTCTCCACCTCGGCAAAGTGTTCCCAACACTGAGCCGACACCAACCAAAACAAATGCATCACTTGTTGCATCCAGTACGCCACGGCAACGGACTCATGACAACGGACTCCATCCACACAAGTCGAGACCCAAACGGGAGTGCGAACACTCACCCAAACGTCGGTATCTACTCACCAAATCGGCTGCATCAAAACTGACTGCCTACGTATCCTCTTGCCCAAGGAATCAAGCCTTCACGTAGTTCACCCAAATGGCCTTCAAAGGCCCTCAAACAAATAGAAAAGTCTGTAACTCTTCCCCAATATCGCCAACGGATCTGCAACTAATAGTGGCCCCAAACTGATACAAATCAAACACCTCCATCTGAGGTAAACCAATGGCCGTATCCAAATCATGTCCACCAGCTGCAACCGAATCCAAAACCAATCCATCATCTGCATCCGAAATCAAATGATCCCCAACCTGTGTCACCTCAGCTGGAATCCCAAATGACGCAGTATGATCTGGAGTATGTGGAATAAGTTCCACCCAACGTGAAGTAGCATCACCCTCCACCTGCTGCGATATCCAAACGACCTGATCAACAGAACAAAATCAGAAGCTCCCAAACGATAATCAACTGAGCCTCCGAACCCCAAACGCGCAATCGGATCCAATCTCACATCCACGATGTGACCAAATGCTGGGTATCCAAATATCCGACGCAACCCAAAATCTGAAGCAGCTCCACCAGATCCAATAACTCCTAATGCAGCAGTCGGCGACCTATGACTAAGATGACCCAAATATGTCGAAGCTTCAGAACCAATGCTCGACAACCAACGCCGATCCTCCTCCAGAAAGGAACGACCCATCGAAACTGTCATCTCATCTCGTCGCCCCAAAGTCTCCACACCAATGATGTGTCTCCTATTGCCGTGAGCTCGGCACAAACGCAAGAAAGGACCCTTATCAAATCTAGAACAACGAGTTACCTTTCTGCCAATACACTTCTTCCAATTGTTGTTGACTTCTAGGACTTTACACCAACGGGAACTGGTCGCGACCCAATAATGCCTAGAACAATCTTCAACTGCGGAAACTAAGATACGATTACCTCCCAATGATGCCTCCTTGGAAGGCCCCCAAATGCCTGACTGAACACCTCCAAAAAGACCCCTCGCTCGATGGATAGAAGTGCCAAACTCCACCACGGTCTCGCTCATCCTAATGTGCTCACAGGACTTCAATCTGCAGGTCATAGCACTCCTCAACAACCAATGCACGGCATTACCAATCATATACCCCAGCACCAAACAATGCCACAGTCTAGCCGAATCTGATGAAGTCGTCATCTCCCTATCAATCACCGTGCTCCCAAGCAAATAGTACAAATTGCTCCTTCTGACGCCCTTCATCACAATCATGGACCCAAATGTAACCTTCAAGCGTGCATCCGCCAAGGTCACCCTATAGCCAGCTGCCTCCAAAGCTCCAAGTGAAATGATGTTCTTCTTCAACTGAGGAACGAACCTCACTCCAACCAACTCCCGAATCACCCCGTCACTCATCCTGATCCGAACGGTACCGATACCACCAATAGAGCATTTGTGATCATTCCCCATGAGCACGAAATCCCCTCTTTCCAACTCCTGAAAGCTGGAGAACCAATCCCTCCTAGGGCAAATGTGGTATGTAGCCCCCGAATCTAATATCCACTCTGTAGAGTAGGCAACACAAACTGACGGCAGTGCAGATAACGAGTAGCCCGAAGAATCCGAATCTGAATCGTTGCCACTAGCCTTGACAACATTCGCCTCTGAAGCTTGAATAGCTTTTCCCTTATTCTTCCCGGCTCGATCAACTAACTTTGGGCAATCGGCTTTCCAATGTCCATCTTCTTTGCAAAAGGCACATTGATTCTTACGAACTCCAAGATGTGCCCCTCTAGACTGCGACCTCCCACTACGGTTTGGACCCTTTGCTCTTGCGACCAACGCCCCCGCTACCGGCTCAAACGAAGTCTCCTTATCCTTCTTTCGAAGCTGATAATTCACAAGTGCAGCGGTGACCTCACTATACGAAAGAGATGCCTTCCCATTAATAAGAGTAAGAACGAAGGTCTCATATTCCTCGTCGGGCAAGGAACTCAACAACAACAACGCCTTGTCCTCATCTTCAATCACCACATCTACATTCGTCAAATCCGCAAGAAGCTTCGTGTAGTGGTTCATGTGATCACCAATGGAGGTTCCTTTCTTCAACTGGAAGCGGTAAAGCCTCCTCTTCAAATGCAAGCGATTCTCCACACTCTTGGTCAAATACTTGCTCTCAAGGATCTCCCAAATCTTCTTTGCAGAAGTCTCATTGATCACATCATACTTTAGATCTTGAGTGAGACAAGACCTAATCACACCACACGCCGTTCGATTCATCTTTTTCCAAACCTTCTCATCAATATTGTCCGGTTTCCCGTCCAACTCCAACGTATCTTCCAAATTTTGCGCGTTGAGCGCATCCATGACTTCGCATCGCCAAAGTCCAAAATTGTTTGTGCCATTGAACTTTTCCACGTCAATCTTCATCGAGTGGATATTCAAGCTTTGGACGGTCTTCACGCCGGAAGTACTGCCCACAACTCCTTCTTTCTCGGCCATAATCCTCAAGGCACCACCAAACCAATGCGGAAACAAACGAGAAATAGATCCAAACTGAAAAAGACGAGATTTTTACTAAAAAGATCCCACCTTTATCACCAAACGAAGCCCTAGATGAACTTCCAAAGCGATCTACTCCTCCAAATAGCCCAAGCGTTGCCCGAGCTCTGATACCACTTGTTGTGCCTGAAGCTGTGTCGAGGAACCAAACCAAACGCCAATCCAAGAGAGCCAAACGAACCAAATATCAATGCACAAACAAAACACCAATTTTAACGTGGTTCGGCAAGTTGCCTACGTCCACGGGGCAAGGGGGGATGGGGTTTTAACTAATAGAGAAAGAGTACAAACTGAGATTACAATACGCTCAAAGGAACAAACTAATCTCACCACAAAGCTCTTAATCTCTCCAAATAAAACCCTAAACAAATAGCTCAAAAATACCTCTTTTTGTGCTCCAAATAGCCCCCAATCAATGCTTAATCAAAGCCTAAACCAAGCCTAGGAAACCCTAAAAAACGTGTCTCTATTTATAGCAAAACACAATCCCAAACTGATTGGGATTCTAAAAACGAGTCTGCCACACCCTGCACCATGGGTGTGGCAGAGGGTGTGGTGCAGGACAGATTCTACCACACCCATGGCAGACACCACACCAGGGTGTGGTGGAGTCTGTTTTGAGTTATTCTTCACGTTTTTCACAATTCCTTCGCCGTTTTCACAATAACAAAGTCATCCTTCACTAGTTATTGGTTAAGTACAAGTTTAAGAAATTTTTAAATTTGATCACATCTTCGAGCAAGCAACCGTCACAGTGCATGATCTAATAAAATAATTTCTAAGGATATATAACAGTTATATAAGTAATACCCAAATTATACGTGTAACAATGAAGTCATTATTAGCATTAAAAAATATTACATAAAATGTATTGGATGTTCAAAGACACCTTATTACTTTTCTGACACAAACATATCCACTTTTTGAATATGCATCCACGTATATTAGATACTATCGTCAATATTATATTCATACTGTAATTAGATATGAAAATCAACAGAGGTCATAAAAAAGATTTATGCGAATCAACAGATAATTCAGTATTTACATTTGTTTGTTTTTCCTTTTTTTAATCATAGTGACATGATTTACTTTATTTATTGCTAGTCTTCAAGTAGGCCTGTTCATCCGGGCCGGCTCGGGCCGGGTCGGCCCGACCCGACCCGGCCCGGCCCGGAAATCCGGGCCCGGGTCCGGGCCCGGGCCCGGGCCCGACCGGGCCGGGTTCCGGGCTGGCCCGGGTGATTTTTTTTTTTTATATTTTTTCCCATATTTTTTAATGTTATTTAAATTATAAATTATAAAAAAAGACAAGAAAAATAATAAAAAACAATAATTTTATTAATTACTTAAAATGACATAAATTATAAATAAAAAATGATAAAAACAAATTCTTTATTAATAATTAATAAATCATTTACAAATTACAAGTACAAATTTATTTGGAATTAATCGCATCACAATATCTTCAATTCCAGCCATCCGATCGATGCCTTGCGTTCGCTTCTCGTACCTCCACCAATCTTGTAGGCACATCACCGCTTGTACAGTATATGGATCCAAGCATGTCCTGTGATCGTCGATCAAACGACCTGCTGTGCTGAAGGCGGATTCCGAAGCTACCGTCGAAACCTGCACTGTTAGTAAGTCACGAACCATGGTGGAAAGTATAGGATATGAAACTGATCCATATACTTTCCACCATTGCAAAATATCTAAAGCATTTCCTTGACATCTAACTAAAGAAGCAGAAAAATATTCATCTATTTCAGAAACCTCCGATGATGACGATCCAAGTCCAGATCCACCAGTTAGCTCGGCTACCATTGCATACCTATCAAAACTTACACTTTTACCTCGGGCTCGGGATGAGCTCGAAGAAACCGAAGCTGCAGACTGTTGTGCAGCTACACCATGTCTAGCTGCATACTCATCATATAAAGTTTGAAAATAATTTCTAATAAGTAAATGATGAGTAGTAGCATTCAGGGTGGTTCCATCATCTAAGTCTATAACCTGTCCACCATACAATGACTGTAACAAACTTCGAAGGCCAATATCCTTCAAGCATGGATCAATAAGAACCCTCAAACCAAAAATATGAGGAATAGGCCTAAAATACTTATTAAATTTGCTCTCCATTTCAAAAACCATAGGTCCAAAAGTAGCATCCAAACGATATTTATCAAAAATTTTTTGAATATTTAAAATTTGTAAAGCAGCTAAAGTAATGGTTGGATAATAACAGCCAGATAATAACATGGTAGCATCATAAAAAACTTGTAACATTTCATTTAAATTACATATAACTGTCCATTCATCTTCAGTTATTCCATAAGTGCTACCAGAACTAGAACTAGAAGCATAATAGTTTATAAAATCAGTTATAATGTCTTTATATTCTATTGCTACACTTAACATTGCATATGTGGAATTCCACCTATGGTCAACATCTTTTGGAATTAGTCTAGGCTTTACATTTTTTCTTTTACAAAATTGTTTCCATCTTTTAAGTCTTTGTTCAGAAGCACTATGCATGTAAGCAACTGTTCTAACCTTTTCTATCATGGGTTTAATTTCAGTAAATGCACTTTGAACAATTAAATTTAAAATATGACAGATGCACCTAATATGAAAAAGATCACCATGACATGGCAATGATAAAGATGATCTGATAAAATCAACAGCTACATTGTTATTACTTGCATTATCTAGTGAAAGAGAAAATATTCTTTGTGAAATTTCTAATTTCATAAGTTCTTCAATTATTAAATTTGCAACATTAGCACCAGTATGTGACTCTTCTATTGCAATAAAAGAAACAACTCTTTTAAACATTTGCCAATTTTCATCAATCCAGTGTGCTGTGATACATAAATATCCAGTTTGTGCTCTAGATGTCCAAATATCAGAAGTTAAAGAAAATTTACAGTTTAAATTTTTAAAATAAGAAATTATTTTTTCTTGTTCTTGCTGATAATATTTTAAAATATCACGTTGACAGGTTTGACGAGAAAATTTTTTAAATGCAGGATAAAAACCATCTCTAAACATATCTTCAAATTCATCATCTTCTACTAATTTAAAAGGAAGGTTTTTAAGAATGATAAACCTGATTACGCATTTCCTGGCTCTGGCAGCGTCATAGTTCCAACTACCGAGACTACCAGAAGAGGAGGATTGAGAAATCATAGATTGTCGGATATCACCTTGAGGAGTCTGGCCTTTGTTGTGTTTATCTAAATGGCGTTTGAGGTGGTTGGTGCCGCTCTTATGATGAGCTTGAAAAATCTTGCCGCACAAAGCACACTTAGCCTTCTGGGTGAGGATCCTACCGTGTTCATCCTTGGTGACGTCGATCTTCTCGTAAAAATTCCACACATCGGATCTTGGCCTTTTAGGAGCGCTTGGTGCAGATTCGTCGCCACCGGATTCGAGATTAACTTCGGTAGGAGGACTCATAGTAGGAGGACTCAATTCAGGATCGGGAGATATGTTTTGCTCTTCATAATCAGATCCGGAAGCCATTTGATGAAAGGATTAGAATGTATAAATAAGAGAGTATAAGAGTATAAGAGAGGGTATAATAGTATAAGAGAGAAGAGATGAGTTTTTGGTGTGAAGAAAACAAATGAAAACCCCCCTCTATTTATAGAACCAGCCCCCTAGGCAAATGACCAAAATAACCTCACAAAATAGCCGTTTTTTGACCGTTTTTGGGGGCAAAAAGGTCAAAAGACCAAATCTGGCCGTTGTGGCCGGGCCGGGCCAGCCACAACGGTCATATTGTGACCGTTGTGGCCCGGGCCAGGCCCAGGCCCGGCCGACCGTTTTGGCCACAACGTCACCTTTGTGACCGTTGTGCCGGGGCCGGCCGGGTCAGCCCGGCCCGCCCGACTTTTTTCGGCAAGGTCAGTTTTTGACGCGTTGCCGACACGGGCCGGGCTCCGGGCCAGGCTGCCCGGCCCGGATGATCCCGACGCTCTAACTGTTCCCGGCCGGGGCCGACCCGGGCCGAGAGCCGCTGAGACAACCCGGCCAGGCCCCGGAGCCCGAAATCCGGGTCAGCCCCGGGCCGGCGGGTAAAATGGATAGCCCTATCTTCAAGTGCATGCCAGGTGCTGTAGCAGTGGAATGTGATTTTTTTTAAAAAACCAAATTACCCTCTGAGAATGATAAAATGTGAGGACATTTCTTAAATTTTTGGAAGGGTGACTTCATGGTTAGAAATGCAAAAGTTAGTGATAAAAAAACTAAAATTTCTTACGCAATTGTAATAGATATAAATCTCTACCTCAAAACTAAGTAGAGCTAATTTAAATAAACTCCTGATCGAAAATTCATGCCTTGAATTTGTTGAATATTTTGTATCAATTCAATGAATATTAAAGTAATAAAAATAAAGTAAGAAATTGATGGCCTGCAAAGGGGTGGTCATGATGTTATTGTTCTAAAACAACCGTTGTTGCCTTCGCAAAGATATATCAATGTAATCATGAACTAGCAGTAAAAGCCCTTCGATTTTACTGCGAATCTCAAGCCTTTTGCTCGATGGATGTGTTGCCCATAAAAGGTTAATAAATAAGATATGAGAAAATATATATCCAAGGAAGAAGTATGATCTTTTCATTTTTTTTTCATATTATTTTTTTTCATTGCTTTCGCTATCTTGTAGGAGCTCTCGGCCACCACCATTATATAGGCAGAAAAAACTTCGGTGAAAAAACATAGGTTTTAATGATATACAAAATGTTTTTGATAATTAATAGATTTAATAAGGTAGTTAATAAATAAAATAAATTAGCATAACCCTGACAAATTAATGTGAACAATATAGGTAATAAATTAGAAGAAAAATGATCATATTAAAATCAATAAACGAAACTCAATCATCTATTAAGCAATTATTTTTTTAACAGAATTATCATTTACATGATTTCAAATAAAAAAAATCCGCTGTTTCGAACATAAATACAATTCGAAGCTATATTCTTTCATACAGACTGGAACAGCAAACATAAATTAGAGACTAGTAATGTTGAGAAAACTCAATAAAAGAGCAATTTGATAAACAAATAAAAAAAAGAGTTGTGATAGTTGGCTTGTAAAGAGCAGTCGTGTAAGCCCAACCCTAGACAAATAGACGCCCGCACTTGTGCAGGCTTCAACGGTAGGCCGTCTCTTAAGAGGTAAAAGCCCCCAGAAAACCAGCATATGAGGATGTGGCGACTCCTCAAGCCTCTTGCTCGGATCGATGATTGTTGTTTGTTGCCCAAAAATCAAGAAACTTGTAAATTATTAACAGAGGATTTTAGAACTTTAAGGAGAGAAACGTTGTGAAACCGCTTCCGCTTCTTCTCCGTGAACTCCCGAGATATTTTCCCACGTTCTCCCGTTTAACAACCCTGTCCTTTTCTTATGTTTGATAGAAGCGCAGGAGAAAAAAAGGCAGCTTTTAGTTAAGGGCCTGTTTGTTTGGCCCAAAAAACTGTGAAAACAAAGAAATGAAACCTGACATGGGTGCCAGGTCGGATTTTGGTTTCCAATAATTTCCATTTCTTATGTTTGGTTCGCCGTCGGTTTTTTAGAAATGGGGTTGTGAAATGGGGGTCCACGTCACTTTTTTTGGAAATGTGTTTTCATCTCTTTTTGGGCTAAAAACGGGTGGAAATGTCTCTTCAGTGATTATTTTATCACCGGGCACGAGATACGAAGCGGAGGACTGATTGAAGAGAGTTTCCACCTTTTCCTTCTTTCGTCGTTAGCCTCACCGCCATTGACTGCTCTTTTTCTTCCTCTCTGTTTCGCCATTGCTCCGTTCCATTTTTTCGCATGTTAATTTCTAAGAAAACTCTGGCTCTGAAGATGGGCGGCGCTCGGAAGTACTCGCCGTAGATTTGGGCCTGTTGGCTGGGCTGCTGCTCTAGATCTATCACAAACGTACCACTTGTCCTTTTTCTGTGTAGGAAGATCTAGCATATGGGGGAAGTTCCTCTAGAGCTGAACCCTGATTGTTGCCTGTTATTGGGGTGTCGCTCGCCGTAAACATCTCGAGGTTTGATTTCTTTTCCTCAGGTTGTTTTCCTTTGTAGCAAAAGCAGTAGGCGAAATATTTTGTGCATGCATGTGACTTCTGATTTCGACTTTAACTGTGAAGATGAAAGCTGGTTTTTGAAGCTAATAGTTGGTTTTTATTAGTAGATCTTAACATTTGAGGGCCAAAAGCAGTGTTTTTCCGTATTTTTTCGTGGCAATAATTTTTTCTAAAATTTAATTAATCTGTAAATTAGGGGTTAGTTGCTTTGAGAGTAGATCTGCATTTTCTACAAATTAGGGGTTTAATTTTGTAGTAGATCTTCATGTTGTTGCATTTCTGTAAAATGTTTGCTTCATATTGCGGGGTCGATTCATGACTATTTCTGCTATTATCCCCCTGTAAATAACATGCGCCTGTAGATTAGCTTTGTTAAGCGAGCTATTTCCATGTCATCTATTTTTATATCTTGTGAAATAAGCAGGCTTGGGTATTCGTTTTAACTGTGGAGAAATTTTTGGGTTGTGGATGTAAATGGGGAGTATCTATTAATTTACTTAAAGATGAACATTTCCTGTTAAGTTTAAATGGGGTGTATTGGAAAATATTCTGTTGCGTAACACACCAAAACAGCTCCTTAAATGTCATTAGCATTTACAAAATAGTAATTGTGCGTACAATAGATTACAAAGTGTTGTTAAGCTAGAATGATTTTTATCATGTTAATAGCACTAGTACAAGCATATCTTGTAGCTGTTTGTTACGTATTTGTTTTGGGGTTTTACGTAAAATTATAATTTCTAAGCAATAATGTATAGATGGATGGTGATTATGTTGACGAAGAGAGCGTTTTAAGAATGTGTGCTGGGGCTGTATTTTCTGTAATGGTTCTAGTAGTTACATTTTTTATGTGAATGAAGTCTCGCCACAGATCGCTACAATCTGGCCGAAGTGTAGAAAGAGTAAGGCATGAAAAAACTAGGATAGAGTTGATGAGTCGGATCTATCACAGCTATAGTGATAGCTGTCAGAACTTTGTTAGAATGCGCACGTGTGCTTTTATTAAACTAGCAAAGATAATGAGGACTAATCATCTCTTAAAGGACTCAAGATTTATAACTGTAGAGGAGCAGCTTGCTATAACGTTGAACATATTGGGTCATAAATTAAAAAAACGTACGATGAGAACGTAATTTATACGGTCAGAGGAGACGGTTAGTAGATACTTCAATAGAGTATTGCAAGCAATTTCGAGCATACAAGGCCGATATATGAAACAAGCACCAAATGAAGTGCCCCCGGAGATCCAAAACAATCCATCTTTCTATCCTTTTTTCAAGGTATAACAACCACTCTACCTATTAGCCCAAATTAATCTCTTTATTACTCAATTATTACATTAACATAGCAACTTGAATTATGAAGGATTGCATAGGTATGATAGATGGGACACATGTGGATGCTATGCTACCTGCCTCACTAGTTGCGCGTTTCAGAAGGCGCAAAAGTGTCACACAAAATATTCTTGCGGCTTGCACACCAAACAAAATGTTTACCTACGTTTTAGCTGGGTGGGAGGGATCGGCTAACGATTATAGAATCCTGCAAGATGCTTTATCTAGACCACAACCTTATGGCTTAAGGGTGTACACTGGTAACATTATCTAGACCACAACCTTATGGCTTAAGGGTGTACACTGGTAACAATCTCAATAACTCAAAAGTAAATGCTCATTGGACTACTAGTCCGCTCTAATATGTACTAAGGCATTTCTCCTTAAAATACTTTGCATTATATAGTTAAATACTATTTGTGTGATGCGGGGTACACAACCTAGCCGGGATTTATATCCCCGCATCGCGGTGTCCGTTATCATCTAAAGGAATTTTCTTGGAGAACACCTCAAAATAGGAGGGAGTTATTCAATCTTAGACATTCCTCTTTGAGGTTAAGGATTGAAGCTACATTCGATATATTAAAGAATCGTTTCAAGATTCTCACAGCGAAACCCCACTACCCCTTCCAGGCCCAAGTCGACATTGTCTTGGCATGCACGGTTCTACATAACTATATTGCAACAGTGGACCCAGACGATGACTTGTTAAATGAGGATATCGACGTTTGTGAGGATGACACTGAAGAGGCAATTAATGAAGATAACGTCATTGATTTCTCACAGTCCCAGACTGTTAGAGAACAAGTTACCTCCAAGGATGAATGGAGATCTCGCAGAGATCAAATCGCTTTGGACATGTGGCTTGACTATTGTTGTAAATACCGACATGGTGACACGACTGAGTCTGCGGTGTGATTTGATACAATTCCCTTCAGTTGCTTTAAGTTTATTATGGTTGTGGTTATTATAACGTATTTCGCACGCTGTGTTTGTTGCTACATTAACATGTGTTGGTTATATCCACTTGTGTGACTTCTTTATTGGTTAGGGCATCAAACTAGACATTGTGCTTCTGATGGATATCTTGTGTCTCACATCTTTTATGCCATGTACCTCTTTACTATTTTAGTTATCTTATGTATTATGCTTTCTTGTGTCTCACCTCATTTGTTGCTCCATTCCAAAGCAGTCATTATAAAGTACCATCTTAATATTTTTTGGACTAACATATGAATTGTTGGGCTATAGGAAATGGCTGATAATGCAAACAATAATGTGACTGATTTGGCCAACGCGAGGAACACCACTCACCCCTCTGACGTCTAGGGGCCAACCACACTCTCTCGTGCTTCCATCCGGCAGTGGGTTCAATTACCCATTCAACCTAATATTCCAGCCATCCTCCCCCTACGTGCAATCATCCTCTGTTTTTCCAAATGTTCCGCAAGCCGATGGTAACTTTTTCCCTATGCTTTACCCCATTTCATCTTACATGCACATGCTCAGTAACACCCCATCTATGCCACAACCATTTCAAGCCTCCAATTCCTCCGGTTACTTTCATTCTCCAACTAGTATTACAGGGACTACTTCTAATTCAGGTAGCAATAAACAGTTGGAAAGGGATGAAGTTGTAGCCACTTCAGCTAATTCGCCCAAAAAATACAAGGCTTTGGCCCACAAGAAAAGAAAAATACCCCGTGGTGAAGCAGCATCATCTGTGTCCTCAACTAGATGGTGGACCCCTGCTCACGATGACATTCTCATACCCTTTTTGGCCAATTTGGCAAGGTCTGGTCTTAAACCAGACAAAAACTTTAAGCAGCATGCATTTGCAATGGCGGTCGTTGAAGTAAACAAGCAATTTGGTACATCATTTGCTACCAAGAGTGTTGTTAACCATATAAAAACAATTTGTTCTTGGTTTCAAGACATGCAGGCTGCGCGTAATATCAATGACGCAGGTTGGGATGAGGCAAGACAAATAATCATGCTGGATCCCGAGAGTTTTGATGCATGGAATGAGGTAAATGAAGCGTGCACAGCTTCAAAATGTTGATTCCTCTGACCAAACAAATAATTACACATCTTTACACTGAATTGGATATTGATTGTATGCATGATAAAAATAAGAGTAGGCTTAAAGATTACATAAATAAGCCGCTGAGACACCTAGCTGTCATCTGTGGGGATGATCAAGCAAGAGGTAACTTTGCCAAGGCCTCTATGGAGAAATTTGGGGGCCACGATGCAATCAACCTTGGAGATGATGACGATGATCAACATGGTAGCATGTCTGTTCCTCATAAATCTCCTCCCACGAGTAACTTTTTAGATGAAGATAAGCAATCTCAAACCAACAATGATAAATCCTCCAGCAAGGACTATCATAAAAAAATTTCATCGGCGAAAGGTCGCACGAGGAAGACAGACCTCAATCGTGACATCATGCAACAAATGGTGGATGAAGTTAAACACTTTTCCACGTCTCTCAATCTTATTAATCAGCACTAGACTGAGAAATTGTCAACAACCATCTTTAGGCACAAAGATACTTACCCTATAGAAGTCCTGGAGCTTTTTTATGATGCCACATTTGAAAACAAAACCAATGCGAGGCATTTCATAGGTAAGAGTGACTTCGGCCAAAGGGCTATCTTGGACAGTTTCATGCAGATGCAAGGAGGGGGGAGTAAATAAGGGTGGGTTCCGGTAGGATTTTACACTTGTGCTTTTATACTTATGCAGCCATTTTGATTCGTACTTGCTGATTGGTTATGTATTTTGCAGGACCGGTGGGAGGTCCCTATTACCATATAGATTTGTGTCGGATAAAAAACATGAGGCTATTTTGTTGTTAAGACTTGGATATCTGGTATGTCTGTAATTGCTTTGAGAGCACGTGACTCATGCTCCACAGAAACATTCTGGGAGCTCTTGATCTGATTTGACACTCTGCACCACTTTATGATTTATCTATGCCTAATGCATTTAAGCTAGTGGTGCACATATAGCTTCACCCATTGTGACTCATGGCTGTTGATGGGTTTTTGGGAAAAATCGACCAGTCACATATATGTAATGATCTGTGGGGCTTGTTTCTGATATTCTTCCCCAGCAATTAGTGCAGACAATCAGTTGGCGAGGCAGTCCCAACATCCCATTATTCAGCTATGAAAAATCTAGTATTATCGGGTATGCAGCCAACATTGTCATGTATTTGTTTGTTGAGGATGAATATGTGATGAAGTAGGTTCCTATTTGAGCTCAAAACTTGATCCTCTCATTTGGGCTCACTGCTATTTATGGATGGATATCTCTATGGATATGTGTTGTTGCCTTATGCTATTTTGAATGTTTTGTCTGCTTATAAACTACTTTGCGTTCAAGTTCTAGGTACAAACTACTGGTATCTTGTGTTGTTTTCTTGTGTTGCTTTGAGTCTTTTGTGCATTGAAACACTTGCTAAAGCCACGCTGGTATCTTGTGTTGTTTTCTTGTGTTGCTTTGAGTCTTTTGTGCATTGAAACACTTGCTAAAGCCACTTGGTCTTATTTATGGGTACACACTTGTGCATTGAAACACTTGCTAAAGCCACTTGGTCTTATTTATGGGTACACACTGCACTTTCATAATGCGTCTTTGAAAACACATACCAAATCACATTCTACAAATTGTTGTCCACGTAAGACTGCCTATGTTGTTGTCTGTAGAAAGATGTATAATACATATGATTACACTGGGCATTGATATGTGAATGAAGCTTTTTTTTTTTGTGTGTGTTACACATGCATGCAGGCCTTTGTTGCTATAAACTTATAATAATATAGTGATGGTCACACTATCTGTACACAACATACGTCAAGGATAATCCTGTTGGCAAAAGTTATGAATGCAAAAGAAAAACAAGATAAGCATCAAATATAACAGGTGATGTGGTCATGTGGATGCTAAAAATCCTAACTACTGGAAACCCTATCATTTGCTGAATTTTTTAAAACTTTCAGATGGTTAAACATTGAGAATTTGTTGTGTTCTGGTTTTTCTGTTTTGCTCAGTCCCCATTTGTGCAGTGATGAACGTCATGTTTTCTGATATTCCAAACCAGTAAATATTGCATGCGATGCTATGGCGAGGCAGTCCAAACTATGGAATGCAGCCAACATTGTCATGCTATCGTTTGCTGGGGCCGAATATGTGATGAAGTTGACGTAGACCTGAGCACTATTGCTTAACATTCTCTCCTGATGAATATATGCAGGAGCTTGCAGCTACATGCCTGTTAAGTATTGGAATAGCCTTGTTTTACAAAAAACAGAAAATGTTGAGTTGCATTATATCTTATATCCATACGGATTACACATTACATTCTCATTATATTTTCAATGTGCAGATTACAATGTTTACAAGAACAAGGAAAATACTGAATAGCCCTAAAACTGTAATACATTTTTTCAAATATTCAACTTGTTGTATTGCATGCTTCAATTCTCTTCACAAATGCTTTTTTTCCAGATCTTTTAATTCCGACACTGATTGAGGAGAGGCTTCTTCTTTTCTGGTTTTACTATTTTTGATTTCTTTATCATCTTCGGCCCACCTAAAGAATTTGCATGATCTATTCGGGTATTTGGCACAACCCCAAAAATATTTGCCCTTGTTCGAACCTACTTTACACAGCTTCAATGGTGTTGGTATATTGCATAAGCATTTTACCTCAGGAGATTTGTTCATACCTCTTTGGGCTTCAATGGTGTTGGTATATTGCATAAGCATTTTACCTCAGGAGATTTGTTCATACCTCTTTGGGCAGCAACCATGGCTAAGCACTGACAAAGAAGAAGGCCCTTGGGGAATTTTTTCTTGAAGAATGAACCAAAATGAAGAGGCTCTAGTTATTTGGAGCTTCTGCCTTTGTTGCAACTGGAACAAACTCACCCAACACAATATATAGCTTGTTTGAAGAGTGTTATCAGCTCTAGTTCTGCTCGGTTTTTAAAAAATGACCGTTGCATTGTGTACCGTTGGGATAATTCATGTGTACTACTTTGGGAGCGGTAAGCTCACCATGGTTTTGGGATTCAACTCTTCTCAGGTTGAGGTATTTGTGCATACCAAACATTCGAAATGGAAATGTAAATGGGGGAATGATTTCTTATTTCTAGAGTGGTCAAACAAACATGTGGAAACAAAGAAGTACATTTCAAGGGGTTGATTGCAATGTGAAACAAACAAAATAAATGAAAATTGGGAAACCCCCTGGAAATGTCTTGATATCATTTCATTTCTTTTTTTCTGTTTTCCCATTTTTTTTCTAGAAAAGTACCAAACATGCCCTAAAAGAAATTAAGGGGTTGTTTGGTTCATTTCCTTGATATAGAGAAATGTAATTCCATGTAAAGAAACACAAGTTTTGAGTTTTCCAAACTTTTCCAAAAAATAAATTGTTTTGCTTTGGTTCGCACATAAAAAATAGTGGGAAACCAATGTATTTATTTTTTTTGTGTTTGGTTCGCATAGAAAAAAAAGGAAAACTTTTGTAAACAAAGCAGAGAAAGAAAAAAAATCTGACGTGGCAGAGTTTTCATCAATTTCACTTGGTTAGGGAAGGAAATCGGAGAGGGAAAAAAATCTTAGTTGGCGGCGATTTCAGCAGAGTTTTCCCTCTTCCATTCGAGCGAGCCAAAACGGCACAAAGAAACGGACGGAAACAAAAAAGCTGACGTGGAGGGCTAAAAATCTGACGTGGAGGGGTTTTCTGAGTTTTTCACCCCTTATAATAGCGAACCAAACAGCCCCTAAAGATGAGATAAGTAAAATGATAGGAAAAATAAACTCAAAATCTTTTCAAATAAGTTGTAACAAACCCAACAGGTGTAAATCTTGCAGGAACGTATCTAATTGGACGACTACGTGTTCACATTTGTGCAATACTCTCTTACATCGGCTAGTTTGTCTAGCATATATTCTACAAAATTAAGAATTTTAAGAAATTTGTATCGTTGTTATTAAATCACAATTAAATGCCTTGCTAAAGGAGCTGGTCAGCTTTTGACCACCCTCTTCATTCTCGGGAAAATTTTTCCAAAGTTTCATTCATTGACTTGATTAGTTAGAATAAAGAGTTGATTTAAGTATCATTATATGTGAAAATAAACTAAGGCCTCGTTTGACAAAGTGTTAAGTAAGATGAGTTAAAGAGAATGATTAATGTACTTAGCTCATTCGATAATCTGAAGGACAAAATTATTAACCCGTTAAATAAGTTTTATTTTAGTCATTGTGATCAGTTTTAGTGTTTGGGAATAACAATGATTTTGACTATTTTCTTTATAATTGGAAGGGTTAACTCTTAATCCTTTGAAATAGGAGTATTAGTAAACCCCTCATTTTGAGGGGTTAACTCATTTTAATCTCTCTAGAGGGGTTAGCTTAACCCTTCTATATTTTTTATGTTTAACAAATTATGGAGGGTTAACTCACTTTAACCATTGTATAGATTTTTTATGTTTGGAGGGTTAAGAAGGGGTTAAGTCTCTTTAAACCCTCACTTAACCCTTTGCCAAACAGTACCTATGAGTATTAAGAGCAAAGTTATGGCTGTGAAGCACGTGAGAAACTACGTACAAACCGACGAACAGTTTAATAGCAATTGTTTAGCTGCTATATTTTTCTGTAAATACAACATCTTATAAATTACATCGTAGTATAAAAACCAATAAATGTAACGAAATATGAAATCCGTATACAATACTAACTATTGCCCTCAACCAAAAAGTTTCATCTTCATCCTAGTGAAACTTGTCTGCAGGCGTCGGACTCCCACCCCTTAAAGATCTAAAGCTCTTCAAATTAATGTCATCCCAACATGAACAACATTATGACAAGCTTTTCTGCTGAAAAAGTCATTTGTTGCAAGTACTAAGTTGTCTTAGCAAAAACATAGCAATATGGTCGATTTTCATTATTTTTTAAATAAAATATATGGTTTTCTCTAATATCTCATTTTGTGTGGTGTTATTTTATTCAACATAATTGTGTCATTAAGTAGAAATTACACAAGGCAAACTAGTATTTATATAAATATATATTATCACATGTAGTAGCAAGTTCTTGATTTATCATGAAGAAATCAATGCTCGTCATGCCACTTAACTTTTAAAACGTCAGGTGTTTTTTCCTTTATTTTTTCCCCACCTAACATAAGAGGTATCCTGTAAAATGTAAGATGCATTTTTTTTATTTGTTATAAGTCGTCCAACTGCAAGATAGTTTTCAAAAAAAAAAAAAAAAAAGGGGAAAGAAAATTCCAACTCAAAATTCATAGTTTTTCACAAACATGAAGTATTCGATTAGATCTACTCCATCGAACACCTCAATTAATAGAATAAAAACATTATCAAGGATAACCCCGTTCAAATATTACTGGGGTTGCGAGCCCATATTAATAATCACCAGGCCCAATAAGCTCAACTCATCCCAAATTTAAGCCCACGTAAAAATAAAAACACCGAGGTTTCTCCAAAAGCCCCAAACACCCCGCGTTCGGTGAAGAAAACAATGGCTGCTGCTTCTTCCTCCTCCTCATCGGATCAAATCCTTCGTCCACCCTACTCCTTTGGAATTCCATGGCCTGAGCTCAATGAAGGCGTCTCTTACATCGACATCATCAAATCCATCGACTCTGGTGTCTCTCTTCTCTTCTCCTTCCTTTATTTGCTGCCATTTTAAAAAAAAAAATATTTCCCCCTAATTTCGTTTTGCAGGAAAGACCCTAATCGAGTTCTACTCCTCCAAGTACAAGAACTCCGCTCCATTGCAAGGGTAAATTTGTCTCCAAATCGTTGAGTTTTCTTGATTTGGCGGCGTTTCTCGATTGCGCGCTAACTGTTTGTTTCTTTGTCTGAACCGGTGAACAGTTGGATGCAGAGAATTAAGAAAGGGCAGGTGCGCTGAATACTGAAGATTTGCAATTTATTTGGGTTTTAGTCTTTGTGGCTCTGACTGCTATTACTTTATTGTTTTTTCAAAAGATTACAGTCGATGGAGATGTGGTTACTGATCCGGATACTGTTCTCAGGTAACTCTTTCCGGAAATTCACTTGATTATTTTGGAAGAAATGCATATTTTGGAATAAATTATGTATTTCTTTGCCCTGAAAATAATGCACATTATGTTTTGGGATTTTATCTGATATGGTTGATTAACATTGTAGAAACACCATTTACTGTTATTGGTGCCTACTGCATTGGTACAATATTGTCTCTTCTTTTTGAGAAGAGAAAGTTGAGTTGCAACAATATGTCTTGACTTACTATTTGCCTATTTGGCATATATTCATCTGTGAACATCTGGAGCCTTTTTCTAGTCTCAATTTCTTAGTTTGTAGTTTTTGATAAATTCATAAAAAATTTTATACATTGGTCCAGATTCTCATGTATAGCATTCTTGTCGTATAAACTAGCTGGGATTTTGTTATCCTTTTCTTAAATCAACTTCTCGGATGGAGCCAACAGCCATGTGGAAATAAATTTATGCCTTTCCCTTTGTTTTTGTTTTTGTTTTTTGTTTTTTTTTGGGTGGGTGGGTGGGTGGGTGTGCTCAATTGATATATGGACACATATTGACCCAAGTCTGATATAAAGACATCCTCTCTTTCTTTCGCTCATACATTTACTTTGATACCATGTTAGATTGGAAAATCTGACTCATCTCAGAGAGATTGCTGGGCTTTACCTGTAATGGAATAGATAAGTACAAAGCAAATATTATGCAACTTTCCTGACTCTATCTTAACTCTTCTTTTACAGCTAAACTAATAGTAATAACTCTAATGTTCTATTAACTCAAATAGCGTTGGATCATAGAGGAGCAGAGGGGGACTTAGAGGGGGATTTGTTTTATTATATCTGTTCTTGGGTCTCTTATAATGTTATTGTAATTGTTCACAAACACAAACTTACACACACACAACACATAATATTCTGAAATTGTTTGCTCATTGTTGCTGGTTGCAGGTCCTAGGTAGTATTAATTACATGAGTATTTTTTCTTTGTTTAGCATATTGGCTCGTGCATCGCATGTACAAAAATATTCAGTTTTATGATTAGTCATACATTTTCATTTAATAGTTTGATGATGATTTAATTTATGCAATTTTACTATGGAGCTCTACATAGAAAATGTATCTTAAACTATTATTTATCAATTAAATCTATCCTTAACACAATTTTGTTGAGTAGTTTCCTAATTGAGGATAATATAATTAGAGTAAGTGACTAAAATGAAATAAAAGAAAAAGAAAATTTGGGATATTGCAATTTAATTATGTGTGTATTCTCATGTCATGATTTAGAATTTTCTAGAAATAAGAATGAAAAGAAAGGAAAGGGAAATCTTGCAAAATTACCATCTTATCCTCCAAATTATAATAAGAGAGAGGAAAATGTCCACCATTCATCTAACTTTTGCTACCCCCACTATTTTCATTATATAATAGTATAGATTTTCTGAACTGAATTACCTAATTGAAAATTTGGCAGGAACCACCAATTAGGTGTATTAGAAATTGATTGTATATAATTAAATTGAGGTGAGCACCACCACTTAGGTATGTTAGAAATTTAATGACTATGATTTAATAAAAGAGGACATCACTATTTAAGGTGTGATAATGTTTAAGGATATTAGAGGATTTCGTTGAGCACAAGCTAAAACAAAAGATCTGGTGGGAAACATAAGTATAGATTGGGTACAATTAATGGACCCACCTCATACGATGTGAAATTTTCTAAATTCAGGCGGAATATTTTTCCCAACGTGAATTGGACTTGTTTCAATCCTTGTCTACCCAAAGAGTTCCTTGATGATTTTTATTTTTATTTTCCCTATAGCTAACCTACTCCAGGCCCTTATTACTTTTTTACTTCGCAGAGAATTCTCAATTACACTTGAATTTTTATTCAAGTATTTGAACTTTTTTTGCTTGACCCCGACATTATTGGTGAATATCGTATGTCTGTACTGCTAAATGAATAAGTGATTCTAATAAACAAAATCCATGTATAACACATAATTTTAGCTTTTGTAGTCAGCTTTATTCTTTGTACTAAATAGTGATTTTTTCAGTAGATATAAATGGAAAACACCAACTCTCTCCATCTCTCTATGCCATCAAATTATGTGCAATTTTCAATTCTGTTCTTTTTAATCTTCACTATCCTACTTCTCATGTTCAGCGTTGGTTGTGAAGTAATCTACTGTCGTCTGCCTTGGAGAGAACCCAATGTGCCTTACTTGTTAGAAGTCCTTTACGAAGATGAAGACTTGGTAAGCATTTTAGAAATTGTTATATTTATGTTTAGAGTTTTCAATGTAACATCTAGTTTTCTCAAAAATTTTGATCGACAGATAAGACATTTGTGAATTTTAGGAAAATCTAGTTTTGCTTTTTTTAATATTTTATTTTACTGTGGTTGAAGCTGGAAGGCTCTTAGATATATCAAAATTATTGAACTTAGTAACCATTTTAAGTTGAAATATTGAATCCAAAGAATGACACTAGGATGCACATGTAGAAAAAAATAAGACAGTAGAGACTCTAGGGATTGAGTGAAAGCAGGTGCAACATAAACACGTTGGTGCCACCTTTCTCTGGGGATCCAATGATCCATCAAACCTCCACTGGTTGTGGAAGTAGAGTTCACCCTTTAGGTGCTTCACAGAGGTTTAAAGAAAATAATAATAATAAAATAAAAAATAAAAAATGAATATAAAAATAAAAATATAAAATATAACAATAAAAAATATAAAAATAAAATTAAAAATATAAAAGATAAAAAAAATCCAATGTTCATTCATCATATCATGAAACCTTTATTTTATCTTGCAATTCAATCATTGTTGAGATGAGGAATATTCTGAAACTAATTTTTGGAGTTTGTTATAGTTATCTATCTTACTACTTCAATTAAAATGCCAAATTCATTCTTAAGATTTGGAACCCAGCTAGATTTTATTTGAATAGAAAGAAAAAATTAGGTGATAAGTGCAGAATGTTTGTGATGCCCATATCTTCTTTACATGTACACAAGTCAGGTGCTACCAGCCTGCCAGGTAGATAGATCTTTTCAAGTATTATGTGTATGGTACCAAATGCTTGCTTTTGTTATCTGGCTAGAATTCTTGCATAAGATCTGAGTTTTGGAATGATATAAGACTGGTGAATTCCTTGGTTATACTGGTAGTTAAATGCTAGCTTATTAATTTTGCTTTTAATTTACTGTTAAATAAGGGTTGCAGCTCCTTTTCTTTTCTTTCCTGAACATAATATTTGTCCTTTTAGATGTGGAGTAGTGCTATAGTAGTTCCTTACTCTCTTTGCATTTTTTGGGTTTCTTGTTTTTGTTTTTTTGGATAAATAGGCTGTGAGAGAGTCTTGCGATCCACTAAAGAGTTGAACTTGGAGATTTGAAGAAGAGTTCTCATGGGTTTTGAGGGGTTTTTTTTTTACTTTATTCATAACATGCCTAGTTAATAAAATGTATTGGTGTATCTTGAGTATTAACTTAATAACTAATATGCATTGCGTTGAACAACACCTCTACATTCACAACAGTAAGTTAATACAAAAATACAAAAGCGTAAGTTGGGTTCCAATTATGATTGTTTTGTACAGGAAAATCTTCTTCACATGGATGTGTATTAGCATGCATGTTCATGTAAAACAAAAATTTGCATACTGATACATGAACATCTACCATCTTGGAGCATCAATTTGCATTTGTTAGTTTGACTGGTGTTCAATTATAATATTGATTTGTTTTTCTTGAATTTCATATATGGTATATGAAGTAAAGTCTTTCTAGACCAAGTCACCGTGGTGTGAATGTCTACCAGTACCCATATAGGAAATCCATCAAAATAATGCTATGACAGGGGTATCCTAGTCAATGAAAATCTTACCGACCATCCAGCATAAGGTGAACAACTCTTCCATTATTCCGTAGCTCATCTGGCTAGAGGTATAAGAGTGTAGGACTTGAAGGTTTGAGGGAGGCCCATCACCTTTTTGAGTCGCATCAAGATTTTAACTACAACATTGCATACCTGGTATATGAGTTTGGCATCCCCCAACCCCCCAACCCCAACCAAAAAAAAGGCTAGTGGTGAAGTGCCCCTACATGGTTCTCAGTCATTATCAACTAATTCTTTTAAAATTTTGGGCTAGAGCTGGAGTCAGCCAGTACCACCAAGTGCTAAATTCAGCCATAAATGCCAAACTTGTGTGATCTTCCATAAGGCTTTTGAAGTTTTTCTTGGATAAAATCATAACTAACACATTGAACTCCCTAACTCTCTTTCAATAAGCAAGATCTGGTAAAAAATGGAAGGCATATGTATTAGATGTAACCCATTGCATGAAAGAATAAGAAAAAAAATGAGAGAGGGAATACTGGGTTAGCTGGAGTGCAAGAAGAAGTTAGTTTAGGGTTCGCACTATATGTTCTTGGAATGTGAAGCAAAAAACATGAGTCATTGCAGTATGAGGCACCTGTTAACGCTCTGATACCACATTTGTTGATATTAAGAAGATTGGAGCTTGAGAAAGGAAGAATGGGGGCAAGGAGCAAAAGCAATTTTGTGTCACATTGTCTTTAGATCTTCGAGGTATCTCTTTTTTACTACAATTGATGTAAAGTGACTAGAGGACCCTCCGCTGCTGAGATAAGTCTCAGTTGCATCAAGTGTTGATGATGTATATAAAGTATGATATACTCTGCTCATAGTCAAGAAAGTGCATGCATTGTGAGATCTGGTTGCTTAACTTGTCATGAAATATTGTTATCTTTGTTTTATGAATCATTTATTTATTTATTTTCACTTTTTGTAGGTTGCCATAAATAAACCTTCTGGTCTACAAGTTCTACCTGGAGGGTTATTCCAGCAACGGACTGTTCTGAGACAACTTCAATGGAAAGCATGGAGAACGAATTCATCCTATTCTACCAAGTATGCTGAAGAAGAAGCACATCCTGCACCTGTTCATCGCTTGGGGAGGGGAACATCAGGTTTATCCTTTATTAGTTTTAAACAGGTTAATCCAGTAAAGAATATCTCTCAGCAAAATGTTTACTTTCCATGCAAAATTTAAGTTAGCTACTCTAGTTAAGTTTGTTAGTGCACTTGTCGTATTCTTAATCTACACTATTGTTTAGTTGGGATCTTAGGGACGTTTCTTCCTGTGCTTCAATTGTTTTCAATGTTTGTTGGAGCCTCATCAATGTCGTCATTGACACAATGTATTCTCAGCACCATAGCCTAATAGTGGTTTAAATGCCTTGAAGCTGTACATTTTAAAGTAAAGACGTTTCATCATGTTTGCCGACTGGTTATCTCATTATGTTTGTAAACTGGTTATGTTTAATTTTTAGGAATAGTCACCATCTTCTTGAAGAACACATTAATAAGGCAGTGAAGACACAATCATATATTTGACATCTTTTATGCATATCTTCCTGTGGGGTAGATCTCAGAAACTACTTGTACATATGTGGCTATTGATGTATTTTTGTTTGAAAATAGTGGCTGAATCGAATGATGAAGATCGTGTGAACTTGCACTTGCATCTGTGGAGGAAGAATCGATGTGAGAAATGAGTGGGTAAGTTGAAAGATGGAACGTGTGATCTCTATATTAATTGGTAAGATGCATAATGATTGAGCAACAAGTGATCCAGGTTTATTTCGAAAGAGGCTGAAATGACTGTAGTGATCAGATACTATTTTCCTGTTTTCTGCTATTTTGCTACAGCAGTTGACGCAATATTCCTCTGCTCTGATGCAGACTATCTTTTGAACAAGGGACAGAGAGTTGGGCAAAACGAAGCAGAAAAAGCAGCAGAAGTTATAGATAGAGGAGGGGAAGAAAACCACATTTAAAATATAGGAAACTGAAAATTGAAAACTAATGCAGAATTTGCTCATTTTGTTTTCTCCCCCTCCCTACAGTGACATGATTGATTCATCCTCTATCGTGTGCTTGGAGCTCCTATAAGTAATATCTGTTATATGTCAAATACTGTTGCAGAAAAAGTGTTTGCATAGAAGGGTATAGAAAGTTGTAACTAGCCCTCTATTTTAGCTAAGAAACAGTATTCATACTAAATTATAGTGAAATCCTTTTTAACTAGTTTGTCTTCCTCGGTTTCCCTTCTTGAGAAAGTAAATGATAAGGTGGGTGTTTGAAATATATAACATGGAAAAGTCAGTCTGCAAATTTCATTACTGATAAAGTAGTCTTATATTTTTTTTATTGTGGACGTTTTCAGTCAATTTGTGTTTTCTGTCTCAAAATTTTGGTTTGTCTATTTCATCATTTAGTGGTTTATCTCCTAACTTGGACCCAGGTATTCTACTTTGCGCAAAGACCAAACAGGCAAAAGTTTGCCTTGCTGAATATTTTGCCAAGGGTACGTTGGTTGTCGGAGATAGTAGGTGAAGTAAATACTCCTTTTTAACTTATTGTATGTCATAAATATGTAATACAGTTATCATGTTGGTTTTTAATAATAATTTTCTTATTGGCTATTGTCCTACTTTCACCATTGTATTCTGAGTTATGGCAGTTAAAGGTTCATCTCTTGTTCTTATTATACTGGAATACCTTGTTGTAGCACATTCCCTATCCATTCCATCAACAGATTTTGAAAAAACAGCAGTACTTAGTATATAAGGATTTCATTCAAGCAGGTCTGCTTGTGTTACACCTCTACTGTCAAATAATTATCATTCTCACCATCATCACCATTATCTAAGCCTTTTCCCATCAAAATGGGATTGCAAAGTAGCACAAGGTTCCATATGAAAAATTGACAAAATCGTATGACCAGCATCTAACATGACCGGTATTTACACTCTAAAATAATATGTTACACAATCAAAATACATTTTATGGTTTCCAAATATCATGCCTTGCATTTATAAACAGAAAGCCTTATCTCCAAATCCCCACAGATCTAAGCTGAATCTCATCGAACACACTAGTCAGGCTCTTGTTATATAGCGCCTACTACATCAGACCAACAATCCATGAACCATCTAAGAAGCCAATGCAAGTTTGGATTTTGTGAAGGAAAATGCCAAATGTACTACAAGAGTTGTACTACTATACACAAAGAAGTGGAGTCCATAGCAACTGATAATTTGCCTTTGCAGTTTACATGAAAAGTCCCACTTTTTGTGTGTAGTAGTATAGTGTAAAGTTATCACTACTCTTTTGTAAAATATACAAACAACAAGAGCATGCACTAGCATATCATGAGCTCTAAAGAACACAAAAGTGGATTAGTTCAACAACATTAGCTAACAAAATTTCCACGAATATAAATAAATAAAAAAATTTAAATTAATTCTCTAAAGAATTAGTTCTTCATCAAGTAGAAAGAAACTTAAATCTACCTTATTCCATGAGGTGCATTCACCTCTAGAACTCACCCTCTGTAGCTTTGATATGGTTCAGCTGCATCTAGAAATCCCATGCATTAAAAGCTGGCTATAGATTAAAGTACAATATTTTTATTTTAAGGGTGAATTGGAGGAAACGGGAGTAATTTCTAGGTTGGAACATTTTGGTCAATTAGGAGCAGGGGAGCAACTATTTGGCACAAAGGGGAGAGACTTGGGGTGTGGGAGTCGGGAAGAGGGGGCAAGTTCAGTGACGGGAGTGTTTTATACAATGACAACGAGATCTTGATGATAGCTAGATGGAACAAAGGGAAATAGGGGATTTCTTTGTTTTTTTTATGTTTTATCAATTCTATCGATTCACAGGAAAGAGAGAGATGACATGAGGGGGTTGGTTTATTTTACTCCCTAGCAAATCGGGTGGGTGGCACTGAGGGGTATATACATGGTATTTTGCCCATTTATTATCCATAATCAAAAGGTAACTACTACAAGTGTTGGGGAGTTGAATTACTATATCTCAAATGATTTGGGGCATCATTTTAATATCACAGAGGAAGTGGAGGGTATAAAAACCCTTTCTTAATTGTTTAAGTGTGTACGTGCAGATAACAACGCTTTTATGAGCATGATCTAGGCCACTGCTCAGCCAAAGGCAGTACCCAAGCCACTTAAATTTGGCCTAGACACCCCCAGTTAGTCACTAGAGGCACCTAACACTCATGGCTTGATTAAGCGGACTGATGCATATAAAAAACGCATATGCCACCTGAAGATGAGTTTGGGGCTGAATTTATCCAGTTGAACCTGCCTCTAATTAAGATTGTTCAACTCAATTCAACTAGGGGCATAAGACTATGATTGAACCATTGGGTCAATCGTTGGGTCAATCGTGATGCCTCCCCTCTCCCTTTCTCTTGGCCTATTCTCCCCCCAACCTCTCCTCTTTCTGCCTTTCTCTATGTTGATTGCCTCTCTAACAACCGTTGACTTCCAAAAGTCTTCTTTATTGTCTATGTACAGTTGAAGCTTAAAATAGTATAATCTTGAATCGTCTTCTTTCAATTTTTTTTAACTATGTTGCACGACTTCTCTCATCTCCTTTCTCTTCTTCTGTTGCTTCAGCTGGCGTCTGCTACATCTGCCATCCCAGTGGCATAACCCCTCTTCTTCTCTTTCCTCCTACTTATTGTTCCTGATTTTCTGATCTTTCTGTATTTTTTGACTTTTAAGTACTTTGACACGACACCAAAAAAAAGTTGTATAAAAGAAAAAAGTGCCTTGGAAGCATCCACCTGGTCACTGGGTCCAGAGTTCAGAAGCTCCTATCTCCATTTAAAACATTGGGAAAACATCCCTAGTTGCAGCATATATGACATGTATGCAGTATGTTGGGATTTGTGATGGGCGGTGAGACTTATTAACCTGCCGATTTAACTTATTACTAGGTGCAATGCAATCATGTCACTGGGCTTATAGCCTGGCATTAGTTATTAGACGCTAGATGTTATTTAGCTATGCCATTTTGTTGGCTGATTTGGGTATTGATATTTGGTGTTGTTTGGAACTTATTTGGTGTCTTCAGTCCTTGTACATATCAAACTAAGGTATGTCCTTTTGTTCTGGTGTGATCAATGCTTGTAGGTCATATTAAACAAATGTATGTCTTTTCATTTATTTGGAACCTCCCAAAGCTGTGCATTTTTATTTTGAGTAAGTTCTTGGGATCAAGGTATTCCAAGCATTTGAGGTTTCAAGTTTTTTGATAAACTTTTCGATCTGGTACTATCATCTTTTTTTCTCTACATTTTGTTTGTGGAATATTTCGGGAATGCATAAGAGTAACTAGCAACCAATAAAAATCATATCGCTCTGAGTTTTGATTCATGAATCATGAATTTAACTTTTGCTAATGTTGGTGTGAGTGTATCTACTATGCGTGGAATTAGATATATTATAGCTTCCTCTCTACTTCTCATATGTGGTCACTTTTCATTGAATTATCAGAAACTCTGAATCAGAGAACTGCAAATCACGGAAAATTTCAAAATTTTATCGAGCACTGGTAACTGGCTTACCTGAAAAGGATGGGGTATGTTTTCCACATAAAGTAAATATTGTTTCTTGAAGCATAAATTGGAATTGAAATGTACATAGATACACATTCGGAATGCTTATGCTTTATTTAGATATGACATAATATACAATGTCTTATCTTCAAGTTTAAAATTATTAGTAATATACAGTTCTTTGCTTATGAACTCAATTCAAGAGTATAGTGGCTCATGGAATTTAAAAGTATATTTTGCTGTGCTTTCAAGCAGTAAGAATTTTCCTGCATGCAATCTGGAAGTTAAGTTTTCTTTTTGTTTTTTGTTGCAGATTGTTATCAGGCAGCCTATTGGGTTGATGCATTACCCAGAGGTGGCGTCAGGGCTTTATGTTGCATCCCCTTCAGGTTTTCACATTTTAACTTTGGTCAGATATAGTTACCCTCTTTGGGTCCTTTGTTTATTTTATTCCCCAAAATACGATCGCAGTTGATAACTTAACATTAACCTGTTCTGTTCAATATTTTATCCGCTCTATTTTCAGTAATTATTTGTGACTAATCAAACATTCGATTTCTTGTCATGTGGTTTAATTCTACTAGCCATTTAGTTATGCCGCTATTCCCTCAACTTCTAATGTCTTACCCGTCTGTATTTTTTCTTTATTTTACTAGGCAGACCGTCTCTGAGCAAAGTTTGTGTGCTTGAAAGAGACCTGGAAGCAAATCAAACAAGGGTGGAGGTACTCATTTGTAATGATTGGTTTATCCATCATTTGCAATTGTAACTTTTCATTGTTCTCTTATTTTGTTAGCTTCTAAATCCTGAAGTAATCATCCCTCTTAATATATTGTCATGTTAATGATAAGAGTTAGTTACGTTAAGGTAATTTCCTTTGCTTTGTTTTCTCCTATCCTATTTACTTCCGGTAACTTCTTGTTAGTAAATAAAATAAAAATGAATCTCCCTGAACTTTTTATGGTGTGAAGTGGGAACAGTGAGAGTAAGTGCAACCCTAAATTTCATGCTTCATGGAATAGCTAGCACATGTAAGAAAGCCCTCTTTTCCGCTCTTTAAGTTGTAAGATTTTATTCATAAATTTTTTACTAAAGAGCATCCAAATTAAAATTCAAAGGGTTTTGTTCATATTAGACTCTCAATTCTTTATTTATTGAGCATTAGGCTCCCAAATCGTCATCCTTCTAGATCATACCCTCAAATCACTCCAGTGTGTTTCGCACCCCCCCCCGACTCGGCGCGCCACCCCCCCCCACCCCCCGCCCCACCCAAGCTGCCCCAGTAAATGGCTAAAAATCTGGACTGTTGGCTTCATCAAGGACATAACTCACTTAACAGTAAAAAAGAACTAACTGCAGTTAAATCTGACCAATGTTTTTTTAAAGAACAATTTGAGAGATTTGGGGGCTAATCTAGAAATAAAATATTTGGGGTCTAATGTGATAAAACCCAGAATTTAAGCTCCTATGAGTGCTTAATTCAATTACAGTCATATTTCTAGGTTGTGTAACTGTTTAACTTCAAAGTTCGTGCTTTTTTAATAGACAATAATTATTGTATATATTATACATGTTGCAGAATGTTGTACCTTTATGCCGATTTCAATTGTCATTTTTCAGTGTCATCAGCTGAGCTAAAGATCAAAATATTTTTATTTCACCAAAATATTTAGTCTAGCTCTTCCATGTTTCTCAAAAATTTTATTGCCTTGTGTTGCATTTTAGTAGGTTGAAATCCAGTCTGGAAGACCACATCAAATTCGTATTCACCTTGCTTTCGCTGGGCATCCACTTTGTGGTAAATTTCATGTGCTTTATGCTGTTATAGTTGATGGAGCTGTTGAAGTTTGTCCCTGATACTCTTCCAAATTGCTTTCCTTAGGAGTATGTTTGATTATTAGCTTATGATATGCAGCTATCATCTTCTTTGGACTACTTTTCTTCAGTACATTAAAGTGCTTCAAATTAGTATACATAGATATATCATAGAAGTACTTCTGGTGCAGTACTTTTTGGATCAGAATCATGATGTAGAATTGTGTAGAGTACCTTGAAATGTATAATTTGTAGCCTTTTGGCTTAAGTAACTTATCTGCATCTGTTGTTTATTACAGCCAGAATCCTGTTCCAATTTTACTTTTGGAGACCTTTCTTGTTGTTTTGGTGTGAAGCTTTAGACCTCGGTTATGCTGAAAGTCTAATATCTTTCTGAGACAATTAATTTTGTTGAAAATATTTTTCAGTTAAGAACGTCTTTTAGAAAAGCCAAAAACATAAAAATAAAATCAATGCTTTCAGTAAAAATCATGTCAGGAGTATAATGCACATGAGTTCACATCTGCCATCCATTAGGCTTTTAGTGCTCATGAATGTGATTCACGCATGAAAATTGAATCACCTTACTTTGTCTGTATTCTTTGGTGACCTGGAGGAATTTGGAGGATTTGGTTGGACTTGAATTGCAAGTCATGAAACTGTAGTTTAAACGCCAAGCAATTAGCATTGGATTGGCATCACATGCCCATCCCATATTATTACTTTAGCCATGGCTCAAATTTGACACCTATCCCCTTGAGCTTGAACTCAAGTTCACAGTGGTAATGTTCCGTCGATACTTCTCAGGATGCTCTTGACGTTGACACGTGCTACGTTATTGATCTCATGTAAGATTGTAAAACACTTTTGTAGCATGAGCAGTTTCAATTTCAATGAAGTTAATTATTCTCCTTTGGATCTTCAACAAGATGACACATGCCCTTGCATCCTTTGTGCATGCGACCCAATACTTGGAAATCGACTGAAACGGTTTGGAAATGTTAGGGTTCTTTATTTCATCAAGAATAGTTGACACAGTAGTCAACCTCTTGTCTCAAGTCTTGAATCTTGATCCTCTTTCATGAGAGGGATATGAGCATGTGTGTGGGACTCTCTATACTTGCTGGACGTGTGTAGTTATTGCGTACATATGTTTGTGATTGCATTGTCTGCACACACATTTCTGTCGGTATAAGTAAACTTTTGTTTTATTTTCAAACATAGTGCACATTCGTAAATTTATTCAATGTATTTTTGTTATATATGTCAGTATACCTCCAATTTTTTTATTTTTTAATAATATGCAGCGCATACACTCGCACACGACTTATGCATAGCTGCTAGTTTTAATAGGTACTTTTTTCTTATATGTTATAACTCAGTTGTTTCACCAATAATAGCTGGAGGTTTTTAATTTTCTTTTTTAACTATGCGCTCCCATGTATTGTCATTCATATGGTGGTTTATCTGTAAGTTAGCTTCTCTATTCATTTTATATGTGAACTGATATCACAATATTTGCATTTGTACACTGACCTTTTGTTGAACTTCTCATTTGCTGTTCGTTGCTTTAAGTACTTAGGTCTCCTGCTTCTGCTTGAAATACTTTCATTAATAGCTGGTACTGCAATAAATAGTTATGCTATGGAAGATGTTCCTAATCATAATTTGATTGATACTTGACAAAGGCTCTTTTCTTTTTAAATTGTTTAAATAGGTGATCCTCTTTATGGTATTGGTGGAATTCCTAAACTATGTGAATCGGTACCTATAGATGCAAGCTTTGCAGAAGATGGGTAAGTAAATATATTTAGTCAGTTTATCCTGCAAAAATTGCTATTGTACATACTTTTTTATGTTAAGATTTGTGCTGTTTGTGTTAGCGTCGATTGTAGTAGGGGATGATATTATCACAAAAGTTAAGTCTGGCACTCTATAACTAATACATTTGATAATGGTGTTTTAGTTACTATCTTGCTGACTACTGGAAATAAAAGATTGAGTACCTCAAAACTCAACAAATAACCTGATTCTCTTGTATATAATTTTCTTTATAGTCGTCAACATCCAAAAAGCATAGCAGAACAGTCTCCTTCTGGACCGGAAATTGCTTTGCATTTGAGTAGATGAGATCAAAACATATGCGTATATGTAGGTGTGCACACATGTGCATCCTTCTTTTATGGTTGGTGGATTTTATGCTTTTGAATTTTGTTCTTTGAGCACTGAGAATTTTTCGATGTTATTATTGATTCACTTGTTATCCAAAATTTCATTTGAAATAAATTCTTAGTATCCTGTTCGTCAATGTTTTGTCTACATTAAAAGATTCTGACATGCCATGTAAAGGTAAAAATCAAGGCTATCTGTACCATAGTAAATGCTACAAAGGAACTTTTCACTGCACAAAAAGTGGAACTTAATGAGTTCCAACCGGAATCTTCCTCAGAATTCTGAAATCACAATCTTTCTTGTATCTCCTCTTAGTAAATGCCATCAACCCTCATCTCTACTCATCAGATACTTCTAGATGGGAATTTTTTTTAAAAGGCTATTTTTAAAAAATAATTAGCAAAGACGACCTTTTTGCTAAGTAATTAGCAAAATCGACTTCTTTTTGGCCGTCTCACCAATGCTGGCCAAAAAGTGATTGATTTTGCAAAAAATACTGTTTAAAACACACGACCCTAATCAGGCTTTAAACAAATCCCAAAAAACGCATGGGACTAGTGGTCCCGTGCATTCTTTGAACAGTTTTAGAAAACATATGAGACTACTAGTACTGTGTATTTTACAAACTATTCATGACATGCACAAAACATGTATGCATCTGTTCTAACTTATCTCCTGCATATATACAATATTTCCTATGCTTAATTTTTTTTAATTCACCTCATATACCTATCCAAACAACATAATCTCTATATGCTTATAATTTTCATAAAATCATGTACATAATTTAATACACATCTAATCAATCCAAAACATAAAAAATACAACAGGTAACATTCCATAACAACACATATATATATCCATACACCAAAATATTGCAACAAACCCAAATATATCAAATTTATTTATTTACAAATAACCTATATCGATAACTTGAATAGAGTTCATACAGAACATACATAAATCTATCACATACAACCTAGAAGTCTGCCCCTTCCCCTTTGTCTCCCTTTACGTACCTGCTCATATCGTCATCGTTCTTCATGGACTTGAGCTTGCACTAGTTCACTCTCCGGTTGCATGTGTGGTTGTGGCGATCCAGTTTCATCGTCATTCCTACAAGTTCCATCTTGTCTTCGTTATTCCTACAAGTTCCATCTTGTCTTCGTTGATTTGGTCGACGTGCATATAAAAGATCCTCCTTCGCAATTACCTCCGCAACCATCATGAAGATTCTCTTGAGTTCGATTCAAAGTTCTACGAAACCTCGACAATATTCGTTGATACAGATATGCATGTATTCTTGGATCTGTTCCTGCGAAAGAAAGTGCTAAACCCTCATTTACAATGCCCTCAATATCATTGATAGCATTTATCTACAATTTAAGTCAAAAAAGTTAAATATATAAGTAAATTGTAGTAATACAAAATAAGTGGACTAAATAGTAGATAACTTACAAGTTCTCTCTCATTTACACTTCTGGGCACATATCTCAGTTGGGGCACGTTATTAAGGGTTCATCGGTAGAGTCGTGGTCTGATTTATTATCCATCTTCTAGTAATCCCCCGATACCATCTGATGTAATTTGATTTTTGAAGAGTAGGATCAATTTTCTCCATGATACTCAAATGCTGACATGTCCATCTGTGTATGTACTGATGCACATTTGCCCAGTTTATCTGATTCTCGCTTTTCTTAGCCTTTCTGTCTATTGTTTTTTCTAGAACGCGTTATGCCAAACCAAACTATCTAAGTATGCGATCCGGCACATGCATCTTCACAATCTCAAAACATATAAGCGGAACTCTTGCTCTCTATATAACTTGGTCCTTTGTGCAAATTGATGATAGATGAGCTAGGTGATTACCGTATGGCTGCCACGCAAACTAGAAAATATTTCACATATTAGTATCTCTTTGACAAGTGGTGGTAGATTAATTTATTTTTAAAATAAAATTTGATATCTAATAAATCTTCATGCGATGAAGCTCGGTTCTGTAAAAAGATCTAAATGTCTTATCGGGGTCTCATTATAACATTTTTGGACGTTCCATCTGGGTGAATGATCAAAAGTTTAGCATCTAAAACCGCAACTATAATTCTAAATCAAGTATGTATTGGTTAGATTAAAAGTGTTTACCTCCAGCTCCTTTAAATCTGTCCATCTAAAGCTCATGTCTCGCATAATCTTGATTTCAAAATAAGTTTCTCCCACACCTAAATTTGTAATAAAGTCAGACACCCCTTGAGCTCTTTGTTTTGACTAAAAGCCACCTTTGACATTTCTTTATACAGATATACTAAAACAGCCCTACCCCATGATAATGTCCCGTAAATGTCCAAGTCCTCGAGAAGTGGTAAACATCTATCATATTTAAAAATTCATTTAGTTCTATTCAAGTAAACAATTTAATTATATAAATATTCAAATTACAAATTATATTACGTGATATGCACTTTATCTTTACTAGAATCGGGAAATAAAAACGTCATGGTTATGTGCAAAATATATGCACGTATATGTTGCTCTATCATGACATGGGATGCATCTGCTAGCAATGGGTGTGAGAAAGTATCTTTTAGAAATTTCAATCTAACATTACCTCTGGGCAAAGAGGGTGGAGCTACCCTCAACAACTCACAAACTCGTCGCCATGCATGTCTATCTAAGAGAGATGAGAGAGAGAGAGAAAGAGAGAGAGAGAAATGAGTAAGATAGATTGAGCTTGAGATTGAGAGAGAGAGAGAGAGAGAGAGAGAGAGAGAGCGAGCGAGTGAGGCGCAAAGATTGATTTGGGGCTGGAGAATTAGGGCGCCGCAGGGTGAGGTGGGGGGTTACATAGGGGTGATAAATACACGGGACTACTAGTCCCATGTATTGGCTGGGTGAGGGCAAACTCTCTGTTGAAAACACTAGAACGATAGTCTTGTTTATTTTATTAGCAAGACTCGAAGTTTTTGATATAAATACGGGACTACTAGTCCTCTGTATTTTCTGAGTTTAATTAAATTTATAATTAACTCTTGCTAAATACACGAGACTAGTAGTCTCGTGAATTTAAAAAAAATCAATTTTTGTAAAATCGACCTCTTTTTGGTCAATCTTGGTGAGGTGGCAAAAGAGAGTCGTTTTTGCTAATTATTTAGCAAAAATGTTATTTTTGCTAATTATTTTTTAAATGGGTCTTTTTTTTTGAAAAATTCTCCTTCTAGATGTCATCTTGAGTTGCAAGAGCTACCTCCTTTTTCTTTAATTATAGAAATAGCAGAATGAAATTATCAGTTTTTATTTTGGTGTTAAAATATTTAGTTATGTTTCAATGTATAAATCATGTGCTACTTTCCTTGTGCCTCCTACTCTTTTGCTTGTATGGCAAGTTTGAATTAATCTCCTTTATTCTTTGTTGCTATGTTTTTTTAATTGCTGATATTTGGTTGTAGGGGCTATCAGAAGCCAGTGAGGCCTGTGCCTGGAGATTGTGGTTATCATTTGCACGCACATCGGCTAATTTTCTGTCATCCTTCCACAAATGAGGTATACAAGCATGCATGGTAGATTTTTATCTTAGGACTATAATTTTATTGTTAATTGATCTGTACTATATTACATGCAAGAATGGTTTGGTGTTCCGAGGATTTTAGAGGCTAATTTCTAGTTTAGGAAGTGTCTCTCTCTACCTGTTGCCACAACGGTCTAAAAGTCATGTTATAGCGCGTGCCTGTGGAGGACATATCCATGGAGAATGATTGTATATGTCGAAGACATGTCTTGCCTAAGTGACTACTGGCGAAATGGCTTGTTGAAGAACTACCTTCTTGCATTACTCTGAACCGTATCCAAAAAGTGTTGTGAGATATCATTCCGTATACAGATACGGATATACCTCGGCAAGAAAGGTTTATATCCATATCCGTTAAAATCGGATACAGTTACAAATATACATGCGGATAAATAAGCGGATATGCATGCCGGTACAAAACGGGTATGAGAAAACAAGATAGTATTGAGAAAAACATAGTTCATGTGATACAAAAGAGTTCGTTAATATGTTCATTATAACTTAAAAACTCAAATTAGACATCTTGATCATCAAAATTAACCACAAATCCATAATCTAAGAATTAAAACTATCGTAAGAGTATTATTAATATGTATTCGGATATTTCAGATACGGATTCAGATATTTCACTACAAATAATATCTGTAACCTATCCTATCAGTTATAGATTTGAGTAACTATATTCATACCCTAACGGATATTGTTACAGATATTTTTTTTAGATACAGATATGGTTTAGCACCCCTACTTTATGCTGCAATGACACTGAAAAATCATGTTATTTGGAGTAATTCCAGGTTGGGCCTTGAGTAATCCATACCGACTAACCTTTGTTGTTTTGGAAATTATGTGACCTAGACATTCTGACTATGTTTAGGTGGGTTAGTTTGCATTTTTTTTTCCCTTCTTGAATATCAATAATGCCAAAAGCGCACAAGTGTAAAGTACAAGGTACATGGGTGCGAGTGTAGGTTACAGCAAAATATGATGCCCTCCGAGTGAAGGCAGTTCAGTAAGCTATAAGCGTAATCCATGCCTTACATCATGCACTATCTGAGGCAAGCAGTTCAAGCCCCAAAGAGACGAGTGTAGCCATGCCCGCAGGCATTTTAGTTTAATCATTGGTCTTGAAATCACTGATTATGAGGTTTAAATCGAAATCAAATCTAAAATTAAAGCTAGTTTTTACTAATTTGTCTTTTTATATAATCACTTCAAAATTTTAGGTTATAACCCAAAGAAGCACGAATACAACTCTTTATGCCCCAATGGACGATAATTGAATTATTTAATTGCTGATACAATTTATCGTTTGCAGATGGTTGAAATCACTGCTCCTCTCCCACCCATCCTCAAAACGCGCAAAGAATTGGTGAAGGAGACTTTTTGAAAGGTACTGATGATATATAGCGGGTGGCCCTGATATCATTTTCAATTATTCTGAAGAAAACTATTAAGTAGGAAAACTAATGGATCAGAAAGGCCAACGATCTCATGCTCTTTTGCCTGTTTTTGCTGCTTACGAATGAGGTTGTTGGTATATTTCTTTCATTTTTTTGTCCTAAATGCTTACCTTCCTGCTGTCACACTTTTGTTTGCAATGTATATGATTTACTTGTGATGAATAAGTCCTCGGGTTTGCTTGCTTGTGAATGAACACTCAAAATTGCTTACTTTTTTCTTTCATATGAGGAGTTATTCCAGTATCTTTTCAATTATCACTGATGTTCCTTTCTTTATTTTTCTCCGTCTGATTGTTACCTGCAAATATCATTTCAGCAGCAAATATTTCCTCCAAGCCTTCACCTCTAGTTATGATGAAAGAATCAGTTGGCTGCAAAAGCAAGGTAAAGCTTTTGATCAGATTGTGAGCACATGGTTTGTTGTGCGTCGTAAATCTATGCGCTAATGATTTTTATTCAATTATTTCCGTAGACAAGGCTTGCGTCAAGTTAAACCAGACTGCTAATAAGTCTGCTCCAATTGTTGCCTGCCTTATTCAAGGGCCCATCTCCAGCCCATCTCTGCTGCCTTTTGACATCTAGTGCCAAATATCTCCCTCATGCAATTAAACAGCTCCTATGACTTTTTCTGAACTAACGGTTTGGCTGTCTCTCTCTCTCTCTCTCTCTTGTCTGCACTCCCCCCAATTTCCCTAGTCAAATGCGAACCATATCTTGAGGTGCAGCTGTTACCTTGATATTTCTATAGGCAGGCCGAGTCCTAACTGAATAACTTGCGCAATTCATCTCCAAAGAAAACGTAATGATTAGAACATATATTTATTAGAATAGCCCTGCTGCAATCAATAATGCAACGGAAGGCTGAAATCCTCAAAATTCCATTCCACATTCTACCTTGTGATGGTCATCGCGAGTATTTTGGGCCAGCCTTTAATTTAAACAGGTAATACTCTGTTCATAATTTAGCTTAACCGAGCAGGACCACCAACTTTACGGAGTTAATATGTATATCTGATCAAAGTTGCAACTCCTAGTTGGGAGGCTAGAAAGCTCTAGGGACCCACGGTTCCATGCTCCATCTCAAAGGCAAGCATCAACAAGCCCTGCATATTTCTTTCATCGCACACAAAGGAAAGCTATTGTAGGAATATTAAAGGGCGATGCTGGGTCGTTACTCGTCAAGGAAACTCATCAATGAAAGCGTCACCCGTTTCGTTCTCATTGTTTAGATAGCTACTATGCTTGCCCATCACTCTACCCTTCACCATCCAAAATCGGAAATTATTAGAAGTAATTTATAGCCATTTTTCAATTATATAATATAATTTTGGGCCCCCAGCAATCTCGTCATCGACACATTGTCACAAAACATCATATGTTCCTCGTTCCATCTCTCGTACCGAATCACCCCAGTCCCTCATCGCCGCCTTATCGATCATCTAAACACCTGACCCACTGCCAGTCGACTTGCAATTCCCGTGCCCCTGCTGCCTCTGCTCCGTACCCCCCCCCCCCCCCCCCCGCCCGCCCCCCCCCTCCCGCCCCCCCCCCCCCCCCCGTTCAGGCTTTTTGTCTTTTATATCATCAGCTCGAATTAGTTTGGACAGCGGTGACTGTAGTCAACAAAGCTAACGACCACTCAATAAACAAACCGAGAAAACAAACCCACACCCGGCTCCAACTGACCGCGGTCACTTCCTTCCCACTACGCTCCCCCGACCGAGTTTACCGTTGCGAGTGGGCCACGTGTCAGCGGGTCTAAACCCACCTGTCCCCTTCCCCCTCTCATCCTCATCTCTTAACTATTACCCTCAGATTTTCTCTCCCCTCTCTCTCCTCCCACTTCACCTACCTTCTCTCTTAAGACTCCCTCATGGCTCCCCAAATCAGCTAACAATGCCGCCGGAACAGCTCACCCTTATCCTGTTCCTGCTCCTCACTCCACCGTCGCCCTCAAATCGACTTCGCCTACGCTAATCACTCAGCAGCCTGAAGCTCATCGGCGACGTCGCATGTGAAGAACGGCAGCGTACACCTGTACGCGTAGCTCCCCGTCACCCGACTCGGCGGACGTCCTCTACTCCGGACCCGATCAGATCGCCACCCGGAACGGCTCCCGGTACCTTCTCCACCCTCTTTCCCTTCTCTCACCAACCGAAACCCGGCTCCATCGCGGCGGGATGCCTTCCATCCTCTGCGCCGACATAAATCCGATCGGCGACGCCGGCGTTTCCTTGGGCCCTGATTCCGGAGGCACCCAACCCCCGACCGTCGCCGTCGAGTTCGCACTCGATACTCCGTTTGAGATTATCAATGGGAACACGTGGGACGTGATTTTGATAATAGCTAGATCGCGGCGAACGTCGCGGATCTGGACTGCGGCGGGTTTTACTTTAAAGTGGATTTGTGATTGGACTACACAGAAAAGGGAATCTTGCAGGTTTTCGTCTCGTATTCGACTGTTCGCCCTTTGGACCCCGTGATTTCCTACGGCGTCGACCTCGGCAAGTTCGTGGAGGAGTCCGTGTTTGTTGGGTTCTCGGGCTCGACCCAGGGGAGCACCGAGATTCACTGTGTCGAGTGGTGGAGCTTCTCGTCGAAATCGGGGTC
>NC_033800.1:18345291-18393741 GCF_001876935.1 Asparagus officinalis
TCACCAGAGCGGATCGAACTCTTCGTCACGCATCCAACGCACCCGGAATCACTCAAATCCAAGTCCAGATGAAGAATCTACAGGGAAACAAACAAAATATACCTAAACGGAGTCCCGGCCAGTCGAAATACCCCGGGGTGTCTAGGAAAAGCCTAGACACCCTAGGGTGGACAAGCTGTCGCGCTTAAGCCGCGGCACTATATGCTGTCGCGCCTTAGCCGCGACACCATGAGTTGCCGCGCCACCTTGTGTTGCCTGATGACGAATAAATTGTTCTCGCATGTTGTTTTGAATGGTATTTGGATGTCTGCAAGTATTTTTTGACGCCTACAATACATAGTGAATTTCTCGTATTGTTGCCCCGTGGACATAGGTCGAAGTTGGTCAACCGAACCACGTAAATCTTGGTATTCTTTTCTTCTTAATTGTGGTTATTCTATCTTATTGATTGGGGTTGGCTTTCGAGTTATGCATATCGTGGTAGATGGGGAGACTGAAATTCCCCAACAAGTGGTATTAGAGCGAAGATGACGCATCCGGGAGCGAGTTCACAAGATAGAAGACGACGTCGTGCAAGATTAAAAATCGGTGTTACAAGAATCAAGATGAAAAAAGGGAAAGGTTACTATAGCATAACACTGTAGCACGACGGGTACTGTTCACATGGGGATCCGACGGTCCAGATTGATTTGTTAGCCGATTGAGGATTTGGGGGCGGATTTTGGTGATCCAGGAGTCGTTCCTAGGGTTTTTTGACGTGCTGAGTTCGTTTTTGGCATCGGTTTCATCAAATTCAAACTCTATGGTAACTGATTTGAATTTTAATTAGAGAATGATGACTTCTTCGGGTACGAAGTTTGATATTCCGCTATTTAACGGCAAGACAAATCTGATGGTATATAAGGAGCATGAGTTGGTTAGTGTGTATACTTGAGGAGGACAGTGCCAAATTAGATGGAGCTTGCAAGCGGGCACGACTGAGTGACACACATGAAGATGAAGATGGTGGCATTGGACTTGAAGATGGTGAGCGCTCATATTCAGTCCAAGCCAAGTAATGGAGGAGATAGAGGCATCCGGCTCGTAGTGTGGAGTAGGAGAAGTGCACCGATATGATTTGAGATGAGCGATGCAGGTCGAGTATGAGGACAACAAGTGGGGGAAGACTACTGTGAAGTTCAGTTTGGGAGGAGAAGCATGGTTGATTTGCTTCTAATGTCAGAGGTGGCGAAGATCTCTTGGTGCGCACAAGAGAGGTGGAGGTGCCACGGCGAAGCAGAAGATAGTGAGGATCATGAAGACATCCAATTGGGAGTGCAGGTGTTCTGATTTGAAGTACGGCGAAGCAGAAGATAGTGAGGATCATGAAGACATCCAATTGGGAGTGCAGGTGTTCTGATTTGAAGTGCGAAAGAAATAGAAGACTCTAGCGGTGCAGGTGTTCTGATTTGAAGTGCGAAAGAAATAGAAGACTCTAGCGAGAGAGGCAAAGTTTCAAGACGGTGATGGTATATCTTCAAGGGAGTTTGGGAATCAAATCCAATGTGGAGATTGTTGGGATTTTGTCTTTGATTCTTTGTGTAACTTCTTGAGAATTAGATAGGATTAGAGTTCTATCATGATTAGGAGTTTGGGTTCTATCATGATTAGGAGTTTGAGTTCTATCGTGATTAGGAGTTTAGGTTTTATCATGATTAGGAGTTTGAATCCTATTCTAATTAGGAAGTTAGGCTAGAGATAGGATTTTGGTTTCCCTATATATATTATTCTATTGGTGGAGGAAAAACCATGAAGAAAAAGTAGAGATGTAGTAGATGAGAGAGAGAGAGAGAGAGAGGGTTTCGTAGTCTTTATTCGTGCAAAAGATTACAAGGAGTAGGCTTTGGAGAGAATATGAGAGTTGATTATGTATGTAAGGTTGAGAGATTGAGAGATGAGAGTTGAGTGGTTCCTCTTGTAGTTCTCCCTGATACATAGTGAATTTGAGTTGAGTGGTTCCTCTTGTAGTTCTCCCTGATACATAGTGAATTTCTCGTATTGTTGCCCCGTGAACGTAGGTCGAAGTTGGTCGACCGAACCACGTAGTGAATTTCTCGTATTGTTGCCCCGTGAACGTAGGTCGAAGTTGGTCGACCGAACCACGTAAATCTCGATGTTCTTTTCTTCTTGATTATGGTTATTCTATCTTGTTGATTGGGGTTGGCTTCCGAGTTGCGCATATCGTGGTAGGCGGGGAGACTGAAATTCCCCAACAATAGTTTATTAAGTTCCCTCGACAAGTCAATCCTAAAACTGATGAGAGGAAGAACTGATATCTTACTTTGTTAAGAAATTCTTTTCAGATTCTTATTTCTCTGGTGAGACGGGAATTCTTATTGCGATCTTTCTCTCTTATTATGCACCAGAAACTCTGCCGAAATTTACGATGCGCATAATATGTATGTCATATTATTCATGCTTTCTAAGTAATGTAGAATATATGGAGATTACTGTTTGGGGTGAAAGTTGATATCTTCATTGCTGAATCTATTACACGTTTATCGATTACAGATTCAAAATTAAATTAGTCTTTTTATAATACTTTCTTACATAATGAAAATAAAAAAAATACAACTCTCGTCAGACAGCGTAGAGATCGTTTATCGTTCTTCTGCTTGCGTGGGATCTTGGCCTGTGACGAGAACGTTGATATCTGTGGACCACCAAACAATCAGATCAGATCCGGAGCTTCGTCTATTCGCGAAGGAATCAAGAAGCCGAAGCACTTATCTCGGTAACAACGAGATAATTGCTCTTTTTAAGATTATCACAACGGGATAATCTTAAGGAACGGACCCGGGAATGTAGATCTGATGAATCTTTCTCGTCTGTGCTGAAGAACTCGATCAATCTCCACCTTTCTTCTGAAGTTCGTACACTTTTAATCTTCAATCCGGCAGAGCTTCGCCAACTCTCTAAAAATCCAGATCCCCAAAAAGAAAGGCCCTGGGGCTGTATTTATAGGCTCCGAGGGAATCTAGACAGTTAAAACTACACAGTCAGCGAAAAAACCACTTTTTAGGGCTACAGACACCCCCAGGCGTCTTGGCGAGGCCGAGACACCCTCGGGTGTCTCAGTTGGGACGAGACACCTCGGGGTGTCTTAGCTTAAGCTAAGACCACCGTTTTACGCTATGTTTTTACATTCGCCGTATTTTCCTCTTTTGAACTTAGATTTACGTGATTCAGGATGCGTTGGAAAGCCGACGAGGAGATCTACAGTCTCCCATGATTGAATTATACATGGAATAACTGAGAAACAGGAGTGTTCCGCCTTTCGTAAACAACGCGGGGCTCCCGCTTAACTTTCGTTTCTGTTATTCCGAAGTTCTGTTGCTTCGTCTGACCCGTCGACTCACTTCATGTGTATGTCATTGTCAAACAAGCTCTTGTAACTCAAATACTAATGTTCATCGTCTTCTCTTTGTCTCGAGCTGCGTGCGGGGACCTATAGGTAATTTTTGACGCCTACAGATACCCCCTCCAAAGTGTTTCAGACTCATTCTTTTATAGAGGAGGCTAGAATACTTTGGATATGATCGGTCCGACCTTCAGTCGGTGTAAAAGGACCTGTAGTTAGCTTTGATTCTTGACCCTTTCGATTTTTAATCTATTTGATATTTTGATGAATAGCCAAAATTCTCTCGGCGCTGCGTTTATCGTCTGGCCGTCGTCGAAATCTTGAATCAAAACTGGTGAGTTGATTTTGGCTCGTATCGTCGAGTTGACTTTGAACTGACTGTCTTCATCATGACATATTGATTCACATTGACTTTCATCGTAACATGTTGATTGACGTTGACTTTTTTACCACAACGCGTTGACTGGCGTTGATCTAGGGTTACGCATTGGCCGACGTTGACCTAGGATTTCGGATCGCCCGGCGTTAACTTTTTCATCGCAACGCGTTGACTGGCGTTGACCTAGGGTTACGCATTGACCGATGGTGACCTAGGGTTTTGGATCGCCCAACGTTAACATAGTTTATACTCGTACGTTTGCTGGAGTATACACAGTTTAAGCTCTTAAGGTATTGGAGAATGGCAGTCCTAACAATTAGGGTTGCAAGGCTAACTATCAAAGCTGATTCATCTACAGATATGGATCTTATCCCGAAGTTGTTGAATGCTCGAGTCACGAGACCAGTTAATAAAGCTAGTGTGTTAATGACTTTTGCATATATAGGATTTTTGGCAAACCATCAGCCATCAACGGATTTGATGAGCCTTTACCGACTACCATTTGAGTTGGGCTAGCATGCAGATTGTTTAAATCCGTTCTGCATGTAACGTTATGCTAAAAGAGTTAACTCTTTTAGTGCTATGATATTGAATACGTAGACTTCGTCTTTCTTACGGGAATAGACTACCCGGCGACGTGTGTTAGACGTAGACTTAGAATTTTTGGCCAATCCTCAGCCATCAACGGATTTAACGTGCCTTTACCGATTACCGTTTGAGTCGGGCTTACATGCGGATTGTTTAAGTCTATTCCGTATGTGACGTTGTGCTAAGAGAGTTAACTCTCTTAGTGCTACGATATTGAATACGTAGACTTCGTCTTTTTTACGGGAATAGACTACCCAGCAACGCGTATTAAGCGCTGACCTATCCCTACTTAGACTTCGGGATAAAATTTCCTAGACTGGAATTCTGGTGTCTTCTTCAATCGGTGAAAGATTAAACCGGCAACGCGTGTTAGGCATTGACTTATCCCTACTTAGGATTCGGAATAAAATTCCCCGCGTGTGTGAAGCACGGATTTTGGTGTTATTAATAACAACCTGTCACAATGTCGAATATGTGGGTTTTTATCCTTTTTACGGTCAAGGACTAACCGGCAATGCGTGTTAGGCGCTGACCTATCCCTACTTAGGCTTCGGGATAAAATTCCTCAGATTGGTATTCTGGTATCTTCTTCAATCGGTAAAAAACTAAACCGACAACACATGTTAGGCATTGACTTATCCCTACTTAGGATTCAGGATAAAATTTCCCGCGCGTGTAAGGCACGGCTTTAGGAGTTGAAGGATGGTGTCAAAAAAAATAGGAGAGGAAGAATTTTATATTCTATCTCCCGAAACTGAAGAGGAAGAATTTTATATTCTATCTCCAGTTACCAAGGAAACTCGAAATGGGATCTCCACCCTAAGAATCCGAAAAAGTAAAACTAGTGGTGGGATCTCCACTCCGAGAATCGAAAAGATTCAAGCAAGCCTAACTTTTATAGGATTGGTTACTTAATTCAAAAAAAGAATTTCTCATTCATTGAGGTGAAATTCCGATTTTGGCCCTAACTTTTATAAGTTTGGCCGAATAGGAAAAGATAGAAGCCTTTCGTTTATCGAAAGGGGCATTCCGGTCTTGGTCCTAACTATCTGCAGGTTTGACCAAGGGAAGTTGGAGGCAATCCTAACTTTCATAGATTTGATTGTTCAAATTAAAAGTGGACCTCTCGTTCATGGAAGTGTTTTCGTCGAAAGTTGCCTTCATCATTGATTTTATTAAAACTTTAAACATTACAAATGAATTCAAACAACAAAGAAATAAAAATTATAAATTTCTTGAAAATAAACACAAGATCCGTTCGTCGTCTCTTGCTTGCGTGGGTCTTTAGCCTGTGACGGGGATGTTGATATCCGTGGACTACCTGGCAATCAGATCTAATCCAGAGCTTCGTCGATCCGTGACGGGGATGTTGATATCCGTGGACTACCTGGCAATCAGATCTAATCCAGAGCTTCGTCGATCCGCGAGAAGATCTAAAAACTTGAAGTGCCTATCTCGATAAAAGCGAGATATTTGCTCTTCTTAGTATTACCATAATGGGATAATACTAAGGATCGGGTACGGGTGATGTAGATCTGACGAAGAACTCTCTTGCGTTGAAGTGCTCGATCACTCTTCACTCCGGCAGGGCTTCGCCAATTCTCCAAAAATCCAGATCTCAAAAAATGAGGGCTTGGGGCTTGTATTTATAGGCTTTAGGGTATAACGAAGTGGTTAAAACTGATCGAAAACCGTCAAAAACACGTCCCAAGTGCGAGACAGCTCGGGGTGTCTCGCACCTGTGCGAGACAGTCTATACCCTCTTCGGTATTTTGGCTCTAATTCTTTCATCCGAACTCGGATTTGAGTGATTCAAGATGTGTTGGAGAACTAACCAAGATATCTACAACTTTCATGTTTTGAGTTTCTTCAGATTCAAAACTAATCATGGTCAAAACAGCTCCACAAGTTCCGAGACACCTTTGGGTGTCTCGGCCAGGTCCGAGACTGACACCTTTGGGTGTCTCGGAGCTATTTTGGTCATAATTTCCTCATATGACATCCAAATGATATGATTCCGGATTTTATGGAAATCTGATAAAAATATATACAATTCTCCTGTTTTGAGTTTCTTCAGATTCAAAACGGATCATGGTCAAAATAGCTCCACAAGTTCTGAGACACCTTAGGGTGTCTCGGCCAAGTCCGAGACACCTTTGGGTGTCTCGGCGTTATTTTAGTCATAACTTCCTCATATGACATCCAAATGATCTGATTCTGGATTTGATGAATAGATGACAAAAATATCTACAACTTTCCTGTTTTGAGTTTCTTTAGATTCAAAACAGATCATGGTCAAAACAGCTTCATAAGTTCTAAGACACCTTAGGGTGTCTCGGCCAAGTCCGAGACACCTTTGGGTGTCTCGGCGCTAATTTAGTCATAACTTTCTCATATGACATCCAAATTATCTGATTCCGGATTTGATGGAAAGCTGACAAAATTATCTACAACTTTCCTGTTTTGAGTTTCTTCAGATTTAAAACAGATAATGGTCACAATTGCTCCACAAGTTCTGAGACACCTTAGGGTGTCTCGGCCAAGTCCGAGACACCTTTGGGTGTCTCGGCGCTATTTTAGTCATAACTTCCTCATATGACCTCCAAATGACCTGATTCTAGATGGGTTAGAAATCTGACAAAAATATCTATAACTTTACTGTTTTGAGTTTCTTCAGATTCAAAACGGAACATGGTCAAAATAGCTCTACAAGTTCCGAGACACCTCGGGTGTCCCAGTTCAGCCTGAGACGCTCCGTTATGCCCGTTTGTTCGTTTTCGCCGTAACTTCTTCATCCGAACTTGAATTTTAACGATTCAAAGTGCGTTGCAAAGACGACGAGGATTTATATAAGCTCCAATGATTAGATCATCTGTTGAATGAATGCGACATGAAGGACATTATTCCTTTTGTAAACATCGCGGGGCTCCCGATTAGCCCGTACCTTCGTTATTCCAAAATTTTGTTAGCTCATGTAGCTTGTCGATTCACTTCAAGTATTCACCGACATCAATCGAACTCCTGTGAACTGGATAGTGACGTTCATCATCGTTCTTTAACACTGAGCTGTTCGTGGAGACCTATAGGTAATTTTTGATGCCTACAGATACCCCCTCCAAAGCGTTCCAGACTCGTTTCTTTTATAGAAGAGGCTGGAATACTTTGGATGTGATTGATCCAGCCTTTAGTCGGCGTAAAGGACCTATAGTTAGCTTCAACTCTTGGCTCCTTCGATTTTCGGTCTATTCAATGCTTTGACGAATAGCCGAAGTCCTTCCGGCGCTGCGTTTATCGCCTGGCCGTCGTCGGAGTCTCGAGTCTACCACCAGTGAGTTGAGTTTTGCTTGTGTTATTGAGTTGACTTTGAACTGACTATCTCTGTCATATTGTGCTGACTTAGTGTTTTAGATCACCGTATGTTGACTTTTGGTCGCAACGCGTTGACTGGCGTTGACCTAGGGTTACGCGTTGACCGGCGTTGACCCTAGGGTTTCTAACGTTGAATGTTGACTTTTTGGTCGTAACGCGTTAATTGGCGTTGACCTAGGGTTATGCGTTGACCGGCGTTGACCTTAGGGTTTCGAACGTCGAACGTTGACTTTTTGGTCGCAACGCGTTGACTGGCGTTGACCTAGGATTACACATTGACCAGCGTTGACCCTAGGGTTTCAAACGTCGTACGTTGACACAGTTTATACTCGTACGTTTACTGAAGTATACACAGTTTAAGCTCTTAAGGTATTGGAGCATGGCGGTCCCAAGTGTCGGGGTTGCAGGACCAACTGTTAAAGCTGATTCATCTACATTTGTGGATCTTATTTTAATATTGTTGGATAATCGAGTCACGAGACCAACTAACAGAGCTGATGCATCAATGACTCGCACTTATATAATTTTTGGTAAATTCCCAGCCATCAACGGGTTTGATGAGCCTTTACCGACTACCGTTTGAGTCGGGCTAGCATGCGGATTGTCTAAATCCGTTCCGCATTTAACGTTGTGCTAAGAGAGTGAATTCTCTTAGACTTGCTACGACTTCGAATACGTAGACTTCGCTATTGTCACGGGAATAGGCTACCCGGCAACGTGTGTTAGATGCTGACTTATCCCTACTTAGGCTTTGGGATAAAATACCCCAAAATCGAACTCTGGTGTCTTCTTTTACGAAAAAAAACTAAACCGGCGACGCGTGTTAGGCGTCGGCATATCCTTTCTTAGGATTCAGGATGAAATTCCCCATGCGTGTAAGGCATGGATTTTGGTGTTATTAATAACAACCTGCCATAATGTTGAATATGTGGGCGGATGTTCTTTTTAACGGTTAAGAACAAACCGGCAGCGCGGGTTAGGCGCAGACTTATCCCTGCTTAGGTTTCAAGATAGGATACCCCAGAATCGAACTCCAGTGTCTTTTTCTACGGAGAAAGACTAAACCGGCAGCGCGTGCTAGGCGCAGACTTATCCCTGCTTAGGATTCGGGATAAAATTCCTCGTGCGTATGACGCATGGACTTTAAAAGTTTGAAAAGTGGTGTCTTCTCTTGGGGCAAAGACGAACCCGATACGGGAGAGGAAGTATTTTATATCCTATCTCTCAAAGTTGAAGAGGAAGAATTTTATATTCTATCTCTAGTTGGAAAGGAGACTCGAGGTGGGATCTCCACCCCCAGAATCCGAAAAGGTGAAACTAAGAGTGAGATCTCCACTCCGAGTATCGAAAAGATTCGGATAACCCTAACTGTCGGAAGGTTTGATTACCGAACTAAAGATGAATTTCTCATTTGTCGAGAGTGAATTGTGGTTTTGGTCATAACTGTAGGAAGGTTTGACGGCCACTCGATGAAGGGTTTTGACGTTAAGTAATCAGGACTTAACACGTCAAGCTTTGGAAATTGCCATGAATTGGCGGACAGAAAATTTAGTGGACCCACCGTCAATTGACTTGATCAGTGGGGGATTTTTGTGAGGAAAGATTAATCTGTCAAAAGGATCGAATCTCGTCTCAACAAGATAACTCATGAGAATTAGTGAATTTGATAACAATAATGGAAAACATTCCAACCTTTAGAGTTTAAATGTGGATGTTTTACTTATCACTTTTATAGTGATTGGGTTATCCCTAAGAATATCACCCGTGATATTCTTTCGGGAACTTCCCGATACATGAATAATCCACCCTCAGCTTTCCTTATGGCACCGGGTCCGACATTGTACTCAGTTATATAACCGAGTTATCCTTAAGAATATTACATATAAAAATTCTCCAAGAACTTCCCGTGAAAGAAATGAAACAGTTTAGACTCATATACATGTTGGAGTATCAGGGAGCAGTTTAACCTCTTATACCGGTCGGAGGATTGAGAAACAGTTTATACTCGTATACTCTTTGGAGTTTCAGGGAGTAGTTTAACCTCTTATACCGGTCGGAGGATTTCCTTAAGAATATTACATATAAAAATTCTCCAGGAACTTCCCGTGAAAGAAATGAAACAGTTTAGACTCATATACATGTTGGAGTATCAGGGAGCAGTTTAACCTCTTATACCGGTCGGAGGATTAAGAAGCAGTTTATACTCTTATACTTGTCGGAGTGTCGCCATTCTCATTTGGCTTATCCCAGCGTTATGACGCCGGTCTCAACCAATGTTTGGATGCTATTCTTGAGAACGAAGCAATCCTTGGTGGGATGAAGGACCCTCCTGTGGTACGCACAGTACTTCGGATCCGCAGTATTGTCAGCTTCCTCCTGATTGACGATAGGTGGTAGCTTGATCTTGTTGTTTTCAAGGAGGGATTCGAAGGTGGCTGGAATGTCTTCGTCCTTGAAGGAATACTCTTTTTGGAGTTTCGGTTCCGAAGTCTTTTGCTGCCTTCGGGATTGCTGTTGTGACCTTGATTATTGAGGCGCCTTTTGTTGCCGCTGTTGCGGTTGCGCTTGCACCTCGAATATTTGAATCGCGTCCACAGCATTCGCATGTGCTTTTCCCTTAGGGACAAAGTTCTGTTACGGGGCATTATTAGCTATTTGGCCCCTTTCCACCTTCTTCCTTTTAAGGAATCGCTCGGCTTGTTCTCCTCGCACCTTTAAATCCTTCCAGGTCTTTGGCGGTGCCATTCCCATAGCTTCGAGGATGTCCAATGAAAGGTTATTGTGACAAGTCTCGAGGATAAAGTCTTCACTGACCGGATCCCTGCAATTCATTGCTTTGTTTCGGAATCTCTTCACGAAATTTTCGACTGTCTCACCATTCTTCTGCTTCTCATCAAATAGAGTGTCGATTGAAATCTCGGTGTTGTCGTCGAAGAAGTTTGTTAGAAACATATCCTCCATGTCGTCCCAACTGCTGATACTCCTCGGCTTGAGGCGACGATACCAATCGAAGGCCGCTCCGCGAAGAGTGCCAACGAATGACCGCACCATTAAGGGTTCATTCCCGGAGATTATTCCTAAGTGGGACTTAAAATATATTAAGTGTTGGGTAGGGGAACCCTTTCCATCAAACGGCATAAAGTTGATTAAATTGAACTTTACCGGATATGGAATTGATTCCCACTCCCTTGGGTATGGACATGGTATGCCGGACCTCTTCACTTCTTGAGCATTCATCAACGCGTTGATTTTGCTCTCCAAGTCCTTCATTTTCTTTTCTTCACTCGTATCTGTCTTCGAGTGGTTTCTAGGAGAGGTAACGTGGTCTTCCTTCGCATTATCATCCGAGGGACCGCCTCCATTATTGTTGTTGACAGGAGGGATAGTTATGTTGACATTATCCTCTTCCCGTTCATTCTCCTCTTGATTCGGATTATTGCGACGACTGGGTTCTCCTTGGTGAGTTGTCAGTGCCACGATTTGCTGGTCATGCATCTTGATCTCTCATCTGCTGCATGGCCATCTCCATCTCGAACTTAAAAGCTTCCTTCTGCTTAGTCAAGGCATCTTCAAGCATCTTGGTCACTTGTTCGGCACTAATCATAAGCGACTCATAAGGCTGTCCCGTACTAGATGCCGTGCCGTCGGACGCTATAGCTGAGCAGGAATCTGAACCATCATCTGACACCTCTTCTTCCAAAGGAAGTCCCTTTTGCATCCTTTGGTAATTCTTTCGCCTATTGGTCCCCGATCGCAATCGAGTCATACGCTGGGACATTTCGGCAAACTGATCTGGGCTAAATCGTCGTGTCGATTTGTCTCTACCGGTCATATTAGCAGACACTTCTAGGAATTCGTCCTCTTGGCGGACAGGCTTCTTCCTACGGAAACGTCTTGGCTTGTTCTCAGGTGTTCTGGTAGAGATTCTCTCGAACACCGAAACTCTCCTTGGGGCTTTAGTACAGCAACATTCTGACAGCACCGCCTTGATTATGTTGGCACACGGACAGTGAGAATCCGTATCTCGAGCATCTCTCTTTCGAGACTTACCCGCACCCCCAGCTCTATAGTACAACTCATCAGTTTGATAACTGGAGCAACCCATAGAGTGTTGGCATGACTTCCCAGGTATAACACCATCATCATCAGATGGATGTGTTTCCCTCTGGGGATATGACGCTTTATTAGCGTTTTCAAAAGTCGCTCGTTCAAGTCTACGCTTTTGCGAGCGTGAAAACTTAACGGGCTCTTGAACTTCGACACGCAATCCAATGCGGTCGGTAACAGGGGCTTTCCCTTCGTTATCTTTATTGGGGGGATTAGCTGCTTGTGTTTTGACGGCTTCTTGACCGTCTCTTCTTTTTGCATCTCTTCCGCTTTCTGCAGAAGGACTCGGGCATGCGCAAGCAATGCGCGGTGTTTCTTGATTCGCTCTTCGAGGGTTGAGCGAGTCCTCTTGACACGAACCCATTCGTTCGTCTCTGTCTTGGAGGAGGAGTTGGTTGATCGCCATTGTTGCTCCTAGCGCTGTCTGGACTTTAGATCCTCATTGTAGCGGATCCCATCCATCGATTCTGCGGTCTTGGCCAATTATCGCGCAAGTCGTTGACGCCGTCTTTGGCGCGCCCTCTTTGACAAGGTTGGAACACCTTCAGCAGTTGAATTCGCGGCGGAAGGGAGATCTGGATCTGCAGCTTCGACCACGTTAGACGCCATTGGAGCGTCGCGGTGAGTAAGTGCAACGGCGGCAAGGGGGTCTAGGATCTTCGATCCTGAGGGCCTGCGAGCACTCTTGGAAGATGAAATCTTCCTGCGCCTGTTTGGAGAGGCGGATCTGGAAGAGGAGGAAGAGATGTACTCTTCAAGCTTCTGTTGATCGAACTCGTATTCGATCTCTTCGTTCACCCGGATCTTGAAGGCCGGTTGCGTCACGACGGCCTCGGCAGCGAGGCCGTTGGCTCCCACTGTGGTCGCCAGTTTGTTTTCGTCGAAAGTTGCCTTCATCATTGATTTCATTAAAACTTCAAACATTACAAATGAATGCAAACAACAAAGAAATAAAAATTACAACTTTCTTGAAATAAACACAAGATCCGTTCGTCGTCTCTTGCTTGCGTGGGTCTTTAGCCTGTGACGGGGATGTTGATATCCGTGGACTACCTGGCAATCAGATCTGATCCAGAGCTTCGTCGATCCGCGAGGAGATCTAGAAACTTGAAGCGCCTATCTCGATAAAAGCGAGATATTTGCTCTTCTTAGTATTACCATAATGGGATAATACTAAGGATCGGGTACGGATGATGTAGATCTGATGAAGAACTCTCTTGCGTTGAAGTGCTCGATCACTCTTCACTCCGGCAGGGCTTCGCCAATTCTCCAAAAATTCAGATCTCAAAAAATAAGGGCTTGGGGCTTGTATTTATAGGCTTTAGGGGATAACGGGGCGGTTAAAACTGATCGAAAACCGTCAAAAACACGTCCCAAGTGCGAGACAGCTCGGGGTGTCTCGCACCTGTGCGAGACAGTCTGTACCCTCTTCGGTATTTTGGCTCTAATTCTTTCATCCGAACTCGGATTTGAGTGATTCAAGATGTGTTGGAGAGATAACAAAGAGATCTACAACTTTAATGTTTTGAGTTTCTTAAGATTCAAAACTAATCATGGTCAAAACAGCTCCACAAGTTCCGAGACACCTTTGGGTGTCTCGGCCAGGTCCGAGACACCTTTGGGTGTCTCGGCGCTATTTTGATCATAACTTCCTCATATAACATCCAAATGATCTGATTCTGGATTTGATGGAAAGCTGACAAAAATATCTACAACTCTCTTGTTTTGAGTTTCTTTAGATTCAAAACGGATCATGATCAAAACAGCTCCACAATTTCTAAGACACCTTAGGGTGTCTCGGCCAAGTCCGAGACACCTTTGGGTGTCTCGGCGCTATTTTAGTTATAACTTCCTCATATGACATCCAAATGATCTGATTCCGGATTTGATGGAAAGCTGACAAAAAATATCTACAACTTTCCTGTTTTGAGTTTCTTCTATTCAAAACAGATCATGATCAAAACAGCTTCACAAGTTCCGAGACACCTTAGGGTGTCTCGGCCAAGTCCGAGACACCGGCCAAGTCCGAGACACCTCTCGGCGCTAATTTAGTCATAACTTTCTCATATTACATCCAAATGATCTGATTCTGGATTTTATGGAAAGCTGACAAAAATATCTACAACTTTCCTATTTTGAGTTTCTTCAGATTTAAAACGGATAATGGTCAAAACAGCTCCATAAGTTCTGAGACACCTTAGGGTGTCTCTGCCAAGTCCGAGACACCTTTGGGTGTCTCGGTGCTATTTTAGTCATAACTTCCTCATATGACCTCCAAATGACCTGATTCTAGATGGGTTGGAAAGATGACAAAAATATCTATAACTTTACTATTTTGAGTTTCTTTATATTCAAAACGGAAAATGGTCAAAATAGCTCCACAAGTTTCGAGACACCTCGGGTGTCCCAGTTCAGCCTGAGACGTTCCGTTATGCCCGTTTGTTCGTTTTCGCCGTAACTTCTTCATCCGAACTCGAATTTGAACGATTCAAAGTGCGTTGGAAAGACGATGAGGAGTTATATAAGCTCCAATGATTAGATCATCTGTTGAATGAATGAGACACGAAAGACATTGTTCCTTTTGTAAACATCGCGGGGCTCCCGATTAGCCCGTACCTTCGTTATTCCAAAATTCTGTTAGTTCATGTAGCTTGTCGATTCACTTCAAGCATTCACCGATATCAATCGAACTCCTGTGAACCGGATAGTGACGTTCATCATCGTTCTTTAACACTGAGCTGTTCGTGGAGACCTATAGGTAATTTTTGATGCCTACAGGAAGGAATCGAGAGGGGATTTTGGTTGTGGTCCTAACTGTTTAAAGGTTTGACCGAGATGGGAATTTAAGACAATCCTAACTATTTAAAGGTTTGATCGTTCAATTTGTGGACCTCTCGTTCATGAAAGGAATCAAGAGGGGATGTTGGTTGTGGTCCTAACTGTTTAAAGGTTTGACCAAGTTGGGAATTTGAGACGACCCTAACTGTTTAAAGGTTTGATCGCTCAATTTGTGGACCTCTCGTTCATGGAAGGAATTGAGAGGGGATTTTGTTTATGGTCCTAACTATTTAAAGGTTTGACCAAGTAAACAGTGGGAGTGTGAGTACAAAATACAATGGGAGTGTGTAGGCTGTCTAAAAATCACTGCAAATAGTTGATCCCCATCAAACACCGATGATGAAAGTTACAATTCGACGGCTTCCAGAAGACTATAATTTGAAGACTTTCACGTAGATCGATGAAGGTTACAATCTATCCTGCCGAATAGGATTTAGCCATTATCCTCCAAAGTTCGAAGTCTCGATGCTATAAACTTTTGACGGCACGGGATCACCGAATCAACATATCTATCATTTTAAGTCACGATGCCATACTGGCTCAATTATTCATTGGCACCCTCAAGCGAGTTGTCTTTGAATGGTTCAGAAAACTGCCTGCTGGATGTATCCAAAAGTGGGCGAATCTAGAAAGATTCTTCCTATCAAGATTCTTTAAAGAGGATACAGAAGTCTCTATCCATATCCTTCTCGCCACTAAGAAGAAAAAGAGGGAGTTCGTCAAAGCCTTCCTCAAAATGTTTCGAAACATGGCTCTGCGATGTCCGACAGGTATGACACAGTCTACCTTAGTGGAGACCTGTCGACACAACTTGCAGACCAACCTTATAGCACAAATAAGGGTTGCAGAATGCTATTCCTAGAGACAACTAATCTCTCAAGGCGAACAGGCTCAAAAGAATATTGTCAGAATCAAAGCTGAAGAACAAAGTAGGCAAGATCCACCTGAGCAATTGGACCAAGCCCAATCTTCTCAGTCAGAAGGGGAAGATACTACGGTCACTGAAGCTAATCCTCTTCAGTAGGATGGCGAGTCCAACAACTATCACGTTAATACTTACCTCTGATAGTCAAACTCGTTAGATAGTAGCCCACTAGGTGATGTGTCATGTCTACCCTTTTTCCCTCTGTACTTGTTCAAGACTAGGGGTTGGTTTTAGTTTATTGGATTATGAATAATAAATTTTCTAAGTTGTCATGTTCAATAGAATACCTCTGTTAACCACGAAATCCACAAAAACTATCACGTTAATATTTACCTCTGATGGTCCATTTTCTCTAAATTCCCCCACCAATCCTCTTTAAGTAGGATGGTGGGTCTACACAAAAAAAAACTATCACGTTAATGATCACCTCTGATAGTCCATTTTCTCTAAATTCTCCCACCAATCCTCTTCAATAAGATGGCGGGTCTACCAAAATCATCACGTTAATGATTACCTCTGATAGTCCATTCCCTTCAAATTCTTCTGCCAATCCTCTTTAATAGGATGGCAGGTCCAAAAAACTATCACGTTAACAGTTACCTTTGATAGTCCACTAACTTGCCAATCCTCTTCAAGTAGGAAGGCGGGTCCATAAAAACTATCACGTTAACAGTTACCTCTGATAGTCCGTCAACTTGCCAATCTTCTTTAACTAGGATGGCGGGTTCATAAAAACTATCACGTTAACAGTTACCTCTGATAGTCCATTAACTTGCCAATCTTTTTCAATAGGATTGTAGGTCCACAAAACTATCACAGTTACCTCTTATAGTCCATCAGCTTGCCAATCCTCTTCAAATAGGATGGCGAGTCTATAAAAACTATCACGTTAATAGTTACCTCTGATAGTCTATCAACTTGTTAATCTTTTTTAATAGGATGGCAGGTTCACAAAACTATCACAATCACCTCTGATAGTCAAACTCATCAGATAATGGCCTACCAGGTGATGTGCCTCTATTTCGACTTCATGGATAGTGCCCCACTAGGTGATGTGCCTTGTCTACCTCTTTTTATTCCCCTGCTAAGTCTTAATCAAGACCAGGAGTTGGTTACTTGGAATCCACTGGATTAAGAGTAACGAATCTTTTATATCGTCGAGTTAATATTATACTTCTGATGATCATCACCCCCACAAAATATGAATGCAGCTTGCATCACTCCTAATTTGTCACGTTAACAATACACCTCTGATAATCAACTTATCAATCCTTGTCAATAGGATGATAGGTCCTCGAAATTGTTCGAATCACAATCTTCCCCAACAAGACACTAAGTCTTCAAAATCTTATTCAAATAACAAGTATCAGAACTCATCGTTCCTGATGATAAACTCACCTAGCAAGTTTGCCCAGCGAGACACTAATTCCTAAAATCTTGTGCAAGTCACAAATACACATTCTCTTGTCATGTTAACACCATACCTCTGACAATTTACTTATTAATCCTCTTCAATAGGATGATAAGTCCACAAAGTTGCTCCAATCGCAACACAAATTCTCATCACGTTAACATCATACCTCTGACAATCCACTTATCAATCCTCGTCAATAGAATGATAAGTCCACAAAGTTACTCCGATCGCAACAAATTCCCGTCATGTTAATATCAAACCTCTGACAATTCACTTATCAATCCTCTTTAATAGGATGATAAGTCCACAAAGTTGCTCTGATCGTAACAAATTCCCGTCACGTTAACACTAAACCTCTGACAATTTACTTATCAATCCTCTTTAATAGGATGATAAGTCCACAAAGTTGCTCCAATCCAACACAAATTCCCGTCACGTTAACATCATACCTCTGACAATCTACTTATCAATCCTCGTTAATAGGATGATAAGTCCACAAAGTTGCTCCGATCGTAACAAATTCCCATCATGTTAATATCAAACCTCTGATAATCAACTTATCGACTCTCTTCAATAGAGTGATAGGTCCACAAACCTGTCAAGTTAACATCACACCTCTGACCAATCAACTTATCGACTCTCTTTAATAGAGCGATAGGTCCATAAAATACTGTTAGGTTAACATCACACCTCTAATAGTCAAACCCCCCTAATAAACTTGTTAATCTTTTTTCAATAAGAATAGCAAGTTTTTATTACAAAATCCCCAGTGGATTAAAGATTTTCTAGAATTATCCCAGTGATAATAAAGAAAGTTTATGAATTTCACTCTAAGTGAAAATTCACGCCAAGTTAATACTACACTTCTGGCACTTTCAATTTGCTTTCAGTGTTTCAAGTAAAAATATAACACAGGAAGAAATAGTGGTAAAGTCTACGTATTCAACATCGTAGCACTAAAAATTCATGTCTTACACGCATGTGGGACTTTATCTCGATCCCTAATTAGAGATAAGCATATGCCTAACACGCGTTGCCGGTTAGTCTTTTTCTGTAAAAATGACAAAATCTATGTATTCAAAATCATAGCATCAAGTCTAAGAGGGTTCATTCTCTTAGCACAACATTACATGTGGAACGGACTTAGACAATTCACATGCTAGCCCGACTCAAACGGTAGTCGGCAAAGGCTTATCAAATCCGTTGATGGCTGAGGGTTTGCCAAAAATCCTATGAATGTTTCCGGGCCCATCAGCTGAATGGATGTGAGCCGTGACGTGACGTTTGAGAGCTTCTTCTTATGAGTAGCTTGTACCATAGCTACAGTTTCTCTTTGAGGCTCATCCTCATACAGGTCATGCGTGGAAAATCTTTTCGACTAAGATGTCTCCGAAGCGGGTTCAAAGAACAACTCCTTTATGACAAGGAATTAACAGCTCAAAGATCAGAGTTGAGATCCAAAGTATTCCGAAAATTCATCCTAGTCAACCGCGAACTTTTAAAAACTTTAGAGGGGGTTCTGTAGGCAGTCTAAAAATCACTGTAGATAGCTGATCCTCATCAAACACCAATGATGGAAGTTATAATTCGACGGCTTCCAGAAGACTACAATTTGAAGACTTTCACGTAGATCGATAACGATCTTCACAATAACTGATGAAAGCTCTAATCAACAACCTTCACAATCAACATCGGGAGTTACAAAGATTATAAAATGACGATCTTTGCAACGCTCTGATAGAAAGAGACTACAAATCGACGGTCTCTTCAAACTAAGACGCGGAAGTCCTCCCCGTATACCAGCATCAAGACGCACCGCATTCACAGCCACAGACGCAGCTCAGATCCAGCTGCCAACGCTGCCAACGCAGCTTCCAACACTGCCAACGCAGCTTCCAAATTACTGCCAACGCAGCTTCCAACGCTGCCAACGCAGCTTCCAAATTGCTGCGTCTGAGCTTCCAGGCACTGCGTTTGAACGCAGAATTCATGCCAGAACGCGGATTTTGCGTTTGACTCGTTCAAACACGAGCTGAACAGTTTCAAAACCATTTCCCACGATCTGAGGAGATCACAACTCCACTCAGGAGTGATTTAAGGGGCAGTTACATCCCATTAGCCCCACATAAGAATGAATTAAGGAGGGCGGTTACACCCCTTAATCCTCTATAAATAACTAAGAAATTAGCTTAGTTCGGATCTGGCTCTGGGGGCAGCAAAGAAGAGATCCTTGACTTGTCTAACCAATTACGGTTAAGATCAATCAACTCATCAAGAGTTCTAAAACTTGCTTTGCAAGTTCTCCACAGCATCAAATCGTGAGGAGGAGAAACCGTTCCAGTGAATCAAGACGTGCGGATCGTCAACGGAGAGCAAACTCGACGCGAGCATTCGAATGAGGCACTCCATCGCCACCGTGAAGAACCCAGAATTAAACAAAGGGGAGAATCAAATTCATTCTCCTCTCTTTTGTAATCAGAAAATCCAATTGTAACTGAGATTAAAGGAATACAAATTAATTTTTCTTCATTTCTTTTACTGTAAATTTTTCCACAAACAGAGTGTTGACTTGTACAAGTCGCTCAGAGGGGGTTCCTGGTGTTAAGTGACAAATACTTAACACGGAGGGGTTTGATAATCATTAATGATCAGGAGATTAAAATTCTGAATATTATGTCCAGACTCTAACAATGAGAATGTTGAGTGCACAGACGTAGCGGGAGTTTGAATGGGAGTTTCTTATTCATCACCTTCTTGTAGTGACCAGGTTATCCCTAAGAACATACTATATAGAATTCTCTCGGGAACTTCCCATTACATGAATTATCCACTCTCAGCTTTCTTCGTGAAACTGGGTCTAATATTGCATTCAGTTGCATGACCGGGTTATCCTTAAGAATACCAGGCATGATACTCTCTAGGAACTTCCCATGAAAGAAAGAAAATAGTTTAGACTCATATACCTATTGGAGTGTCAGGGAGCAGTTTAACCTCTTATACCGATCGGAGGATTGAGAAGCAGTTTATACTCATATACTCTTCGGAGTAGGGCACCATCATTCGGCTTATTCTAGCTTTATGGCGTCAGAGTCGATTAGAGCTTGAATCTTGTTCTTTAGACCGAAACAAACCTCAGTAGGATGGAGAACTCTCCTGTGGTACGCACAGTAGTTTAGGTCTGTAATCCTCTTAGCTCCCTCCTGATCTTTAATCGGTGGTAGCTCAATCTCACCGTTATTCAGGAGGTACTCGAAAATATTCAGAACTTTCTCATCCTTAAAAGAGTACTCTTTTTGGAGTCTTGGATCTAGAGTCCTTTGCTGTTTTTGAGGTTGTTGTTGTGATATCTGATAATTATCACCGGCAACTACAGGCATTGACCGCTAGCTTCTTTTGATCTTCTTCCTTCTGAGAAAGCGTTCAGCTTGTTCGTCGCGTACCTTCAAGTCTTTCCAAGTGTTGCACGGCGCGACTCCCATAACCTCCAATATCTCAATAGATAGATTGGTATGACATGTCTGGAGGATGAAGTCCTCCGTGATCGGATCTTGGCAGTTCATCGCCTTATTCCGGAAATATTTGATGAAGTCGTCGACTGTCTCTTCATCTTCCTGTTTCTCCTCAAAGAGTGTCCTGAAGGATACCTCGGCGTCGTCATCAAAGAAGTTGCTGAGGAATGAGCTCTCCATATCGTCCCAGCTGGTGATGCTTCCAGGCTTGAGACGGCGATACCAATCGAAGGCAGGCCCGCGAAGGGTGCCGACGAATGACCGAACCATCAAGACTTCATTGCCAGAGATCGTGCCCAAGTGGGACTTAAAGTAGATTATATGCTGAGTGGGCGAGCCCTTCCCATCGAACGGCGTGAAGTTGATCAGGTTAAACTTCACCGGATACGGGATCGAATCCCACTCTTTCGGGTAAGGACACGGAATGCTGGTCTTCTTTACCTCTCGAGCAGACATTAGAGTGTTAATTTTGCTCTCGAGGTCTTTCATCTTCTCGTTCTCATCTGTATCATATTTTGGACGATTTCCAAGAGGAACAATATGGTCACCCCCGGTATTATTATCTTTGGCGGGACCACCCCCAGCATTTTGGTCAACAGAGGAGTTATCAGCATTGATGTGTTCATCCACATCTGAATCGCTAGCTGCTTGGCTAACATCGTCACGACGGCTAGATTCAACTATCTGATTCGACAAGGCTTGGATCTATTGGTCGTGCATTTGTCTCATCTCCTGCATAGCCATTTTCATTTTGATTTTGAATGCTTGCTTCTGCTTGGCTAGAGCATCCTCAACCATTTTGTTTATTTCCTCAGTGTTAATCATAAACACTTCACGGGATTATCCGGGACTGGATACGGTAGCCTCTGAAGTGACTGCCGAGTAAGCGTCTGACGCTTCATCGTCTGAGGATAGTCCTCTATTCATCCTCAGATAGTCCCTGCATCTAGTAGTTCCCGCACGTAGCCGAGTCAGACGATGCGAAATGAGGGGGTCTGAGCTTGAAGGTCGAGTCGATTTTCCCTTATCAACCATGTTGGTGGTGACTGCGGGTTGTTCAGGCCCGACGGCTTCTAACTGGAGCCGAGACATTAGTTGGGCTATCCCTGAATTAACTCTTCTTCCTGTATTGAAATTGGGGTTGGAGCTATTTGAACTAATCAGAGACTTCCCCTTATCGACCATGTTGATAGTAACTGTTGGGAGTTCGTCATCTTGAACAACCGATCGTTTTTTACGAAAATGTCTTGATTTGGGCTTTGATGCTTCAGTGAAGATCCTCTCAAATACCGAGACCAACTATGGAGTGGTCCTGGGGCAGCTACACGCTGATAATACTATCCTGATAATTTTGGTACATGGACAGTGAGAGTTCGCTTTTCGGGTACCTCTCTTTCGAGATTTATTCGTACCCCCAGCCCGATAGTACAACTCATCGACGTTGCGGTCAGAGTAACCTATCGGTTGTTTACATAAATTCTCAGATATATCATGTTCGTCTGTTTGACGTGTTTTCTTCTGAGTAAACAATACCTTGTTGGCGTCTGCATGAGTCACTCGTTTGGAATCACACTTTTCTGAGGGTAAAATCTTAACGGGCTCCTGGCCTTCTGTACACACCCCCAAGCGGGCGGTTACAGGAATCAACTTGTTAGGAGGTCGCGTACGACCCCCAGTCTGTATGTTTGATTGGGGTTCCTTCAACGGTCCCAAGCGTTCCTTAACAGACGCTTTGCCTCGATCTTCGGGTAGAGAACCGAGGAGATGCTTCAATGGAATTTTGGATTTAGAGAGATCCACGCTGTCGTATGGCCTCACCGGAGGTACGGGAGCAATAGGAGCGGGATATGAAGTTGACGAAGGCTGGAGAGCAGCCTCGGATCTGGAATCGAATGAGAGACACGACTGGTGTCTCTTGGGTAGAGGCATTATTTTTGCCTTCGGCACCCAAACTTGCTTAGATCTTGGTGTTTCTTGACCACCTCTTCCCGCTGCAATTCTCGTGCCTTTCGCATAAGGATCTGAGCATGCGCAAGAAGTGTGTGGCGCTTCTGGATACGCTCCTCGAGAGTCGAACGTGTTCATTTGATCCGAACCCATTTGTAAATTGGAGGTTGGGAGGAGGATCCCGATGCTTATTGTGGGGATAACTTAGCCACTTGGCGCTTTCTGAACTTCAAATCCGCTTGGTAACGGAGTCCGTCCACCTGATCCAAAGTCTTGGCGAATTGGCACGCGAGGCGTTGGTGTTGCCTTTGACGTGCTCTCTTTGATAAAATTGGCTCGCCTTCAGCAGCCGACTCCTTGATCGAGGAGGAGTTCAGATCTGTAGATCTTGCTTCATTAGACGCTGGCGGATTATTACGAGGTGCAATTACAGCAGCGGTAGTGGGAAGATCGCCTTCTTGGGTCTTCAGATCTGAAGACCGACGGATCTTCCGGGAGGAGGAGACCTTCCTGCACTTGTGAACCGAGGCAGATCTGGAGGAGGAGGAGGAGGAGGAGACGTACTCCTCAAATTTCTATTGGTCGAACTCGTATTCGACCTCTTCAGCCACGGGGATCTTGATCGTTGGCTGCGGCACGACAGCTTCGGCAGCGAAGCTGTTGGCTCCCACTGTGGTCGCCAGCTTGTTTGGGGTGAAAGTTAATATCTTCATTATTGAATCTATTACACGTTTATCGATTACAGATTCAAAGTAAAATTAGTCTTTTTATAAGACTTTCTTACACAATAAAAATAAAAAAATTACAACTCTCGTCAAACAGTGCAGAGATCGTTTATCGATCTTCTGTTTGCGTGGGATCTTAGCCTGTGACGGGGACGTTGATATCCGTGGATCACCAAACGATCAGATCAGATCCGGAGCTTCGTCGATTCGTGAAGGAATTAAGAAACCGAAGCGCTTATCTCGGCAATAGCGAGATAATTGCTCTTCTTAAGATTATCGCAACGGGATAATCTTAAGGAACGTACCCGGGGAATGTAGATCTGATGAATCTTTCTCTCCTGTGCTGAATAACTCGATCAATCTCCTCCTTTCTTCTGAAGTTCGTGCACTTTTAATCTTCAATCCGGCAGGGCTTCGTCAACTCTCTAAAAATCCAGATCCCCAAAAATGAAGGCCATGGGGCTGTATTTATAGGCTCCGGGGGAATCTAGGCGGTTAAAACTCCACAGTCAGCGAAAAAACCACTTTTAGGGCTACGGACACCCTCAGGCGTCTCAGCGAGGCCGAGACACCCCTCCACAGTCAGCGAAAAAACCACTTTTAGGGCTACGGACACCCTCAGGCGTCTCAGCGAGGCCGAGACACCCTCCGCATCACTCGGCCTTATCCGAGACCCCCTCGGGTGTCTCGGCCAAACCGAGACACCTTGGGGTGTCTCAGTTGGGCCGAGACACCTCGGGATGTCTTAGCTTAAGCTGAGACTATCGTTTTACGCTCTGTTTTTGCATTCGCCGTATTTTCCTCTTCCGAACTTGGATTTACGTGATTCAGGATGCGTTGGAAAGCCGACGAGGAGATCTACAGGCTCCCATGATTGAATCATACATGGAATAACTGCGAAACGGGAGTGTTCCGTCTTTCGTAAACGACGCGGGGCTCCCGATCAACTTTTGTTTCCGTTATTCCGAAGTTCTGTTGCTTCGTCTGACCCGTCGACTCACTTCATGTGTATGTCGTTGTCAAACAAGCTCTTGTAACTCAAATACTGACGTTCATCGTCTTCTCTTTATCTCGAGCCGCGTGCGGGGACCTATAGGCAATTTTTGACGCCTACAATTACTCTATATTATATCGTTCTCTTTGCCAGATTTCAAATTAGATATCACTGTTACATGTGAGTGACATGCCGGGCATAGGATTTGGCGTCTTTCAATTTGTTTAATTGTGTTTGTCTGCCTTTATAAGGCATTCAGCCTTTCGAGAATATTTTAGGGATTATTGAATAAGAAAGGTTGGAAATGTGAGAGGGAAGTCCAAGGCAATGAAAGTAGGTTATTATTGATTGATGATGAGGGGAATGGTAAAGTAGATTCTAGCTACGCTAGTTTAATTATTGAACCAAAATGTGATCAATCCCATCAAAAAGATGTGCAAAGTTTATGATTTGTAGCGTAATATCTGCATCATCAAGTTTCTTGCAAATCAACTATGACGATGAATAACAATGATAGACTAAATATCTTTTGAATGAAAGTTAGTTTTGTGGATTTGCAAACCATTAGATCAATGTCGACGCAAATTATCTCATAATGTTCTTCCTAGTTCCTTTTTCTTCTAGGAATTGCTTTCTCTAGCCTAAGAATGTTTTGAAACACTCTCAGTGTAATTGATCGATCTTATGAAATTGGAATATTACAAAAAATATTGATAAGTGGATTTGCAATGTCAAACGAGAAGATGCTAAAAAAAGAAAATAGACAAAAGATAAATAAATAAAAAGAGATTAATGATTAGGACACATAGAGATACTGCCGACACGCCAACATGCCATCATTAATGTATATATGATGTGGTTGAGGGTTAAGTTAATTACTTTCGTTCAAGTTTGGCAAAGGATTAAGTGAGGGGTTAATGAGATTTAACTTCTTTTTAACCCACCAAACACAAAAAAAATATATACAATGGTTAAAGTGAGTTAACCTTCTATAATTAATTTGCCAAATACAAAAAATACAGAAGAGTTAAGTTAACCCCTCTAAAGGTACTAAAATAAGTTAACCCCTCAAAATGAGGGGTTTACTAATACTCCTATTTAGACGGATTAAGAGTTAACCATTCTAATTATGAAAAAATAGTCAAAATCATTCTTATTCTAAAATACTAAAAATGATCACCATGGCTAAAATAAAACTTCTATAATAGGTTAATAATTTAGTCACTTGGTTATCGAATAGACTAACCATGTTAATCTTTTTCTTAATCATTCTTTCTTAACCCTGTCAAACCGCCCCCGGCCCATTTGGAATATTGAGGAAGTTAATTTATGGGAACTAGGGAGTACAATGGACAAAATGAACAGCAGGATATAATCGCATGTAACCTGTTGGCATGACTTGGGTCCTCAACATGATTGACTTTTTGGTACTAAATGTCGTTACACATGATAGTTTACTTTAGAACAATATATACTCGATAGATAATCATATCGTACGTTTGAACATCACCACTAAATTAATGTGCCTAATTAATAATTTTACATTATCAGCATGTAAATAATAGAAAATAATGAAGGAAAACTTACAATTAATGACTTCTACATGTCTATCTTTTGATCATCATTATACGCATAGTTATAAGCAAGGTAAACAAAGGATTCTCGCAGTTTTGGGCTTTAAGAGAACATGACGAGAGAAATTTTTTTTGAAGGAATGCAATTTAATTTTCCTTGTTCTTATGTAAATATCATTACTTGTCCCTCTCAACGAACAAAGTAAAATATTAGCACGCATGTAATTGTAACATATAGGGACAAATAACTTGGTAATCTTCTCCTACTCCAATAAGAGGGTGGGGTCCATATTTTGGCATGATTCGTTCGGAGCTTCCCTCACCGAAGACCGATGCCTATGTGTGTAATTAGTTCCTATTTCCAACTCAAGCGGATCAACCATGCATATAATAAGACAACCTACAAACTTACAGATTCTCTCTATTCACCCATTGTTCCACTTTATGTCCTTTATTATAGTCTAATCCCACACCAACTTGCATTGGTAGACGAAATAACTTGCAAAATATTTTTTTCGTTTATTAATCAAAATATTATTTTGCATTGGTAGGAACTAAATTGCTTTTGTTCCGCTAAACCGATTTTTAAGTGGACTTGCCAAAATACGCTAAACTTCTAAAGTTAAGTTGAAATTTAATTAGATAGACTTACTAAGAAATCATCACCTCTAATGGCAAACAAGATCATAGACATGTTAAAATGTGTGCACTATTATCAATGAAGGACAATTCTCTGTTGTCTCGTGCTTATCCCTTATTTTAGGTGCCAATCCACATGCAATCCTCTCCTCAATCTATTGCCTTTTGCATGCATGCATTTGGAATCTATTACATTATGAAAATCTCTTTTATTATGGCCCCAATACAGGGAGACCAATGTATTTTTATAACCTTTGGCATGGTGCCCTGCATTATTATGCTCTTGGCTTAGAGTTAGACAGAAGAAGACACTGAGAGGAACTATGTAGAAACTATTTGTGGTGGTTGGCGAGCTCTTGTATATGAGGGGACTGGGGAAATATAGAAAAATATACAGAAACTTTAGTAGAATCTACTTGTGTTTTCGAAAGAATATGTTTTAATGGACTACTATGAATTTTGATCATGTCTCATAAATTATCATGAAAATTATGGGGTCGTTAATTTTGTTAAATTTTAATGGATTCATCACTACCAGAAACATGACTTTTAGCGACGGACAAATCCGTCGCTAAAAGTTAAAAATCCGTCGCTAAAAGTTTTAGCGACGGAAAAAAAAATTCCGTCGTCAAAATACCGTCCGTACATTAAGGGTAGCTAAAATCACTTTTAGCGAAAAATTCAACGACGGTATTTTCGTCGCCGTATTTTAAAAAAAAATTAAAAAAAATTGCTACGGAATTTCCGTCTCTAAAACCCATTTTCTAGCCGTGCATGGTAGTCCCTTAAACAAATGACATTCACTATTGTGAATGAACGGAGGTGGTGGGCCACACCCACGTGATTGCAAGCTGGTCTCATCCACGTTCACACGGTTTTTCACAATTCCGCGTTGGAGGCTATATTCGTGGGGGCCACAAGTGATCACGCGGAGGTTAAAGCCGCGTGAAGAGATGTTCACAAGCCCATGAACCCGATTGTGATTGCTGCCATATATAAATAATTTGTCACCTAGGTTTTTAGGTGAGCGAAAAAGGAGGTTTTGGTTTTTCTTTGTGCGGCTGCGGAACAGAAGCAAACAACGTGAGGTGGAGATTTTCTTTGCGGCTGCAGAGAAAAACGCGGACGCAGAGGACTGGGTTTTGTGAAGTTTTGCGGCCGGCTGTGTTCAAGTCTTTTGTGCGGTTGTAGAGAGAAAAGTGCAGTCATTTTGTGTTCTTTTGTAGAGAGATATTATGAGGGATCTGAGAGTTTGTTTGAGGGTTTAGGTTGTGAGTGATTGTAAACCCTAGTTGTATTCTCCCCCTCTATTAGTAGATCTCCCCCTTCTTGCCCCGTGGACGTAGATAATTTGCCGAACCACGTAAAATTTGTGTTCTTGCCGTGATTTGTAATAGCTTGTAGGATCCCTCGACAGGTCAGTCCTAGAACTGATGAGAGGAAGAGCCGATATCCCACTTTATTGAGATATCCGCTTCAGATTCTTGTTTCCTTGGTGAGACGGGAATTCTTTCGATCTAATCTCTTGTTGTGCACTTTGCGCACCGGAGGTGCTGCCGAAATTTCCGCTGCACACAACAAGTGGTATCAGAGCTCCGGGTTGGACTTGGGAGCTTGTTTGAAGGATTCGCTGAAGGATTCCTATTTGAAGATTAGATCGACAACATGGGTGAAACAAGAACATCGGGATCGTCTCTTACGAAGACGATACATAGTTTGAGCATCAATAACAAGAAGATTGATGTTCCGAAGTTCGACGGCAAGATTAACTTCGGATTGTGGAGGTGTCAGGTGATGGACACCTTGGATGCTCAGAATTTGAAGGAGACTCTTGAGTTACAAGAGAAACCTACCGAGATGGAAGCTAAGGTTTGGAAGAAGATGAATAGTAGGGCGTGTGGAGTTATTCGGTCATGCTTGACGCCGGATCTTATTTATGACGTGATGAACGAGACGTCGGCAAAGAAGATGTGGGAAACACTCAATGAAAAGTATCTTACTAAGAGCATTGAGAATCGGCTTCACTTGAAGAAGATGTTTTACCAGTTCAAGATGAAGAGGGGAGTTTCCATTAGGGTGCATGTTAACAACTTTACAAAGCTACTTTCAGACATGGCCAATGTGGATATCATGGTTGAGGATGAAGACAAGGCGATGCTACTTTTGTGTTCATTGTCCGAGGATGATTATGGTACTTTTATTCTAACTATGATTAATGAAAAAACTATTGTTAGTTACAAGGAGGAGACCTCAGCGTTAGTGAATTATGAGTTGAGGAAGAGTGTGGATGAGTCCTCCGAGAAGGCATCGGGAGATGCATTAGTAGTTCATGGTCGTGGTTCAAACCGAAGCAGGAGATCACAGTCTAGAGGTGCACATCGTGGGATTCGTAGGAATCAGTGTGTCTTTTGTAAAAGATGATGGACATTGGAAAGCCGAATGCCCAAAGTTAGATCGAGCCGAGAAGAATAAGGGGAAAGCTGTACAAGCTTCAGAGGTGAATGTTGTCAAGACTAGTGGCAACAATTCGGATTCAGATTCTTCAGACTATTCGTTGTCTGCACTACCGTCAGTTTCTATTTCTAAGTCTACAGAATGGATGTTGGATTCGGGTGTTTCATACCACGTTTGTCCTAGGAGGGATTGGTTCTCCAGCTTTCAGAAGTTAGAAAGAGAGGATGTTGTGCTCATGGGTAATGGACATGCATGCTCTATTGGTAGTATTGGTACCGTTCGTATTCGAATGTATGACGGAGTTATTCAGGAGTTGGTTCCGCAGTTGTCGAAGAACATCATTTCACTAGGAGCTTTGGTGGAATCTGGCTATAAAGTGACCATGGTGGATGCACGTTTGAAGGTCACATTAGGGTCCACGATTGTGATGAATGGCGTCAGAAGGAGCAATTTGTATTATTTGCTCGGAAGCACGGCGATTGATAGGGAGATGACGACTTCATCAGATTCGGCTAGACTGTGACGTTGTTTGATGCTAGGTTATTTGATTGGTAATGTCGTACATAGGTTGTTGAGGAGTGCTATGACCTGCAGTTTGAAGTCCTGTGAACCCATTAGTATGAGCAAGAAGACCAATGTGGAGTTAGGCACTTCTATCCATCATTCGAGGGGTCTTCTGAGGGGTGTTCATTCAGGCATTCGGGGGCCTTCCAAGGGAGCATCATTGGGAGGTAATAGGTATGTGGTTTCCGTAGTTGGGGATTGCTCTAGGCATTGGTGGGTTGCAACCAAGTCCCGTTGGTGTGAAGTCCTAGAAGCCCACAACAAATGGAGGAAGTGTATTGGCAGAAAGGTGAAGGTAGTTCAGTCTGATGTTAGAGGGAGGTACAAGAGGGACCTATTTCTGCATTTGTGCCGAGCTCACGGCAATTGGAGACACTTCATTGGTGTGAAAACTTTGAGGCGACGTGATGAGATGGTAGATTTTGGGAGTTGTTCCTTTCTGGAGGAGGATCGGTGTTTGATGTTGAGCATTTGCATTGGTGTGCGGGCTACGACTGTTTTCGTCAAAAGTTGGTCTTGCTGTAGAATTCATTATATCTTCGATCGATTACAATAAATTCAAAAGAAATAGTCTTTTTATAAGACCTCTTTTACACAACAAAATAAAAATTACAACTTTTTAGAAACAAACGCAGGATCGTTGTTTGGATTACTGCTTGCGTGGGATCTTTGCCTGTGCCGGGGGTGCGTTAGCCCGTGGACTACCGATTCACAGATTCTGATTGAATCGTGAAGGTTTTGGAGATTCTTTCTTCGTTTATCTAAGTAAGAATTTAAAGCGAATATCTTATCGATGTAAGATGTTCACTCTTCTAAAGATCAAGTCAGAGCTTAGATCTCTAGGAACCGCCAAAAGCTTTTTGAAGATATTTGTAAAGAAGGAAGACTCTCTTTCTTGTTCTAATTCACCAAAAGCTCAAGTCTCTCCTATGCCAATCTGCTCCCTCTCCTTTATTTCGTGCCTAGGGAGGTATTTATAGGGGTAGGAATGCACAACAGTAGAAATGGGGGCAAAACAACTGACCAAGTAACTGTTCTTTGGCCGCGACAGCCAACACTGCCGCGGCTATTGGCGCGGTAGCATGGACTGCAGCGGTCACAGGGGCAGTTACCAACACGTTCCATCGTGCTTGAAACTGTTCTCTCATGACTTTTAACCACCTTTTTCGTGGTTTAACTGCTTGTCCACGTCAACACACGTTCTATCTCTGATATGCTGCCACATGGGCTTCAAATAATCATCACATAACTGCATTGTAACCGCTGTAACATCCCCTATAATGGCCGCGGCACCATAAGTTACAGCGCCTAAGCTGCGACACCATAGGCTGCCGCGCCTTTGCCACGGCACCATGGGTTGCCGCGCCTTTGCTGCGGCACCATGGGTTGCTGCGCCTTAGCCACAGCAACATGTCCTGCTGCGCCGCAGTGTGTTGCCTGATGATGTGTATATTGTTCTTCTATGTTGTCTCACTTCCTTTGAATGATCCCCTCTGATTAAGAGACTGGTGTTTACCACCTTCTCTTTGTCTTGAGTGGTATTTGGATGTCTGTAAGTATTTTTTGACGCCTACAGATACCCCCCTTCAAAGTATCTCAGACCCATCATTTCTTTAGAGAGGAGTCTGGGACACTTTGGATATGATAAGCTTTACTTGCAATTTCTCCAATGCTTTGTTGAGGAAATTGCGTAAAAATGGTCTGTGAATTGCTTCAATCTTTGACTTCTTCATCTTTTAGCCTATTCAGTACTTTGTAGAATAGCTAAGATTCCTCCGGTGCTGCGTTTATCGCGTGGCCGTTGTCGAAGTCTTGAATTAGAACTGTCGTCGAAGAATGGAGAAATAGTTTATACTCGTATACTATATTGGAGTGTTCGGGAAATAGTTTAACCTCATATACCCATTGGGAGGTTATCAGGTTATTCTTAAAAATATTCTGAGTAATATTCTCCAGAAACTTCCTGTTAAAAGTAGGGAAACAGTTTAGACTCATGTACCTATTGGAGTAATACGGTCCCTTTTTTGTTGGTAGAGATGAACCCAATGATGGAGAGGAAGAATTTTATATTCTATCTCCTGGTCTCTTTTTTTTTTTTTGATAGAGATAAACCCAAAATCGGAGAGGAAGAATTTTATATTCTATCTCCTGGTCTCTTGTTTGTTGGTAGAGATAAACCCGAAATCGGAGAGGAAGAATTTTATATTCTATCTCCTGGTGCAAAGGAAACTCGAAGTGGGATCTCCACCTAGAGAATCTGGATTAGTTTGAATAATCCTAACTGTCATAAGGTTTGATTATCCAATTCAAAGTTGGACCTTTCGTTCTCAAAATGAATCGAAAGGAGATTTTGGCTGTGGTCCTAACTGTAGTAAGGTTTGACCAAGTGGGAGTTTCGAGGTGATCCTAACTGTAGGAATGTTTGATCACTCGATTTATGGACCTCTCGTTCATTGAAGGAATCAAGAGGGGATTTTGTCTTTGATCCTAACTGTTTAAAGGTTTGACCAAATGGGCAGTGAGACGATCCTAACTGTTTAAAGGTTTGATCGTTCAATATGTGGACCTCTCGTTCATGGAAAGAATCGAGAGGGGATTTTGGTTTTGATCCTAACTGTTTAAAGGTTTGACCAAATGGGAATTCGAGACGATCCTAACTGTTTAAAGGTTTGATCGTTCAATTTGAGTGGACCTCTCGTTCATGGAAGGAATCGAGAGGGGATTTTGGCTTTGGTCCTAACTGTTTAAAGGTTTGACCAGATAGGGGTTTGTGCAGAAAGATTGATCCAACGAAGTGATCGAATCTCATCTCAACAAAAAAAATATTCGGAAATCACCGTGGGGAAAATTACATATAGCATTCTTCCGAGAACTTCCCGTTACATGAACCAACCACCCCCAGCTTCCTTCGCGAAACTGGGTCTAACATCATACTGATTTACATGACCGGCTTATCCTTAAGAATATTACATATAAAAATTCTCCAGGAACTTCCCGTCAAGAGTGGGAAATAGTTTAGACTCATATACCTATTGGAGTATCGAGGAGCAGTTTATACTCGTATACTCTTTGGAGTGAGGGGAAACAGTTTATACTCGTGCACCCAATGAAGTTAGGGAAAACAGTTTATACTCATGTATCCAATGGAGTTAGGGAAAACAGTTTATACTCGTGTATCCAATGGAGTTACATGATCTCTTTTTTGGTGGTAGAGATGAACCCAATGATGGAGAGGAAGAATTTTATATTCTATCTCCTGGTCTCTTGTTTGTTAGTAGAGATGAACCCGAAATCGGAGAGGAAGAATTTTATATTCTATCTCCTGGTCTCTTATTTGTTGGTAGAGATGAACCCAAAATCGGAGAGGAAGAATTTTATATTCTATCTCCTGGTCTCTTGTTTGTTGGTAGAGATGAACCCGATGATCGGAGAGGAAGAATTTTATATTCTATCTCCTGGTCTCTTGTTTGTTGGTAGAGATGAACCCGATAATCGGAGAGGAAGAATTTTATATTCTATCTCCTGGTACAAAGGAAACTCGAAGTGGGATCTCCACCTAGAGAATCTGGATTGGTTTGAATAATCCTAACTGTCACAAGGTTTGATTATCCAATTCAAAGTTGGACCTTTCGTTCTCAAAATGAATCGAAAGGAGATTTTGGCTGTGGTCCTAACTGTAGTAAGGTTTGACCAAGTAGGAGTTTCGAGGTGATCCTAACTATAGGAAGGTTTGATCACTCGACTTATAGACCTCTCGTTCATTAAAGGAATCGAGGGGGGATTTTAGCTTTGGTCCTAACTGTTTAAAGGTTTGACCAAATGGGCAGTGAGACGATCCTAACTGTTTAAAGGTTTGACCAAATGGGAATTCGAGACGATCCTAACTGTTTAAAGGTTTGATCGTTCAATATGTGGACCTCTCTCGTTCATGGAAGGAATAGAGATGGGTTTGGTTTTGGTCCTAACTGTTTTTTTAAAGGTTTGATTGTTCAATTTGTGGACCTCTCGTTCATGGAAGGAATCGAGAGGGGATTTTGGTTTTGGTCCTAACTGTTTAAAGGTTTGACCAAATGGGAATTCGAGACGATCCTAACTGTTTAAAGGTTTGATCGTTCAATTTGAGTGGACCTCTCGTTCATGGAAGGAATCGAGATGGGATTTTGGCTTTGGTCCTAATTGTAGTAAGGTTTGACCAAATGGGGATTTGAGACGATCCTAACTGTTTAAAGGTTTGATCGTTCAATTTGAGTGGACCTCTCGTTCATGGAAGGAATCGAGAGGGGATTTTGGCTTTAGTCCTAACTGTAGTAAGGTTTGACCAAGTGGGGGTTTGAGACGATCCTAACTGTTTAAAGGTTTGATCATTCAATTTGTGGACCTCTCGTTTATGGAAGGAATTGAGAGGGGATTTTGGCTTTGGTCCTAACTGTTTAAAGGTTTGACCAGATAGGGGTTTGTGAAGAAAGATTGATCCAACGAAGTGATCGAATCTCATCTCAACAAAAAAAAATATTCAGAAATCGCCGTGGGGAAAATTACATATAGCATTCTTCCGAGAACTTCCCGTTACATGAACCATCCACCCCCAGCTTTCTTCACGAAACTGGGTCTAACATCATGTTGAGTTACATGACCGGATTATCCTTAAGAATATTACATGTAAAAATTCTTCAGGAACTTCCCGTCAAGAGTAGGAAACAATTTTAGACTTATATACCTATTGGAGTATCGAAGAGTAGTTTATACTCGTATACTCTTTGGAGTAATGGAAAACAGTTTATACTCGTGTATCCAATGGAGTTAGAGTCATCTTTACTTGGCTTATTTCGCCGTTATGACGCCGGAGTCAATTAAGGCTTGGATTTTGTTTTTGAGTCCAAAGCAAATCTCGGTGGGATGAAGAACCCTTCTGTGGTACGCACAGTAATTTTGATCCGTAATCCTCTTAGCTCCCTCCTGATCTTTAATAGGTGGTCGCTCAATTTTGTCATTGGCGAGGAGGTATTTTAAGATGGCTGGAGCTTCATCGTCTTCGAAAGAATACTCCTTTTGAAACCTCGGATCGGGAGTCACGTTCCCAGTGATTGCAGATGTCGTCGGTCGACTTCTCTCAGCTTTCTTTCTTTTAAGAAAGTGTTCAGCTTGTTCACCGCGCATTTTTAAATCTTTCCAAGTTTTGGATGGTACGACCCCCAGGGCTTCCAGGACATCGATGGAGAGATTATAATGGCATGTTTGCAGGATGAACTCCTCTGTAACAGGATCTCTGCAATTCATTGCCTTGTTACGGAAGCGCTTGACAAAATTGTCGACTGACTCTCCGTCTTTTTGCTTCTCATCCAAAAAGGTTCTGATTGACACTTCGGTGTCGTTATCGAAGAAATTGCTGAGGAATAAACTTTCCATGTCATCCCAACAATTAATGCTTCCTGGCTTGAGACGTCGGTACCAATTGAAGGCGGGCCTACGAAGGGTGCCAACGAATGACTGGACCATTAAAGCATCATTTCCAGAGATTATGCCCAAATGAGACTTGAAATAAATCAAGTGCTGAGTAGGCGAGCTTTTCCCGTCAAACGGTATGAAGTTAATCAAATTGAATTTTGTCGGGTATGGTATTGAATCTCATTCTCTTGGATAGGGACATGGAATACCCGTCTTCTTTACTTTCTGAGCGGACATCAAAGCATTGACTTTGTTTTCAAGGTCTTACATTTTCTTGTCCTCATCTTCATCTCTCTCTGAGTGATGTTGAGCAGAAATAATTGGGCCTCCCCCAGTGTTATTAAGCGGTGCAATTGAACTACCTCCAATATTGTTATTGGGAGGATTTGTTGAACCACCCCCAGTGTTATTGTCATTGAGAGGTGTGTCAGCCATAATGACTTCATCCACTTCTAGATCACTGTCATCTACAACATTCTGAGTGTGGCGGCTGGATTCAGCACGCTGACTGGACTCGGGAGGTTGAGGCCATTGAGTTAGCAATTCTCTCATTTGTTGGATAGCTAACTCCATCTCTGTCTTCATCTCAGCTCTAATTTCTTCACGTTGCTTCGATAGAGCTTCTTGAAGCATTTGAGCAAACTGATCAGCGTTGAGTTAGCAATTCTCTCATTTGTTGGATAGCTAACTCCATCTCTGTCTTCATCTCAGCTCTAATTTCTTCACGTTGCTTCGTTAGAGCTTCTTGAAGCATTTGAACAAATTGATCAGAGGTGATCGTGAGGACTTCTCTGGTTTGTCCTGTGCTAGATACCGTATCATCCGAAGCGATCGTAGAATAAGTGTCCGAAAACTCATCTTCTGATAACATTCCTTCATGCATTCTCTTGTAGTCCCTATGTCTGATGGCTCCTAACTGGAGTCGGGACATCCGTTTGGCCATTCTTGAATTGACTTTTCCTCTCGAGGAAAAGTCGGGATTTGATTCACTTGAATGCCATTTAGATTTTCCTTTATCAGCCATGTTGATGGTGACTTCAGGGAATTCGTCATCTTGGACAGCTGATCTTCTTTTGTAAAAATGTCTCGGCTTAGGCTTCGACATTTTGGTGAAAAGACTGTGGAATACCGAGGCTCTTCGTGGGAGGCTTCTCGTTTTACGTAATTATATTCCGACAATACTGCTCTAATGAGTCGTGCACAGGAACAATGAGAGCGAATAATTTTCTTTCGAAATTTATTCACACCCCCAACTTGATAATACGATTCATCGGTATGATTGTCAAAAAATCGTATCGTCTGTTGGTATGACCTCCCAGGTATGACGATGTCTTTTGGTGAATGCATCTTCTTCTGGGGGTGTAAAACCTTGTTGGCATTCTCAGGACAATTTATTATTGTCTTTGAGCGATCCAAGGTTATGTCGGGAGTCACACGTTTAGAACCACCTCCTTGCGGGTATGGAGTCTTAACAGGCTCCGAATGCTGATTTTGCACAACTTCAGACTTTGGAATCCAAACTTTGCAGAGTTTTGGTGATTCTTTGGCCACCGTTTCCTTGTTTCCTTCTCGTCTTTGTTGTAAGAGAGCACGGGCATGAGCAGCTTTTGTACGACGCTTTTGTATGCGTTCATTGAGGGTCGAGCGAGCCCTCTTGACAAAAGTCCATTCCTCTGTTGTGAGTTGTGCAGAGATATGAGTGGTTGGTTGTTGAGACCAAACTTGGCGGAGTTTCGGTGGTTCTTTGGCCACCGTTTCCTTCTCCCTTTCTTGTCTTTGTTGTAGGAGAGCCCGGGCATGAGCAGCGTTTGCACGACGTTTTTGTATACGTTCTTTGAGGGTCGAACGAGTCTTTTTGACAATAGTCCATTCCTCCATCGTGAGTTTAGCAGAGACATGAGTGGTTGGTTATTGAGACAACTGAACCACTCGATGCCTCCTCGACTTTAGGTCCGCGTGATAACGAACCCCGTCGGTTTGTTCCAAGGCCTTAGATATTTGACGAGTGCGGCGCTGACGTTGTCTCTGACGAGCCCTCTTTGTCAGTGCCGGTGGGCTTTGATTCGATGACTCTTTAACTAGATAAGAGTCATTATGAGCAGAGGTGTTACGAGTAAAATTCTTAGCAACAATCAGGCGAGAGTCTTTATTTTGTGCCTTCTTTGGCATGTAGGTCTTCTTCAATTGTGAGATCCTCTTGTACTTGCGAGACAATGAAGATCTTGAAGAGGATGATGAGAGATATTCCTCAAATTTGGTTTGGTCGAATTCGTACTCGACCATGGATTTAACTGGAATCTTGATCGGCTGCGACACGACGGTCTCGGCCGCGAGATCGTTGGCTCCCACTGTGTTCGCCAGTTTGTTTTAGTCAAAAGTTGGTCTTACTGTGGAATTCATTATATCTTCGATCGATTACAATAAATTCAAAAGAAATAGTCTTTTTATAAGACCTCTTTTACACAACAAAATGAAAATTATAACTTTTTAGAAACAAACGCAGGATCGTTGTTTGGATCGCTGCTTACGTGGGATCTTTGCCTGTGCCGGGGGTGCGTTATCCCGTGGACCACCGATTCACAGATTCTGATTGAATCGTAAAGGTTTTGGAGATTCTTCATTCGTTTATTGAAGTAAGAATTTAAAACGAATATCTTATCGATGTAAGATGTTCACTCTTCTAAAGATCAAGTCAGAGCTTAGATCTCTAGGAACCGCCAAAAGCTTCTTGAAGATATTTGTGAAGAAGGAAGACTCTCTCTCTTGCTCTAATTCACCAAAAGCTCAAGTCTCTCCTGTGCCAATCTGCTCCCTCTCCTTTATTTCGTGCCTAGAGAGGTATTTATAGGGGTAGGAATGCACAACAGTAGAAATGGGGGCAAAACAACTGACCAAGTAACTGTTCTTTGGCCGCTGCAGCCAACACTGCCGCGGCTATTGGCGCGGCAGCATGGACTGCAGCGGCCACACGGGCAGTTACCAACACGTTCCATCATGCTTGAAACTGTTCTCCCATGACTTTTAACCACCGTTTTCGTGGTTTAACTGCTTATCCACGTCAACACACGTTCTATCTCTGATATGCTGCCACGTGGGCTTCAAATAATCATCACATAACTGCATTGTAACCGCTGTAGCATCCCCTATAATGGCCGCGGCACCATAAGTTGCAGCGCCTAAGCCGTGGCACCATAGGCTGCCACGTCTTTGCCGCGGCACCATGGGTTGCCACGCCTTTGTCGCGGCACCATGGGTTGCCGCGCCTTAGCCGCGGTACCATGTCCTGCCGCGCCGTAGTGTGTTGCATGATGATGTGTATATTGTTCTTCTATGTTGTCTCACTTCCTTTGAATGATCCCCTCTGATTAAGAGACTGGTGTTTACCACCTTCTCTTTGTCTTGAGTGGTATTTGGATGTCTGTAAGCATTTTTTGACGCCTACAACGACATGTTTAGGCCGTCTCATGTATAGGTTGTCAACTGCTACATGTAGAGATATGGGATTTGGTGGAGCTGCTTCAGATTTTGGGTTGTGTCGGATGTTTGGCTACCCAGCACTTGGTCACATCATGGATGTGAGATTTGATCTGATAGCACATTTGGGATTCAGAGGCGTGTTTAATTATCAGATATTAGCTTCTGACTTTGTTCTGAGCAGGTATGTCACGTTTAACTCTCGACAGGTGGAGAGTGGTGATCAGAATATTAGGACATCGCAGCAGGTGGAGAGTGATGCTACTCCACGTTGGGTGGAGACTCCAGATCATACTACATCATTTAGGATTCCAGCTGATGTGACAGATTAGGAATCATGTTGATTTGGATACAGATGATAGGTTGATTGATTCGAGTACAGCTGATAGATGTAGTCTGGATATGGCCATTGGTTCATCTCAGGTGGAGATGTTTGGATTATTTCAGTTTGGGGCCATTGGAAGTGCTATCAGCCGCAGACTTGATCGTGATGTTGGAGAAGGGTTGTGAACTCTTCTAGTGGATTGAAGCATTTGGAGGCCATTTGGGTGAACTACGCTCGGCTTGATTCCTTGGGCAAGAGGATACGTAGGCAGTCTTTATGATACAGCCGGGTTGGATTTTGATGGGGTGAGATCGATTTGGTGAGTAGATACCGACGTTTGGGAGAGTGTTCGCACTCCCGTTTGGGTCTCGACTTGTTATGGATTGAGTTCATATTGGACACAACAAGTGGGACATTTGGTTGCTTTGGTGTTGGCTCAGTTTTGGGAAAACTTCACCGAGGTGGAGAATGTAGGTATCGAAAATTGCCTATAGGTCTCCACGAATAGCTCAGCATTAAGAAAAGGCAACGAACGTCATTATTCAAGTCACAGAAGTTTGATTGGCGTCAGTAAACGTTTGAAGTGAATCGACGAACTACGTGAACTAACAGAATTTCGGAATAACAAGAGAACGAACTGATCGGGCACCTCGTGTCATTCACAAATGGCGAAATATCCGTCGTGTCTCTTTTATTCCACAGATGATCTAATCATTGGAGCTTATAGAACTCCTCGTCGGCTTTCCAACGCACTTTGAATCACTCAAAACCGAGTTCGGACGAAGAAGTTATGGCGGAAACGAACAAGTGTACGTAACACGGCGTCTCAGCCTGAATGAGACACCCCGAGGTGTCTCGGCCCACCCGAGACACCCCAAGGTGTCTCGGCCCAGTTTGAGACACCCTGAGGTGTCTCCAACGCAGAAATGGCCTTTTAGGCGGTTTTAACCGCCCTTCTCGATCCCTTCATGGATAGACGAAACTCTGTCCAAATATTGATCGTTCGGTGGTCCACGGACTAACGCGTCCCCGTCACAGGCTAAGATCCCACGCAAGCAGCGGGCGATAAACACTCGTTGCGTTTGTTTGAAGAGAATTGTAATTTTTTTGTTTTCATTGTGTAAAAGTCTTATAAAAAGACTGATTTTTGTATTCGTTGTAAACGTCTGAAGTTTGTAATGAATCCCGCAATGAAACAATCAATTTTTGACGCAAACAGAGAATTGTGAATGAACGGAGGTGGTGGGCCACACCCACGTGATTGCAAGCTGGTCTTATCCACGTTCACACGGTTTTTCACAATTCTGCGTTGGAGGCTATATTCATGGGGGCCACAAGTGATCACGCGGAGGTTAAAGCCGCGTGAAGAGATGTTCACAAGCCCACAAACCCGATTGTGATTGCTGCCATATATAAATAATTTGTCACCTAGGTTTTTAGGTGAGCGAAAAAGGAGGTTTTGGTTTTTCTTTGTGCGGCTGCGGAACAGAAGCAAACAGCGCGAGGTGGAGATTTTCTTTGCGGCTGCAGAGAAAAACGCGGACGCAGAGGACTGGGTTTTGTGAAGTTTTGCGGCCGGCTGTGTTCAAGTCTTTTGTGCGGTTGCAGAGAGAAAAGTGCAGTCCTTTTGTGTTCTTTTGTAGAGAGATATTGTGAGGAATCTGAGAGTTTGTTTGAGGGTTTAGGTTGTGAGTGATTGTAAACCCTAGTTGTTTTCTCTCCCTCTATTAGTAGATCTCCCCCTTCTTGCCCCGTGGACGTAGGCAATTTATCGAACCACGTAAAATTTGTGTTCTTGCCGTGATTTGTAATAGCTTGTAGGATCCCTCGACAGGTCAGTCCTAGAACTGATGAGAGGAAGAGCTGATATCTTACTTTGTTGAGATATCCGCTTCAGATTCTTGTTTCCTTGGTGAGACAGTAATTCTTTCGATCTAATCTCTTGTTGTGCACCTTGCGCACCGGAGGTGCTGCCGAAATTTCCGCTGCGCATAACAACTATAAAGTTGTCCGAGAAAACAATAAGGCCTTGTTTGGCAAAGGGTTCTTGTTAACTCTCTAAACAACAAAAGTACATAAAGGTCTAATAAGCCCTCACATGATGTTAAATCCCCTTGTTTAACCCGTCAATTGACGGGCTAACAAATTCAAGTGAAGAGACAGAACAAATTTGTTCTGCATCTTCACATAGGGGTAGGATTTGAAATTTTATCTAAATAGAAACATAATATATTATAAAATAGATACATTTTTGTTTACCAAAAAAATCATGCAAGGACTGCAACATTCTATATACACAGTTTCGGACAAGCGGACAATGTCAAGTTGGCTGAAAAAAAATCTATTGAACCACATGATCATTTTGAGTCCATGTGATGTAGAAGCATACAACAGCCTACGCTTTTTTTTTTCAATTGCATGTGTCTATACATGAATAATATGTCATAGTCAACACATTCATAATTTCATGCTAAAATGATTTAGATATATTGACCATTATCCCTCTTCAGATTTAATGGAAATTAAATCTTATGCTAAAATGATATAGATATACATCATCATTTCTCTTCAACATTTAATTTTCATTTTCAGTTTCATGTTTTAAGTCTCGCATTTATGTCCATACAAAGATATATATCATTTTCCCCTCATTAATCATAAAATGATAGTTTATTTTTTACTATAAAAACTGTTAGTGTCTATGTAACCAAAATTTATTAATTTTCTAAGTTAACTTTATTTTATCTTTCTCAACAATCATTTATTTAAATAATGTAGAAATGCCAATATTTTTATGGTTGAGATAAATGAAAATTCAAGTTGAACTAATCTTAATATACAAATTCTTAGCAATTTTTTTGCCTTTCAATGAGGTTAAAGTTGTATTTTTTAAAAAAAAAATAGAAGGATTATCTCACTTAACCCTTCTTTATTTGCCAAACCCAAAAAAACCATTAATGTTAATTATCATTAATCTAAACGAAATTAGATTATATTTAATCCATCGAGATAGGTTAACTAAGTTCATCATTCTCCTTAATCCTCCTCTCCTAAGTCCTTGCCAAACTATACCTAAAAGTTCATAATGATATTTTTGAAATTTGTTATTTTTAAATGTATAAGTGAATAATTCCATAAAATTCAATCACCCCAGTTTTTATCATTCATGGAAATTAAGATGCACATGTGTGCGACCATTATTTAAAACTCCATAAATATGTATATTTCACAATTTATGTTATGTAGGAATATTATAGCTCTATGAGGGGCACTACAAGCACACAATCAACCACACCATCAACCACACCTCCTCTCCTGCTACAGTGCAGCGGGCCTCATATGAATTTTTTTTTAAAATTTCATATGGGGCCCGCAGGCCCGGCCCAAGAGGGGGGTAGGGGGGGTGACCGCACAGGGCCCCATTTCAAAGGGGGCCCCAAAATTTTAAAAATGTCCATAGTATATTTTTTAATTCTTTCCAATAAGTCTTTTGTTTGTTTAAAAAAAGGCCTAATAATCTAATACTAGCCCACTAAATTAAATAATAATTTATGTCCATTGCCTAAGCCTAACTGCCTAACACCCATGACCCATCTGATTTACATTTTATCGGAAATATACACCAATTAGTACTATAATTATGATTAGTTGCTCATTTGTCTCCTAAAGTTTAGGAAATTCAATTTGAACTCATTAATTCACAATTAACTATTCCCTATTAACTAGGAAACACACCAATAAATATAATTCAATAAATTTATAGTTCAACATTTATATAGAAGAGGGCCTCATTTTATCATTTCGCACAGGGCCTCAAAAAAGCTTGGGCCGGTCCTGGGGGCCCGCTGCACTGTAGCAGAAGAGAAGGTGTGGTTGATAGTGTGACTGATGATGTGCCTGTATCATTTTCCTAGTTCTATTTATTAATGTAATAGAGCACTGAAGCTACAAAACTATTCCAAGAATAATCTTGCTTTTGAAATTGCAATGCCTGTCAAATCATGACGTGGATGTGTCGTGTTTTTTGCTGAAGCTGCAAAGAACAGTTGACTATTGGCTTTGAATCATATCACAATCATTGAATCAGCCATCAGGGTGGTTCATATACCAAACAGTGGAGTCCTTGCTTTTGGCCTCTCACTCTGATAAATTCAAGATTATTCTGGCTTTGATAGATTTTATTGACTTCACATGGGTCTTTGATCATGACTTGCTTCCTTTTAAACCCTCAATTTAGCCTTTTTCTATGAATAGGAAAAATCAACTGTACAAACAATCTCAGATGCCGAGTGCTGGAATAGTAATAATATGGCATTGAACATTCAATATATTTTATGTAATATTTTTGAATATCATTAAAGGTTTTATTGTTGTACATATAATTTGGGTATCATTCCTATAGTTGTTATAAAATCTTTAGAAATTGTTTCGTTAGATTATGTATTGTGATGTGTCATTTACTTGGAAATATGATCTGACTTAGGGGGGTTTAGTCATCTAGAACTTAAAACTGGAACTGAGATAATTTATGGGATAAATTTTTAAGGTGTTAGTCACATAGAACTAGGAAATAGGATATTTTTTTTATAGTGTTAGTCAAGTAGAACTTTTGTAGAACTAGAACTGTATTATTTTTTTTTTTGTGCGTTAGTCAAGTAGAATTCTACTAGAATTAGAATTGGGATAATTGGTCATAATTATCCCACAAATTATACTACCTATATATATAACCATAAGTTCTCCTCTCTCAAATTATCTCACACATTGGAAAGAATACAATTGGGAAAAAAAAGTAAAACGCCGCTTCTCTCCCTCTTGATTAGTTTCTCCGCCTAGAAAATTTCTCTGCCATGAAGTCAATCATCCGTTCGTTTTTCTGTCTTTACTTTGCTTTTGTGATGATTAGATCTTTTATTATTATCTTCAAGATGTATTACTTTATTGATAGTTTTTTGACGTTAAATTACTTTATTATTATTTGTTTGATCTAAGTTTTCTCTCCACAACAGTGGTTTAGGTTAAGAATATAGTGTTGGTGGGTTAGTGCTAAAGATATGCGGGCTATTTATGTTTTTTTTATAAGTTAGAAAGCAACTTTGCGATCACATTGACGATTAGATGTTGAATGGTTAATGGTGATATCTATTATTATTAAATCGGCTCAGTAAATTGATTGGGATATTTATAGTTCATCTGTCGATCATCTGTTTAGCGGCCATGGATGATTCCTGTGTACATTTCATTTATTTGCTGATTTGGTTTCAGCGGTCATGATGAGATTGGTCCAAAGGGTTAATGGCTGAAAAATGCTTATTTTTCTTTTTTTATGATGTTATGAGATTTGAACTTCGACATTTATGATCCTCCACTAGAAGCTTCACGAAATGTTGTTGATGCAGACGATGACTTTGATAAAGAAGACGAGTTACAAACTCAACGAGCAGCTGTAGAAGCTTGGAGAAATTCTATGGCAGATGTCATGTGGGATGATAGAAGCCATGTGGGATGATGGAAGTCGAGTCACTCTAGGAATTTAGATTTTTATTTATTTGTAAATTATTTTATTATTTGAGATGAGTAGTGATGCTTTATTGCATTATATTTTATAGTTATTACTAGAATTTATTTATCAATATTATATTATTTTTAATATATAATTATTAACAATAGTAATTTTTACCCACCATTACCCCCACCAAATTATCCTACCAAATTATGTAACTTCATAATATTATCCATCATTGTTCCACTAAATTATTCTAGTGTCAAAATATTATCCCACTTTACCAATTATCTCAGTTCTACTTAAAAAGTTCTAGGTGACTAACCCCCCCTTAGAGATTTCTTAAACTTGTACTTAACCTATAACTAATAAAGAATAACTTAGTTATAACGGGTTATTATACATGACACCGACATGTGAGATGTGTTGGTGGGTCTTAACCACTGGGAATGGGGACTCCTCGGGTATATGTCATAATCACGTATTATGATATGTGTAGCACTAGACCATATTTAAATTCTCTAAGACAAGTCACCTAGGAGATGGTGAATTCAAATTGTTATATGATCCATTTGACTTGATGATATTGTCATTCCCGATTTGATAATTTAGTATACTTTGATGTGATGATTAAGCTTGTTTAGCAAGCGCTACATAACCTAAAATGTTGGGTTATTAGATTTTATTTAGGAAAATTATGGATATCTAAATAGAATCAAATATCATCATTATGATGAGTTAATTTATTATGCATTCCCATAAAGTTACAAATTTTTTGTCTGCGGGTGGTTTTGAAAAATATTTTTAAAATTTTATTTTCTTATAAAAATAAAATATTTTGATGTTTCAAAATAATTTTTATTTATTTTCATGAGAATTGCAACTTAGGCATGATCAAATAGGTGAATTGTCCTACTCAAAAGAGTTGCCTAAAATAAATGATACTGGAGTGGACTGAATATAAAATATTATTTATAAATAATTAATCATATATTATGGAAGAGTTTTTATGAGCAGTTGGTCGGATATGGATTTAATTGTTAAATTAAAATTATTAATTTGATTAATAATTGTTTTTTGATATGTGACCTAAGTAGTCGCACTAATGTCATTAGAAGAGGTATATATATGTAATACAATTCTATTGTTGTCCTTAATTGTTATGGAAAGAATATTTTATCTGTAATTGTTATGGAAAGAGTTTTGAACGATTAAGAATTATTTGAAATCAAAATCTACAAGGTAAGTCTAATCCTATATATATAGTTCATATGTAGTCTTATGAAGATAAGATAATAACGGAAGAGAAATAGAAAATTGAGAACTTATCTCTCAGTATTGTTCCTCTTCGGTGACTGGTGAATTTTAATTGAAGGTTTTTTCTCTTGAGAGAACTATTTCAGATTTGATCTTGGAACAAATTATTGAAAAAATTCAGAAAGTGTTTCAGATATTCTTCTAATTTAATTAATTTCGATTAATTATCACGACATATATATTCTACCTTATTGCATATCGTTTTTCCAACACCAAGTGCTGGTATATCCTCATTTATAGGAGTCCAAAAATTGTGCTCTATGCTTCTTTCCAGTGCAATCAGGACGATGTTAAAAAATAAAAGGTGTTTTTACTTTTCTAATTCTCGTGTTTGTTTTGCCCTTAAAATTTAAAATAAAAAATATTCTCTTAAAACTCAAGAATGATCACTTTTCAGCTGTGAACCAATTCCGCTCAAATTGGAGGTATTGGAACGAAAAATGATGAAAAGCTAAATTTTAATGATTAAATAAAGGGAAGTAGCGGAGAATGTATTAGAAACCTCATTTGCTTTATCGTTTTCTACTTTAGATACAAATGAAGAATGTGTTGGAAAGCTTTTCCATCTAATTTCATGCTGAAAGAACTTATAAAACCCTTTTCCTAGAAGCTCACGGAAAAGTATGGAAACATGTTTTTATTACCATGAATGGTTTCCTATATAGCTTTGGGAAATGAAATGAAACAAACACGGCCGTCAACCTCAAATCAATTAAAACCGTGTTATGTTATATTTGAGAGTTTACCAAGGAAAGTGAAGGAAAGAAATGATAAGAAAAGGAAAGGTAGAGAAGCAGAAGAAAAATATAGCACATTGTTTAGGAGTATTATAAGGGGAGTAGAGGTGACCTTAAATTATATTTTTTTTGGATATTTTCATAAAAGGAAAATAAAGTAAATAAAAATTTGGCCATTGATTTATCGTGATAGGGGGTGAAAATGTTTTTTATATTAGTAACTTTTACTTTCATTCCCTTGCCCTTCATTACCCCCAGTTTGAGGGGGAAAGAAATCACAAAAGTTCTTATGAAAGCTTCTCCTTTCTTTACCATCTCGCAACAAAACTCCCAAATAAACTTGAACTTAAAACTCACTTCCCTTTCCCATCTTTTATCCCCCCATCTAAACACAGCATTATAAGCAGAGCTTGATTGCTTGAACCACCACCAACAAATTTACAGGGGTAACATCGTTTTTCTAATTTGTAAAGACAATGTCAATAGGAGAAGCATATTTACAAGAAAGCCAGATAAATGAGATAAAGATCGGAACCATCTGATCTAAACAGGGATGGATCATATTTGCTTCTCCTTCGGAGAATCGATGAAAGCAGCAGCCTTGCAGATTGGGCATGCATTCTTTATCAGCAACCAGTTCTTGATGCAGCTGGCATGGAAATCATGTCGGCAGCTTAACCTTCCGAGCTCATCTTGGTCGTCATAATTTTCCTATCAAATTAGAGAACACAACAATATAAGAGCATTAGCTATTAAGAGATTGCATAAATATTCTGGAGTTAATTGTGGATAAAACCCCTCAGTATCCATTTTACCTTCAGTCACAGAGAGAGAGAGAGAGAGAGAGAGATTTCTGAGAAATAGAGGAAAATATTTTTCTGAGAAATAGAATCTCTGAGGGTAAAAGATTCCGATAGTAAGTTCAAAACATCATGTTGCAGGGGGGCCTATCCGGCATTAACCCAACATACTACATAGAAACTAACTCAGACTTACCAGACAAATAGCACACTTTTCTTCCTCATCATCATCTTTCATTTGATCAGATGAACAATGTATCATTTCTTGCAGGCACCCGGAGATGGTCTCTTTGGACAGACCAGTGCTCACATTTCCTATCCTCTCTTCTAAAGCAAGTAGTTCCTACAATGACAATGATGATAAATATCCGAGACTCATGAAAGACTTTTACGGGGTGTTTGTTTCATTTTTTTTTTTTTTGGATATGGTGTGGATTTCAAGTTTTGGGATGTAAAAAGAGGTTTTTTGGGCTTTTAGAATTCCATAAAACTTGTTTGTTTCAAAATAAGTTTTAGGATATTAAATCCCCAAATAATAAAAAAGTAATATATTTAGGGGATGTTTGTTTCATTTTAGTTTTTTGGGATATGGTGTGGATTTCAAGTTTTGGGATGTAAAAAGAGGTTTTTGGGGGTTTTAGAATTCCATAAAACTTGTTTGTTTCAAAATAAGTTTTAGGATATTAAATCCCCAAATAATAAAAAAAGTAATATATTTAAGGATTTGTAAAATCCTCTTTTTCATGTGGGATGTGGGGTGGATTTCAAAAGCTTCATACAAATTATGGATTTCAAATTCTAAAAAGTTTGAAACAAACAAAAATATTACAAATTATAGTATTCCAAATCCCAAAATATTGTTGAAGCAAACAAAGTTTTAGGAATCCCAACCCATAACAAATTACTTATGGATTTCAAATCCCATAGTGAAATCCATATCCTAAAATTATAGGATTTGAAACAAACACCCCCTTAAGGATTTGTAAAATCCTCTTTTTCATGTAGTATGTGGGGTGGATTTCAAAAGCTTTATACAAATTATGGATTTCAAATTCCAAAAAGTTTGAAACAAACAAAAATATTACAAATTATAGTATTCCAAATCCCAAAATATTGTTAAAACAAACAAAGTTTTAGGAATCTCAACCCATAACAAATTACCTATGGATTTCAAATCCCATGGTGAAATCCATATCCTAAAATTATAGGATTTGAAACAAACACCCCCTTAAGTAATATCAGTATAATAATTACTGAAAGAGAACTAGTTGTCACCTCATAGCTCATGTTGTCTATGTCTAGCCTCATATCCCTATGCTGATCAAACCAATTCCTTGAGTCATAGAAGGCTGATCGGTCCATCACTACTGCACCCTGTTTTTTTTTTTTGTTGTTGATGTTTGGGGGGTGGGGGGGGGGGGGT
>NC_033800.1:18393751-18405487 GCF_001876935.1 Asparagus officinalis
GGGGGGGTCGTATCAACTAGATAGTCATATATGTTGGAATTTCCATAAATAAAATAAGAATTGATCATTATTGAGGAAACTTGCCTCAGGTAGCCATCTGCTTCTGGAACTATCATAGTCATAACTTGACTGAGACCTGTTGTAGGAGCTCCTTGTCCTTGCATTTCTATAGCCACTGCGTCCTGTGATAGAAAGTGGCCTCGAAAATCTAGAAGATGCAACAGATTCCATTGCTGAGGGTCCACTTTCCTCTACAGTAGAAGCAAATCCGACTGGTGTATAGCTTAAACTTGGCCTATAAGGATTTGATCTCTGATTGTAGCCATTGCTACCATCAGCTGTTGAAGAAATTGTATTCCTGTTCTGAGTAAGGTTCGGGTGAAATACCCCATTGGACCCGACAGCATTATTGACAATACTGGGGGCTGCAACATACGGGTATGTCTCATGGTTAAAGCCGGGATCTGCAATCCCACGAACACAAAGACAATTAATATATTAAAAAAGACAATTGAATACATGAAATCTGCAACATTACACTAACCTGAAGGTCTTCCCTGGGGAGCTATAGGCATTTGTACATGGCTCATTTGTCCTTCCATAGTAACTCCAGGCAGATCTCCTGCTCCATGGAAATGGTGCGGCATGTTAGTTGATGAGTAAGCCACAGACGGATTAATTTCCACATGCACAGGATGTTGGTTATGCCGACTTCTCACATTCCTCTGAGAGTCATCTATAGCACTATAACCATGAGTAATGTTAGTGGGATCCTGAGGCCAGTACTGAGGCCTCATTGCAGGCTTTGGAAGTAGATGACTAGATGAGATGTGAAGGTTCGAAGAACTTCCAGTACTGTAGTATCCGCTAGTGTTCTCTCCAGTTAAAGTTGAAGGCATAGTTGGGTGTTTCCTTTTAAAGGCTGACCTTCCAATCTCCATTTGGGGATTAACCATGCTACTTCCATGATGACTGAAGCAAGGTGGTGGAAAGTACTGGACTTGATCTGGTGGAAACCGACTGGAGCTGGCAGCGAATGAAGGATGCGGATATGGATCATGCAACAGTTCAGGATTTGATGTGTAATTTGAAAAACTAGATGAAGGGTAGTCATTTGGCCTCAACATTGTTGTGCTTGCAGCACCATCCGCTGGGAGCACAAAAGAAGCATTTCCTGCACCTCGCGAATTGATAATAAGGCCCAAGTTTCTACTTATTCAATGCTGAAACCTGAGTAATATTGCTACAGTAAAGGAACTATGGTGGTAAAGTATAATACCCAAGCGCATGTGAGAGTCAGAGTGGTGATGGCTCCAGACTTGATCAGGATCCCTTGTCGGAAATTGAGATGCATTAAAAAAGTTCCTCTGAGACATTGCTAACTGTTTCCACTCTTCAAAAGAGCACAAAATCTGCCCCAAAAACAGATTACTATCAGCTTTCTCATATCGATTAACCTTCTGGGTAACCGTTGTATAGAACAAGCAAGGAGAGAAGCAAAAATTTCCAAGGTACTTTTTCTTTAATGGCAATGCATATAATTCTCAATGTTGTCATAAAGAGTAGCAACGACAAGATTTACTCCAAAGCTACATTTAGCTCCTGCAGGGATAACAGTTTCCTTCCAATTTCAGTTTGAAAAACACATTCTGTGTCTCAATGTAACATCTATAACCCTCTCAGCATTTAACAAGGGCTAGCCTACTCATGATCCAACATTGCAACTTGTAGACAAGTTTCAACTTATTTTAGAAGCAGAACTGTATCAAAATAGCTATTGTCACCATAGTTAGTTTCTAAATTGCGTTTGCTGAGTGTACGAGTTAAGGCTAACTGTACATCTGTTTTGCACGTCCTTACAGAACTGCATCAAAATAGCTACTGTCACTATATGATTCACGTGGAGCTTACCATTGCTTCTTCCAGTATAATTATACATCTGTTTTGCATGTCAAAATGTGATTCCTCTTAGAAATGTTAAGGGTAATCAGTTACAGAGATGTATATATAGGCAATACAATAAGTAGGTTCTAAACACTAAATTTGTAATGCTCTTCTCACGTTTGCTTCCCGAAACTAAAAGGAGTTGCACAAGAATCTAACTTCAACCATGTTCCGCTGATAATGTGCACTTCAAAAAACAGCACAAAATGTAAGCGGAAAATTGATGAAAGCATTGAAATCTTGTACAACTGAAATTGTTCTGCTGGGAATGTGCAGTACATAGACTTCACCAGAGGATCGGTCAAAATATATCCATCCAACCATCAAAGAATTAGTTATAGCAGTATGCGGCCCCATGTACAAATGAAACTTTATTATTCAGTATATAGGAAAGGGCTGGAGAAGTATTCAAAATTTTGGACAACAACAATATTAACATGGCAATACATGTAAACTCTGATGATCAGAACATAGATTTCATTTAGCATTAAAAGCGAAGATCTAGGAAATTTATAGAAAAGATTAACATACTAACCATCAACGCATGACAGCAGGTTCTCTAAAACAAACTGTTGTGGCAACTTGGTAGTCAGAACATATAAACAAAAAACAAAGATGCCTATACACCGCTAATTCGTATAAGATGTTCCCCATAAAAAAGAACGCAAAGGGGATTAGAGTGCCCTTGAACTTTTAAAAAGGGAATTGAAATATTCCATTAAACTTTTCCACAGTTAGCGTTTAAAAAGAGTAATATTACATGCGCGAATTCTTTTTGGAGTTCTTACTACTGTCATTTTTAAATAATAATGAACTTAGTATTTATAAATATGAACAAAAAAACCAGTGGATAGGCAAATTTATGCATAACCCTATGTACTTTATGTTCTATTGTGTAATGTGCCAGGTCACTAAGTATAAAGCAATTAACAAGATCACAGTTCTTAAAATAGGCAATGTCAGGATTAAGGAACGCCAAAATATGGAAAACAACTGTGAGCAGAAACCGAGTACTGCAATTTGTCAGCAACAGCTAGCAGATACAATCAAAACTGCCACCTTACAATAATGTATCACTATTCAGTTAATTTGTTTATGAAATAAATCTGGTGGAAAAACACTCTATAAGCATAATCTAGGGAGGAAGACTGCTACATTGGTAGCTGAATCCATGCGTGACAAAATGAGTTGGGAGGAACTCTAGACACGCTTAGTCCAAATCAGGAGAGAGAAGACTGCGGAAGAGCTAGACTCCTAACACACGGAACAGGCCCGCCTCAGACACATCAAGCTATGTTGCTCTTAAGCAATTGCTGGATATACTTACATTTTTTTAGCTGAATTGCACGTATCAGTGTAGACCTAGTAACCAGACTACCAATAAAATAAGCCAATATGGAAAAAGTGTAATATATTTCATACTTAATAATTTGTTTGTATTCATTATTTTTCAGTCACATTCACAACTCTGTTATCCAGCATACAATCAGGTATAGACCAGTATACTTTTATTAAACCAGAACGAAGAGACATTACGTGACCATTAATTCGCATAATTAACTTTAGGGGCGGATCACAATTGCTTCTTAGCACCACAAAAGGATCATAATCATAATTCTTCTCTACAATCAACAGGGACACGATAGCTTAACAGGTTTTAAAAGACAGCCAGTTGGAGAAGTAAACAACATGGCCAATGATGTCAGTGATCACTATAGGTTAAACATAAGGCAGAATAAGAAGCAAAGACATGAACTCCAGAGAAGACAGCCAACAACTTCAAAACTACAAATTCCTACCTCTAAAATGAAGTAAAAGATTAGAGCACCAAACAGACCTTAAATTTGCAAAATCACAATGGCAAATATTACGTTATATGATTCAGATTGGCACAAATATTGTACCGTACACTGCCACTATAACTACGCTCTACATAGGACTGATAGATGCAAGCTGAACAACAAAATACCTGCTGGATCCATTGGTATAACGCCTAAATAGCCCTGGCTTGTCATGTAAACAGAAGAATGGCTGATCATGTGAACAGCAGAATCAAGATAATAACATCAAATTAACAATTTAGAAAAACTGCAGCTTGAGCTACAAGAACTGAAAGGAAAATAGTTCTCTGACCTTTCTTTGATAACTGCTGAAAATTTGTTCAATCACATAATTTTACTGCAGTTGAAAGCATAGGTCTTTGTATTTTCTTTTACAAGACTCCGGATCTCTTCCCTAAGCTTATTATGTATGCTATAAGAAGAGATAGCCAAGTTTTATATATTATACAAGGAGTAGATTGTGGATATAAAGGACCGGATATAGAAAGTTAGGAGAGTCGCAGCAGCTCTAGACGACCCAAAAAAAGTCACGGCCATGAAGAGGTAACTTCCCACATGCAATGTCCCCAGTAATCAGGGTAATATATCATCTCTCTCTCCAATAATATGTAGAGTTTTCTTCAAAACACCAATAACTTTAATTAATTTGAAAAATAAAAAACGTCCACCAAGAATGTTACATCTCCGTCCTTGTTCTCTCAGCATTTCATCATGGATAGAATTATCATTGAGAGAAAGAAATAAAAAAAGTCCTTGTAGACACTCCAAGAATATCAGGTGCAAGTATATGTTCACTCCATGACAAGCATAAGTGAACCCAAAAGAAGCCAAACCATCTAGCTTGCAATGCCAAGATATGTTTACAAGCTGAGCAGGACTAGAAAATGGATGCAACCTCGGAAAAAAACCTTCACGCATCCAAAACAACTTCTCCAAACTTAAGACTAAAACTAAATTTGCGGACATCAGATAAGTTTCACAAAGAACGCCCCAACAACCTCCAAGCATCATTATTTTTCCTTCCTGTGCACATGCACCATATACAATAAAGGAGGGATAGTTGTGAGAAGGCAAGAGTTCCTAGTGCAAAAGCTTTTTATCTCAAGTTCAATTGGCAACCCAACATCAACAGAAGTCAAGAGTTCTTGACAACAACTCTATGAATATATCACAGAATATCATTCACATGTATGGCAGCATTGTGAAAGATACTAAGTTATGCCTGATTTTTTCAGGTAGAAAATCCTTCTTTTCATAAAAGGTTTATATCTGTAGTTCTGTACATCAGAGAATTAACTCTAACAATCCTACCATTCCAGATGCTGAGACCAGGACAATGATTAACACCAAATTGGCATAGTTTCCATCTCAAAGACATTCTCTTGCGGTACTTAGTTCAAATACAAGCAAGATAGGATATAACGAACTTGGCTGACACCTCCAGACAAAGGCGGATATCTAGAGCCTCCAATTCCATCTGTTTGTACGCAATAAATTTTGATGAATAATCAAATTTTCAAAACAGAAGGCCTCTTCTCTATGGTCACCAATAAGGCCAATCAAGTGCCTGCAATACCATTTAAATTTCAGTTGAAACTCAGAAGAGAATTTTACCTGCTACCTACAACCTATCCTTCAAGAAAAGGATTTATCAGACTAGACTATAGAGTATATAATTATCCTGAAAACACTTTTACGTTTCTTTCTTTCTTTCTTTCTTTCTTTTTTTTTGGATAACCAAAGACAAAAGGATGAAAAATACCAGGAGCTAGATACTAGACTATTTTTAGTAGAATCTGAATGAAAGGCGATAAAAAAACGCGGACGGTTATTATAGATTTTGAATCAAATGGTAAGAGTGACAAACCAAATCAAAGTGGTAACAACCTGTTAAAAGTGACAAGCTTATAATCAAAAGGAAAGAAATTTGTTTACTGCCTTAATCCGATATGAAGATCCAATGCATAGGTCAACTTATACCAAACCACCTTGCCAGTTGAATACAGATTTGTTCCAATAATAAAAATAACAGGTCCTCATGGCTCCTTGTTCACCATTTTCTGGTATTTGTATATGAGATCCAAAGAAGTTTATAGTGAGAGTAACTTATAATGGAACACCTATGCACCTGCATATTAGCAACAATTAACTAATCTCTAATGATTAGAAAGCATATTATAAAAAGAAATAACCAGATGTAACTTTAAGAAACAGTAATGTAAGAAACAAGAGTGCATAAGTAAAAGGATGGTAAGAATATTATTAAAGTCTCAAGCTCACAGAAGAACCTTGAAATGTAGGAAACAACACTGGTACATATATATAGATGCGTATAGGGGGAAAAAATCATACGCATATAGATGCTCACTGGATCAAAGTGATGATCATTTCTTTTACGTGAAAAAGTCTTTTGTATTAGTAATATGTTCGAGTAGCCATTTCTCTATTATAAGTGCAGATATCATGAATTTTGTAGAATATGAAGAAAACTGTAGCTTTATATTAGAAAGAAACCATGGTGAGTGACACTGTTGTGTGTGAAGAGCAAATAGGAGTTACCAAAAAACACAGATAATACAACGTAATCCATACCTCTTGTTAAATGCTTCAGATATAGTCAGGGAAGGTAATCTTGTACGATTGGAATCCAGAAATTAAATATCTTTCTGAAAAAGAATCAACCGCTGATACAAGAATATGATTACATAAATCCAAATGTATAAGAGCTTAAAATATACACAGTTTTCAAGTGATGCAATCTCAATGAGATGGAAAACATCTGAACAAACGGAAAAATATGGGGCGCATGGATAAAGGAGACAATACGCAAACAGGAGACACAGGTATTGAGTCAAGGGAAGAGAGAACAATGAACATATACCCGAAACAAAACTACAGAATAAATTAACAGTCAAGGACTCAGGGTTCATCCAAAGGGTTCGTTTTATATCTTCCATCTGTAATCTAAAAAAAGGGAGAAAAATGAAGATGATACTAACGCATAAAACAGTCAGTCTACCAGATTGCAATTATACTCGATAAAAAAAAGTAACGACAACTACTTTGCATGGCAAATACAGGACCACCATACAAAATGTAGACTTTGGGGTTGGAAATTAAGGTTACCTTCTCTCACATAGAGGTACCTCTTTTATATTAATGAACTCTTACAAATAGATCCTTACAACATTAAGTAATTAACTCAACACTCCCCCTCAAGATAGGCGATAGATATTAATCATCCTCATCTTATTACAAAAGATATCATATTCTCTAGAACCTAATTCTTTTGTTAAACAATCAACTAACTACTCTTCTGATTTCACATAGCTCATAGTCAGAACTCCTCTATTCAATTGCTCCTTGATAAAGAACCGATCAATCTCCACATGTTTGGTGCGATCATGCTGAACTGGATTGTTTGCTAAAGAACCGATCAATCTCCACATGTTTGGTGCGATCATGCTGAACTGGATTGTTTGCAATATTAATCGCTGATTTGTTGTCAACATGTTTGGTGCGATCATGCTGAACTGGATTGTTTGCAATATTAATCGCTGATTTGTTGTCACACCAAAATTGTAAGGAGTCTCTTCTAAATAGGCGCAACTCAGATAATATGTTTTTTGACCCACATCAATTCGTAGAGACTAACTGTCATAGCTTTGTACTCGGCCTCAGCTGTAGACTTAGCCACCACATCTTGCTTCTTGCTACGCCAAGATACGAGATTGCATCCAACAAATACACAATAGCCTGTAGTGGACCTACAATCATCCATACAACCCGCCCAATCAGCATAACAATAGCCTTCAATTCTCAGATGTCCAGAACTCCTGAACCATAGCCTCTTTCCTGGGCTTTCTTTAATATACCTAAGAATTCTGTGAACTGCTTCCATATGCTGCTCTCTGGAATCATGCATATATCTACTCACCACACTCATTGCATGAGTAATATCAGGTCTCGTATGACATAGATATATAAGTCGTCCAACTAATCTTTGATATTACTTTTTACTCACCGGATCACCACCCTCGACACACATCTTATAATTCAGCTCGATAGGAGTAGATGCACCTCTGCACCCCAACATCCCTGTTTCTGAGAGAAGATCCAGAGTATACTTCCGCTGAGAAAACACTATACCCTTTCGTGGCCTTACAATTTCAATTCCAATGAAGTACTTCAACTGCCCCAGATCTTTAACTTTAAATTTCTCTCCTAATTTCTTCTTCAACCGTAGGGTTTCCTCAGCATCATCTCCAGTGATTACAATATCATCAACATAGACCGTCAGGATAGTGATACGAGTTTTGGAGTGCCTGTAAAACACAGAATGATCCTCATTGCACTGTTTATACCCCATACCACAAACTGCCAACCTGAATTTGTCAAATCATGCCCTTGGAGACTGTTTTAACCCATACAAAGACTTCTTCAACTTGCACACCTTCCTAGCTACTTGAGAAGTAACGAAGCCTGGTGGAATATCCATATACACTACCTCCTGAAGATCTCCATGTAAAAAAGTATTTTTAACATCTAGCTGATGTAGTGGTCAATTAAAGTTGACAGCACATGACACCAACATTCTAACAATGCTCATCTTTGCTACTGGAGCAAATGTCTCGTCATAGTAGATGTCATATGCTTGGTTGTAGCCTTTAACAACCAATCTAGCATTGTATCTGTCGATCCTGTCCTCTGGAGTTTGCTTAACCGTATACACTCACTTACATCCAACAACACGTTTCCCAACTGGCAAAGGTACCAGCTCCCATGTGTCATTCTTCTTCAAGGCTTGAAGTTCCTCTTGCATGGCACTCAACCATCTAGGATCTTGCTTAGCTACATGCCAGTTGTTAGGTACAGACATTGAATGTAATGATACAATGAATGACTTATATGCAAGTGGAATGGGCGCGTATGAAATGCAATTCGCAATGTCAGCATCCCGACTACCAAACTTGCTGGAGGTTTTCCAGCATTGACTCTAAAGGTTTTGCAGGGCAAGACAGGAGTATTAGAAGTATCAAGGAATCGTTACCTCTCGACTCATGTGGAGAAGATGGAGAAGGTACTAGAGAGGAAGGACTTAGGACATCAACGTTTGTGGGTATTGGCACAGGCACAGGAGACGGCTCATGCTGCTGTTTCTGTCTCCTTGTGTATACTCTCAGCTCCCTCTGACCTTGACTGCCAACTCTTGAGTCGTCACTACTACTCGGCGATGTACCATCCTTGGTAACTCAAGAGGACATGGAATCCTCCCAACCACTATGTCATTCTCATTCTCATTCTCCCCCTCTCTACTAGCATCAATAAAGTCATCTCCAAACAAGGAACTCAACTCCGTCTTCTCCCTATTCAAACTATTCAAACTATTAAAAGATAAATACCCTATTCAAACTATCAAACTATCAAAAGATAAATGCCCTATTCGGCAATGTTGAAGCATTGCTTCTACCTTTGACCCTCCGCTAACAGCAGCAGCAATCATTACAGTCTCCCTATCCAAGTACCAAAGACCATCATGTCTGATGCCAGTCCCAATCCTCCACCCCGATTCCTTCTCCTGGAAGACACATATCTCGATCAAATAACATAGTGTAATTTAATTAATCAATGAGAGAGCTAACTGAGAGTAAGTTAACTGGAAACGACGGAACATGCAATACAGATGACAAGATAACAGATGAAGTACAATGGACCGAGCCAATACCCCTGATGGGTTGGGATGTCCCATCAGCAGTCTGAACTGTCTCAGGATGCATATGCTTACTCGGATAACATAATACAAACTCACTAGATGCTCCTGTGACATGCCTAGATGCACCTGAGTCTATGATCCAATCAACATGAGTTTTAGTGGATGCAAGTGCCTGAACCCGTGTACCTTTGTTCGCATGAGCATAACCAACAAAGTTACTAAAGTAGGTAGTGTTATCCAGATCCTGAGTGACTTGTCTCTTGCCCTTCGAACTCTCAGCCTGAAGCTTGAACTGATGTAGTTCCTCCAGTTCTATTATTTCAGCTCCAGTCATCCCAGCAGTAGTCTGAGACTCCTCTACCACAGCTAGGTGAACAACTCCTCGGCCTCCACGCCCCCTGCCTCCTCGACCTGCACGACCACCTCTCTGTCCTCTGCCCCCTCGGCTACCACCAGTATTACGGGGTTGAGAGCAAATGTAGCTGAGATGTCCTTTCTTTTCATAATTGTAGCACTCTCTATCATCTCTGATGTAAGCATCTGGAACCACCAATGTCGAGCGGACAACAGGTGAGGCCTCGTCTGTCATCACCTTCTGTCTGATCTTTTCTTGTTCCATCGATGCAATAGCCTCATCCAAGGAGGGGAGAGATGACAGGTGACACATTGTTGCCCACCTTCCCTCAAAGTTTAGGTTCAGACCCTTGAGAAAGCGAGCCACACGCCTGCGCTCAAGCTACTGCCTCCCCAAAAGAACATTTGCCGGGTTTTATAGTGATAACGGATCATAGTGATTCAAATCATGTTGGATATTCTTTGGAAAAGTCAATTTGACTTATTCTATACACATAATTTTCTCCAACTAATCCCACTAACACACGTATGTTTACTATTTCTTTCTCCACCTAACCTCCCTCAAATCCGAAGGTGAGCAGGATTTTCTCCATCTAATTCCCCACTAACATTTAACTAACATCCCTTCTCTTCCCTATAAATACCCTCTTGAGCTCTCTTAAGGTACACTTCCATTTTCCATTTGAGGGAGGTTAGGTGGAGAAAAAAATAGTCAACATACGTGGGTTAGTGGGGTTAGTTGGAAGAAATTGTGTGTATAGAATAAGTCAATTTGACTTTTCCAAAGAATATCCAACAAATCCGCCCATAAGTGACGTAGCTCTGTTGCATACTAGTGGATTGTCTTCTCCCATTGTGTGGTAGCATCAATCTTCTCCTCCACTTCCATCATCATCATCACACTCCCAGCTCCAGAGTACATCCCCTCTAATATCCTCCAGACATCAGCTGCACTTGAGATAGACTCCACCATCCCAATTATGGTTGGAGACACAGAAGTCAGCAACCAAGAAACCACCAGAGAATTAGTGTTACTCCATGTGTTCCACTCAGCACTCGCCTTATACTCCGGCTCAATGCACTCCCCTTCATATATTTTTCAAGTCCTTTGTTTCGAAGATTCAACAGTGCCCTCCGAGACCAACTTAGATAGTTTCTTGTCCACTCAAGCTTGATGTCATTAGGCAGCAACTTTATCCTCTGCATTACCTACGCCAACTCCGGTACGACCACGACTGACCTACTAGGATTCTCCTCTAGTTTGGTCTGAAATACTCCGACCACCCCCTGCAGAATCTCCTTCAATTCCTGACTAGTCACGGGTGTTCCCATCTTCACAGTTACTGTCCTTATCTCTGCTCGTTTTTGTTTCCCCTCAAAAAAAATTGAAACCACAGCAGATCTCCAGAATCTCCTTCAATTCCTGACTAGTCACGGGTGTTCCCATCTTCACAGTTATTGTCCTTATCTCTGCTCGTTTTTGTTTCCCCTCAAAAAAAATTAAAACCACAGCAGATCCGCTCAAAAAAAAATTTAAAAACCCCTCACTTTTCAAACTCCAAAAACTCCTTCAAACCACAGCAGATCCGCTCGCTCGGGTCTGAATCGGATGAGACTCCTCTCTCTGCAGATTTGGAATTTCATCGGAGATCATTCAAGAAGGCGGCGGATCATCATCGCTTCTCTGGACCAGCGGCATCACTACCACCAGAAGCGGCTCCACCAGCAGCAGCACCACCACCAGAAGCGGCTCCACCAGCAGCAGCACCACCTCCTTCTCTTCCTTCTTCTCCTTAGCTGGAGTAGTCTTTGGAGCAGCAACACCACCACCACCACCAGCGGCAAGGGGTAGAGGAGGGCAAGGGCTCCAGCAGCAACAGGAAT
>NC_033800.1:18405506-18412075 GCF_001876935.1 Asparagus officinalis
CGGGAGAAGTATTAGAATCAGCGGAGGGGAGCTCGATCTTTGGAGATGAGTTATCCGGCTAGATCTTTGGAGCCGCCACATAGATCTCCAGCAGCTCTGATACCATGTAGACTTTAGGGTTGGAAATTAGGGTTACCTTCTCTCACATAGAGGTACCTCTTTTATATTAATGCACTCTTACAAATAGGTCCTTACAACATTAACTAATTAACTCAGTACAAAATAACTTCGTAAAAATGGAACAAAACAACAAAAGGGGAGTACTGAAACCTAGGAGGAAAAAGAACAACAAAATGACAAAGAAATATAAGATTTTCACCTCTAAAATGGTAAAGATGCTTCAGCCTGATGCAGGAGTAGAAGACTTAAATACTGCCCACACTAAGTTGTGCAATGAAAGGATCATAAAATGCTGATGAGAGGAGAAAACACAAGAATAATGAAGGAAGCGTGCAGTGGGTATAATCATGTGATATAGCAAACAGCCCGAAAGAATTTACTGTACTCCTAGAGAATTCTTTATGCTTCCAAGCAATTTAAAGTCTACTTCAAGATAGAACCTCTCAAGCCAGATAAGCTGAACAAAGTTGAATAAAAGGATGGTCACTATGTTCATCATTATCTCGGAATCATTGCCCAGGACTATAAGGCCAGCAATGGAAGTGAGCTATATGTTAGCGAAGGATGCGCCCAGAACGAACTCGAGAAAGTTTTGCAGTTGGCCATTAACTTCAACGTTAATCTCTTATCAAGCAAGTTATGAACAATAGGGGCTTTGCTTCGGACATAGAATGTTGCACTTTGAGATTATCACATTTTCACATGGTTCAAAGCAAAAGATAAATGTTTCTTTATAGAAAAAAGGAAAGATCTATCATTAAATGTACTTTGAGAGACGGTATACACCAAGCACATCAAATTATACTCAAATTCCAGATATCCATGACGTAGCTTCAAAGAAGTTGAAGAATGTATAGGCCTCAATATCAAGATCATACTGACCTTAGTAGATTTACCAGTGACAAGAATATCAGTATAAACAATCCGGAAGAAACAAACAAGTTGTCTGTTGTACACTTACAATATCAACAACTCAATGTTTCCCCCTTTGTGACAAGGAATGTCAAACTGATTGAGACTATATGACTCATAGAACAGACAAATCTCCTTAGCATCATAGTAAGGCTTGAACTCCAATAGAAAACCTCAAAGAAAGAATTATGAGAAAAGGTGAGTGAGCAACTGATAGCGCCCAATAGAACTAAAAGGGATGTATGAAAATATAGGATATATCTTAGAAATAAATCAAAAATAAAGCTCATATAAAGAGACACAAAGCAAGGTGAAATATGCTTTTTCTCATAGACATAAGTTTACTAGAGCTTAAAACCTTTTGGAGAAAACAATATTGGAGGATTTGAAATTACCAAATAACATGTAATACAGCACATAATACTAAGATATGTCGGTTGGAAAGTATGGAAGTAAAAATATCAAGTAAATTCAGGCGCCAAAAGTTCAAAAAAGTGTACATCAAGATCCGAGGTGAGTATGGGATCTTGCCAGGCAACTTAAAGTTCTCAATGCAATATACTACAAATCATGATGCATACAGTTTAAAAAGCATCTGAAGCACCTTTTCAGGATGAAATAACAATTTCTGTAGTTGCACATATGGTAGTTACTGAGGACAACAAGGAGAACAGGTAAAAACATTATAGTCATTGCCAAGGTGAAGATTCATCATAGAGATTATTAATTGGAGACCTACTCAAAAACTCATAGGTTAACTAATATTGGCTACCGTAAATGTTATATAGCTGCCATAAGAAAAGAATACATCTTTTTCTCCTAATAAGTTATAAACATCTAGTCCTTGTGTATAAAAAGTCAAGACACTAGGATCGCTACATTGGACTTCGAAAATCATGAATCTGATAACAGAACATGCAGCCATCATGCATAACTTGGAATCGGTTACAGACCTCAAAGTCTAATGCTATATATCTCAACTACTGCAAAAATAAGTACATCTAGGATGAGTTGCTTGCTTCCTTAACTTATTGCATAGAATTTTTATTAGAAAGTTTTTATGAAATATCTTCTGTCCTAGTATCAGAGGCTCAAGAATTTAGTCACCCAACTCGTCGCTATTCCAATAAAAATCAAATGTTACAGCGGATGCTTCACACAGAGATAATGGAGTAAAATATAGAGAATCTAGCAATCTATAAAGAAGAAAAGAGAGAGGATGTTCAAGAAGGAAACTAGAAGTGCTAAATACTCCGAAATTTTAATTCTTTTCATTCGAAGATCTCTTCTCCAAACATGTGAAATGGGTAATCATTTTTCATATGGACGGAACAATTTACTTCATTTTCCATCCAAAACCAAGATCAGAAGGCAGTAAAATTATGAGATAAGGTGTTTATGCGAAACCAAAAACATCAATAATTCTCTAGCTTGTAAATAAAAACAGGAATTAAAGTGTTTTATTACTAAAGCAACTCATAATCAATTAAAATCATCAAATTACCAATTAAAAACATCAATAATCCCAATATCCCCAACCAAGCCAACACGATCAACATTAAGCATCATCCAGAGCCCCAGAACACAAGCAAAATGAACAAATTTTGCATCTTCGTTAAAAAAACCAATCAAACAATCAAATTTTAATGCGTAAAAGTTCAGATCATAATCATCTCCTGCGATCCGTTCAATCAACAGAAAATAAACATGTTTTGGATTAAATCGGACGGCAAACTTTTACCTTCCAATTTCCGATCAACGAATTGCTGTTGCAAGATCGTAACTTTTCTTTTGTGGCTTCAGAATTAGGGTTCCGTGTGAAATTAGGGTTTGAGATTTGGGGGAAAGAGAAGAGAATTGGGGGAAATTCAATTTAACATTCACGCTACCGGTTTCTTATTTGTTCTTTGTTGTTTCTTTCCTTTTCCCCTCTCTCGCCTCTAGCGGTTGTATTTTATAGAGAGAAGAGGTTGACTATTTGCATCCATGCCCTTGTAAATTTAATAGTTGCAATGAAACTTCAATTTGGACCCCAGTCTTTCTTTAATTTCTTTTCTTTTCCTCTTTTATCATTATCCTTCTCCATTTTTCTTGCCTTTTTAGTAGTTTCATGGCATAAATATAATAATTTGTGTTGGTTATTAGATATCCAAATATATATTGTAGAAAAATTAATTTGTCTACCTAAATGTGTCAATTGAGAAATTTCCACTAAAGTTATGATCTAGTTTATGTAATAGAATAGATAAAAGGTTTGAGTCTCATAAAATTAGTACGATTAGATTATTTTTTAATCTAACTTTACCATAATTATATTATTAAAAGTTTACAGTGTTGTGCCAAATTTGTGAAATAGATTTTGAGTATAGTCGATCTTTATCAAATAATAATAATAATAATAATGAAAAAGTTAATATGAGAAGCTAATAATATATATTATTGTGAGAAGCATCGTTGTGTTAGTTTCATCTTCATAGTTTCTGATATCAACTAGTTAATTCAACTTTGCACAAAATCAATGGTGAATTTATTTAGTTTATTTCAACTAGTGTTTTCATGTATAAAAAGATTTTGTTCTTCTTGGAGAAAAAAAATATAAAATTTGATTGTAGAACAATAATTATAAACAGTTATCAATAGATTTCGGACTCAAAGATAGAGCACCAGTGGATTCATTCAAAGGAGATTGCAGATATTGTGCTTGTTGATCTTTTTCTATAACGCCTCGTTTGGTACGCGGGAATGGACTCAAATGATAATGGGATAAAAGAATGAACGGAATAGGATATATGTGAGAATGGAATGACCATTCTCATTCTCTTGTTTGGGTGCGTTTGTAGAATGAAGTTAGAATAAAAATCTCATTCTCATTCTAATGTTTGGTATCATTAGATCACAAGTGATAATAACATCTTATTTTCTAATAATGCCCTTACAACAACATAGATTTTTAATAAGATAAAAATCAATATTAATGATAATAGGACAAATTTTGAAAATCGACTTTTTTTTAAATTTAATAGGCAAAATCGACCGTATAACAATAAAATGAGCAAAATCGACCCTTTTTTGCACGGGACTGTTAGTCCCGTGCAAAAAAGGTCGCTTCCGCAAAAAAAATTCTCCGGTCCTCAACCCATCCCCTCATTCCCTCTCTCTCTCTCTCCTTCATTAACCCATCCCCTCTCCATCTCTCTCTCCCTCTCCTCCAATCCCACACCAAAAAAAAGACGATCCTGCTAAAAAAATCAAAATCAACCCTCCTCCCCCAAATCCCCCCAACACTCTCCTCCCAAATCCCCCTGCACTGCTGCACCACCAGCACCGACACCTTCACTGGACAGCGGGGGAGGGCTTGGGTGGTGGCGCGGCTCGACGTGGCGGCGGGTGGTAGCATGGTCGGGGCTGAGGGGAACGGAGGACAGCGGCGGCGGCGAGCTGGCGGAGGAGGTGGAGTTGAGTTCACGGCGGCGTCGGGGCTGATGGTGGTGGAGATGATGAGGAGGCGGTGGAGAAGGGGATTGGAGGGAGAGGGGGGCTCGGGTCGGAGCTTGGGCTCAGGGAGGTGGTCGGGTGTAGGTCGAGGAGGTGGGCGCGGCTTGGGCGGCCCGATGGCGATGGAGGAGGGGCGTTTGGGGAATGGAGGAGAGAGAGAAGGGGTGATGGGTTGCTGTTGGGTTTGAGGGAGAGGGAGGAGAGATGGAGAGAGGGAACGGAGATGAGAGAGGGGTCTGGTGTGGTATTGGAGGACCGGAGAATTTTTTTTGCAGAGAGAGAGGGAACGGAGATGAGGGATGGGTTAATGAAGGGGAGAGAGAGAGAGAGAGGGAATGAGGGGATGGGTTGAGGACCGGAGAATTTTTTTTGCGGAAGCGACCTTTTTTGCACGGGACTAGCAGTCCCGTGCAAAAAAGGGTCGATTTTGCTCATTTTATTATTACACGGTCGATTTTGCCTATTAAATTTAAAAAAAAGTCGATTTTCAAAATTTGTCCATGATAATAACTAAACAATTTTATTTATGCTTAGGTTTATATTAATCTATCTATGTGTTATATTAATGCACAAGTTATCTCTTAGGTGTGTATGCTCCGTTTATATATTTTTTAAACATACTCACTATTTCCTAGTCTTAAAAAAATAAGAATAAATAAATAAAAGAGTATCACATCTTTCATAGGTCCAAAAATAATATAAAGAATGATATCCACAATCCAGATAAGTTATCAAAATCACCCATATCATAATCAATGAGGGTATAATTTGAAATTACGTAACTAATTTGATTCTCACTTGAATGCGAATGATCATTCCTTATTAATTCACTTGGAATGCACATTCCCACAAAAAGTGGGAATAAGCATTCGTGGGAATAGACATTCCAACTTCTAGAAAATGGTTAAGTTTGGTATGGGGGAATGAGAAGTGGGAATGGTCATTCCATTCCACCTCATTCCTGCGTACCAAACGAGACGTAAATGCTCACTCATCAATGTTACCTAGTGCATGATTATATATTGTTCATATATTCAAAATTTGTAGAAGTGAATATTCCCTTATGCTATATTTTATGCTTAAGTTACTTTACCATTTTATCATCATTTATCAGCCAAAGTTCTCCATACTCGTTCTTTATTAGTGTTTCATTTTGGATGGAAATTCATCCATGGGGTTCTTCTTAACACAATTTAGAGGAATTTGAGATCTTAATTGTTTAAAAATATTAAGAGTTTTCGGGCCTAATGAATGTTGGGGTTCACCCCAAATCTGAAAATAAGATAGAGGAATTCATGTTTATCATGAAAGTTAAAATAATACCTGCACTGGAATCTTGAAGGTTACCAAAAGCATTAATTGACCCTCGGAAATAACATAGGAAGCGGTTATAAAAAAGGATGTGCTAGTATTGGTGAAAGTTATCCTCTTAGTGAGAGGGGGGTCCTCTTAGAACTCTTAAGCGATCAATATTATCAGGTTTTTTGAGTTATATATGTGGTAAGATGATGGCCTATCAGAACTCTTGAGTGATCGGTGATCTCGGGATCTTTGAGAGATGTGAGTTGTGCGAGGGTTTTCAAGTTTCGTCCATGCGAAACTAGTATTGCTTGTATCGGTTATATTGATTATATTAATCATTTGCGAAGATAATTGATGTCTAGGGATTATGGAAGTTAGTGTGTTTGGATAGACCACGTAAAAAAATTCTTTGCATCATGTTAGTGTTTGCACTTCTTATAATGTGTGTTTGTTTGTGTATTCTATTATCCCGAACAAAATATAAAGAAGATTTTAGGGTCTTACCTCATAAAAGTCCTTTAATATTTCGTCCAAGGCGACAGCGAGGGTATTAAGAAGTTTGTTCCATGTATTTGCTATAAAAAAAACACGATGTGTAGAATTGCAGTTTATAGAATGAGAAACGCAATAGGATATTCCAAAAGGGCTGAAATGCATAACCTTACTTGAGTCTCCTGCGTGTCGCGTGGTCCGCGGGTGAAATGGTGTCGTCACGATGACGAAACCACCTCTGCCGCCAC
>NC_033800.1:18412085-18428778 GCF_001876935.1 Asparagus officinalis
ACTTGAGCTCTTGTCTCTCTCTATATATATATATATATATATATTCTCCAACACTGTCCAAGATTAAAGGAAAATGGTAAACTCTCAACCATAACTCCAACCAATCCTTTTTTTTGCTATAGTGCACCGGACCGCACATAAGATTTTAAATTTTTAAAATCTTATGTGGGGCTTGATGCACTGTAACAAAAAAGAGCGAGTGTGTGGTTAGAGTTATGGTTAGGGCATGCCACTCAAGATTAAAAGGAAACCAAAGTACAACTTAAATGATCCTTGTTTGGAGCCTTCTAATAATATACAATCAATGGATTAAACTGATAGGTGTGCTTTAAGGACGTATTGGAAACTATAACAGTGTAATTGTTACCAAGTTACTTGTAGCACTTGTATTGAAAAACATCATATTTGTGAAAAAGGAGGGTAATAGTACCTTTTTCTTGTCAGAAGCGATCTGATTTAAGAAGAGTTCAAATAAATCGATAACCAATTAGTAATTTAAAATCAATATTTCGTGTAATCAGAAAAGTAAACTCCAAATATGTTCAAATATAAAAAATGTAAGAGGTAGTGTTTAGCATACTCAACAACCGCCTTTTGATGGTTTGATCGAAAAACTAGTTTCAGTTCCGTGAAGCTAGTGCTAGAACGGAACCAATTTTATTTATTTATTTATTTACTTTGTTTAAACCAACGAGAGGCACTAGAGGCACACTTTCTACCATACCTTTAACCATACCTCCCCTTCTGCTACAGTGCACAGGGGCCCACTTGAGATTTAAATTTTAAATCTTAAGTGGCCCCCGGTGCACTGTAGCAGGAGGGGAGGTGTGGTAGAGAGTGTGCCTCTATCATTTCTCTAAACCAACTCTAGTCTTAGAAAAAACAAATCCTGGTCCGATCCAATTTTGGAGTTTCAAAACATGGCCTAATTAGGGGCTGTTTGGTTGTATGTTTTTAACATGTAAAAGGATGGAAAGTGTAAAAAAGCGGGTCCTAATGTCAGCTTTCATCAGTTTACATTGTTTGTTTAAATTCTCTTTTACATGAAAAGCTTACACCTTTTGATGAGGTGTCACCGAAAGCAAAATCACCAAAATTAGGAGTGATTTTGTTGGAAAGCTGACACAATGTCATAAATGTGTCAAAAAAATAATAAAAAAGTCAAAACCTTGTAGAAAGTGGTAAGGTGGATAACCATTTTTCATTTTGTGTCATAAATACTCTAGTTTACATTATACTATCCAAACAATATAATACTATTATTTTAGGATAAATACTCTAGTTTACATTATACTATCCAAACAATATAATACTATTATTTTAGGATTCACAAAGATTCCTAACCAAACAATATATAATACTATTATTTTAGGATTCACAAAGATTCCTAACCAAACAATGTAAACACTCGAATGGAAAGTGATGAGGTGAATAACTACTTTGTATTTTGTGTCATAAATACTCTGGTTTCCGAATACTCAACTTTCATAAAGCTCAATCATCCACTTCCACGGATGTTATCATGTTGGTAACATATAAACGTTAAGCGCGTGGACGATCGACTGGCTCAGCACAGAAATGAGAAGCGAAGGCGACTTTCACCGCTTCTCCCCTAACTTTTGTTTGACGAACAGTTATTTATAGAAATTAGTTGGACCCGGGCTTCTTATTCCATCGCCCACCGAAATAGTATCGACACGTGCATCAAGCAATTTGTTACTTCCAAGCCAAATGCTGCAATTTTTTCCGGGAGGACCAAAGAGCCACGTGCATCGTGCCAGTGCAACCAAAAACCTAAACCTATTATAATACAAACTAACTATGATAACAGCTCAACATAATTCTCAAAAGGAAAAAAATTAATAATAATAATAACAGTCGGATTAAAGTAATGAAGATGACGTACTAAACGAAATGATGCTGCAAACCAACACGCCCAAAGCGAAAACTAAACAAATAATACTAAACTAATTTACCCCCTGGCAAAGAAGCCAATGTAATCAAAGTCTTGGAAGCTATGTGTTCGCTTATATCACGAGAATCCGCGAATTAATTTCAAAATGCTTAGGCTTCGTTTGGATACCATGATGTTTTTCTTATTATGTTTTTGTAAAAAAACACCATAGTGTTGTGTTTTCCCCTTAAAATGTTTTCAAAACACCATGTTAAGTATTTTTGGTCAACACTAGTTTGACCCATTATAACATTAGTATTAAACATATTATTAATATATTATATATTAATTATAATAAAATATATTGTCAATAAAATGTTATAATATTTAGTTTACATTATTATAGTATTATAAGTATTAAATGTAATACAATATAATATTGTATAGTGTATTATAATATTATATTATACTTTAATGAGTTATATTATATTATAATTATTACATATTATTTTCAAATAATTATATATTTAATTATTTTGATAAATCAATTTGTTATTGTTGTATATTATATTAATATTTTTATAATAATATTATTTTATTATTAATATAATATTATACTATTATTCATATAATATAATATTATTAATAATGTTAATATTATCTTATTACTAGTATGTTATTAATAAATTAATATATTATTAATATTTTAATATTATATAACATATTATAGTTTTTAATATGTTACAGTTATTAATAGTACTTTAATAATATATTAGTATTTATGATATAAATAAATATTATTATATTATGAATATATTATTTTTACATTAACATTTGTTAGCAATAAATTATTATATTATTAAAACTTATTTTACTTTATAATAAATTATATTATTTATTACATAATATTTTAATATTATATTATATATATTATATTTTATTTACTATACAATATGTTATTATAATAATATTATTATATTGTTATGTTATTATTAAATATGTTACTATTACATAATATTTTATAATTATTAATTTATATAATTTATTTATTAAAAGTAAAAATATAATAATATTATAGTGATTATACTATTGTATAGTATATTATTATATCATTATTATATTATTATTTATTATCAATAAATTTGTTATTATTTTTTATTATTTTATTTATATTTTTTATTATTTAGTTATTATATTAACATATTAAATATTAGTTTTTAATATGTTATTATATTATTATATAAGATATTTTATTTATTATATTTTTATATTATTTAATATATATATTACTAATATATTAAATTAACTATAATAGTATATTATAATATAATATAATAAGCATGTTGATAATAACTCTATATTAATTATATTTAATATATTATATTAGATATTATATTAACACATTCTCAAACTCAAAACCAAAATACCAAACTTAAAACACCTAGAAGGTGTTTTTAAATAAGTGGTATGTTTTTTGTTTGAGGATGATTTAGCTCAAAAAACACCATGGTTTCCAAACGCATGGTGTTTTATTTTTGGCAAAAACACCATGGTATCCAAACAAATCCTTAGTTTTTAAGTTTGATGGCAAAACAAAAACCACACCACAGTAATTGTTGCGCGCCGTGCGGAAGCATGCTCGACAACCAAACGAGTCCGCAAGCGATGAGAGAAGAGAACCAAAACAAATACGAGTGCAATCCACTAAAATACGATACAAATCAAACCAAACACGAAGATTTACATGGTTCGGCAATTGTCTACGTCCACGAGGAGATGATGGGGGAGATTTCACTATATGGAGGAGAAATACAACGAGTTACAACTCACAAAATCACTCAAATATAACCCTAACCAAAGCTCTTAACTCCCTCACAATATCTCCCTCTCAAAGTGTTCAAAAGACTCACAATTCTTTCCTTAAAATCCCCAAAAAATGTGTTTGTATCTATATCAAACACCCAATCCAAAAACCAATCAGGAAAACAAAACAGGCCCGTATCCTCTTTTCGATCGACCGGACATGTCGGGTCGGTCGACCGGCTAGAGACCCAAAATTTGAACCTTGTAATGTGTACGTTTCTGGTCGACCAGTCATACCCGTTCGGTCTACCGATCATACCCGTTCGGTCGACCGATCATACCTGTTCGGTCGACCGACCAGAGATGGGTTTCAAATCCTGTAATTCAACAAACTATCGGTGGACCGAGCCTATGTTGTCGGTTGTCCGACCCGAGGGATTTCCTGTACTCGTATTTTTGCACAATTTTCTCAAATCCTTTGCCATTTTCTACAATAATCTACAACATTTCAGGAGCCATCAACAATAAGCTTTGACAGATGCTTCATGGATGCAGAAAATGCAAGCATGTTATCCCCAGTAGAGCATTTTCATCTGCTGCAATTAACAAAGCGAAACGAAGGAGTTATGTTGATAATAATGTATTATAGTCGGTTTTAGTCCCACATTGGTTGTGAGAACACACCTCACCCTCCTCTACTTGTATAAATATATATATGTACACTCAATATTCAACTCAAGGGAATTTTACCAAAAATTCTCTCTCTCTTACTTTAACATGGTATCAGAGCTAGGGTTATTATTTCCCTTCCAATAAAAATTTATTAACACTTCTGCGTTCTTTTGCCAAATCTTGGCCTTGCTACTTTGCAGCCTCTTAACGCATTTCACGTTCTTATTTTAACCTTCAGGTTTCTACATTAACCTTCGGGTTCTATTTTTAACATTCGGGTTTCATTCTCCTTCGGGTTCTATTTTTAAACCTTCGGGTTTCATTCTAATCTCCGGGTTCTATTTTAAACCTTAGGTTCTATTTTAACGGTTCGTTTCAAGACCATCTATTAGTCACAAATTTATGGCATCGTCATTTTCAAGACCGTCTCTCGGTCTCAAATTAACGGCATCGCCGTTTTAAGCCGTCTCTCGGCCTCAAATAAATGACATTATCGTTTCGCAGTCAGTAACGGTATTATCGGTCTCAAACGAACGGCATTGCTGTTTCGTAGTCAGTAAACCCGGCTCGTGGCAACCGGGCTTCGGTTTTGCCTAGCCCGGGCCCGGTTTTCAGGGCCAGGCCGGGCCGGCCTGGATGAATAGGCCTAACCTAGCCCCTTGTATTTTGGCCTATGTGATTCAGCCCCAAAAGTAGCATTTAATGTTTCAAGGCCCCTCCATGTCAGCAGTACATAAAAATAGATTATATTTTGGAAAAACCCCGAAATTACCCCTCCACTTATCTTCCCCAGACGCCTCTGGTTCCCAAAAACATAGAAAGTCACGTCCCATTAATGCGGTCTGATGGAAAAAATGGAGGAAAATGTCCCACCCTTTTTTAAACTCTATTATGAGCAATAACTCATGTTAGTTCTAACGTATTTCATGTTAATTCTAACTTATTTTATGTTAGTTCTAATTCATGTTAAAGCTAACTTTAGGTGGAACTAGCTTTATTACTTTGGCTACTTGGCCTAGTGGTAAAGCTTGAGAATTTGGAGAGGAGGTCAGGAGTTCAAATCCCTGCAACTACAATATATATTTAAATGTCTTTGATTGGGCCTTAGGGCTCTTTGTTAGTTCTAACTCATTTTATGTTAGTTCTAACTCACTTCATGTTAATTCTAATTCTAATTCATGTTAGGTTTAACTTAACTCACTAGAACTAATACTTATATTAGAAATAACACTAGCTGAAAGTAGAACTAACATAAAATCAACTAGAACTAACACGAGAACCGCTAAAACTAACATGAGCTCAACTAGAACTAACATACCACTGAACTAACACTTATATTAGAAATAATACTAGCTGCAGTTTAGAACTAACACGACATCAGCTAGAACTAATACGAGAGCCACTAGAACTAACATGGGCTCAACTAGAACTAACAGACCACTAGAACTAACGCTTATATTAGAAATAACACTAGCTGGAAGTTAGAACTAACATGACATCAGCTAAAACTAACACGAGAATCACTATAACTAACAGGGGCTCAATTAGAACTAACATACCACTAGAACTAATGTTTATATTAGAAATAACACTAACCGGAAGTAGAACTAACATAAAATCAGGTAGAACTAACATGGGCTCAACTAGAACTAACATACCACTAGAAATAATACTAGTTGGAAGTAGAACTAACATTACATTAGCTAGAACTAACACGAGAACCGCTAGAACTAACAGGGGCTCAACTAGAACTAACATACCACTAGAACTAACACTTATATTAGAAATAACACTAGCTGGAAGTTAGAACTAACATGACTGAAAGCACCCTAGAGGGGGGGGGGGAAATAGGGTCAATGCTAATCTAATTTGATATTAATGCCGATTAAAACTTATTAACAAATATATCCTAACAATATAGATATTCAATTGAATTAAAGCAATGATATATATGCAAAGGGCAAAAATAAACAAGAAACAATATAAACAAACAGTGGACACAAAGAGCAAACCAAACACAATAATATGATCACGAAGTTCGGTCCTTCCGACCTACGTCTCCACTCCCCACTCGCGGGGAGAATCCACTATCACAAATAGGTTTTCAACGTTCACCTAAAATGTTCACAATCGGTTTTCAACGCTCACCGAAAAACATTACAACACACACAAAGTAAACACACTCTACACCTTCTAAGTGTTGGCCTAGCCTGTGCCCTCTGCCTCAAGTGCTCGGATTTATAACCTCACACTAGGCTTTACAACTGACATCACTCCTCTTAGAATCAACCCCGTCTCTCACCAAGTACTCCTCTCGGTGTACAAGTGTAATACAATGTGTAATCTCATAATAAGACTCAAATACAAATGATTTACTCTAATATAGATGAGAACACAATTAAAGTTCACTCTCACAATATCATAATCCCACAACCCAATATATAATGTATGGAATACTAAAAGCTTAAATAGGGATGTGTGTGATAAAATGAGTTTAATAGAATCTAACTCAAATAACAAACTAGTAATAATATGAATATGAAAATCAGTAACAAAATGCTAGATAAATGAGTTAGAAAAAACTTTTCTATAAACACGAAAGATGATGAAGAAGATTGTGGATGAATTCCTCAATTGAAAATGTAATCTTCCTCTTTTGTAAACAAACACCAAACTCAAACTTGAGAAGAAACAAACTTTAAAACCCTTTAAAACTATTGTTAAAACCCTTTTGGATGATTTCAGAAGTTAAATAATAGGGGGTATATATAGGATGAAAAACCAAAGCTCAAAACCTAATAAAATCTAACAAAAAGACAAAACTACAAAAGACTAGAAATATAGCCGTTGGGGCTTATCGGTAGACTGACGGCTTGTATCAGTCTATTGATGAGCTGGTCGTTATAGGTAACTGGCAGCTCATCGGTCGACTGATGAGCATGGTCAATCAACTGATGACCTCATCGGTCGACTGGTTAGTCGACCAGAATTAAAACAAAGACTTTTTAAGATTGCAGGACATTTCTTCAGTCGACTGATAACATGTTTTCAGCCTGCATTGATTTTTGAAAAAAAATTTAAAGTCCTTTTAAAAATAGCAAATAAATTCTAAATAATATAAAACTTTGGGAAAAGTTTATAAGCATGATTATGAATATGTTAGAAAAGAAATTTTATAATTTGCTCTTACCATTTGTGAAATCTCAGAAAAGTTCAAAAGCACTAAAAATACATGTGTTTTAAACATGTTGATTTTGACATTTAGCTCAAATCAAGTTCTGAAAACTTGTATAATGTTTTTATGGACTTAATAAAAGATTTTAATAACGTTTGTGCAGTCCAAAGCATATTAAAATATATTTTGCATAAAAACACCTATATTTGAGAAAATCCACAAATGAATGTGTGTGTAAATTTTAGCTTGTAGAATTTGCACACATTATATAAACCTATACTAAATATACCAAGAATGAATCATATGAAGCTTGAACTTGATTGGTTGACTTGATTTGCATAGGCTTCAATATCAATGTGTCTCATTTTCCTATGTATACTAAACAACACAAAACAAAATACTAAAAATAATATTAGTCGTAAATTGTTTGTTAAATCATCATCAAAACAAGAAGAACAACAATCGCCCCCTTTTTGATGATAACAAACAATTTACCAAAATACACATAAAAGTTCATAAGCATAATAAACATAAAACCATAAATATAAAAACATAAATAGTCATATTTTCTCCCCTTTGGCAACATCAAAAAGGGGATAAACAATATGATTAAGAAGAGAGCGAAAGCTCCCCCTAGCAAAAAGCACAAGGGAGTATAAACAAAAATAGAAGGATATGGGGAAGGCTCCCCCTATCAAAAAGTCATATAGAAAATATGCAATGATGAGCATCGCAAATAAATGTGAGTTAGCATGGATATAGAATATCCTAAACACAACTCATATTAAAGAAGACCAAGTGATCACATATATGTGTTATTAAGAAAATAGTCTAAAACATAGATATATATCCATAGGATATATATAAAAAACAAACAAAAAAATCTCAAAAATGAAAATAAAAAATTTAAAAAATAAAAATCAAGAATCAAATGATTTGTCAATAAATCCAAAAGAAAATTCATAAGTTATCAAACCATAAATTATGATTGATTGAGAACATATATAAATACATTAGTATGAGAATGATGTCTTAATACATAAAAACAAAGTATAAGTTCATGAAAACAATATAAAATATTGTTTTAATAAAGAAATGATCAAGAAAATATTTTAGTTCAAAAGATAAGAGTACTCAATCATTTCTTATAAACAATCTCTTAACAAAAAGGTTTGTTAAAGATGCCCACTAAGAGATATTTTGTATCAAATTGAATATGAGAAACATCTTTACTATATGCACAATCATGCTAAAGATAATGTCAAACAATTTTGTGTTTTATCCTCAAAGATTAAGGAAAATTATGCTTAGGATAAAACAAATCATAACAAGCATGTTTCAATCCATATGAATACTCGGTAAACATGATATGAAACTAAAGATCAATAAATCCGGGGGAGGGGGTTGCTAAAGTATAACCCTCTCATATGAAAGCTCAAGAACAAAGTATAAAGAAAATTATGGTTGATCAATAAAGAGAACATTCTTTATAAAATTTGATCAATCTAAATACGAAATTCATTATAAAGCACAAATAGATGATCTATGAGCACAAACACATAAATATCATTATATAAGTGGTTTATAATGAACCCGTAGATACAAACACATTGTTAAAAAATTGAAAACAATGTATAATAACAAAAATAATGTTTTAACATAGAAAAATTATCTTGATAAAAATTGTATCAATTCATAAATGATAAAAACATGAAAATCTATGAAGGAGAATCATGATAACTTTTCAAATCAAATGCCAAACATAAAATTGTTTTCAATTTTGTTTATAAAACTTAAATAAAAATCGCCTTTAAGAACATGAAAAACTGAAAATTTTGTTCTTAAAGATCAAACATATTTTGCCACCCAATTACTCTTGGCACCGAAGAGTCTAGAGACATGACCCCTATTATTAAAGCTCAATGCCCTAGGGTTATGATCCCTTTTGGGCGTGTATGGTGCACGAACGCGTTCAAAAAAAAAAACTCATGTAAGTGACCTTACGATTGCAATATGTGCAATGAAAAGGTTGAAAAGATTTGTGTTGACCAATTTGTTGTGCATGAAAATCATTTGTAAAAATAGGTTTATCTTGAAAATTATTTTGCAAACGAGAAACCTTCTTCAAATCAAAATAAAATTTGGTTAAATGACCCAAACGACCACAAAAAATCACACTTGTACATGTGGACATGTTTATGATGTGTAATAGATGCATGTACAAGTGTGTGTGATGATGACGCTTGATGGGATGAACAAGGATCAATATATTTAGGAATGGTGGGTTTTTGTGCATCATAACAAAATTTAGCAATATGGCCTTTTCGGCCGCAAATAGAATACTTGTAAATTTTGTTATATATGTGTGCATAGTGAATATGTTTCTTAGAAACATTTTCATGGGACTTTGCACACAAGTCCATAAGCTTGTTGTTATTAACAATTCAAGTTTTTAATATTGAATCTAAAGTGGATATTCTACTTTTAACATGATTCAACTTATTATTTTTCACATAAGCATTATTGTTAGAAGTAGAACATACATTATTATTTTGAAAGAATTACGTTCTTTTCTAATGTTCTCAACTTCTAAGAGTTATGAAAAGAACAATACAAGGGTGGTACTTGTACACCACTATCTTAATTTGGACTAAACTATTTAATGCATACTAGTTAGATTGCACGTGCAATGCACGTGATCGAATATTATGATTATTTAAATTGATAAAAATAGAATAAAAATAAAAGAAAAAATAATTTTTTTGCGAGATTGATTATCAACATAATAATCTCTATTTCAAATAAAATATTGTCATTGTTTCCTTCAACCGAGATTATCGCCACATGAGTTATAAACACATTGATCTAGTACAATATCTTTGTTTATTAGAATATTTAAGTCTTTAAAAGATGGGTGATCATTCAATTTGCAAAGGAATTTTGCATATGAATTTACTTATAATATGTTCATTAAATTTTTAGTTGTGGTTGAACTCATATTCATATTAACTTTTAGTTGTGATTTTACTCATATTTACATGATCTAATATTCTCATTCAATTTTATAGCTCATTCTCCATACCATAGAAGTAAAACTAAAAGTATGAAGAATTATTTTCTTGCGAAATTAGAGTAGGAAGATCATGATATATTTCGCAATGTACTTTAATTATAAAAAAATCTCTTTAATGCAAGGTCTCTATCAAATCTCACCACAAACAATGTGAATGAAAAATACTATTATAACTTACTTGCTTGGAGCAATTATATTATATATAGGACATAACAATAGTCTCATGTATTTTCTGGTTCTGACTGCAAAATATGCAAAAGTGGTAGTCCTGTGTATTTTATGACTTTAATTACTTTTGTAATTAATATTCTCTAATTACACTGGACTATTAATACCATGTATTTTAAAGATGATTTTTATACAAAATCGACCTCTTTGTTGCCAGTCTTGATGGTGTGGCAAAAAAAAGGTCAATTTTGTTAATTATTATGTAAAATAGTTGATTATGCTAATATTTTTAAAAAAGTGATTTCTTTCAAAAATTCTCCTAAAATAAGATGTTAATTCAAAATATGAAATTGGCTAAAAGACCTAAACATTCTAGTGATTAATTAACCCATAAATAGGAAAAAATAACAATTAAAATAAAAATATATTTAAATTGAATCTAACAAGGCATATTACAGAATGAAGCATGAAATGGATCCAAAAAATTATTAAAAAAGAATTAAATAAACTAATTTAAAAAAATAAGGTCGAGGGATAAAGGGAGAGAAGACCTCACCAACATGAATTTTATTTCTCTTCGAGCGTGACAACAAAATTGGTGGAGAATGAGCAAGGAGAAAAGTGAATAGAATAAGTGACAAAGTGGGCGTGCTTATATAAATAGGTTATTAAGATATTCGTCGTGAAATCTTAAATACATACATGTTAGTCCCTAATATTTTTGTAATTGCTCATTTACAATGATATTACTATTCAGTATTAAATCAATTTTATTATATAAGATTATATATCCTTTTTAATAAATTATAAAGTATATATATGGAAACCTCGATGCTTATAGCCAGTAGTTGGGCTTCACAAAATATGTTAGCTTTACATTGTAGTTTGCTATTGGTAATACTGTTAGCAATATCATTATCTTTCCTCTTTATCTTATTATTCATAATTTTCTGATGTAAGTCCTCTTTTGTTAGTCACTCAATTAGCTATATTTTATTTTTATAATATCAAAAGTTAGAATATTCTTTTTTGTTTAAAAAGTGTCGACATGATTTTCTTAAAAAAATATATATATAGTAGTAATAGTATATACTTCAGTTCAACTCAAATATTGGCTTGAAGCCATTTCGAATAAGGTCCTTTTTACGCTAGAATGGTGAAATAGTAATTAAATAATCTAAAAGTCAAAGAAAAACTTTCTACAAAGGAAAAGTAATTTAATATGTCAAATTAACAACTAATTTATAAAATATACATGGATAGTACAGAGAGCTATAGAAAATAAGGTATATACCTTCATAAAAATTTTATAGTGAGTGACCAACTACAGTCATCCTAATTTAAACATAAATAATTATTATTTTTGTTACGAATTTGATACGCGTAACTATGAAATAAATCTCAAGTAAAAATAGGAATTGAAATTATATTCTTGTAGGTAAATAAATAAATATAATTTAAAGTAATAATTTAAATTATTAAGTGCCAAATATTAGTTCACGCGAGAAGGTACAGTAATCTATGGTTTTTATACATATATAGTCAATCGATTAAACGTATTAAAATTATAATGATCACAGTTAAAATTATATGGTGGGTTCATATTAAATATAATTTATAAAAAATAGTATATTAAAGTTAAAAACCTTTTAACCACTATATAGATTCTTTAAAAAAATTTGCATGTATAAACTATAATGCCTAAGAATAGTGATGTGCACACTTAACTATAGCCTAATACATCTTAAGAATAACTTACTTTTCAATATCATTATAAATTGATGTATCTATGCATTACACTAAAAACACAATGAAACTTTAGAAAACTATAATAGAAATACCCTCAAAAGTTTTTAAAATTATAAAAACAAACACCCTAAACTTTTATAATTTGCAAATACACAAAACTATTAAAAATTACATTAAAATCAAGGAACTACAAAAAATTATTGAAAAATTTTAAACTTGGAAGGGGTAATTTGCAATGTACTAACTTTAAGTTTTTTTAGTAAATTTCAAATCTATTAGATTTTTAATTAGTTATGTTCTTTTTAAAAAAGTTATGTGTAATAATTTTTTTTTCCTAAATCTATACTTTTAAAGCGAGTATGATATTTTTTGTAAATTTTTTATTTTCTAAGGGTTCCTAGTAATTTTGTATATTCAATTTAGTGTCTATAAGTTAGAAATTCTCATGGTGTTTTTTTATAAATTATGAATATTAGGGTTTTTTTATAATTTTTTAAACTTATAGGTATTTTTTATAGATTTTAAATTATTTATAGATTATTCATAATTCCTATATTTTCAATTTACTAATGAGTTTGAAATTCTCAGGGTGTTATTTATAAAATTTGAATTTTGAGTGTTAATTTGTTTGTAGTTTTTGAAACTTTAAGGGTGTTTTCTATAAATTATAAATTATGTAGGGGATATTTATAACTCCTATATTTTTAATGTACTGTTAGGTTAGAATTTATCAGGATTTTTATAAATTTTATAATCTTAAGGGTTTTATCTTGCAATTTATAAAAAGTTTAGAGTGTTTATTGTAAATTTTATAATTTTTTAGGGTTATTTGTGTTATTAGTAGATTTTTAGTGTGTTTATAGGTTTAAAAATTTTAAGGTGTTTTTTACAAATTTTCAAATTTAGGAGTGTTTTTGTATTTTTTTAAACTTACAAGATACTTTTTTCAAGGTTAAAAACTTTTATTTTTTAGCTAGCATATATTTTTTAGATTTCTCACTGAATTGAAATAAGTAAAATTTATAATTTTCAAGATGTTTTAATAAAATTTAAATTTGTAGGGGTGTATTTGTAATTTAAAAACTTAGAGGGTATTTTTTACAATGTCGAAATTTTTTTAGGTGTTGGCTAGCGTATATTTTTTAGATTCATCTACAAACTAAAATAAATAAAAGATTTAAATTATATCAAACATATCACCTTTATCCAATAACATGTTACATCTCATTATAGATAGGATAAATCATTTAATTATAAATTTAAAGAAGATATAAAAATTAGAATAGATTAGGATAACAATATAATATTTTAAAAAAAAGTTAAGGGTAATATTGACCATGAAAAGACTTTCCCCAACTCGTACTTTTAAAGGGAGTATGATATGTCTATTCATACCCAGTACAATGTTGTCCTTGTTGAAGAGATAATAACCAACCTAAATGATCTCACAAAATCATCATGTCATCTAAACCTGTCTTGTGGTCCAGACCATACGTATCTTCACATAAAGGAACACAATTGAGCGCTTTTTGATTGAACAACTCCACAAAGTTAACATTTTTGCTTAGACAGATTAGGGTTTTTTTAAGGTAATTTTGGCCATATAAAGCCATATGAAATTAGAATACTTCAATACTTTACAGTTAATCATATCTCTTGCTTATAAATAAAAAACAGCTTTTCTTCTGTTATCCCAGAAACTCTGCAAACAACCTGCAGAATCTCACATCTTTGGTATTGAAAAATCTTTTTTGATGATAAATATATAGGAAGGAGAAAAGATATGCAAATCTTGAGTTGGCCTAGTTGGAGAGAGGCACAGAAGAAAACAACACACAGAGTCATATGTTCTTAGGATCAGTTCTAGTTGTATAAGCAAAGAGACTCCCATCATAAAGAACCGGCTACAAATTTACAACGTCCAAAGTACGTAGTTCACAACATCCATCAAATTTATCTTAACAGCACAAAAAAGCCTCCTCTTCCTTTTGGGCTCTATAGGCAATCAGATATCTCAACGTATCCAAATAGCACGGACATATGAATATCAAAATCCATATTTTGTCATACAAATTAAGGTATATGTAATACCCCAACCCTTGAGAGGGTGATGTGATTAGCATTGATAGATTTAATTGGAATACTCATACCACCAAGATATATCTTTTTTTCGGGAACCCAACTCTTAGAAACTCTAAAGTTAAGCATGCTTGGCATGGAGAAATTCTAGGATGGGTGACCCATTGGGAAGTTCCAGGGAGCGCGTGAGTGAGGACAAAATGTGTTGAAAAGACATGTGTTGGTTTGTGAGGTCAGTCCATCAGATCTAATAGCGTACCGACTCCGGGATTTCAGGACGGAGCGTTACAAATGGTATCAGAGTAAAGCCAACCAGAATTGTGAGAGCTAAGTGCTATGCGGTGTAAAGTGCTACGTCGAGAGGGCGGGAGCCACCTCTTGAGGCCGTAGGAGCCACCTCTAGAATCTCACATGGATGGTACGGTCTTGTATGAAATGATTTGGCGCAACGAGGACGTTGCGAGTTTAAGTGGGAGAGTTTGTAATACCCTAACCCTTGAGAGCTAGATGGGGGGCTACTATTTCACCTAAATACCAAAGTAAAGCAAATCCAGCAAATGCCGTATTGACTTCTGTTTGTGGGAAATTTGCAAATAAGAAAATAATGAAAGAACTGTATTTGATTTTTATTCTTTCTAATTTGTTTAGAAAAAGAATGTTTACAACTCTCTCAACTCTCAATTACAATTGGATTTCCGATTACAAAAGAGAAGAGAATGATCGGGATTCTCTCCTTTGTTTAATTCTGGGTTCTTCTTGGTAGCGATGAGATGCCTCCCTCGAATGCTTGCGTCGAGTTTGCTTCTCGTTGACGATCCGACCGTCTTGACTCCCTGGAACAACTGTATTGTCTGGTTGATAACTCTTGACGAGTTTCGTGATTCAGAACAAGTAACAAACTCTAATGATAGAGTTGTTGGAACCGAAAATAATTCGGTTAATAAGCCAAATATCGACGGTTTAGAGTTCCTCCGTCTGTTGATTTCCCAGACTGTGTAAGGAGTCAATCCTCCTTTTTCTGATTCTGGAAGATTTGATCGAAAGATCCCCCTCCGATTAATGAAAAGAAATCTCTCTTGATCTGATTATCAAAAATCCGATCTCCCCAATCCAAAAAGAGATCCTAACTCTGTTGAGTTTGTTGCTATTTATAGGGGGATTAGGGGTGTAACTGCCCCCATAATCCGCGCCTAAATGGGGGTTTAGTTACCCCATTAGTCGGGTGTAACAACCCACTAAAGCCACTCCTCAAATCGTGGGTGAAGAACAGCTTCGAAGTTAGCTGCGTTGGGCAGCGATGGAGCTGCGTTGGGCAGCGATGGAGCTGCGTTCGAGCTGTGCTTGGCAGCGATTGGAGCTGCGTTGGGCAGCGATGGAGCTGCGTTTGAGCTGTGCTTGGCAGCGATTGGAGCTGCATTGGGCAGCGATGGAGCTGCGTTTGAGCTGTGCTTGGCAGCGATTGAAGCTGCGTTGGGCAGCGATGGAGCTGCGTTTGAGCTGTGCTTGGCAGCGATTGGAGCTGCGTTAGGCAGCGATGGAGTTGCGTTTGCAGTATTTAGATTTCTCTGTCTTTATATATGGATGACACCAATGACCAGTAAAGAAGGCCTTATTCAGGCCATTTGTGACAATTGAAGCATCTCAATAACGCTCTATCAACTGCAGGTCATGATCTCCACTGAGTGTGTCGAATATCATTACACTGCTCATCAGCACCTCTAATGGTTGCTAATATAATATTAGTCATGTTGTTGTCGCAGCCATCAAGATCAATCATCTCACATAAGAAGCTGCATTCGTGTTTGTAGCTGTTGAAGCGGCGTAGGTGATTGAATCGGTGTAGTGTCTTGATGATGGTACGCGGGGAGGACTTCCACGTCTTGGTTTGAAGAGATCGTTGATTTGTAATCCCTTTCTGTCAGAGTATTGCTAAAGACTGTCGTTTTGTAATCTTTGCTTTAACTCTTTGACATGTGAAAGTCTTCAAATTATAACCTTTGGAAGTCGTCACATTGTAACTTCCATCATCGGTGTTTGATGGGGAATCAGCTATCTATTGTGATTTTTTAGACAGCCTACA
>NC_033800.1:18429778-18434774 GCF_001876935.1 Asparagus officinalis
TGGTCCGTTTGTTAAATCGGCGTCGAGCTGTGCTAAGGGACCTATAGGCAATTTTATACGCCTACAGTCACCTCACTACTAAGTATCAAATTTAGTGTTTGACACCAAGCATACCTATTATTCTCATATATAAATATATAAAAAAATGAGTATGAGATGGCATACACACACACACACACACACACACACCAAATTTAGTGCTTAATAGTGAAGTAGCTCAGTCTCATCCGTTCACTTGAAGTGGGGCCCATATTCACATGCGTGCACATGAGTGAATAGTTGAATAAGTGGATGCGAAGTGGTCACCTCACTACTAAGTATCAAATTTAGTGTTTAACACCAAGCATACCTATTATTCTCATATATAAATATATAGAAAAAATGAGTATGAGATGGCATATAGAAAAAATAGGTATGAGGTAGCACCTCATTTTGCTAAATGAGTTAGGGGTTGTTTGGATGCCTTGGTGAAACTAGAGTATTTATGACATAATATGGAAAGTGGTTATCCACCTCACCACTTATCATTGAGTATTTATATTATTTGGTTAGGAATCATTGTGAATCCTAAAATAAATAGTATTACATTGTTTGGATAGCATAATGTAAACTTGGAAACTGATAGTTATGCGTACCCTATTAAAATGTTTAATTTATAATAGATAAGATTACCACCATGATACACAAAACACTCTAATAATCCAATTTATCTCTTCTAACTAGTAGCAATCGGAATGATTAATTTAAGACAACTCATAAGAATAGAGGGACCTTATTGTAATTTTAATTATTTGAGGGACTAATTTTGAAAATTATCAAGAATGGAACCTAATACTAATTCAAAGATTTGAGGGGCTAATTCAAAGTTTGAAAGATTAAGGGACTAAGTTGAAAAGGAAAAGAAATAATTTATGGTGATTATACTCACACGGAGGACAGTAAACAAGGTTTTGATTTTTTTTTAATTCATTTTTTTATCCAGCTAACACTACGTCAACTTTCCAACAAAATCACTCCAAATTAGAGTGATTTTGCTTTCGGCTACACCTCATCGAAATGTGTCAGTTTTTCATGTAAAAGAAGATTCAAACAAACAGCATAAAGTAATGAAAGCTGACAGTGAGACCCATTAATTAATAACTTTACCTAATTTTTATTGTAAAAAATATAACCAAACAGGCCCTTAGCAAGAAATAACCACATGGTGAGGCCCACCCCACTTGTCAGATTAAAAGGTGTGGGTTTCACCTCCACTATCGCTTAGTAGCTCATTTTGCTAAATAAGCCGCCACCTCATAACCATTAAATCCACACACACACACACACAACAATAATGGGTATGGGTATGCTAGATTAGAGAGAGAGAGAGAGAGAGAGAGAGAGTAATGATATTATGAGATATTATTGTGATTTAGATTAATCGGATCATTAAATTCATGATCGGTACTATACATTTTATTCAAACACGTCATGAAATGTATATGATAAAATTTTGACATAATTTGGAGTCTTCTATAATATGAATCAAATTAGTTTGATATGTTGATTTTTCAGGCAATGTAACAGTCGTCCCTTTTACATGTACTAAAACAATGATTAAAAAATTCCAAAACAACATAAATTTCTCTACATATAGATCATGATGAGTGCAAATCATGATGAGGGTTGTCAATCATCATTTCAAGTAGACTATTGGGCTAGCTCACGATGAGAACTTGAGTTCACCATCTCATTTTGTCATATTCACACACACATAGAGAAAAATAAGTATGCTTGGTACTAAGCACAATTTTTTGTGTTTGTAGTGAGGTGTCATATTCACATCCACTCATTCCAATTCCCAACCACTTCCCAACCCATGTGAATGTGGGCCCTGGTTTCAATGAGTGGAGGAGAATATGTCATCTCACTACCAAGCATAAAAATTTGTGCTTAGTACCAATTAGCATACTCATTTTTCTCATATATATATATAAGTGTATTGAGAGATGAGTACACTAAACTTTTTAGCCATTGGATTAATCGAGTTATTGTTTGATGATACGACAGCCTATTAACGAGGGAAGGGTAGTTTAGTAAATATATATATATATATATATACCGCCAAAAGTGGAATTGATTTAGCAGATAGAAAACTAATCGACTTTCTTTCCTTTTCTTTTTTATTTCCCCCCTCTGTTCACCTCTTTCTTCTCCGCCTCATTAGTCCGCTCCACCTCGCACGTCCCTCTCTCTCCCACCTTAGGAGTAAATCAATTTTCCTCCTGCATCAGTAGAAACTCAAACTTTGACGTTCAATGACATTGGGAATTTATATCATGTATATAGATAGACTAGAGGCTCTCGATTTCAACAGAGCAGCGCATGCGTACGTTTTATCTCTCTCTTTCAATTCCTCTTCTGGAGGATGCATTGCTCTTGGCTTGTACTCATATATTAAGATCTAGATTGAATCGTTCTAATTTTCACATTCATTTGTCGTTTTCAATCTAGTCGCTTCATTAAGCCCTCAAGCTTATTTTGGCACCTAATTTTGGAATTGAGGCCTTTGTCGGCATTGGGACTCCTCGTGACAAAGGAAAAACGCCCACCAACTCGTCTAAATCAAAACCAAAGCTCCACTAAAGTTCACCCATTTCTTGGTAACTAATGAACTGATTAAATAAATTAACTCGTACCAACAATTTGCATTGTCCTAATTGAAAGATGATATTAGTTTGCCGCGTGCTTATGAAAGCGAGCAACAGGCTGGTTATAATGCCATTTGCTGGTAAGGGAGAGATGCGTGGCACCGTTCGTGCGGGTCGGGCTCACAGCGGCGGGGGAGAGGAAATGATATCGGAGTCGGAAGCTAGCGACATCAGCAAAAGCTATGGAGGCGTGAACCCAAGATGACCTCTTGTTGTCTACGTGATCTCTATACATCATCCAGCTGGCAATTGATTTTACTAGATCCTAGTTGTTTCTCTCCAGCTGTATTTTTGTTATTTCATAAACTACCCTTAACTTGATAAATTAAATATGATCATTGGATTAAGATCTTGAATGATCAGATGAATCCAACGGTTAAAAAACTTGTGTGTGTGTGTGTATGTGTGTGTGGGGGGGTTTCTATATGAGTAATGATATTATGCGATGGTGAGCTCAAATTTTATCGTGAGCTAGACTAGTCAGTGCATCTAATTCACGATCGGCACTATACAGGTCGCTCAACACATCATCAAATGTATATTTTAAAATTTTCACATAATTTCGTGTTTTCTAGAATATGAATCAAACTAGTTTGAGATATTGATTTTTCAGGCAGCTTAACAGCGGCCCCTTCTACACATAGCTAAAACGATGGTTAAAATTTTCAAAACAATATAATTTTTTCTACAATATAGATCATGGTGAGTGCAGATCACGATGGGTGGTAGTAGCCTATTCGGCTGGCTTACGATAAGAACTGAGCTCACCATCTCATTTTATCATTTTTCTATACACACACACGTACATACATACATATACACGCAACCCCTCCTTTATGTTCTTAAAATTTACATTTTAATACCTTAAATTACGCAAATGTGAAAGTATTTATTAAAAATTTTGCACTAAATATACCCTCACAATTTGCACTTATATATACTCTAAAACATTTAATTTACATTTTGGTACAAAATTTAAATCAATGACAATATGTAAAAGCTTAAATGGAGACCATTGTGTTATCTACATTCCAAAATCATGTATTATTTACGCCACACATTATTAGATTATCAGTTATGATCCAGATATATTGTTCATTAGCATGTCACATGGTGACAAGTAAGTAGGGGTGCTAAACCGTATTCATATCAGAGTAAATATATGTAACCATATCCGTTAGGATACGTATATAGTTACTCAAATCTATAACCATATCCATTAGGATACGGATATGGTTACTCAAATCTATAACCAATAAGATATGGTTACGGATATGGTTTTGTAGTGAAATATCCATATCCGTATCCGAAATATCCGAATACATATTAGTCATATTTTGACGATAGTTTTGATTCTTAGATTATGGTTTTGTGGTTAATCTTGATGACCAATATGTCTAATCTTAGCTTTTAAATTATAATGAACATACTAACGAACTCTTTTGTATCACATGAACTATATTTTTCTCAATACTATCTAGTTTTTCATATCCGTTTTCTATTCACATGCATATCCGCTTATATATCTGCATTTATATCCGTAGCTGTATCCGATTTTAGCGGATATGGATATGAATTTTCTTTACCAAGGTATATATGTATCCGTATACGTATTCGAGATGGGTAAGTGAATATGAATACGGTAAGTATCACATCCGAGTCGTATTCGGACCGAATGCACCCCAACAAGTAAGGTATGACAATCATATATTTCTATGTCTATAGTCTTTTTAGCTTATTATTATTAGGGTGTTGCTACAGGGACCCAAATATGGGACCCAAGGCATGGGACAGGTGAGGTGTCACCATCCGGTTGCATGATATACTGTTTATGAACAGTGTATCATGCAACCGGATGGTGACACCTTACCTGTCCCATGCTTTGGGTCCCATATTTGGGTTACTGTAGCAACACCCTTATTATTACAACATAAAACCAGCAACATATCTCATTGGAGACATCATACCTTTAGGGCCCGTTTGTTTGCAAAAATTGGAGGGGGAAAGCAGGAGAAAGCCTGCAAAAGTTCTGAAAAAGTCAGAACTTTTGCAAGCTTTCTTGCAAAATCGCCCCAATTTGGGGCGATTTTGTAAGAAAGCCTGCAAAAATTCTGACTTTTTCAGAACTTTTGGGGCGATTTTGCAAGAAAACCTGCAAAAGTTCTGACTTTTTCAGAACTTTTACAGGCTTTCCCCGGCTTTCCCCCTCTAATTTTTGCATCCAAACGGGCCCTTAGATTCACAATGCATAAATACATACTTAATTAATGCTAGATTCCTTTTCATATCCGAAACCAAACCGCCAT
>NC_033800.1:18434784-18464807 GCF_001876935.1 Asparagus officinalis
TAACGTGGCAAGAAAAAAAATCTACATATAAATAAAATAAAAAAGAAAACCCATTCGCCTGCTCGCCCTCCACATTCAAAGCACCAAAAAATTTCAGCGTGGCCAACCCCAACACAACCTCCCCAGTAAACCCAAACCCAAACCAAACGCACCAACCCACCATTCCCACCTACCCCCGCTCCGCTCCCCTCTCACCTACTCTTCCACCGTCAAATCTAACGTCCCTCCGTCAGCCCGTCTCCGCTATAAATACCATCCGCTCCCCCGCTTCATCCTCCTCATTAACCGAAACCCCAACCCGATCGAGAAGCGCGACGAAAGCCCAATGGACCTCCTCCTCCTCGAAAAGGCCCTACTGGGCCTCTTCGCCGCCATCGTCCTCAGCATCACCGTCTCCAAGCTCCGTGGCAAGAAGTTCAAGCTCCCCCCGGGCCCGCTCCCCGTCCCCATCTTCGGCAACTGGCTCCAGGTCGGCGACGATCTCAACCACCGCAACCTCACGGCCTCGCCAAGAAGTTCGGAGACATCCTCCTGCTAAGAATGGGCCAGCGAAACTTGGTGGTCGTGTCCTCCCCGGACCTCGCCCGCGATGTGCTCCACACGCACGGCGTCGAGTTCGGGTCCCGCACCCGCAACGTCGTGTTCGACATCTTCACCGGGAAGGGCCAGGACATGGTGTTCACCGTCTACGGCGAGCACTGGCGCAAGATGCGAAGAATCATGACCGTCCCCTTCTTCACCAACAAGGTCGTGAACCAGTACCGGTTCGGATGGGAAGACGAAGCGGGTCGGGTCGTGGAGGATGTTAAGAAGGACCCGAGAGCCGCGAGCGAGGGGATTGTGCTCAGGAGGAGGCTGCAGCTGATGATGTACAACAACATGTACAGGATTATGTTTGATACGAGATTTGAGAGCGAGGAGGATCCTCTGTTTGTGAAGCTCAAGGCTCTGAATGGGGAGAGGAGTAGGCTTGCTCAGAGTTTCGAGTACAATTACGGGGACTTTATTCCCATTTTGAGGCCGTTTTTGAATGGGTACTTGAGGATTTGCAAGGAGGTGAAAGAGAGGAGGTTGAAGCTGTTCAAGGATTTCTTCGTTGAGGAGAGGAAGTAAGTTTTTTTTTAATTCATTAATTTCTAAATTTAGCTTTTGACCTTTTATTTCGGATTTGGATCCTCTTCACTACAAAAAAGTAGTGGAGAGATCACTGCTTTTAATCTCAATCTTAGATTATTTAGTAAGCGGTTATGATACAATCTAAATCTAACACTTACCATACCCCCATGTATTGCACTCATTCCTAATTTACACTAAAAGAAAAAATCACAACCATTAATTAGATAATCAATGGCCTTTTATTTCCTGCTCTTTCTCTCAACCCATGCACTTTCTATAACTAACAATCCGTGGATGCTGAACGCTAATGAACTACGTTCGTTTGCTCTAGATGAAGGGGTTATGTGTAATTTGCCAAAAAGAAAAAGGTTTTGTTAGTCTCACCCTTTCTGGGTTCTACACAGAAAGCACAACGGATAAGACTAGGAATCTGTTAGCTTTGTGATCGATACTATTACTTGCAGAAGGGAATGATGGAAATGGATTAATACTTATGTTTAGACTCAAATTATGGGTTTGGAGATAAAAAGGAAATGTTTGTTTTAAGCCTCCAAAATAATTAACATTAGATATGTACTAACGCGGTGTGTGTCTGCACTATTTGGGTCTATTTTTTTGTTGCGATATCAATGATACTAATTCAAATGAACTTGAAATAGGAAATTGGCGAGCACGAAACCAACCGATAACGCTGGCCTAAAGTGTGCGATTGATCACATATTGGATGCCGAAAAGAAAGGGGAAATTAATGAGGACAATGTTCTTTACATTGTGGAGAACATTAATGTTGCAGGTATATTTCTATATCAACCTCCTACTTTTGCCTGCCTTTATTTTCTTTTCTTAGTTTGGTTAGTATTAGGTCAGGAATATGACGCCCAATTTATCAAAATTGGGTATATGAATGTCAGACTTTTGTGCAACATATATAGGAGCTTGTGTGCTTGGATATTAACCACAATTCTTATTGGATTTAACTTGGTGGGAATTGATTAAAATCAAAACTGTTTAATTAGTTTGTAGTTAACCTTTTCTATTTGTCTACTCCCAACCTTTTTTTCAACCGTGTCCGTGTCAACTCTACACTCCCTGTTTTCTTGGCCGGCAATGAGCATTTTGCTTGATAAACTTCCATTGAACATAAACAAAAAGGGAACTAATCACCGTACTTCACTAATTTTAAGGACTCGTCTTGTTCGCGAAAATGATATGTTCATTACATCAAGGTAATCATATACAATGCATTCCTAAACTTGCTACTCTCAGGTATTATCTGGTGGTGAGTATGCGGTTATTAGGAGATTCTTCAAGGAAATACTATGGTTCTATCGGGTAAATACAGAATAAGCATCCAAACAATACAGGTTTAGATATTCAACATGTTATTAGCTTTCGGGTTGCTCTTTACCTCTGAGATACCCAACATCTACCTTTGAAATTGAAGCTAAATAGCATCGAGAGAAGCATATCACATATAAAATATGTTGGATAAATCGAACTCTAGTAAATAAAAAGATCATCAACGGAAAGTCTAGTCTACTGAACATAATGTCAGAGGAATCTAAATTAGCGGAAATAGTCAGTTTGAGCCTTGAGCATCTGTTTTTGTTTACGAATAAACCCTAAATTAGACGACGACAACTAATTGGTTGGGACTGCTCGTTCCGAATAATGAAAAACTTCAGGTTAAAGTTACAATCCACTGTGATTGAAGCAAGTAGCCTATCAATCAGGTTAATAAGACATTTTAATGGCTTTGCTTTTGTTATAGAATTGGTAGATAAACTTTTCATTTCCCTTCATTGCCCTCCACTCGATTGTTTGTGGTTCCCAAATTACCCAAAATTGACCCGACAGTTGAATGCTGGAACCGGTACAACACGATTCCAGATCGCGTGGTCCATGGACCGTTTGTTGAGTCTATCATTTATAAGTGTATGATGTGGTCACCCAAGTGCCTCATCTAAATCTTTGCAACTTGCATTGTTCTACTTTGGGGTTCTACGTGAAGATCATGAAGCAGGAATTGTCTCCTGGGGGTTGTTAGTGGTGGAATTTATGACTCTTTATTTCTTAGCCACATGGGTAGCAGTACAAACTATGGTGCATCTATACAGAATCTCCTTTCTATCCGTCCTCTCCCAAAAAATTTAGTTAGCCAATGTGTAGCATGTATGTTAGTTGTGCTCACTGCTGGATACACGTTATGGTGGTAGTTGTGGTAGGTTGTGCTCTTTCTACACCTAAAAGTTACGGCTTTTATGTACAAGTGGGTCAAACAATTTATTCATGTCTCCAACTTAGAAGTAATTAGCAAGATATCATTATCTTAAACAAAACTTATAGAACTCGAGCTCTTGCTAGACTAATGGAATTCTGACATGTTGGCACATAAATTCAAATGCATCGATGGCTTTTATATATTTGAGATTTCTAAGGATGGCCAGTCACCAGCGTGATTATTCTAGCGTCAAGTTAAAGAAAACAATTTTTTTTTTATATTTCTTTGTCCAAGTTGCCTAGGGAAAACTTTGGCTGTTGGTTCAGCCATCTCTATCTGTTCTCGATTACAGACATAAAAGAATTAGCAAAAGCAACAATCATGTTCATTCAACAACCATAAACAAATATGGTTAAAGTGGACAATCTCTAGCCTACCAACTATAGACTAATGGTAAAGTTAACAATCTTTAAACACGCCAACCATTTCATTTCATGCACTCCTAATCTCCAAGATTAGTCACCTAGTAAAGTAAATATGAAGCAAACCTAGGAGAATTTTCTTTCCCCATCCTGACTTTGCTGCATGATGTATCTAGGCTATCATAATAACTGACACTATTATTGCCATCTCTTAGGTAACATCTTCTAATATTAAAATCAAGTTCATGATCTATATAGCAATTAAAACTCCGAAAGGTTACAAACCTTTCCATCTTAATGATATAGATAGTACTGTCAGAAATAATTATGCTGAAAAGTGTAGCTTGTTAAATTGAATGATGCCCCTACCACTCCCACATGCGCCTATGAGTTGGAGTCCACGAATGACTGAGTGCTCAAGTTGTGACTTAATAGTTTATACCATACCGAGACATAGCTTGAACCTAATTTAATGCAATTCAAAAATAAAAATTAGAAGACTTTTGAACGGAAACCCGCACCGAATTTTTGAACATTGAACTGAATTAAACTACTATTGCAGCTATTGAGACAACGCTGTGGTCCATCGAATGGGGCATTGCCGAACTCGTGAACCATCCCGAAATCCAACAAAAGCTCCGCAACGAGCTCGACACAGTGCTGGGCCCTGGTGTCCAGATCACCGAGCCTGACACCCACCGCCTCCCCTACCTCCAAGCCGTGATCAAAGAAACCCTCCGCCTTCGCATGGCCATCCCCCTCCTAGTCCCCCACATGAACCTCTACGATGCCAAGCTCGGAGGGTATGACATTCCTGCCGAGAGCAAGATCCTCGTCAATGCCTGGTGGCTCGCCAACAACCCTGCTAACTGGAAGAACCCTGAAGAGTTCAGGCCTGAGAGGTTCCTTGAGGAGGAGGCTAAGGTCGAGGCCAATGGCAATGATTTCAGGTACATTCCCTTCGGAGTAGGACGGAGGAGCTGCCCTGGGATTATTCTGGCGTTGCCGATACTTGGGATTACTATCGGGCGACTCGTGCAGAACTTTGAATTAATGCCGCCGCCGGGACAGGATAAGCTTGATACTACTGAGAAGGGTGGGCAATTTAGCCTGCACATTTTGAAGCATTCCACCATTGTGGCTAAGCCTAGAGTGTTCTAATTCGTTACCCTGCATTTGTGCTTTTTTTTTACTTGTTTTCTTTTCATCGGTTAAACTTGTGTTACTGGAGTCTCATCCAAAACTTGCCTTGTTGTGTTCTTTGTCTAATTTGTGGAAAGGAACTTTGGATTTATGAAGGGGCGAGACTGTATATTATCATGAAAATGATTATAATAATTACAATGTTGTATCCAAATTATAGAATTGATGTTGCAGAGTGATAATTGTATCTCCATTGTTTATCTATCTCTAATTTGAAATTGATAGTCCAAATGTGCAACTCAAAGTTTTATGACATGGGAATTGGAGACAAATTTATGATTACTACTTTATGTGAAAATATAGAAGAACAAATTGCTGAATGTGTTCGCAATCCTTAGGGTTAAGCCATTCTATAGTCATCTCAGAGATGTTATTCACAAACTTGAGCAAACTCTGGACTCTGGACCTTTAGATTTTCATCTTTCATGGTTTAAAACTAAAATTGTGAAGAGATGACGTAGAGAACTTTGTTGCTCTTCTAGTGTAGTAGGAGGGCAGTAAGTAGCCTAAATGTTATGTGTAACTTCAGAGGCCCCAAATGCTATAAAGCACATATGAGTATAAACCAAAGAATCAAAGGTTAATGGAAATCTACAGCTATTATACTGCTTAACAAGATCAATTCATGACACTAAGTACTGCACTAAGTCGAAAACGTCAAAGTAATAAATCTTAAAACTATGATATAAACTATGGGTTATAAGATCACTTCAAAACCCTGGAACCCAACTTTTTGGTTAAGAGGTGCAGAATCAATTAATAAATACTATGAACGTGTATTCTGTTGTGCGCGGCGGAACCGAAGGACACGAATAAGATAGGAGAACAAATCAACAACTAAACACAAGCACCGCACAAGCAAGACACCAAATTTACGTGGTTCGGCAATGTGCCTACGTCCACGGGGTAAGGAGGGGAAGATTTCACTAATAGAGAGAGAGAGAGAGAGTACAAATAAGGTTTACAATCACTCAATAATCTCACAAAATAACCCTCAAATAAAACTCTCAAAATCCTCACAGAGTCTCCCTTTCTAAGTGCTCAAACAATGCTCAAATCTCAGCTCTTAATCTCTCACATAACCCTAGAAAACGTCATGTTCCTATTTATATCAAATAGAATCCAAAACAGGTCAGGAAAACGAATATGGGCTCAAACCGCATCGTGGTCGACCGGACATGATGTTTCGGTCGACCGGCCAGAAAGTCAAAATTCCACCCTGTAACCCAGCACACCTTCGGTCGACCGCACGGACATGGTCGGTCGACCGGCCAGACGCAGGAATCCAAATCCTGTAATCGTGCACCTTTTTGATCGACCGGACATGTATATTCGGTCGACCGGCCTATGCACTTCAGTCGACCGACCCGTGACTAGTCACGTGCACTCCAAATTTTCTGATATTCTTCGCTGTTTCTACAAATCTCCACCTCGACGAAGTTTTTCCCAAAAACTGAGCCGACCCCAATACCAACCATCCCACTTGTTGCGTCCAGTACGAAGTTGAGTCAATTCACAACAACGGACTTAATCTACAACAAGTCAGAAACCCAATTGAGAACTCTAACAAGGATATCCATCGTGTCGATATCAACTCATCAAATTGGTTGCATCAAACTGACTTCCTATGTATCCTCTTCCCAAGGAATCAAGCCTCACATAGTTCACCCAAACGGCCTCCAAAGGTCCTCAACAACGAAGAATCTTCAACAACTCCAAACAATAACCAAAATTTACCTCAGTGACAACTTTGGTCAACATATCTGTCGGATTGTCTTTTGTGTGGATATTCTCTAATATAATGTCTCCATCATCCAAGACATCTCGCACAAAATAGAATCTGACATCAATGTGGTTTGTTCGGGCATGATACATCTGGTTCTTTGCCAAATAGATAGCTGACATGCTATCACATTTTACCATGATGATATCATGTGCAATCCTCAAGTTATCCAATAACCCCTGCAACCACAAAGCTTCCTTCACAGCTTCAGTCAACGCCATATACTCTGCCTCCGTAGTGGAAAGAGACACTGTAGACTGAAGTGTGCATCTCCAACATACCGGTGCTCCTACTAGTGTAAACACATATCCAGTAATAGACCGGTGCTTATCAAGATCCCTAACATAATCTGAATCCACATATCCAACACATTCCTGCCCATTTCTCCCATTCTTCTCAAATATCAAACCAACATTCACGGTACCTTTGATATACCATAAGATCCACTTCACGGCCTCCTAATGACCCTTCCCAGGATCTTGCATGTACCTAGACACCATGCTAACGGCCTGTGATAAATCTGGCATTGTACACACTATAGCATACATCAAGTTACCCACAATACTAGCATATAGAACTTTAGACATGTATTCGCGGTGCTCAACTGAAACATGTGACATCTTAGCTGATAGCTTAAAGTGGGGAGCTAATGGAGTACTCACTGTCTTGACATTGCCATCAAAACTGAATTTCTTTTCAGCATCTTTTGTAAGTAGCTCCTCTGAGCCAACTTCAATCTCTTCCTCACCTTGTCTCTCTTAATTTTCATATCCAATATCTTCTTTGCTTCTCCAATGTCCTTCATCTCAAATTCGGATGACAACTCCTTTTTCAACTTCCTAATAGCTGAAGTATTCCTGGAAACAATGAGCATATCGTCAACATATAACAACAAATAAATATACTCACCATTATGTAGCTTGTGCATGTACACAAGATAATTATATTTTATTATAATTTTATACTCTCATTATCTATTTTATATGAATAAATATGTCATTAATAATTATTTTTATCTTTAATTGGAGGTTAATGAAGAATAAAGCCTAAGATCTCTTATCTCAACAAAAAATCCATGAATTAAATAAAGAACACAAGCAAGAGCCAAAAAGCCCAAGCCCAGAATCAAGCCGAGTAGCCTGTAGAAGCCGGAGAAAATAAAAAAATTAAATATGAAAAAAAAATGTATTCAAGATAGTTGGCCGCAAAGAAACGACGATATCTCCCAATCTGGAAGGCAGAATTTAACATATAATATATAAAAATCGCCTATCTCGACAAGACGAAGCCAACCGTGAAGTCAGAATTTTTATTGGAGCATCGATGCTAGCATCGATGCGCGCATCGATGCGAAGTCATCCAGAATTCATCAACGGCCGAAATTGCATTCTTGGGGCTCAAGTTTGATCCAAGGGCTCTCATTCACTGATGTTTACTATAAATAGGGGTTGAGAGTGAGGGGTTAGAGGTGTGAAAATTTTTATAGCTCCATTTGAAGAGGAGGGCTACTCTTAATTGAGAAGGCCTTCCAAATTTATAACTTTTGTTATAATTAATAAAATAATTTTTTCACCACTTTAAATTTTTCTTCTCTTTGTTGGATGATGAAGATGAAGATGAAGATTAATTTGAAGTTTTTTCACCACTTTAAATTTTTCTTCTCTTTGTTGGATGATGAAGATGAAGATGAAGATTAATTTGAAGGTTTGTTTTTCTTATTTTCTATTTTATTGCTTATTAGTTTAGATTTATTTCTATGCTTGTAGTTAGATTTTATTTTCTTGTTAAATAGCCAAGAGGCTAAAACCCTCTTGTCTTAGATTTATTTTATGCTTATAGATTAGATTTATTTTATGCTTATAGAGTAGATTTATTTTCTTACATTTAATTCTTATAATTTATTTTGTAGTTTAGATTTTATAATTTATTTTATAGTTAGATTTTAATTTCTTACACTATTCACCTTGAGGCTAGAACCCTCTTGGGTTTAGTTTTTCTTTTTATTTATTTTCATTTTATTTGATTCGCCTTTAGGATAGAATCCTCTAGGGAATCACCCTTTTCTAAGAAGTGGGTTCAATTTTAGATTACTCATATCTTTAATTGAATCCACCATCTTTACTTTCTTGAATTTTATTTTTCATTCTTGATTTTTATTTGTTCTTGTTTTTTCCTTCTTGCCTTGTTGATCACATTTATATTATCACTTCCACTCTCAAATATATTCATTTAGACAATCATTTTCATTCTCTCCATCTCTCCACAATCACATTCACTCATCACTACTATTTATCACGCATACAACATAAGAACCGATTTTATATTTTCTCCTACAAAACACCTTCCTCGTGGGATCGATATCTTTATACTATAACTTGACACGGTTGTGCACTTGTAATATTTTTGGTACATGTTTATGCCGTATCAAGTTTTTGGCGCCGTTGCCGGGGAGGGTGCTTAAGTAGGTTTTAATTATTTTGGTTCTTTAACTTGTGTGTTTATTGTGAAGGAAACACTTGGAGCTTGAAGATCGCGGATTGGAGAAGTAGGATTTGAAGATTTGCTTGTAGGTAACTCTTCTTTCTAGAATTTTTAATTCCACCATTTAGCTACTTCTTCACACTTAGAGACAATTAGGACTTTAAAAAAAAATTATTTTCGTTGACCATAATAAAATTCACCCTCCACTTTGACATTTAGATAATAAATTCAAACGATTTCCCCCTTCTCATTTGTTTGATTGTTAACCCTAATTTAAAAAAAAAAGATTTTTTTTCTTTTCCATCCTTTTTAGGTGCTTTTAATTCATAGAGTTGCGTTTCATATTGTTAGTAGGAATTCACCAAGTGATTTGAGCATCTTGATTTGGCACACACTTAAAAATATTTTTAAGGACAAAACCCCATATTCAAGATAAGGTGAGGGATTTCATCACCCTTCCCTTAGCCCAAAAATCACTAATTCCTCACTACACCACCCAAGCCTAATAAAACTCATTAGACGTTGGCCTTAAGGACTCGAGCTCAATAAGGAACAAGAAACGCTTAAGTGAACCGGTTTAAGTTTTCGCAGATTAGTTGGTGTCTAAGGCAAGGTTTAGGGGTTGCGTAAAGCGCTCCGCAAGGAACGATGTACTTAATTGATCTCTAATCACCCTCTAGTACTATCCTTACCTGGCTAACTACCTGGGTAAAACTTTAATCTTTTCACTGTAGGAGTTTTTGGTTAGGAGCTAGTCTAGTTGAGTTAGGCTAAACCCTAGAGTTAGAGTGATTGAAAAGTGATTGATATGATTTGTTTTAGTTAGGATTTTCCTCTTTTTTCATTCTCTCCTCATTTAAAAAAAACTAACTTTTATAAAAAAAAGTATAAAAAGAAATAGTTTTGGTGTATGCAACCGTAGATTATGGATAATACATATCGATTAATTCGCTTTTAACCAATCATAGAAATAGCGTACCATAATCCACTCGTTCTTCAAGATATGTGCTATCCCATTAGGAATGCAATCCCCTCTTGTATTAGGCTCCCCGAAACAAATGGAATAAATTTTGAGCTTAGACCGCATTACATAAACATGCTTCCCAAATTCCTTAGAAATGAAACAGAAGATGTATATTTTTTTATCTCGGAATTTGAGGAAGTGTGTATTATGATTAAAATGAGAGAATTAACAGAAGATACGATCAAACTCAGATTTATTCCATTTGCTCTCAAAGACAAAACAAAAAAAAATAGCTGTATAGCTTACCCGCAAATTCCATCACTAATTGGGAGGAATTTATCACCGTTTTTCTTAAAAAAAAAATTCCTATCCATAAAACGGTGAAGCTAAGAAACAGCATCCTAAAGTTTAAAATTATCCCGGGAGAACCTTTTTGGATGTATTTTGACCGATTTAAAGATCTTCTCATCCAATGTCCTCATCACGGTTTAGAAAAATAACGATTGTGCCAAATAATTTATGAGGGATTAGATTATTCTGCAAAAACTTTCTTAGAATCAATGTGCCATGGGGATTTTATGAGGAAATGCCAACGAAGCTTGGGAATTTCTAGAGAGTCTATCCGAGAAAACAATGCAATGGGAACACTGTGATGACAGGGTTTCATCAGTTCTCCATTCTAAGTCTAGTGGTCTTTCCTTGGAGTCAAACATTGCTTCTGAAGCGAAGATGGCGATAATTCTGCCGAGGTTAGAAGCCTTAGAAATTAAGGAACGAGCTCCAGCTCAAATCAATCATGTTTCTGCCCCAGGATGTCATAATTGTCAGTCTCCTACCCACGTTTCAGAGGAATGCACTCTCCTAGGAAATAATAATGCATTAGAACAGATGAACGCTGCATTCCAGCGCCCTAGAAATGATCCATTTTCTCCAACCTATAATCCAGGTTGGAGAAATCATCACAACTTTACATGGAATCAAGGAAATTCTCCCGGAACGCAAAACTTCACTCCCGCTTCGACCCAACATTTTTCTAGGGGAAACACAGTTTCTTTTAATTCTCATACACAATTTCAACAACCCAATCTGCCATATTAAAATCAGTCTCCTCTTCATCAAGCTGTAATTCAGACTCCTCACAATCCATATTAGGATAAACGTCTCAATGTCTTGGAAAGAGATTTGGAAATCATAATTAAGGCTTCCACTCAAACCACGAATATGTTGACTCAAACGTCTAGCACTCTGAATTCCTTCATGCAATCAACTGGACAAATGCTCAACTCCAACACTCAATCTATAGCTAGATTAGAATCCCAACTTGGTCAACTAGCTAGTGCCGTGAGTGAAAGAGAGAAAGAAAAATTTCCGAGTCAACCCGTGGTCAACCCTAAAGACACAGGATGCAGTTCATCCTATGAAGCTCAAGTGAATGCAATCCATTCACTTCGGTCAGGTAGACAGGTCGATAATCAAGTGAGAACTCCTCCAAGTTAAACTTTTGATCCAATACAAATTCCTTCTCCTTCTCCTTCTGATGAATCTATTCAACAATCACCCCCCTCAGATGACCAAGAACCTGAACCCGAACCTGAGCCTGCTTTTGATAGATTTAGACCAATTGCTCCCTTTCCAGATAGACTCAGGCCTAGGAAACACTCTCCTCAGGAGGAGAAGATCCTAGAAACATTCAAGCATGTTAAGGTCAACATTCCTCTCTTAGATGTAATTGAACAAATTTCATCTTATGCTAAATTTTTATAAGAATTATGCACTAAGAAGAGGAGAATAAATGTTCCAAAGAAAGTCTTTTTAGCCGCCAATATCAGTGAAATAGTATCAAATCCCATACATTTAAAACGTAAAGATCCAGGTTCCCCATCATTTCATGTATCATTGGTAATACTCACATTGATAAGGCGTTTTTAGACTTAGGGGGTCAGTGTCAATTTGCTTCTATATTCAGTCTACCAGCAATTGGGGCTAGGTATACTGAACCCAACCAGATGCACCTTACAGTTGGCTGATAGATCTGTTTAGGTCCCTATGGGTGAGTTAGAGGATGTTCTGATTAAGGTTAGAGAATTTATTTTTCTAGTAGATTTTGTAGTCTTGAAAACACAGCCAGTTTCCAATCCCAAAGGACAGACACCTGTCATCTTAGGACGACCTTTCTTAGTCACTTCTAATGCTCTCATCAACTGTAGAACTGGTCAAATGAAGTTGTCCTTTGGGAATTTGATTGCTGATCTTAACATTTTTAATCCAAGGGATCAGCCAAATAATCAGCCTCTAGAGATAAATTACATTCAGGAAAGGTCAGAAGAAGAAGAAGAAGAAGAAGAAGAAGAGTCTGATTTGAGTTTTGAGAAAATTTTTGATGAAGAGTTAGAGTTTTTAGAAGAAGCAGATCAGGTCCTTGAGAATAATGAAACTGTGTTAAACATTTGCTGCTTTGAATTAAATTTTGAAGAACTTTTTCTTGATGAACTTAGATTCTTGAAGAATAATCAACAATCAAATTTTCAGAGCTCTACATAAGAATTGGTTGTTAGAAAACAAAACTTCACAGTACAAGAGTCTAAGTTCATTAAGAAATGCAAAATGCATAACATCAATAATACCTATCTTACTTTGTTGCAAGAATTATTGAACACCCCGAAATGCTTAAAATTTCACATTATTGATTATATCATTCTGAATTTATTTAAAATCCGGGGAAGAATTTTCAACAATAAGGTAGGATTCAATGTAGAATACGAGCTCTTCGTGTTGAACACTTCATTCTACATTATTTGTTTTGTTTATTTCAGAATAATAAAAAGAATTTATTCTTCTCTCATTTGAGAGTTTCTTGTTCAGTTGTAAAAATAAAAAAAAATAAAAAAAAGAGAAAAAAAGAGAAAAAGAAAAAAAAAGAATAAAATTTTGATTCCATCCCCCTCAGACCAAAGGTAATTGCAGATTTTTAGCAGCCGACCAAATATAAGTATTTCACTTCTTATCTGTTTTACTTTGTGCATCATAGAGTTTGCATTGAGGACAATGCAAAATTAGGTGTGGTTGTGGGAATTAGTTATTTTTTTCTCTTTATTTTATATTTTTAGTTGCAATTTTGTCATTTTTTTCCTTTTCCTAAAAAAATTATAAAAATATCGTCACTTGCCAAATTGATAGAGTTATATAATAATTGATTTATTTGATAAATTTTAAATTTTTTAATCTCTAGTTTGTTATTTACTCAAGTTTACCTTTTATGATAACTCTAAATAAAATTCTTAAGAAATGATTTTCAAAGTAGTATACTTTACTTAAGCCTTAACTTAGATTTTTATTTAAAATAATAGAATTTATGCATGCTTAGCTTAGAGTTGAAAATAATTTTTCAAAGTGTCTTGATTTACATATTTTTCAGAATATATATACATATACATATTAAAAAAAATAATAACATTACAAAAAAAGAGTGCGAAAAATGGGCACCAAAAGAAAGAAAAAAAAAAGAAAAAAAAACTCTTGAATTCAAGGTGATTCTATCTTATAAAGCCTATGCTGACCGAGTAATTAAGCCCAATGAGTATTTCCATACTTAATGACCTAAGCCCAATTGGGTTAGGATTTATTGACCCAAAACTCGTTAAATGGTCGCTTAGAAAGCCCGTTAAAATAGAAAAAAAAAATCATCAAGAAAGAAAAAGTTAAAAAATAAAATAAAAAAATAATAATAATATAAAAAAAATAAAAATATAAAAAATATAAAAAATAAAAATAAAAATACTAATAAATATTTTATAGTTATATTTGTATATATGGTCTTGGAAAATATTTTAGATCAAGCAACTTGAATATTATTTTAAACAAAGAGTTAGAATGTTCTTTTCAAAACTTTTAAATTAAAATCTAAGTTTGGCTTGGTTTTGTATTGCTATAATGAGAAGATGTTCTAGGAAATTTACCTTAGAGTTATATATAAAAATATTTTCTTGAGTAATAACTAGCTTCAATTATCAAGTAAATTTAGTTATTTACTAACTTCTTTAATTTGGCAAGTTGACCGAATTTTGTGGGTATATTCACTGCAAACCCTCACGAGACTACAACTCGTCCACTAGGATAACCTAGCCATCCTTTTTAGGTGCTTTTAAATTCATAGAGTTGCGTTTGCATATGTTTCAGTAGGAAATTCAGCAAGTGAATTTGAGGCATCTTGCTTTGGCACACGACTTCAAAAATATTTTAAGGGGACAAAACCCATTTATTCAAGATACAGGTGAGGGTTCATCACCGCTTCCTTAAGCCCCAAAAATCACTAATTCCTGCACTTACAGACACCCCAGCCCTAATAAAACATCATTAGCGTTGGGCCCTTAAAGGACTCGAGCTCAAATAAGGAAGCAAGCAAGACGCTTAAGTGAAGCCGGTTTAAGTTTTCGGAGATTAGTGTGGTGTCTAAGGCAGAAGGTTTAGGGGTTGCGTAAAGCGCTCCGCAAGGAGCGGATGTACTTAATTGATCTCTAATCACCCTCTAGTACTATCGTTACCTGGTACACTACCTGGGTAAAACTTTAATCTTTGTCACTGTAGGAGTTTTTGGTTAGGAGCTAGTCTAGTTGAGTTAGGCTACCCTAGGAGTTAGAGTGATTGAAAAAGTGATTGATATGATTTTGTTTTAGTTTAGGATTTTCTCTCTTTTTTTCAATTCTCTCACCATTTAAAAAAAACTAACTTTTATAAAAAAAAGTATAATAAAGAATAGTTGTTGTGTATGCAACCGTAGATTATGGATAATAGCGATATCGATTAATTCGCTTTTCCAATCATAGAAATAGCGTACCATAATCCACGATCGTTCTTGCAAGAATATGTGGCTATCGCATTGGCAATGCCATGCCCCTCTTGTATAGGCTCCCCGAAACAAATGGAATAAAATTTTTGAGGCTTAGACCGCATTAGCATAAACATGCGTTCGCTTCAATTCTTATGAAATGAAACAGAAGATGTATATTTTTTTACTCTGCGGAATTTGAGGAAGTGGTGTTTATGATTAAAATGAGAGAATGTAAGCAGAAGTATACATGCAAACTCAGATTTATTCCATTTGGCTCTGGCAAAGCCACAAAACAAAAAAAATAGCTGTATAGGCTTACCGCCGCAAATTTCATCCTAATTGGGAGAATTTATCACGGCGTTTTTCTTAAAAAAAAATTCCTATCCATAAAACGGTGAAGGCTAAGAACAGCATCCTAAGTTTAAAATTATCCGCGGGAGAACCTTTTTGGATGTATTTTGACCGTTTTAAAGATATTCTCATCCAATGTCCTCCATCAGCGGTTTAGAAAAAATAACGATTGTGCCAAATAATTTATGAGGGATTAGATTATTCTGGAAAAAGCTTTCTTAGGAATCAATGTGCCAAGCGGGGGATTTTATGAGGAAAATATGGCCAACGAAGCTTGGGAATTTCTAGAGAGTGCTATCCCGAGAAAACAATGCATGGGAACATGTGATTGACAGGGTTTCATCACGTTTCCATTCTAAGTCTCCGTGGTCTTTGCTCTTGGAGTCAAACATTGGCTTCCTGAAGCGGAAGATTGGCGATTAAATTCTGGGCTGAGGTTAGAAGCCTTAGAAAATTAAAGGAACGAGGCTCCAGCTCAATGCAATCATGTTCTGCCCCAGGATGTCATAATTGTCAGTCTCCTAGCCACCGTTTCAGGGAATGCACTGCTCCTAGGAAATAATAATGGGATTAAGAACAGATGAACGCTGCATTCCAGCGGCCTCTAGAGAATGATCCATTTCTCACAACCCTATAATCCAGGTTGGAGAATCAATCACAACTTTTACAATGGAATCAAGGATAATTCTCCCCGGAACGCAAAACTTCACTCGCCGCTCGACCCAACATTTTTGCTAGGGAAACACAGTTTCTTTAATTCTCAATAGCACAATTTCAACAAACCCAATGCTGGCCATATAAAAATCAGTCTCCTCTTCATCATGACTTGTAATTCAGACTCCTCACAATCATATTAGGGATAAACGTCTCAATGTCTTGGAGGGAAAGAGATTTGGCCAAATCATAATTAAGGCTTCCCCTCAAACCACGAATATGTGACTCAAACGTGCTACACTCTGAATTCTCTTCATGCAAATCAACTGGACAAGATGCTTCAAGCTCCAAACTCAATGCTAATAGCTAGTTAGAATCGCCAACTTGGGTCACTAGCTTAGTGCCGTGCAGTGAAAGAGCAGAAAGAAAAAATTTCCGAGTCAACTCCTGGTCAACCCTAAAAGCCACAGGATGCAGTTCATCACTATGAAGGCTCAGTGAATGGCAATGCGGCATTCACTTCGTCAGGTGACAGGTCGATAATCAGTGAGAACTCCTGCCAAGTTAACTTTGATGCGCAATACAAATTCCTTCTGCCTTCTCCTTCTGATGAATCTATTACAATTCACCCTCAGATGACAAGAACCTGAACCGCCGAACGCTCGAGCGCTGCTTTTGATAGATTTTAGAACCAATCTTGCTCCCTTTCCAGATAATCATATTTTATTACAATTTTATACCCTCATTATCTATTTTATATAAATAAATATGCCATTAATAATTATTTTTATCTTTAATTGCAGGTTAATGAAGAATAAAGCCCAAGATCTCTTATCTTAACAAAAACCCATGAATTAAATGAAGAACACAAACAAGAGCCAAAAAGCCTAAACCCAGAATCAAGCCGAGTAGCCTGTAAAAGCCGGAGAAAATAAAAAAATTAAATATGAAAAAAATGTATTCAAGATAGTTGGCCGTAAAGAAACGACGATATCTCCCAATCCGGAAGGCGGAATTTAACATATAATATATAAAAATCACCTATCTCGACGAGATGAAGCCAACCGTGAAGTCAGAATTTTTATTGGAGCATCGATGCGCGCATCGATGTGAAGTTATCCAGAATTCATCAACGGCCGAAATTGCATTCTTGGGGCTCAAGTTTGATCCAATGGCTCTCATTCACTGATGTTTACTATAAATAGGGGTTGAGAGTGAGGGGTTAGAGGTGTGAAAATTTTTGTAACTCCATTTGGAGAGGAGGGCTACTCTTAATTGAGAATGCCTTTCAAATTTGTAACTTTTGTTACAATTAATAAAATATTTTTTTTACCACTTTAAATTTTTCTTTTCTTTGTTGGATGATGAAGATGAAGATGAAGATGAAGATTAATTTGAAGGTTTGTTTTTCTTATTTTCTCTTTTATTTCTCTTTTATTGCTTATTAGTTTAGATTTATTTTTATGCTTGTAGTTAGATTTTATTTTCTTGTTAAATAGCCAAGAGGCTAGAACCCTCTTGCCTTAGATTTATTTCATGCTTATAGATTAGATTTATTTTATGCTTATAGAGTAGATTTATTTTCTTGCATTTAATTCTTATAATTTATTTTGTAGTTTACATTTTATAATTTATTTTGTAGTTAGATTTTAATTTTTTGCACTATTCACCTTGAGGCTAGAACCCTCTTGGGTTTAGTTTTTTTTTTTTTTTATTCGTCTTTAGGCTAGAACCCTCTAGGGAATCATCCTTTTCTAAGAAGTGGGTTCAATTTTAGATTACTCATATCTTTAATTGAGTCCACCATCTTTACTTTTTTGAATTTTATTTTTCATTCTTGATTTTTATTTGTTCTTGATTTTTCCTTCTTGCCTTATTGATCATATTTATATTATCACTTCCACTCTCAAATATATTCATTTACACAATCATTTTTATTCTCTCCATCTCTCCACAATCACATTCACTCATCACTCCTATTTGTCACGCACACAACATAAGAACCGATTTTATATTTTTTCCTACAAAACACCTTCCTCGTGGGATCGATATCTTTATACTATAACTTGACACAGTTGTGCACTTGCAACATTTTTGATACATGTTTATGCCGCATCAAGTTTTTGGCGCCGTTGCCGGGGAGGGTGCTTAAGTAGGTTTTAATTATTTTGGTTCTTTAACTTGTGTGTTTATTGTGAAAGAACTACTTGGAGATTAAAGATCAAGAATTGAAGATTTGAGGAATTGGATATTCGCTTGTGGTAAGTCTTCTTCCTTATATTTTCAATTCCACACATTTAGTTAGTTTCTCACAATTAGTGACAATTAGGATCTTAAAAAAAAATTTATTTCCGTTGACCATAATAAAATTCACCATCCACTTTGACATTTACTAACAAGATAATAAATTCAAACAAATCCCCCCTTCTCATTTGTTTGATTGTTAACCCTAATTAAAAAAAAAGATTTTTCTTTTCCATCCTTTTTAGTTGCTTTTAATTCATAGGGTTGCATTTCATATAGTGTAGGAATTCACCAAGTGATTTGAGCATCTTGATTTGACACACACTTAAAAATATTTTTAAGGGCAAAACCCCATAATCAAGATAAGGTGAGGGATTTCATCACCCTTTCCTTAGCCCAAAAATCACTAATTCCTCACTACACCACCCAAGCCTAATAAAACTCATTAGACGTTGGCCCCTAAGGATTCGAGCTCAATAAGGAACAAGAAATCCTTAAGTGAACCGGTTTAAGTTTTCTCAGATTAGTTGGTGTCTAAGGCAAGGTTTAGGGGTTGCGTAAAGCGCTCCGCAAGGAAAGAGGTACTTAATTGATCTTTGATCACCCTCTAGTACTATCCTTACCTGGCTAACTACCTGGGTAAAACTTTGATCTTTTCACTGTAGGAGTTTTTGGTTAGGAGCTGGTCTAGTTGAGTTAGGCTAAACCCTAGAATTAGAGTTGATTGAAAAGTGATTGTTTTGATTTGTTTCAGTTAGGATTTTTCTTTTTCTTTATCTTCTCAAAAAAAAAACTAATTTAAGAAAAAAAATAAAAAGAAATATTTTGGTGTATGCAACAGTGGATTAGGGATAATACACATCGATTAATTCGCTTTGAACCAATCATAGAAATGGAGCATCCTAATCCACCCGTTCTTCATGATATGTGCTATCCCATTAGGAATGCAATCCCCTCATGCATTAGGCTCCCCGAAACAAATGGAATAAGTTTTGAGCTTAGACCGCAATACATAGCAGTAAATCTGCTTTGGTGTTCGAGTTCGAGTCCGCTCCCGATCTTGTTTGATGTGGTGGACTCTACGGTTGATTGACTCGTTGTTTCATCGACCCATTAGCTCGATTGGGCACGCGATTGGATGTATTCCATTGTTTGTGTGTGGTTCGTTAACCTCGTTGCCTCGTTAATCCGCTTCGTTACGTGTCACTTGGCTTCGGTGTTGTGGTCTAACGACCATGCTTGGATATATCGTCTGATGGTTCGTTGGTTTTTCGAATCACCGTGCCGAGCTGTGTTAAGGGACCTATAAGCAGTTTTATACGCCTACAGATACCCCCTCCAAAGTATTTCAGCCTCATTCTTTTATAGAAGAGTCTGGAAAACTTTGGATATGATTGTCCCAACCTTCAGTCGGCGTAACGGGACCTTGGAATGTCTTCTGTTCTTGATTCTTTTAATCCTTCAGGCTATTTGGTGCTTTGTCGAATGTCTGCAAGGGTTCCGGTGCTGCATTTATTGTCTGACCGTTGTCAGAATTTTGAACTTGAAGTCAATTCCTGATTTTCTGATCTTTAGCTCGTGTTTGTTGTTTCAACATAGAACCGACTATCGATTGTTGGCGTTGAGTCTTCATTTACAACGCGTTGTCCGGCGTTTGACACAGTTTATACTCGTATACTTTATTGGAGTACTAAGAATGAGCTGAATCGGCCTGATAATGACCCAAAAAGGCAGTAATTAGGCTCAAAAAATCTTCCGACCCTTCCGAATATATGGGAGAGGAATGAATAAATAAGGGACTGAACCGTTGGTCGATTTGAAGTCATTTCGACACTCGGTTCAGCTCCATTTTGAATTTTGGTTCAAATCTGGTTCAAACTGGTTCAGAACTGGTTCAGAACTGGTTCAACCTGGTTCAATGGTTCAAATCTGGTTCAAACTGGTTCAGAACTGGTTCAGAACTGGTTCAACCTGGTTCAAGACTGGTTCAGGACTGGTTCAGGACTGGTTTAGCCTGGTTCAGCCTGGTTCAGGCTAGTTCATCCTGGTTTGGTCTGGTTCAGCCTGGTCTGGTCCGGTTCAAGGCTGGTTCACATTATAAAAGAGCCTTTTTTCTCCTCTTTTAGGGCCGGCCCCCCTTCTCCCCCTTTTTTGAAGTTTTCTTTTCCCTCGTGCATCTTTTCTCCTTCAAACCCTCAAATTTGTCTTAGATCTACCTTTCCTTTTGATCTTAGACTGAAAAATCCTTCAAAATCTCCATATACAAAATTTCTCTCAGGCCCCTCGAGCACGTGGTTCGAGCCTCCTTCAAGATCTGATTTTTTGCTGGATCCTCGAGCTTTTCCTCAGGTAAATCCTCCATAATTTTGGCATATTTCATGTTTAATTCGGCATATGAATTTGTGGGATTGCATATGGGGGTTAGGGTTTGTGATTTGACGCCTCGAGCTCATATTTCAGGGGGTAGAATTTGGAGATCTGAGGGTTTTTTTATAAAAAAGAGGGGATAAAATTTTAGGGTTAGAGTTTGTCACCCTAACTAAAAATTTTTCTGTATCTGATCCTCTGATTTACTTTGCAGATCATCATGTCGCATATCCCGAGAGGTCGATCCCCTACTGCGTCGGCTGATGGCGTGCTTCCCTCGTATGCTGGTGAGCTCTTTTCTGGCGTATTTCGAAATTTGTAAATTAATCCTTTTTCCCCGTTTTGTTCTCCTTGGTGAGACAATTGGGAAGAGCCTTGATTCTCCTTGGTGAGGATCGACGCTTTAAAGATAGGTTTTGCTTGGTCAAAACCATATCTCAAAATAAATAAAGGGGGCGCTTTGAAGCTGCATATAAGGCAGGGATATATTGTTGATATACCCTATTTTATGAATGCACAATGTAGCCAAATCTTCTTGCCCTTTATAAAGCAGTGACTCTATCTTACTCATTTGTAAGATGAGTTTAACTTCCTTTTATAACTGAGACTAACAAACGCTTAATTGCTTGTTTCCAGTGGGATATCCTTCTGGAGCGTTCTCATCTCATGCAGTGTACGGGCATCGTGACGAGTATTATTCGACCTCCGATGATTTTTCACCTATTCCACTTACTCCTCAGTTTGCTTCGGGCACGTCGACAGAGGTTGCCCAAGTGGTGAAGGAAGGTGGACATCGAGTTCTTCGACAGCTGATTACTGATGCGCCTTTCGTGAAGGATACCAGCTCTGTTCAGCCTCTCAGGAAGACTGACTTTTTGTTTGGTGACTCTATTAGAGATCCTGATGCAGTGTTTATTGATGTCGAGCAGTGGCTTCATAAAGATGACGGTGGTTTTCTATATTTGCCTAAGATTCCTCGAGACCGCTCATTGACTGAGCTCAGGCGTCAGGCCGTGACACGGAAGATGTCGTGGCGCTTGACGGAGGAGCATGAGAGCATTCACTGTGGCTATATTACTCATCATGCAGCTCCTGGTTTGAGCAGGAGTCATATCATTGGATTGCGTCCTGGAGTATTGGGGCTGGATACACCGCCGCGTAACGAGTTTCTTGCTTCTGCTTCTAATTTGAAGAATCGTCTCGCCTATTTGGGACGGGAGATGCCTGCGGCACGCCATAGATTCTATGGCTGGGTTCATTCTTTAGACAAGCTTTGGTGGGCTCGTATGACGAAGTACGTCTTAAGCCGATGGAGCGAGGAGTTGCACGCTTGTGGTCTATATGCGGCTATTCGTTCTACCATGTATGGTTTACCCGTCAGTGCTAAGCATTTCTTCGCTTTGTGCGAGCTCTATAACTCGGATTCGAACACTTTTCTGACTAGGCACAGAGAGTTGGGCTTGGCTCTTCATGAGATGCACAAGATTTCTGGTTTGCCCATGGGTCAGTGCTATATCAGGAGTACTTTCACTCTAACCATGAATTGAGTCAGCTGAAGGACCGCATGCCCGACCTCTATGAGACTTTATGGGATCTCACATGTCACTACCATATTGCCTTGGCGCAGTCTGAGCCTTTAGCGAAGAGGACTAAGTCACATGTGAGCCTGAAGCAGTTTGCGTGTTATTTGTTCAGAAATCTAGAGAGCAATTCTGGCGAGTCTATTTGTGAGCTGGCAACGCTCACTCCTTCAGAGGTTAATGGTCTACTGAAGAAGATTGATGCTCACTCCTATACCATTAGCATTCCCGAGAGTGGCTTTCCTGCAGGGACCAAATTTAAATCATTCTTATGGCATGCGACCGCATCGATTCGGCCGATGACCCTTCTCGCCGGTTACCTCGCTATCTGGTTAAAGAAATGCGTGGTCCCGTATCAGTCCAGTGACATTTTGCCATTGGAAGTGCTCTACCCAGTGGTTCAGCTTGCCTATAAGAAGGAACTTTCGCTTCTTCCGGTGATGGTAGCTAACATTCATCGAGGGCTTCGACAGATTTCTAGTGCTTTCACACAGAAAGAAGATGAACCGTCGGCTCGGATTCCTCTTACTAAGGTGGAGCTCCCATACACTTATTTGATGGCTTGGTTCGTCCTTCATCGTCCTGATATGATGTCGGTACCTAGCACCGTAGACCGCTCTGTTCCCCTACTACAGTTGTTTGAGAATGGCAGTGAAGCCGATTGCAGAGTTAGTGGCTGAGGAGGCTTCTCAGGCTGATTCTCGTGTGATTTGGGAAAATGCTCGGTCACAGAGGACGCGGAGCAAGACTCGTCGGATTGACGAAGAAGGAAAGAAGATCTTCAATTCTGCTGATGAGGCTTCAGGCGGAGATCTTGAAGATTACGAGGACTGTTCTGAGCGAGGTTAGCTACTTATCCTTTCCTTCTGTCTTCCAGAATTATTAATCTTGACAATTGTTTGATGTTTCAGGGACCGCGGCTGACAAGGATGAAGAATTCCGTCCTTTTTCTCGGGCGAGACCTTCGATTGTTGTCCCAGCTGCTAGGCGGAAGAGACTAGCCCACAAGCCGCGTGCAGATCCGCAAGCATCCGAGATGGATTTGGCTGGTGATGATCCTGCTAGCAACGGAGGTAACATCTACTTCATAGACTATCCTCTTGATCATTCAGAACTTCAGGCTCATGCTTTTCCATCTGGTGATGATTCCGCTAGCGACGGAGGTAACATCTACCCTATAGACCATCCTCTTGATCATTCAGAACTTCAGACTCATGCTTTTCCATCTCTATATAGGAGAGCGTGGGGAAGACGAGACGAGCCTCGATCCTGCTCCTCGTGATTTTGCATTTTCTGATGAGTCTGACTTACCACACCAGGTAGAAAAGCCTGCAGAAGCTGCCGACGTTAGGGAGACCATCAATGTAGGACCCGATTCAGCAAATCCAGGTACATCTACCATTGACAATGTACCCTTAAGATGGCATACAAAGGAGTTGAACGATTCAGAATTCGTGCCTCCCCTAATTGTCTCTATGCTTCTTGCTCTTTTAGATAAATTACAGGAGGCAAACGTGGATCTCGGGAATAGAGAGGCTAACACACCCATAAGAGGTAACTCATTTCCATTGGTCGTAGTCTCTTTATTCTTCTTTCGCATTTATATTTTCTTGTGTCAGATTTTTCGACTGATGATTTCGACGAGGAAGGTTTGCTCGTGGACACTCCTATGCTCCACTTCATGTATGGCTCTCCTCAGATTGATGACCAAATACCTGAAGATATGTTTCCTGAGTCTACACTCCCTAAGAATCCCGAGGATGGTCCTTTTGAAGGTACGTGCCTCTTCTCAAATTAATTATAGGACTAGCCAATTTTGAATGCAGCTATAAATCTGAGAATTCCGTTTTGTGTTTGACAGAAGCTTTTGTCGAGACTGATCCTGTTGAGCCGGCTGTGAGACCAACTACATCAGCTGATACATCCACAGCGGTTACACCTCCACTACCCCCAGTGACTCAAGGGGAAGAAGGTATAAATTAAGCAACTGAGAAATGTTATTTATTTCCGCATCAAGGCTTTTGACGGATTTCTCCTTTTTGTGTAGGGCTTTCTTCTCGGCTTCATATCCTCGTGAAGGAATTGTTATCAGACAACGACCCTGAGAAGATCGTCATCTGTATAGAAATCCGCTCTTTCTTCTCCTTCGTGAATACTATGATTGGCAAGCTCTTCCACGGTGGACTTTTCCTTCATCAATTTAAGCATATCCTTGATCCCAGAATAAATTCAATAAGGGATGCAGGATATCCGGATCTAGCGAAGGCTATAATTGATGACCTTGATTGCTTGGAGCACGAGCTTCAGATGTTACGTGAGCTCCGGGATGCAGGTGCCTCTTCATTCATTGCTGCCAATTTGGATACTCGCTTACAGACATGGCGCGATACTCGAGTTCTTGCTGAGCTCGAGATTCAGGTGCAGCGGGGTCGGGTAGACCGAGTTGAGGCCAACCTTGCTGTTAAATCATCTTCACTTGACGATCTTGACTTATCTATTGCCTCTTGCGAGACCAAGATAGAACAGTTCCGAAGAGGACTTCGTGAAGAAGAGGAGACTTTGAGTATCCTTCAGATGGCGAAGGTACAGGATCAGCAAGCCCACACTGCCTTATCTGAGGAGTTGAAATCCTTGAAGCAGAAGCTGGTCGAGACGGAGGAGATTGCTATGAAGACTTTAGCCACTACTGAAGAGGCCCCCAGAGCTGAATTACAGGATGAGCTTAGGCAAGCTTATGATGAGAAGCTGTCTAAGTTTAGTCAGCAGATTTTTAGCCATAGGCTTGATGTATGATTTTATTTCCTGAATATTTTTACTTTTGATCCTCTTAGTGGAACTGGTTTTATCTTTATCTTTATCATGATTTCTCATTCTGTTTGGAATGATTGACCATAATACTCACAGGATTTTTGGCAAACCCTCAGCCTTCAACGGGTTTGATAAGCCCTTACCGACTACCGTTTGAGTCGGGCTAGCATGCGGATTGTCTAAATCCGTTCCGCATGTAACGTTGTGCTAAGAGAGTGAATTCTCTGAGACTTTGTGCTATGATGTTGAATACATAGGCTTTACCATTTGTTACGGGAATAGGCTACCCGGCAACACGTGTTAGGCGTTGACTTTAGGATTTTTGGCTAACCCCCAGCCTTCAACGGATTTGATTAGCCTTTACCGACTACCGTTTGAGTCGGGCTAGCATGCGAATTGTCTAAATCCGTTCCGCATGTAACGTTGTGCTAAGAGAGTGAATTCTCTGAGACTTTGTGCTATGATGTCGAATACATAGACTTCGCCATTGTTACGGGAATGGGCTACCCGGCAACGTGTATTAGACGTTAGGCGCAGACTTATCCCTGCTTAGGATTCGGGATAAACTTCCTAGGATGAATCCTAGATTGATAAATTCTTGGAAAAGGTTGGTGTGGGAAAGGAAGAATTTTATATTCTATTTCCCGGTCTTCTTTTAGGGTGAAGGCGAACCCGAATACAAGGAAGGAAGAATTTTATATTCTATTCCTTGATTCTGGAAAGGAAGAATTTTATATTCTGTTTCCAGCGCAAAAGAAACTAGAAGTGGGATCTCCACTCCGAGAATCTGGAAGATCTAGATAAACTTACCTTTTATAGGATTGGTTATCTAATCTGAAGATGAGTTTTTCGTTTATCGAAGTGAAATTTCAACTTCGGTTATAACCATGAGAAGGCTTAACCAAAGAGAAAAAGAAGGGAGTTCTTTCGTTTATCGAAAGGGGACTCTGAACTGAAAGTGGACCTCTTGTTCATGAAAAGAATCAAGAGGGAAAATTGCTGGTGGTTCGGGCCAGAAAGACACTTTTGGTGGACTCACTGTCAATTGAAATTGATTAGTGAGGGGTTTTGATGGTGAAAATAATTTTGGGTTATCCTCTGGAATATTAAGTGTAATATTCTTCAAGGAACTTCCCGGTAAATGGGTTATCCCGACTGTACTAGGGATAGTACTTTTTTAGGAACTTCCCATTTATTAGCATTAATTGTCTGACGCCCTCTTGAGTAATTAGGCGATATGCACCGTTTGAGTAGACTGTGTCTATCACAAACGGCCCTTCCCATTTGGGTTCAAATTTACCTTTCTTCTTGGAGTTGAGGATTATCGGTCGGTGAGCAGTGAGGACCAGATCTCCTTCCTTGAAGCTTCTCTGTCGGACTCTTTTGTTAAAAGCCCTAGATATTCTGGCTTGATAAAACTCAATGTGTTGTTGAGCTTCCAAGCGCTTTTCATCCAACATTTCAAGTTCTTCGAGACGTTTCTGATGTTGTTCTTCTGTCGTCATCTCAGTTGCGAGAGCGATCCGAAGGGACGGGATTTGGATCTCCAATGGTAGCACAGCTTCACATCCGTATACCAATGAATATGGGGTAGCTCCTGTAGGTGTGCGTATGGTGGTACGATAAGCCCAGAGTGCTTCACCGAGTTTATCATCCCAATCTCGTTTATTAGTCTTCACAAGCTTTGACAGTATCTTAATGATCGTCTTGTTAAACGCCTCAGCTAATCCATTCGCAGCGGGATAATAAGCTGTTGACGAAATATCTTGAATTTTGAACTTGTCACAAAACCTGACGAAAGCGTTGCTTATGAACTATGGACCGTTATCATGAATGATCCGTCTTGGCACACCGTGTCAGTATATGACATGATGTTTGATGAAATCGATGACGTTGTTCGTCTTTACTTCTCTAAGCGGAATCGCTTCAGCCCACTTTGAAAAGTAATCCGTGATTACGAGAATGAATCGATCACCTTTGACTGAAGGGGGAAAAATAGAACCGACAATGTCCATACCCCATGTCTCGAACGGCCAAGACGTGGTTGAGAATCTCGGTGCTCTTCGGCGGATTGATTCTTTTTCTTTTACATCCTCTGGCAAAATACCATATTGGACGTAGTCAATGATAGGAAAACGCCAATCTCGGGACTCAGACCTAATTTGAGTTGAATTCACCTCCTTGGCGCTTATGTTTACGTCATCTTCCTCTTCAATATCCATATCGTATATGGGTATGCAGAGTTGATGCGTCCTTACTGTGACTAACTGCTCAGTTTCGGGGGGCTGTGCAAGTGATACCGCTAGTGCTGCCAGTGCATCCGCATAAGCGTTCTGGAGACGAGGGATGTATTCAATAAATAATTCTTCAAAAGAATCTGCCATTTTGATGGCCTCCTGGTGGTACGGGATCAGGTCTTGGTTCCTGACTTCATACTCTCCACGGACTTGGTTGACAATCAATTGAGAATCCCCAAAAGCTTCGAGATATTCGACCCCCAGCTCCTTGGCGAAACTGAGTCTAATGAGAAGCGCGTTGTACTCGGTTACGTTATTGGAACATGGACTAGTCGGTGAATAAGCCCGAGGCATCACATGCTTCCCCGGGGAAACTAAGACAACTCCAACTCCGGAGGAGACTTTAGAACATCCCGGGGTTATTACCCTATTAACTGCCCTCGAAGCACCATCGAAGTATAATTACCATACTTGTTGGTGCGATGTAGTGTTAACTTCGTGGGTTTCATCCGGCAAGTCATCATATACTTCTGCCGTATTCGTTGTCGGATTTGCCGCCAAGAGATCACAAATCGCTTGTCCTTTGGTCGAATTCTGTTGTTTGAAGTGCAAATCATATTGGGACAAGAGAAGGGCCCACTTCGCTAACCACCAATTCATAGAAGCCGGTTGCGTCATAAATACTCGTACTGGATTAACGTTAGAAATGACGTAAATCGTCTGTCCGACCAAGTAATGCCGCATCTTTTGCATTGCGAATACCAATGCGAGGCATTCTTTTTTAATCATCGGATATCGAGACTCCGCGCATACCAAAGTTCGACTTAGGTAATATATTGCCTGTTCGTGACCGTTATCATCGTCTTGTGCTAGTAAAGCACTTATTGAGTGGTTCATAAGAACGGTTTACCTGATTTTGGTGCAACGAGAACAGGAGGATTCGTCAGATATGTTTTGATATCTTCGAATGCTTTTTGGCAGGCGTCGTCCCAAATAAATGACACCCCTTTCTTGTTCAGTTTAGAGAATGGTTGGCACTTCCCAGATAGGTTTGAGATGAACCGCCGGATGTAAGCTAAACGCCCTTGCAATCCTCTGAGCTCTCTTAGATTTCTAGGGGGTTGCAGTTCATGTATCGCTTTTACCTTATCAGGATCGATATGTATACCTTTAGTGGTGACGACGAATCCAAGGAATTTTCCGCTGGACATTCCAAGGAAGGATTTAGTGGGGTTCATTTTCAATTGATGACTCCGCATGAGATCGAACATCGTCTTCAAGTCCTTGATGTGATCTTCTTTGTTACGGCTTTTACAACCAAATCATCAACGTAACATTCGACTGTTTTCCTGAGATGTTCTTGGAAAATCTTAGTCATTGCTCGCTGGTACGTGGCACCTGCATTCTTTAAACCGAAAGGCATCACTGTGTAGCAAAAGACACCAAGGGGTGTTCTGAACGCTGTATGCTTCTCGTCATCTGGGTGCATCTTGATTTGGTTATATCCTGAAAAGACATCCATAAAAGACATTCTCTCAAACCCGCACGTATTGTCGATAATGACATCTGTGATTGGGAAAGGAAAGTCGTCTTTTGGACATGCCGTATTCAGGTCCCTGAAGTCGATACAAATCCTGATTTTACCGTTCTTCTTCATGACTGAAACAATATTGGCTAACCAGTCTGGATGTTGCTCCTCTCGGATAAATCCTGATTCGATCAATTTCTTAACATCTGCCTCAATGGCTTCCATAATCTGCGGACGAAACCCGACTTGATATCGAGGCGGTGCATTGCCACATTGGGGTCGAGTCCTGGCATGTCTTCATAGTTCCAAGCAAAGACATCAATATATTCCCTGACGAGAGCAATTAATTCCTCCTTCTCACTTGAGGGAATACTATCGCTGATGAATATAGGCTTTGGGTTGGCCTCGTTACCCATGTTAATTTGGACTATTTTATCTTCAGTGGGGGGTTCTCTCTGTTCGAACCTATCACCATACTGCATGTTCAGGTGATGAACCCACGGGTCTTCCCATGTTGGTATTTGATCATCGTTCTTCATTGTAGACGGATCAACTGTAGCCATGTTCGCCATTAGGGCTTTGAATGCTTCCCCCAGACTTGTATCGGAATCTCATTCCGAGGAATCTGACGGGTACCCATCTTTGTATTACTCAGATGATTGGTTATTGATTAACCAGCAACATTCGTCTTCTGAAGAAGATTCATACCCTAACCCTCGTCTGAATTTATAGTAATTATCGGGTTTCCCTTTTGGTACATACGCTGCTTTGGCTGGAATACGGGGACCTCGATCGAAGTATAAACCTTCTCCGAGTGTGAAATCATATCCCTGTTTTTCCATGAGCTTGCGCGCTTCCGGACTATACTTAGATAAATGCCGACCAGGTTTGTCATCATCCTCATCTTCCCTTAAGAAATGATCTGGTAATGGAAAACCCTCTCCTTTACCGTAAATCACTTCTCTTTCGCCTCCTATTTTGGTAGGAATGACCAGGGTTGTTCCGAAAGAATGCTGGAGGCGTTCCTTTGCTATATAGGACGATCGAAGCGGCATATATAAATCGGGATTATCATACAATTCTTTTATCACATCATCAAGAGACAATGAGTACTCTAAATCGTTATTTATTTCATTATTGGCAAGTTGCCAGTTACAACTGCCATCTGACGATTGATCATCGTCAAGATTGATTACAAAGGGTACAATATCATTTAAAACAAAACCACCATTGTAA
>NC_033800.1:18464972-18497172 GCF_001876935.1 Asparagus officinalis
ATCAAGTGAAACGGCATAATACTCACAGCGGAACCTGGATCTACTTGGATTCGGTTGACTTTGCTGGAGCCAATGTACCCAATGAAATATAGGGGTCGATCATGGTTTGAATTCTTCGTCTGCATATCCTCTTTGGTGAAGGTAATGCAGGGAAGGTTTTTAGCCGCTATATTGCAGTGCTGAATTGACAGTTCTGGCTCTTCAAGTGCTGGCTTGATCCGAGTAAGGAACACTTCTGAATTGGCCAAGGCTTCTTGCAAGGCTTCCCTGGTTTCTTTAGACAACCGTAGCAACTCATACAATGTTATCCGCGCTGGGATGTTAGCTAGTTGAGCCATAATATCGAAGACGTGCGGAGTGTTCGAGCTTTCTGGTTTATCTCTTCCAATCGGACGATTAAAACGAGACTGCTTCGGATTCTGAACCTCCTGGGGCTTCTTTTCTTTCTGTTTATTAACCGGTTGTCGTCAAGCTTCTTCAACTGGTCTAGGAGTCGTAATCACACCCAGCTCCGTGAGAGTTCTGGCTGGTCCTTGCTTAGTCACCCCCTGCTCAGCTAACTGATCACTAGGTGATGGATAGTTGAAGTGATACTCATTTTTGCTTCTAGTGGCAAAGACTTCTTGTTCCTCTTCGGAGAGCGGGAAGGTAGGAGCTTCATTACCATCCTCTTCGAAGATCGCGGAGGTAGCATTGCAGGACTTGCCTTTACCCTTTTTGATCGAGGAATTCGCACACTGATCGTCTTCAATTAGATCGGGATGAACCCAGAGGATTTCACCGTTTGGGGCCGTGTGTGGCACAAGTCCTTTTTGACGTTGTCCATACGGGTCGTCATTCACCATCTTCATTCCTACTTTGGTGATACGTTCTGGTTTAAACCATGCTGTGGGCACTGATCCAAAGCTAATTGATACTGCATTTGCTCCGACATTCTTGAACGGCTTCGGGGTTATGACGCCTACATCAATTAATGCCTGGATCTTATCCTTGAGATGGTAGCATGACTTTGTAGGGTGATGGACCGCTCTATGGTATGCGCAATACTTTGGGTCCGTCACTTTGCTAGCCCCTTCTTGATCCACGATCGACGGCAACTGGATTTTGTTATTTTCCAACAGGTACTTAAAGATGCCAGGAACTTCGTCATCTTTGAAGGAGTACACTTTAGGAAATCTTGGCTCCGAAGATTTCTGCTTCTGAGGCCGTTGTTGCCATTGCGACCGAGATTGTTGTGGTGCTTGTTGCTAGTGGCTGTTGCTGAGGTTGGCAATTGGAAAGTATTGATTAGCATCAAACTCGCAATTAGCAAGTGCCTTACCTTTCGCCTCGTGGGAACGAAATTCTGTTGCGGAGCATTCGTCGGGCCTGTTGGGCCTCTTTCAGCCTTCTTCCTTCTTTAGGAATCGGCTCGCTTGGCTCTCCTCGACCTTCAAATCCTTTCATTGTTTTTTGGACGGTGATGTCCCCATTGCTTCAACACGTCCAATGCGAGGTTAATTGTGGCAAGTCTGGAGAATGACTCCTCAGTGATTGCGGGTCCGCGACAGTTCATAGCCTTGTTGCGGCGGAACCTTTTGAGCGAAGGTAATCAAACCATTCCTCTTTTTGTTTTTCATGCAGGGGAGAGAGCAACGACCGCGATGGATATCTCGGTGTCGTCGTCGAAGAAGTTAGTGAGGTAATTTAGTCCTCCAATATGCGTCGCAGCTATTCACGCTTCCTGGCTGAGGGCGGCGATTAGCAATCGAAGGGCACTCCACGAAGAGGTGCCAACGAAGGACCGTACATTAAGAGGCTCATATACCAGAGAAATAACGGCGCCTAGGTGTGATTTGAAGTAAATCAGAATGCTGAGTGGTGAAGGCCCATCCCATATAAACGGGCGTGAGTTAATTTAGGATTGAACTTCGCCGGATAGGCGGGATTGATATCCCATTTCTTGGGTGATGGACAAGGAATGTCTGTATTCTTCATCTCTTGAGGCAGAAATTCAAACGTATTGAATCTTTGCTTGCTGCGAGTTTTTTGATCTTCAAAGCTTCACGCTGTGTTTTCGCCTAAGCATTCTCGTTGCCACCCCCTGCATTGACGGGAGGATTATTGGCATTATGAGCTTCATTCGCATTTGTGTCCTCATCTTCCTGATTAACCTGGTTACGACGACTTGGTTCGCCTTGCTGGTTTGTCAGTGCTTGGATTTGTTGGTCATGCATTTCTCTCATATTCTCATGGCCATCTGCATTTCGAACCTGAAGCTCTCCTGTTGTTTAGCCATGGCTTCTTCGAGCATCTTGGCCACTTGTTCCGCACTTATCATGAGTGACTCGTGGGGTTGTCCCTCGCTGGATACCGTATTATCTGATGCGACCGCTGAGCCGGTATCCGATTCTTTATCTTCTGAAGGTAATCTTGTCAGAATCCTACCATAAGTTGCTCGTATGATGGCTCCAGACTGCAGACGTGTTATACGCCGTGGTGCTTCCGGAATCGACTTGGGATTATCCCGTGCCGATGTCCCTTTGCTGGTCATATTAGTGGTGACCCTCGGAAATTCTCCATCTTCAACCACCGTTCTTCTTTGTCGGAAACGCCTATGCCTTGGTTTTGGCGTTTCGGTACTGAGTCTTTCAAAAACCAAAATTCTTTCAGGGACTGTCTTGATGCAGTTACACTCAGACAATACTGCCCGAATGAGTTTGGAACAGGGGCATTGAGTTTCTAGTTCTCGAGGACTCATTTTCCTGGTTTTACTCGTACCCCCAACACGATAGTACAACTCGTCTGCTTGAAGGTCGGAGTAACCTATCGTGTGTTAGCACGACTTCTCAGGTATAACGCTATCGTCATCAGACAACAATGTTTCCTTCTGAGGGTGTTATGCCTTCCTTGGGCTTTCAAGAGTCACACGCCTCGAAACATGCCTTTGTGGGCGTGAATTCTCAGCTGGCTCCTGGACTTCAATGCGTAAATTGGTGCGAGGGTGGCGGCGACTCCCAGCATGTTGAGTCGTTCGGGGCTTCTTTATCGGGCCCAAACGTTCTTGAACTGGAGCTTTGCATCGTCCATCGGGAAGTGGACCGAGGCTCTACAAAACTGATTTCTTTCTTCGGGATGATTCTGCGTGATCTCCCGGAGTAGCTATGGGAATTATCGGCGATTTAGGTTGGTTCGCCAGAGGTTAAACTTTTGCTGAAGACTGCAAGGGTTGCTCTTTAGCCTGAATCGCCGCTTCAGACCTCGGTCTCCATACTTGGCGGGTTGGTGGCGGCTTTTTGGCCACTTCCTTCTGCAGTCTTCTGCGGACTTCCTGGACTTGAGCCCGTGCTTGCGCTGACAGTGCGCGGCGCTTGCGAATGCGCTCATCAAGTGTTGAACGATTCCGTTTGACACGGATCCATTCATTTGTTGGCGGCTTGGAGGAGCTATCATTCATTGGTTGTTGAGGCTGTTTGCCTCTCCTGCTCTTCAGATCCGCGTTATAGCAGATTCCGTCAGTGGACTCCATTGCCTTTGCGAGTTGCCGCGCCAGGCGTTGACGTCGGCTCTGGCGGGCTCTCTTTGAGAGAGTCACAACGCCCTCAACAGTGGAGGAATTGGCAGGAACAGATTTGACCTGGTTGGAGGTCGGTGGAGCTTCACCCGATGCAACTTCGGCATCAATTGGGGTGAGATCTTCGTTGGCATTCTGCACTTCTTCGTACCAATGAACTTTTCTCCTGGAGGAGAACTTCTTGGACTTGCGGGGGGAGGTGGATCCGGACGAGGATGATAGATACTCCTCAAACTTTTGTTGGTCGAATTCATACTCGACCTCCTCCTCGACCGGGATTGAGATCCGCGGCTGCGACGCAACGATCTCGGCAGCGAGATCGGTGGATCCCACTGTGGTCGCCAGATTGTTCGTGGGGAAAATTGTTTTCATTGACGTCATTATTTTCTTAAGCAATTGTTTATCGGTTACAAAAGATCCGGTCTTTTTATAAGATCCGGTTACAAGAAAATCAAAGAAAGAAAAAAGATTACAACTTTCCTTTTCTCGAACAAATCGCAAGATCCTGTTTTGCGGTCTCTTGCTTGTGTGGGTTCTTCGCCTGCGCCGGGGTTAATCCGTGGACCACCGCATGATCTTGATCCGGTCGGATCTACACGGTATGATGGGTGTTATTTCACGAAGGAAATAACAGCTGGGGGTACTATTTCACCAAGGAAATAATAGCCTTTAGTAGATCAAAGGCCAAGCTTTGATCCGGAGGGAAACCGTGTAGATCTCAGATCTGATCTCTCTCGAACTCCTGCCTTATCTGACGTGGATGATCGCCAAGAACCAGATCTGAAAAAGTCCAAGTCTTCCAAGCTTCAGAACTACGAGGTTTAGCTTCCTTGACTCGGCGGCAGAGTTTCGAACTCCAAGTTCCCAAGTCTTCAAACCAATGAGGCCTAGGGGTGCTATTTAATAGGCTCCTGCAAACGCGCAGATTCTGGGCTCAGATCTGGGCCCAGAATCTGGTGCTCGGCCCCTCTAGGTGGGCTCGGCCGGCCACGCTAGGTGGCTGCGGGCCTTGGCGCGAGCCACCAAAGTGGTGCATCGGTCCACCGAGCGCACCTTGGTGTTTGCATCGCCGAGCCACCACTTGGTGGCTCGGTTTTGGCCGAGCCCTTCCTTGGTGTTTGGTTTTGCCATTTTTTCGGTCTCGTGGTTTATCCGAACTTTTAGTGTTGATCTGGACTCTGATTTGGCAGTCCGGATCCTGATTTGGCAGTAAATCTGCTTTGGTGTTCGAGTTCGAGTCCGCTCCCGATCTTGTTTGATGTGGTGGACTCTACGGTTGATTGACTCGTTGTTTCATCGACCCGTTAGCTTGATTGGGCACGCGATTGGATGTATTCCGTTGTTTGCGTGTGGTTCGTTAACCTTGTTGCCTCGTTAATCCGCTTCGTTGCGTGTCACTTGGCTTCGGTGTTGTGGTCTAACGACCATGCTTGGATATATCGCCCGATGGTTCGTTGGTTTGTCGAATCACCGTGCCGAGCTGTGTTAAGGGACCTATAAGCAGTTTTATACGCCTATAATGACCTCCACTGACAAAACATATGAAATCATCACATTATCATATCTAGCTGGCCGACGAATGATTCTTCTTGATCTATTAGCTGCAATGGACTCCTGAACAAGACCATGTTCTTGAGTCCTAATATCCACTGTATCCTCCACCTACCCATCTGTCATATCTCATCCCAGTATCACATCTGTAGGAGCCTCAATAGATACAATGCTATCTGAAGTTTGTGGAGTCACATCATCATCCACCTCCTACGATACCCCACTAGTCTAGTCTTCCTCTACCTGCTGAGGTACCTGAGACCTCATCATGTGAGCCTCATCAAAATTAACATCTCTGCTAATGATTATCTTCTTGTCTTCTGGATCCCACAACTTGAAGCCTTTAACTTCATCTCTAAAACCCACAAAGACTGCTTTTCCTGCCATTGAATTTAATTTCTCATCATTCACATGATAGTAAGCTGGACACCCAAATATCCGAATTAAATCATAATCACTAGCCACTGTATCAGACCATACCTCTACAGGAGTCTTTCCATGTATCATAGTGCACGATAACCTATTCACAAGATGACTTGCATAAACCAACATCTCAGCCTAAAAGGATCTAGATAATCCACTCTGTGAAAGCATACAACGTACCTTCTCCAGCAAGGTGTGGTTCAATCTCTCGGTCATCCTGTTTTGTTGCGGTGTCTCCCTAACTGTGAAATGGCGCCTAGTGTCATGATCCGAGCAAAACTACAAAAATGGATCACTCTTGTACTCACCACTATTATCAGAACGGGGTACTTTCACCTTTCTACTATTGGCCTTCTTGTTTTGATGGTGATTTAACAAACAATTTACATCTAATGTTGTTTGTCTAGTGTTTGTGTTTTCGTATTTATTCTAGGCAAACAACGTGTTGGAGGATGGATGGAATAGAGCTTCAACGATCATATCCAATGGAGGTTAGCGGAATAGTGGAGTGAAGCCTTACAATTCAAAGTTAAAGATCAAGTTCAAGCTTCATCCGCGAGATTACCAAGTCAAGCATATTGAAGACCAATCAAGCTTGGGTAAATTAGTTTAGGGCTTATATTATGTGTGTTAATACTTCAAGCTCAATATCACACACACACGTTTGGTTTGGTTTATCGTCGTTTTGGATTATAGACTTAACGATATTATTTTATATCTTTTATCAAGTTTATAAATCTATTGGAAAGTTTTCAAAACTTTGTTTAAACTCATTTTGTCAAGATTAAGCTTTTACAAGTCCATACTTATGTGATTTTATAAAATAATGAGATTCCACAATTGAGAAATGCAAATTGGAAAATTCTTTTTTGTAACATGTTCAAAATCACATTTGCAAACATTTCCCAAAGTTTTATCAAGATTGAAATTGATTTGTTATGTTTAATTGAATTTACAAAATCATGTTTTTCATTCGTGCATGTTCGTGCATGTTTTTACAAAATAGATGAGTTTTTACAAATGGGAAGTGATATTTAATAAATTCTTTCTTTGAAATGTTTATATACATGTTTAGAAACTCCCCTCAAAATTTTACCATTTTTGGAGTTGATTTACTATGCCCAATTGATTTTACAAAATCGTGTATGTCAGCAGATTTTTAGAAACTGTATATCTGTGTTCAAATATTTATTTCTCTCAAATTAGAAATGATTTTTCCTAAATTCTTTCTCTAACATGTTCTTATATATGTCTAGAACCTTCTCTCAAAATTTCATAAGTTTTGGAGTTGATTTACTATTTTTAATTGATTTTACAAAACCAGATACGTAAATTTCCAGAATGCTGAATTTAGGGGTATTTTGGTCTTTTCAGCCTATAACGGCTAGTAACAGCTAGTTTTTGATATTTTCAGTTTTTGGGAGTTTGTGGCTGGTTTAAGAGGCTATAAAAAGCCTTCAACTTTCATTGTTTCTTATGGATGTTTAAGAGAGTTTTAAAAAGAGTTTTACAAGTTTGTTGAAGGGTTTTTAAGTTTGTTTCAAGAGTTTGTTTGTGAAGAAAATTCCACAAGAGCTTAAGGAGATCATCTATTGGAGTTTGAGCAATCAACTATTCTTCCTCCATCTCTTGTCATCTATTGAGAAGTTTTCTAAACTCTTTTCTAGCTTTATATTTATTTGTTTGATTATCATCTTATTAAAGCTAGTTTCATATTGAGTTTAGATTTGATTAATCTCATTGTTACTTGAGAGGGTGTAGAGTGTGATTGCATAGTGTTCGTTGTGTGAGAGTTTTCGGTGAACTTGTAAACCGAATGTGTAGAAGTTCCGACTTTCAAACCGGATTGTGATAGTGGATTTCTCCCCGGGAGTGGGGAGCGGAGACGTAGGACGGAAGGTCCGAACTCCGTGATCATATTGCTTGTTTGAGTGTGCTTTGGCGTTCATTCATATTTATGTTTATATCTTATATCGCCATCGTGCATTGCTCATTTCTATATCATCCACTATCTTGTTTATATTGTTTACCCTTGTGTTAGTTGACATATCCTTGCATATATCATATTGTATATCTCTTTGGTAGGATATATCATCTTGTATTAGTTTATATATTCTTGCACATACATTGCCTATATCTCATTATTAGGATATATCTTGTTGTTCATATTGCTTATCCTAGCTCATATATCTTTTTGTATTTTATACTTGTTAGGATAACTTGTTAATTAGTTTTAATTAGTATTTAAATTGGATTAGATTAGCATAACACCCTAATCACCCCCCTCTAGGTCTACCTGTTTGCAGCTCCACTTTTTTTTCCATTCCACAAAGACATCCATGACCTCATATTTCTGCGTCATGGTATATACCCAATTCCTCTTGGTATAATCATCAATGAAAGTGATAAAATAATTGGCCCCACCAAGATATGTGTTTTTGGAAGGACCCCAAATATCTGTATGAACGTAATCTAATATACCTTGGGTGTTATGAATAGCGGTGCAGAATTTCACTTTTGTCTTCTTCCTAAGTATGTAATATTCACACAACTCCATCTTGCAGGTATTTGCACCCTTCAATAGCCCCTGCTTTGCCAATGTCTACAGAGACTTATCACTAGTGTGTCTCAATCTCATGTGTCATAGACGAGTAGTATCCTCCTTTGTGGTAATAAAAGCTGTCAGACCCTCTGTTACTATCTTGCCCTTCAAGTAGTAAATATTATTTTCCCCGACACCTCTCATCACCACCGTGGATCCCTTGGTGACCTTCAAAGTTGCTTTCTCCATGACCACCTTATAACCTGATGCCTCGAAAGTTCCAAGTGAAATGATATTCTTTGTCAATTGAGGAACGAATCTTACTTCCTTCAACTTCCTAGTCACACTGTCACACATCCTGATTCGAACTGTTCCAATACCACTAATGGGACATACGTGATCATTTCCCATTAACACGACATCCCCTCTCTCCAACTCCTCAAAGCTAGAGAACCAATTCCTCCTAGGGTAAATGTGGTATGTATCACATGAATCCAACATCCACTCTGTAGAGTCTGCATAACAAACTGATGGTAATGCTGGGCATGAATAGCCTGAAGAATCTGAATCTGAATTGTCACCACTAACTTTGACAACATTCACCTCTGAAGTCTGAACGGCTTTCCCTTTGTTCTTCCCGGCTCTATCTTTCAACTTTATGCATTCATTTTTCCAATAACTATCCTCTTTGCAAAAAGCACATTGATTCCTACCCACACTTCTATGACCACCTCTTGGCTTTGATTTTGAGCAATTAAATGGACGGGGTTTGGGACTACGGCCTCTCACTGCCAATGCATCTCTTGATGCCTTCTCGGAGGGTTCGCCATCACTCTTCCTCAACTCATAATTCACCAATGCTGAGGTCACCTCCTTGTAATTAACAGTGGTTCTACCATTAATCATTGTAACTAACAATAGTCTAATGAAAACCTCCCTCTTTATTTTGAATTGGTAAAACCTCTTCTTTAAATGAAGTCGATTCTCAATGCTCTTCGTCAAATACTTGTCATTGAGTATTTCCCACAACCGTTTTGCCAATGTTTCATTCATGACATCATAAATCAAATCCGGCGTCAAACACAATCTAATAACCCCCCATATGCTCTACTATTTATTTTCTTCTAAACCTTATCCTCCATATCATCGGGTTTCTCTTGTAATTCAAGAGTCTCCTCCAAATTTTGAGCATCCAAGGTTTCTCTTGTAATTCAAGAGTCTCCTCCAAATTTTGAGCATCCAATGCATCCATCACTTGACACCTCCACAAACCAAAATTTATCTTGCCATCAAATTTTTGAACATCAATTTTTGTATTAGTAATGCTCAAACCTTGTATCGCCTTAGTTAGGGATGATCCGGATGTATTTGTTCTAGTCATATTGACAATCCAATCTTCAAACGAGAATCTGCACCAAATCCTCTTGTAGAAGCCCTAGTTTTATCCTCCAAATTGAACCCCAAGCCAACCCGGAGCTCTGATACCACTTGTTGTGCGTAGCGGAATCGAAGGATACGAACAAGATAGGAGAACAAATTAACAACCAAACACAAGCACCACACAAGTAAGACACCAAATTTACGTGGTTCGGCAATGTGCCTACGTCCACGGGGCAAGGAGGGAAAAATTTTACTAATAGAGAGAGAGTACAAATAGGGTTTACAATCACTGAATCACTCAATAATCTCACAAAATAACCCTCAAAGAAAACTCTCAAATCCCTCACAAATTCTCCTTTTTCAAGTGCTCAAACAATGCTCAAATCTCAGCTCTTAATCTCTCACATAACCCTAGAAAACGTCATGTTCCTATTTATATCAAATAGGAATCCAAAACAAGTCAGGAAAATGAATCTGGGCCCAAACCGCATCGCGATCGACCGGACACGATGTTTCAGTCGACCGGCCAAAAAGTCGAATTCCACCCTGTAACCCAGCACACCTTCGGTCAACCACAATGACATGGTCGGTCGACCTGCCAGACGCAGGAATCCAAACCCTGTAATCGTGCACCTTTTCGGTCGACCGGACATGTATGTTCGGTCGACCGGCCATACATGTCAGGTCGACCGGCCAGCGACAGGGTTTCTCACCCTGTAATTTCACAGTCTATCGGTCAACCGGCCTATGCAATTCGGTCTACCGACCCGTGACTAGTACTGTGCACTCCAAATTTCCTGATCTTATTCGCCGTTTCTACATATTCTTTTCCTATTGAATGAATTCCAATCTGCTCAGTGAAGAAATGGTATAGGGAACAGTTTCATTTCACGATTTTAGATACACTGGAAATTATACATGAAGAAAGATTAAAACACATCAACATACACCAGAAAAATCAAGATTATACAACACCCAAACCATGCCAACCGACGATATAGCCAATGGCACAGGACCAAAAACCCAAAGCAGCAACGAAATCGCAATGTAAAGCACGCGATTTCCCACAATTGCCAGCACTGAACCTCGATCAAACATCCTCTCAGCCTGAGCCATATAAACCAACTCCTCAGATGCAGTTATAAGAAAGCTAGCCTCAATGATGCACCCAACTGCTATCGAACTGCACAAGAAGCTAAAGAGCAGGAGGAGCGAAACTGAGGCGTATTTGAGGATAAGAAGATTTCCAGTTTGCAAACCGAAAACTGGGTTTTGGAGGAGATTGCTGTATTTGTATGTGTTGTTGGCCACTGCTGCTAAGCATGAGTTGAGTATGATTGCTATGGATGCTGATAGTATGGCTGACATTAGGAAGTTTCTTAAGCTTTGGACTCCCAGCATGGCCTTTTTGCTATCAGCCTGCAATTTTTCTTGTCAGAAAATGCATTAAAGGAGATGTGACAGGAAAAAGGAAAAAAATGACGACAATGTTTCGGTTTTACCACTACATGAAAAAAAAAATCTCCATTTCTAAGATTATTGAAAGTCAACCGTGATCAACAATAAGAGTGAGATTGCCCAATGATGACAACAATCTGATTTATTCCGAAAGAACAAAAGTTACGAATCTTCAACAGAAGAGCCAATATTCTAATAGAAATCATTAAGTACTCAGCGAAACTTGTAAAAAAAAATCACATTTTTATAAGAAACTGTAACATTTGTGGTTTTCTTATATAGCTCTCAGTGTCAAACTTTTCTTATATATATAAACTATGCTCAGTATCAAAAACGTTATTTCCTTACCAAATGAGTCTAAAATGGGAATTTTCTTCAGCTAATGTGACAAACTGAATCAGTTTTCTACAAATATGTTATCAATATGAAAAAGCTGCCATTTTACAACTATTTAGAAAAATCGGTATGACAAAAAATCTAGACTCTCAATGTATTAATCAGAACATTAAGCAAAATTTAAGAACAAGTATTTGAAGGAGCAATGAGTATGAATACTTGTATCTTACAGGGAGAATATCAGCAAGCCAAGCTCTTCTCTTCATCAGATTTAGCCCAGTACTCGTTACCGGCTTCTTCAACTTCGAGCATTGCCATGTATATGCATGGTATCCTACAGTGAGAAAAAGGCTAGCAGGAACCAGAATCAGATCCAGAGAATACTTGCTTGAATCCATGTCTCGATGAAGTATAACACAGAAAACTAAGCTGAGTTCTTGAGTGTCAATATTGAACTTATAGTGAATATTGTGGTGGAAAACAATAGGATAGTTCAGAAATTAGGTAAGGATTATTTAATATTTGAATAGTTTTGGATTTTTGGGGGGTTGTTGGAATCATCATCAGCAAAGTTCTCGATAGTGCAGGGAAAAGATCAGTTTAGGTAAGGAAGCTGACGGAATATGCAATAGGCAAAAGCTGGGTGTTGAATATAAATAAATTTGGCAAAGGCTAAAATTAATTATGGAAAAACTAGCTAAAAGAATCTGTATCATCTACAGATATACAAATAACTGTACATGTACTTGAATAACTTGTGCACCATGTAAAACACTTATATTGAAATCCGTGATGCTGAAAATTGAAATTCAAACAAGCTTTCAATGGATGAACTCTTGATGGAAGATGTAATTGGCTTGACTTGGTGCCAAACTTGCAAATGCCGTGTACAGATCGAATAGCCAAGTAGGTAGAATGATTGCTGATATAAGCAATAAGTAAAATTGTAGAAGAGTTTGATGACAAATATAGTGACTTCTTGTTTTATATTTTGGTGCATTATCTTTGTTGTATACTTCAATTTAAAAAAAAAATTGCCTATTCCATGAGAAAGGGAATTTTTATAGACTTTTAAAGGCTAAATACCCATATTGGTATTTTAATTCAACCCCATTTGCCAACAAGGTATTTTAATTAGGAAATTCGGCGATAAGACATTTTAATTGAATAAAATTACCATTTAGGTCCTTTTTCTCGTCGGCGGCCACTTTTCCGGCGAGAACTCATCACGTGCGTTGCACGTGGGGGCTTAATCTGTGTTTAAGATGCTGATGTGGCTCTCCTTTCTCTCTCTAAACCCTCTCCCCCATTAAACCCTGACCTCCTCAGCCTCATTGTCTTCAAGTCCTCTCTTTTAGACCCAACCTCAGCTCTCTCCTCATGGACCCAAGACTCCGACGACCCCTGCAACTGGGCCCACATCAAATGCCACCCTGAGTCTCGCCGAGTCGTCGAAATCTCTCTCTCCTCCCTCGGCCTCTCCGGCAAGCTCAGTCGCAGCCTCCTCAACCTCCAATCCCTTCAAAAACTCTCCCTTTCCGACAACAACTTCACTGGATTCTTGATTCCAGACTTAACCCAGCTCCCAAATCTCACCCACATTGATCTGAGCTCCAATGGGCTCATTGGAGAGATACCCACTAGGTTTTTCTCACAATGTGAGAGCTTGGTCGATGTCAATTTGGCTGGTAACAAGTTGTACGGCCAGGTACCAAGCAGCATTGGCTCTTGCTGGAATCTTGTAAGTTTCAATGTTTCGTCGAATCATCTCTCTGGGTCTCTGCCTGATGGGGTTTTGAGCTTGAGCAGTCTCGAAAGTTTCGACGTTTCTGAGCTTGATGGGCTCGTCGGGGCCGGACATCTCGACCCAGCGACCCAAATGAGCGACGATCACGTTCTGCTGGACGCGGAGGTAGGTGGAGAGCGCCTTGGGCGTGAAGTTGGTTTTTAGAGGGTTAATTCCCTGCCACGTCAGAAAACAGAGCCACATCAGCATCTTAAACACAGATTAAGCCCCCACGTGCAACGCACGTGATGAGTTCTCGCCGGAAAAGTGGCCGCCGACGAGAAAAAGGACCTAAATGGTAATTTTATTCAATTAAAATGTCTTATCGCCGAATTTCCTAATTAAAATACCTTGTTGGTAAATTGGGTTGAATTAAAATACCAATATGGGTATTTAGCCGACTTTTAAAGAACAAGACATCTTTGCGCTTTAGTGGCTTATTTACTGCCAACTAACAATGCATTAGTTTGCACTTCAAAGTGGAAAGTTTATCAGCTGACGGCTGTCTTGTTGATACGCTGAAGCGTGAACGACTCAAATGTATTTGAGTTTCCAATTTAATGTAAATAATCTTGAATTAACTTGGAAAAAATAAATTTGAGAAGTTTACCAAATGCAAAAAGTCCAGCCTCTCAAATGCAAACCGTCTTGAAACTTGATGAGATTCAGAACAAGCTCATATTTATGGGGATTTGCAAAATATTCGCAACTACATTCTAGTAACATTTCTAGTAGCTTTTATCTTAATTATAATAGCTGCCAACTCCATTTCACAGCACATAGAGTCATTTTAGTAATGGTTAATTATTGAGAGACCCCCTCCATCACGGAATTGTGGTTACACCTCATGTAATCATATTGGTGCAGATAGATCCATGTGCTACTTGCCCAAGTGCAGGTGGACCTCCTGAGTGATTTTTGGTTACTCTTTAAAAAGAGTTTAAAAAAACACTCAAACACTAGTACAAAGGACACCTGCCCCAACGGTTATATCTGTTGGTGCAAAAAAAAAGGTCCGTTGGTGCAACAAGCGTTAGAACTAAAACGGCCCCAGCGGGTGAAAATTTTGCACCAACAGATATAATTGTTGGCACAAGTAATTAAAGACTTAATTAAATATTAAAAAGATAATTTAAATTATAAAATAATGGCACCAACAGTTTGAACCGTTGGTGCAAGATTTTGCACTAACGGTTTCAACCGTTAGTGCAAGATTCTGCAGCAACGGCACGTTGGTGTAGTTTTAAGCACCAACGGTTGCAACCGTTGGTACAGCGTCTTGCACTAATGGATCAAACTGTTGATGCTATTTTGTGCATCAAAAGTGCCAAAACTTGCACCAACGGTCCTAACCGTTGGTGATATTTTTTTTAGTCTTTGCTGATTCCTCCTACCATGCTTACATACAATTCATTTCCCACAAAAATACATAATAAACATATTCACAACATCTATATTCCCACACATAAAACCAAAAAAAAATTTACTAGAATCAGAATATGACAACATCATCATCTTCTTCTTCGGCATTTATGGGAGTTAGAATTTCTTCGTGATATACCCAAGTTGTATAACCTTTAATAAAACCAGGCTTAAAATGTGAAATTCTACATCTTCCTCCTTACGATGCAGACTATTCCAGCAATGGCTGCACGGACAAATAATCATGCCATGTTGGATCCTATCATGTTCACGTACAAAATTCATACAAGAAGCAACTCCTTCAATGAACTCAGGCTTTGTGCGTTTTTCACGATTCACATACATCCAACCCTTAACCCTGATATAGTCAGGGGCCATGATAACCTAACAAAGACAGAGTTAGTGATAACAGCCCCTAAATTAAGCACGCTTGCATTAATTTTCAAAAAAAAAATATAAAAACTATATAGTTTGGTATAAATAAATTTTATTTAACTTGTTTAAATTTAATCACAATTACATAAATGTGAAACATGCCTAGTGCATCAAATATTCATTATGTGTATGAAATTTTCACAAGGCTTCTATGATGAATTTGTTGTCTATGAAGGTTAGTCTCATGCATTCAAGAAAATAAGTCGTCAATGTGTCATAAGAAAGTTGAAAAATCAAATTCGAAAAGACCAAGGAATGAAAAATTCATGTGAGCATCAAAATTTTTAGTGTTATTATGAATGCACAAAAGCTTATAGAGAATTTTGATCAATTAAAATCTCATTGTTTGCATGAATGGGGCTGGTGGCTTGCTAGCTCCCAACCACTCAATCAACCCCATCTGTGTCCTAAACTCTAGAAGTTGACAGCTCTCAGCCTAACTCCTAATCTTAATTAAACTAGTACAAGACAGAAAAATACCAAACTTACAAGAGAGAAAGATATCAATTGTATGTATGTATAACCTAAATAAAACAAAGTTAGCGATAACCCCTAAAAGCATGCTTGCATATATAATTTATAAATAAGATTGTTCAACAAATAAGAACACTAGTCTGGAATAAAAGGTTTATGTACATATTTCTCTTGCAAGAATTTTATCAAGTATTAGGCTTAATTTCTCATAATACTAATTAGGCATTTGATTTAGCATCAAAGGTATCTAAACATAATATTATCCTACAATCCTAATTGAATTAAAGTTTATATATTTTTTAATTGGAACACTACCAACTGATTTTGATTAGACTTTACAATAATTAGGCGCAAATAGTAGTAGTATTTAGAACCATACCACACAAATTTTAAATGTTAGTCTTAATACAAAAATTTAAAGCCCTAGCTATCACATTCTTTCAGAAGCTGCTGATTATAGAGAAAAAAAATGCACATATCAAACTACATGAGAATAGAGTTTTGTATTTTTTTTTCCAATAAGATAATAACACAGTAAGTTTTATCTTCACATTCTGAAACTACATCTTTAACTCTTATCATCTTCGTCTACATGATATATACCCAAGGTTTTGTGCTTGCAAACAAATTACACTAGTACAAAATGAGGCATCCTAGACGGAAAATTATGTCTAGGATACTCAAAATTCCGTCCAAAAAACCTATCCCAGACAGAATTCCATCTAGGATGTGAGTCGAGTATATTTCCGTCTAGGATGTGGTATCCTAGACGGAATTTTCGTCTAGGATACATCCTAGACGGATAATCCTAGACAAAAATAAAATCCGTCTAGGAAGATATCCTAGACGGAAATTTCCGTCTAGGATAGCTTCCTAGACGGTTTTTATTTCCATCTACAATTTCCATCTAGGAAGCTTCCTAGACGGAGATTCCGTCTAGGATACTTCCAAGGCAAATTTTCATCTAGAAAGTATCCTAGACGGAATTTCCATCCAGAATATGTGCTACAGTTTTTTTTTTTTTTGCAGAAGCTACATCGCACGACATATAATATCACATGTACACAATACAGCACAACATCAAATCATATTCATATCTAATTATATTCAATACAATATAATTATATTCTAATATCAAATTCAATTATATTCAAATAATACATTCACCTAAAATACTAGAACAATACATAAATTGTTAACATAGATAATGACTAATTTTCTATTTATATGTTTATTTACAATTGGAACCACAAGAATCGAGAACTTTTAATGCTTCTAAGGTTGTTTAGAGATCAGGATCACAAGCAGTGATGTAAGGTGTAGGCGTCAAAAATTACCTATAGGTTCTCACACGTAGTTCAAAACGAAGAGAAGGTGATGAACGTTATTATCTGAGTCAGATAGCATTATCTAAGTCAAAGAGGATTATTCGATATTGTAAAAAGAAGCAAAGAAACGCACGTAAAACATCAAACCGTGTGAAACAACGAAGCAAATACAATCAGGAGGGCTCTAGAGTGACCCGCATGAAGAAGTGAAATTTTGACCATGATAAGATTTGAATCCGAAAAATTTTAAAAGACAAAATTTTTAGCTCTCTTTGTCATCTTTCCAATACATCTTGAATCACTCCATTCTAAGATCGGACGATAAAATTAAATCTAAAATACCAAAGATAGTACAAACTGTCTCGGAAAATCCGAGTCACCTCAAAGTGACTCAGAAATTCCGAATCATTTCGAAGTGACTCACTCCCAGGTCAGCCCTGACATGTTTTCTGATAATATTGGCTTCTAGAACTCCTTAGGGTCATCCATAAATATGTGGGGTTATCCTTAAATATATGGAAGCTGTTACACAACCGAAAACCCACCTAAACAGATAATAACGGTTGTTCTTCGATCCTATCCACAAACATGACATTTAGAATCTATAAATACACCTCTAGCACCCTCATAAAGACAGATCTGAAGGGAGCCATGAATTTTAGAGGAGTTAGGGTGAGGTTCTGATGAATTTGAGAAAGGCTAACGAGATCTTGGTGAAGCTCTTCAGCATAAAGAGGGAGAGTTCGAGAGATCTGAGGCTCATTCCCCTTTCCTCCAGATCAAACTTGGTTTTAATCTCGAGAAGAATCGTAATCTCACTTGGTTGAGATTATTACTTCTGTAATTAGCATTGAATTTTCGTTCTGTCAACCGAATCTAATCCTTGGCGGTCCACGGACTAAAGCGTCCCTGGCACATGCAAAGATCTTACGCAAGCAACTGATGATAAACGTCTTCTGCGTGTGTTTGAAGAGAGTTATAATTTTTATTTTATTTGTAAGTAAGTAGTCTTATAAAAAGATTAACTCTTTTGAATTCATTATAATCGATAAATGTGTAATGGATTCGACAAATAAACCAACTTTCAATGTAAACATGTTGGCGACCACAGTGGGAGTCAACAGCCTCATTACCGAGCTTGTCATGCCGCAGCCGATGAGCAAGATCCCGGTTAATTTAGAAGTCGAGTACGAGTTCGACGATGCTAAGTTCGAGGAATATTTCTCCTCATCTTCATCAGAATCCTCCTCTCCTTATAAGTGCGGAAAGATCTCATCTTTGAAGGAGGCGTATTCACCAAAAAGGCTACAAATGACTCTGCTCATCACAACTCCTCCCCAGTAAAGGAGTTGTTCAAACAAAGTACGTAAACTCTGACGAAGAGGGCTCATCAGAGACGACGCCAACGCCAACGCCAAGCTCGTCAAATTGCCAAAGCATTGGAACAAGCCGATGGAGTTCGCTACTACACAGACTTAGAGTCTAGGAAGCATCAGGTAATCCAGCCGCCCCAACGGTAAGTTGCTGCTACTTCCACTGAACCATCAACAGGAGAGTGGGTTCTTATCAAAAGGACTCGTTCAACCTTGAAGGAGCACATCTAAAAATAACGCGTACGTGTTGCACGTGGGCGTGCTTTTGTGCGAAAAGCTCAATGCATGCAAAAGGAAGAGGTGGCAAAAAAACCACTGAAATCCAAACAAGTATGGGTGCCGAAGGCCGAAATAGCGCCAAAATCAACTCAGAAAGCCTTTGATCCCACTCCTCTTGCTCCCACACCTCCGACGAAGCTCTACGGTAGTGTGGATCTATCCAAATTTAAGATTCCAATAAAGGATCGCCTGGGTCCTTTATACGAAGATCGGCTATGGTGAATAAAACCCGAGTAATTCCTCAGGCTGGGGGGCATACAAACACTCCCATCAAGCCAAAGGCCATTCAAAGGTGTCTCACCGCCTCTAAACAAACTGGGGTACCTTGTTGTACATGTTAGTGCACCGTGCACAAGAGGACTCCTGGCATCGATTGCCCGGGGGTTCGTATTGAAACCCAGAAGCTCGTTAATACCTCATGCTCGCAAGGGGGTAGTTCTAAACGTGTGACTCCTGATGTGACCTTGGATCATTCAAAGGCAACAACAAATCATCCTAAGAATATCAACAAGGTTCTTCTTCCCCAAAAGAAGACATGTCCGTCAAAAGACAATGTTACACTTGGGGTATCACACCAACAAGCGATGAATTGCTCCAATGAGCTGCACCATCAGGCTGGGGTGTAAATAAATCCTAAAAGGATGATGTCCAAGAAACTAACTGCCACTATCCATGTGAGAGGCTTATCAGGATGGTATTATCAAAATATAGCTGTCCTAGGACCATTTCACAAAGGGTCTCGATATTTGATAAACTTGACATCGAAGCGTCGAAGCCTAAGCCAAGATGTTTCCACGAGAGAAAATTCACTGTTCAGGATGACGAATTCCCTAAAGTTACCATTAATATGGTTGACAAAGGAAAGTTTATCATTACTTCAAACGGCTCTAACCCCGACTTTTCTCCCGGAAGGAAAGTCAATTTAGGGATAGCCCAACGAATGTCTCAGCTCCAGGTGGAAGCCATCGGACATAGGGATTACCTAAGGATGCACGAAAGACTGTCTTTAGAGACGAACTGTCAGATGCTTGCTCCGCAATTGCCTCCAAAGACACAATGTCCAGCATGGGGGAAACAATGGAGTCGTTAATGATCACTCCTGACCTAGTGACTCAAATGATTCAAGAGGCTTTAGCTCGACAACAAGAAGAGCTTAGAGCTGAAATGAACATGCAAATGGAGCTGAACATACAACGGGTGAGGGAGTTACATGACGAACAATTTTAAGCTTTACGAAATTAGCAAGCTGAATCCAGCCGTCACACCCAGAACATCACAGTTGACGACGATCCAGAAGTAGACGAAGTCATTAGGGCTGATGCACCCCCTAAAAATACTAAGAGTGGTCCAATCGCACCGCTCAATAACACTGGGGATGGTTCAAATGTACACCTCAATATCGCTAGGGGTGGTTTAGTTGATCTTTCTCGACATCCTCCGAAGAAAGATGCGGGCAAGGACAACAAGATGATGCACGAGCTGGAGGATAAGGTCAACGCCTTGCTATCGGCTCAAGAAGTAAAGATGATCGGTATTCCGTGTCTATATCCAAGAGAGTGGGATTCAATCCCGTACCTGGTGAAGTTTAATCTAATTAACTCCACGCTGTTTGACGGGAGAGGATCACCCACTCAATATTTGATTTACTTCAAATCATATTTGGGAATAATCTCCGGACATGAACCCTTGATGGTCCGGTCATTCGTTGGCACCCTTCATGGGGCCACCTTCGATTGTACCGCCATCTCAAGCGGGGGAGTGTCAACAGCTGGGACAACATGGAAATCACATTCCTTAATAACTTCTTCGACAATGACACTGAAGTGTTAATCAGAGCCCTTTTGGACGAGAAGTAAAAGGACGGGGAGTCAGTTGACAGCTTTGTCAAACGCTTCCGCAATAAGGAAATGAATTGTAAGGATCCGTCACGGAGGAATTCATGCTCCAGACATGTCACAATAACCTTTTCATTGATATCCTGGAAGTCCTGGGGGTCGTGCCTTCCACTACCTGGAAGGAATTAAAATTGCATGGTGAACAAGCCAAATACTTTCTCAAAAGGAAGAAAACCGAGAGAGGCCAACCGACTGCCAAGACCCCTACAAGTGATGTCAACATTCATCAACAACAACCTTGTAGGCAACAAAGGACTCCTAATCCGAGGTTCCAGGAGGAGTACTCTTTCGAAGATGATGAAGTTCCGGCCATCTTCAAGTACCTCCTCGCCAACGACAAAATCAAGCTGCCACCGATCATAAATCAAGAGGGAGCAAACAAGACCTCGGATCCAAAGTATTATGCGTATCACAGGAAGGTACATCACCCCACCAAGAATTGTATTACGCTAAAAAACAATATTCAAGCCTTGGTTGACGCTAGCATCATAACGCTGAAGTAAGCCGGGTGAGAACGATTTCCTCCGATAGGTATATGAGGTTAAATTGCTCTCATCCTCTAACATGTATATGGGGTCAAATTGCTCCCATACTCTAATGGGTATACGAGTATAAACTGTTTCCCCAATCTCCAATGGGTATATGATAGCATCACTCAGAATAACGTAGAATGGTGAAATTTCTTAATCTTTAGGGAGGGATTGGTTGGTTGACAATAATCTGTAGTTAGGGATTACTTGGTCGATATATAGTGAGTTTCAAGAACTTTGAATAGATAACCGAAAAACAGAGTTTAGTGTTTTACATGGAAATGAAAAGAAAGCAAACATTTATGCATACATGATACATCAACTCAAGTAGAAAACACGGTAGCTATTTAATGTGATTTAGGAAGTTTAGCTAAATAAAGAGAAAGGCAAGAAATAGACTCGTCTTCCAATGTAGAGGAGGACAAACGACAGTAGCGGCAGAGAAATGGCGAGCAAAGCTGGCCAGCAAATAGCTGCAGGAGGAGGAGAAGGCCAAAGTGGGGATTAAGTTTTTGAGTGAAGAGGGTGGGGGGATTAGGGTTAGGGTTTTCACCGAAGAGGAGGAGAGAGCGAGAGAGCTTCGAAAGACAGCAACAGTGAAGTCCAATCGATCGGTCGGCCTACTACTGAAGGAGGAGGAGGAGGAGCTCGAATCAAAGGAGGAGCTCGAATCAGGGAAGTGAGCTCCGACGATGATGAATTAGAGTTTTTAGTGGAGAGGAGGAGGCGGTGAGAGAGCTCCGACAACGACGATGACGACGAGAGAGGAGGAGGGCGGCGTTGGTTTTGGCGAGAGAAATGGAGGGAGGGAAGCAAATAGGGAGCGGGATCGAGATATGTGATAGCAGGCGGAAAATAAAATTCGGGGGTGAGGACTCCCTCCGATTTTTTTTGGGAAAACTACATTGCCCTAACTGGTGGAACCGTTGATGCTGATAAAACTGACCCCAACAGTTCCTACCACCCGTTAGAGTTGTCCCTATTTGTACTAGTGGAGGGACTATCCACAAAAATAAAATTATAGGGGTATATCTGCAGTTAGGCTATAGTAGGGGTGGCCTATTCACAACCTTATTTTTATATATGCTCCAATTCCACGGTCTTGGTATACAGATTATTAAAAGTAGTTTTCGGACTTACTAAGGCATGGCAATGTCAGACGTAAAAAAATGCACAAGCAAAATATTAGCAAAAAGGTTAAGATAATCCATTCTAGAAGGGTTAAATTGAATGAACCCTATAAAGTAAAAGGATTTATTTATGCTCCAAGAGTAAATCCAATTAAGTATATAACAAACCAAGAGATGGCCACTCTATTTATAAATAATAAAATAATAATAATCCTCATTATTTTCCAAAATCAAAATTAATTATAAAGATTAAAATAAAATTTACCTAAGCCTACCCTTAGTTGAGGAGGGGAAGTAACTTTTATTCCCCCTCCCTTGTGCGAAATACTTTACCACTCATTAGACAGGTGAATTTGGGACATTACATAAACATCACATGTTTGGTTTTTTATTGTCTGGAGGAATGATGATGAGTTAAAATTTCTTAGCCCTTACAAAACAGAGCTTAACACTAACAATTTAACTCTTCAAGTTAACGAATATGCTCACTAATGCTAACTCTTTTCATGAGTACATTTTCCTTAAGCCTTTGCCGAATTTAAAGGATGTGTTTTTAATAGAAAACATATATCTCATTCTAATTATAAATCAATAAAGTATCTCTAGAAAATATCAGCATATAATCCAATAAAAATATTTACATAATCACGCTTTGATTATTTTTCCGTTTCTCAGACAAGATGGCAACTCAATGTGAATTCACACCAAAGACAGTGCTAAAGAGTAAAGAACCATGCGTTACCCTTCTTCCCTCATCCTCACGTGACACGCGTCCAAGTTCATCTAAGAATAAATCCAATAACTATTTTCACCAAATATTAAGAAAATCTTACCTTGTAGAAGAAACTCTACTCTTCTCTAAATATTCTTTTTTATTTAATCAGTTTCTATCTTTTTCACCAAATCCAACTCTCGCTGTCGATTCTTAAGCTCGATCTGCACCGAAGTCAAATTTCGAAGAAAAAAAATTAGCGCAAAAGAAAAATGAGAGATCTTCGTTCTCTTCGTCTTGATCTGAAGTTTCTAGGGTTTTCTCTAGGGTTTCTACTGCTATTTTGCTCCACTCACTGTGTCCGAGCTTCGATCCATGAGTATTCGAGTGGAGCTTTCTTCCCTCGCTCGAATTCCTTCTTCTTTCATGGCGGGAGCGAGGGTTTGTATGCGTCCGAGGTCAATGTTAGCTCCCCTTCATCCGATGGCAAATCGTTCATCAGGTGAGCTCAGATCTCAGCTTTCTTGGTTCTATCGAAATGATGATTGTTTGATTTTGTGCAAAAGAGCGTGTTTAATTGATGGAAGTGAGCTATGAAAGTGGAGTTTTTATCATGGAAGTGCAATTAACTGTTAAGATTCTATGTTTGTTTTGTTCTTGTATTAATGATTTATTTGCGGTCATTGCACAGTCAGCTTTTAATTATGGAAAACATGAGCTGCGTGTTTACCTTGAGGATAGTAATTTGAGCCATTTGTAAAGTTATGTGGATTTTAAAAAGCTCTCCTTTGTCGTCTCCTTTGATGAAGCATTGATAACAAAATCCTTATCTTACAACGAGTTTGTTAGGATGCTGGCAACTTTTGGAGGTACCTGGTATCGGTGGTTTTGGAAATTGGGGAATGTAACCCACTGATTTCATCGAATTTACACATAGAAATATATTACAACAACATAATAATAAGGGGTGTGGCTCAGCTCCGATCCAATCCATATCCACTAGAAGAGCATCGTGAGATGTTTCTGCTCACATGGAATACGAAACGGCATACATTAATGTCCTTGAATCACAAGAATATTTAACCTTCTTCTATATGGCACACGTTATTGTGATGAGTATTAGCCCCTTTGATGAAACCCACCCCAGGAAGAAGCCTCTTCATTGGAAAAACATCACCTTCCAATGATAAGCATCTTCCTTCCCTTGATATTCGTCGATATATGATGTCGTGCCTTTCTTTATATTTCCTTGTATCCCTCATATGTTGGAACACTTTGTATCATCCAAATATCCTCCTCCAATGAACAATATGTTATGAGGCCTTTTAAACACGTAAACCTCTTAAATGATGAACATTTAATTTACCTTGAAACGATCCGATCATCAAGCGAAACAATATGAGACTTTTTGGAGACTCAATTATTCAATCGACCAGCCTTATCATGCGAAAATAAAAAAGGAAAAAAAAAGAAAAAAAAAACATCATTTCTATCGATTTACTTGACCAGCCAATTGGCCTGACTTGTAAAGGATTACTTACCGTTCTTATTGATAATATTTTTCTTACAGTGTTTGATTATCTGACTTGGGAAACTCATGACATCATCATTTCATCCTCGTAAGTCGTCCATAGCTCAACCTTTGAGCTTGTATAGTCTTCCAACACCTTAAAGACACCCTTATACCAACACAAATACAAAAATGGATTAGGCTGACAAGGGGAAATGAATGGAAGCACGTTCGAATAGCAGCAATTGCCCTGTCCGGCTGTCCCGCCTAAGGGCCCTCTGAGCTTTATAATCTTCTTGTTCTTGGGAATTATTCAGAGGATTATCAAAATTTTGATCTCTTCAACCACCATCAACCATCAACGTGATCTGGATGCTCTCTCAAACTTGGGGCGTCCTTCTTTTGCAAATGCCAGTGAATATCCTACAAATGCAACAGAAGCATCTCTAGCAAAACTAACTAACTATAGCATGTAAATAGGAGTGGAAACAAGCTAAACTTGAGAAAGTTATCCTTGCTCGAGTTCACTCAATTCAAGCATATTCGAGGAAATTAGATATTGCTAACATCGAAGATGAACTTTTTTGCAAGCGGCTTGGAATCAAGCCTTTGATGTTCGTTCCAGGCGTCTCCAATTAACATATTTAGAAAGGCAATTTTTTAAAAGCAAGAAATACTTCTTTTTTTATACTTCTCTCCGCTTTCATTATGCATATAACTCAGACAATAGTGGATTCTAAGGGAAAATCCATGATGTCAGCTAAAGGTTTATTAATCATGAATTGTTTCTAATATGACAAGCTTTCCATAACAGAAAAATGTATGTTATATATTTCTATAGCACGGTTTTAAATATTGGTTATCAGGGATTTATTGGACGGTCAAAATCCATATCGGATAGCGGATATCGGGGATATATTGCGAATAAGTAATATTTATTGAAGTGACAACACCGGATGGTAATATACATAATATAATATTCTAAAATGTAATCTAGTCATACTTTATGAAATATAAACATACCAAAATGTAAATAATTATGTTTAGGATCACTAACCAATGATAGAAACTTGGGTCGGGTCGGGTGTAAAGTGCATTGAGTAGGTGCCTATTGTCCGAAATCTAAACTCAAACCAAAGACCGATACTTCCGATTTTTGGCCGATAACATTGGACGATAACTCACTTTATCGCCGCATTATCGGCGATAGACATCCAAAAACAACCATCGATTTAGAATCGAACTTATCATAGCGGAAGGCCCCCAAAGCTGATAAATCGCCAATAATATTGGTTTATCGGCCGATATTTAAAACATTGTTCTATAGTAGTTATATAATCTGTGTTAGAATATCACATAGTGTTAAAAATATGCCATGGCTAAACATGAGCTTACAGTGCTTGGCTTGAGTTTGAATTATTTGCTGATTTAACAATCAAAGTTCGAGTTATAAACCTGGTTCTTTTATGAGTGGTTATTTTGTTTGCCACCCGTATTTGTAGATCAATAAACACATAGTTCTCTTTGATCTAAAAATCAATGCGTGTGGAATAACATGGAGGTAAAGGAACCGCCATAGTTGACGAAAAAGAATTTTGCTTGATGCATTTAAATTTATATATTAGGTAAAAAGGAACGAGGAGTTCCATATGAGAGTGGATTTATTTTTGTTTCTTATCAATACACACGTCACATGCACAGAGCCACATGTCTGTAGCAAGCAATGAAATATTCTGTTGGTTACAATTATGTTTCTCTTTTGCTTATCTTCTGAAACACTGATCTCAGGTTTGAGTCTGTGACCTTTCGGCGGACAAAGGAGTCAGCATCAAAGCATCACGATATGCAACAAAAGACTGGATTGGTGGAAGCTATAATAGTTGAAATACAAGACAGAGAAAGAATTGGCGGCACATATTTTAACTCTGAGTTTATTTGCTGTACACCTGAACTTTACAAAGAGAAAACCTGTAAGGTGGGAGAGGTAATTATTCACCAAAATTCAGATAACCCTGAGTGGCCAAAACGTCTTCAAACATTTTTTGATGGAAAAAATGAGGAAGTCACTATGGCAACTACGACTGTTTTCATAGAAAAAACTGGAATGTACTATCTTTATTTCATGTTTTGTGATCCACAACTTAAGGGCACAGTAATCAAAGGTAGAACTGTTTGGAGAAACCCAGAAGGTTATCTACCTGGAAAGATGTCACCATTAATGACATTCTATGGTCTTATGTCACTGGCATATCTTGTGCTTGGTCTTGGATGGTTTCTCCGATTTGTGCGATTTTGGAAAGATATCTTGCAGCTTCACTACCACATAACAGCTGTCATTGCTCTAGGGATGTGCGAAATGGCGTTTTGGTACTTTGAGTATGCAAATTTTAATTCTACCGGAGCTAGACCTATGGGTATCACTCTATGGGCAGTGACTTTTACAGCTGTGAAGAAGACTGTATCCCGCCTTCTACTTTTAGTGGTTTCAATGGGTTATGGTGTGGTTCGACCAACATTGGGTGGGATAAGTTCCAAAGTTGCTCTGCTTGGTGTGGTATACTTTGTTGCGTCAGAAGCCCTTGAACTTGTTGAGCACTTGGGAAATATCAATGATTTTTCTGGAAAAGCCCGACTCTTTCTGGTTCTGCCTGTTGCTATCTTGGATGCATCCTTTATTATTTGGATATTTTCATCTCTGTCAAAAACTTTAGAGAAACTCCAGGTAAAAGTTATTTGTTTTACTTGCCATTGTGAAAGAGCATGTTTTGTGAATAATTCAAGTACCTTAATTTTGCTAATCATCCTTATCTATGATGTGACGCGTTAACTGTCTTACGTGTTACATATTGTACTATGAGTTTTCATATATATTGATAAGCTAGGAAAGGAAATTTTGCATGTACATTTATATGGAAAGCATAGGTTGTATCGACAAAAATAATCATAGAAAATTTGCTTATTTGAAATTGATGTTATCTTGCACATCATTAATTGAAGGAACATATTCTCTATTATGTCTTATCTTCCTTCTAATATGTCCTGTCGTTTTTGCTGATGAATTTTCTGGGAGGATATTCTTGATGGAATGCCCTATGTGTTCCCACTAAGTTTCTGTTGAGGTTCCTCCAGTATCTTGCAGAGGTGGAGTTACTAGTAGGTAAGAGTTTTCGGGATGTGAAGACTCCTTGTTTTCTTCAGCTAGGCTCATAAGTAAACATTTATTTGTTTGCTAAAATACTTTTGATTGGTTTTGATGGAGTTTTTATCTGTTGGATCATTAGTTTTTATCTTATACACACACACACACTACATATAAAAGAGGATTGCATTGTCAAAACTTTTAATTTCCATTTTTACCCTTTTAAGTTTGATAATTCTCAAATATTTCATTAGTTATAATTAATCACTCACTAATTATATATAACCTCATATTAATTATACATTTCCTCACTTTTTCAAAACCTTTGGTCAGACTATTATTTTATTAGTTAATTATGTAATTTATTAGAAAATTTAAAATTTATCCCTAATTTATCTTCACATAATATTTAAAATTCTAGAAAAATTAAAAATAATAAAAATTCATTAGGCTTATGCTTTACATCTATGGGTTTCACCTCTTATGGAGGCCTACCTGTTACCTTACATCTTATTAACCTTTTAAAAGTATGATAATAGTATGATTTTTTTTGTATTAATAGAATTGATACTATAATGATTTTAATAGTATTTTTAAATTAATAAATTACACTATAATTTAATAATTATACAATTTAGTAAATTATTTACTATTAGTGTAATAAACTAACTATTAAATTAAAATATAGTTACTAATAGTATTATAATTATGCCAAGTATAATATTATTATATTTAAAAGAAAAAATATTTAATATATTGTAAATATTTTAATAAATTATGAATAAATTATAATAATTATCCACGCTATAATAAGTAATCATATAGTTATATATACACAAATTATCGTACAGTTTATTCATTTAAATAAAATTATGACTGTTCAGAATTTATATTGCTATACAAGTCATTTCATTATTTTGCAGCCAACATAAAATTTTTGAAAAACATAAAACAAAATAGGTATGTTCTCGTGAAAAGCACGTGCACTATACTAGTATGTGTGTGCGTGTCTACATATATATATGTATATATATATACATATATATATGTATATATATATACACATACTAGTATAGTGCACGTGCTTTTCACGAGAACATACCTATTTTGTTTTATGTTTTTCAAAAATTTTATGTTGGCTGCAAAATAATGAAATGACTTGTATAGCAATATAAATTCTGAACAGTCATAATTTTATTTAAATCTTTTACTACAATGAAAAGAAGATGGCATATCATTAATGACAGTGAAGGAAATTATTCCTTTGATTACTGTAGGCAATTGTTCCTTTGATTACAGTTCAAATGATTCCCCATGTTCTGCTAAAAGGTGTTCTCCCTGAATTCATGTCTATTCCTGTTTGCTTTTCTCTTTTTTCTCTCAGTTACGGAGAAGTGTGGTCAAACTTGACTTGTACCGAAAATTCACCAATTCCCTGGCGGTGTCTGTCCTTCTCTCTGTTGCTTGGATTGGCTATGAGGTAATGCAACTTTTGCTGTCTTCTGGGGAACTATTTCTATAGGAAGTACCAGCAACATGCACAAGACTAAACATATATTTTAGCCCAGGACAATATTTTCTTTGTTCCAAAATGCAAGCTTATTCTTTTAAAGCACATGACCTACCCATTTATTCTGTTATTATCTATTTTGAAAGAGTTATTGTCTCCCAACGGCAAATATCATGAAGTTATGAGAACTTGAGAAGTGTGATCTTTATTTGGTCTAAGTCATAAATGCTTAGCACTGTAAATAGTGAAATATCTTGAGTGGTTTTGTGTTTACCTTGTGATAGTAATTGAGAAGTTTACTGAAATTATTTATTCTCATGCCTTGGCATCTATACCTTAGAGATCTACTGATAAATGAACAATAAATAATACTAACATTAAACATGAATTTATGATTTTTTATCAGCATCACGAAACTTTCAGAGCTTTCTTCTGACAGGAAAGTTCAAGACCCTGTTAGATCAGAACATTGTAAACGGAAAATAATCGTGTAAAACAGTGCAAAAGATAACGGTAGATATAATAAATGCGATCAGTACTGAAGCACTGTAGAACTAAATACCCTATGTTTCATAATCGACTGGTGATCCACCACATCAGACCAAGAAGCAACCTGTGCATATCTATTCTATTGAAATTTCCATGGCTATCATTAGTTTTCTCTTTTCAATTTTGGTGATATTCAGTAGCTAAATTGACTTTATTTAGTGCAGCTGTACTTCAATGCAACTGACCCATTAAGTGAGCTTTGGCAAAGGGCTTGGATCATCCCGGCATTTTGGAACACTCTGTCCTACCTTCTTTTAGCAGTTATCTGCATTCTCTGGAGCCCATCACAGAACCCAACTAGGTATTCTCCTGACCTGTCACACTCTTTGTATGTATTTATTTGATGATGTTTAAATTTCTAAGATTCTAAGTACATGTAATCCATGTAGAAATTTTTCAAGGGCTTCAACAATGAGATTATTCATGTAGATTCCAAGCACAGCTCCATAGCTTATGGATAACATATCTTGCTTCTATAATCAGATAATTTAGCATTTTCATTATTACTTTTGCAGATATGCATACTCAGAAGAAACTGGCGATGACTTTGATGAAGGAGTTGCTCTCACTGGCACTGGTGCCAAGGGAACAGGGGACTTGGTGAACAAGCTGGAAAGAAAGGAAAGGAAGACTACAGAGCATGTATTTGGGCTTGGAGACGACCTTGAAGAGGACAAACGTGAATGATAAGTTCTTTGCAAAATGGACTTGTAGCTGGGTGTGTGATTCTGGTATGCCTCTTCATATCCTTTGCTGTTTTCTTTCCTAAGCAGCGGATCCCTATCTGTTTGGGCTTTATATTGATGAAATGCAACAATAAGTTAGTAAAGTAGTCTGAATGTTATGGTTTGGTAGAAAGGTTTGTGTATAGGGAACAAACACACTTAACCATAAACATTAATTAGAGACAATTTTGCTGTCTTCCTACAAGATCAGAGTCCTATATCGTATATTATTAACAAACATATTGAAAATTCATATAGAGTTAATGTTGAATCCATGTAGTTGGTTTCCATGCACTGTTAATAGACAGAATCCAGCTTTCTGTGGATTTTTTAAAAATATTTATTGTGCTTTTTATATTACCTTTTAAGAGGATCCTGATGAGCATGCCTAAACAGAGAATTACAATTTTAATTTTCCTAACCCTAACCCTAACCCAAGTATACTGGAATATGTACTACTACACACAAGTCAAAGTCTGATTAATATTATGTACTAATATATATATATATATTAGAAAAATGGGTATGCTTGGTACCAAGCACAAATTTTGTGCTTGGTAGTGAGGTGTCATAATCCATTCCACTCATTCAAATGGAGGACCACATTCACATGGGTTGAGGAGTGCATGGGGATATGCAACCATTTGAATGAGTGGAGGGGGATGTGACACCTCACTACCAAACATAATTTTTTGCGCTTGGTACCAAACATACTCATTTCTCTCTCTCTCTCTATATATATATATATATATATTAATACTATTATATATAATATATATATATAATATAGAAGTATTTAATGAGAGACCGAGCAGAGAGATTAATGGATATGCCTGGTCATAGGAGGGGATTTACTCTTGCACCTCTAAAATTCACATGATTGAGCGCGACATTGGTGGCATGCATCCGCTCCGTTGGAAACTTGATCTAATATTCTAAAACCCGCAACACACCAATGTTTGGGCGTGAACCGTTCCGTCGTTGACATTCATCCAGCTCGTCATCCAATTTTAACGGGTTTTGAATGATAGAACTTTTTCACATGGCTCGATGGAGGGTAAAACGACGACGGATTCACGCGCCAAACTTTGATGTGCTTGGGTTTTAGAATATGTAGATCAAGTTCACCGGAGGCGGATCATCATAATGTCGGTCAATCATGTGATTTTAGAGGCGTCAATGGAGGAAATCCGCTCCTATGACAAGGATACTCATTAATCTCATATATATAATATATATATATATATATATATATATATATATATATATATATATATATATAATTATATATATAATATATATGTAGAAACTTGTGTCAACGTTAAGTGATAGTGAATAGCTGTTCCACGCAACTTTTATATCCACTATTTAACATATAAAAGTCACTTCATATATGCAAGGACTCCCTAGGAAACATCTAAGGCGTTTAAAAGTTAGTGGATGTCCACTTAAGTGGACACAGTTTTGGCCTAATATTATATATATATATATATATATATATATATATATATAGGGAAATATATATCTAAGGAGCCACTTTAGATTGAACCTAATATTGTCTGATAATGAGCAAGGAATATTCGTCTTTCTGCTAAATTGGATGATGCACCTTGAAAATTAGATTATATGCAATCAATTTATTTGATCCACTCCGTTCATTTTGATCTATATGATTTGGATGTCATGTAAACCAAAAATTAGGCATATTGGGTTGTTTTTACTAATGCATCAAGTGATAGTAAAATTAACGGTTTTATGACAACACAACAAAAGAGACAATGAAAAATATGTGCTAGAAATATTCACATATCATGATTTTTATTTTGTAGATATTTTAAAACATTTAGATCATGATGAATGGAGTGAATCATCCATTAAGTAGCTCAATTCATGCACTGAGAGGTGCATGCTTAGATGTACCCTAAGGAGCCTCCTTAGGTACATACTACCCATATATATATATCAGTGCATGCTTAGATGTACCCTAAGGAGCTTCCTTAGGTACATATTACCCATATATATATATATAAGAGGTGCATGCTTAGATGTACCCTAAGGAGCCTCCTTAGGTACATACTACCCATATATATATATCAGTGCATGCTTAGATGTACCCTAAGGAGCTTCCTTAGGTACATATTACCCATATATATATATATA
>NC_033800.1:18498592-18537807 GCF_001876935.1 Asparagus officinalis
GGGAAAAGAGAATCTAAGGTGACACCCTAGGCTCCCACCTAAGGACGCGGCCTAGAATTACATCATTTTCTAAATTTTTTTTTTGTGATCCGCTCCGTTGATATATGGGAAAAGTGAATCTAAGGTGACACCCTAGGCTCCCACCTAAGGACGCGGCCTAGAATTACATCATTTTCTAAATTTTTTTTTTGTGATCCGCTCCGTTGAACTTTATCTACACGTTCTTAAACCCAAACACACCAATTTTAGGGTGAACCCGTTGTGTTTTGACCATTCGTTGAGAACTTGATCTACACATTCTTAAACCCAAACACACCAATTTTGGGGTGAACCCGTCGTGTTTTGACCCTTTATTCACTCGCTGTAATTTTAACGGTTTCGAATGAATAGAACTTTTTACACGGCTCAACGAATGGTCAAAACATGAACCCGTTGTGTTTTGACCATTCGTTGAGCCGTGCAAAAAGTTCTATTCATTCGAAACCGTTAAAATTGCAGCGATTGGATAAATGGTCAAAACACGACGGGTTCACTTTGGATAAATGGTCAAAACACGACGGGTTCACCCAAAAATTGGTGTGTTTGGGTTTAGGAATGTGTAGATCAAGTTCAACGGAGCGAAATGTAAAAAAAAATTAAGAAATGATGTGATTTTAGGCCGCGTCCTTATGTGGGAGCCTAGGGTGTATATATATATATATATATATATATATATTAGGAAAATTGTGAATCTAAGGTGACACCCTAGGCTCCCACCTAAGGACGCGGCCTAGAATTACATCATTTCCTAAAAAATTTTATGCGATCCGTTCCGTTAAACTTTATCTACACGTTCTTAAACCCAAACACCCCAATTTTAGGGTGAACCCGTTGTGTTTTGACCATTCGTTGAGCCGTGCAAAAAGTTCTATTCATTCGAAACCGTTAAAATTACGGCGAGTGGATGAAGGGTCAAAACACGACGGGTTCACCCAAAAATTGGTGTGTTTGGGTTTAAGAATGTGTAGATCAAGTTCAACGGAGCGGATCGTAAAAAAAAAAAGGGTTCGAAACCGTTAAAATTGCAGGCGAGTGATAAATGGTCAAAACACAACGGTTCACCCAAAAATTCGTGTTTTGGTGTTTAAGAATGTGTAGATCAAGTTCAACGAGCGGATCGTAAAAAAAAAAAGGAAATGATGTGATTTAGGCCTCGTCTTAGGTGGAGAGCCTAGGGTGTCACCTTAGATTCACTTTCCCTATAAGGGAAAAGTGAATCTAAGGTGACACCCTAGCTCCCACCTAAGGACGCGGCTAGAATTAATCATTTCCTAATTTTATTTTTTGCGATCCGCTCCGTTGAACTTTATTACACGTTCTTAAACCAAACACACAATTTTAGGGTGAACTCGTTGTGTTTGCCATATCGTTAGCCGTGCAAAAGTTCTATCTTTCGAAACGCGTTAAAATTGCAGCGAGTGGATAATGGTCAAAACACGACGGTTCACCAAAAATGGTGTGTTTGGTTTAGGAATGTGTAGATCAAGTTCAACGGAGTGGATCGTAAAAAAAAAAAGAAATGAGTGATTTTAGCCGCGTCCTTAGATGGGAGCCTAGGGTTCACCTAGATTCACTTTCCCTATATGGGAAAAGTGAATCTAAGGTGACACCCTAGGCTCCCACCTAAGGACGCGCTAGAATTACATCATTTCTAAAAAAAATAGATGCGATCCGCTCCGTTAAACTTTAATCTACACGTTCTTAAACCCAAACACCCTAATTTTAGGGTGAACCCGTTGTGTTTTGACCATTCGTTGAGCCGTGCAAAAGTTCTATTCATTCGAACCGTTAAAATTGCAGCGAGTGGATAAATGGTCAAGCACGACGGTTCACCCAAAATTGGTGTGTTTGGGTTAAGAATGTGTAGATTAAGTTCAACGGAGGCGGATCGTAAAAATTAGGAAATGATGTGATTTTAGGCGCGCGTCCTTAGGTGGCGACCTAGGGTGTCATCTAAGATTCACTTTCTCCTATATGGGAAAGTGAATCTAAGGTGACACCTAGGCTCCCACCTAAGGACGTGGCTTAGAATTACATCATTTTTCTAAATTTTTTATGGCGATCCGCTCTGTTAACTTTATCTACACGTTCTTAAACCAAACACACCAATTTTAGGGTGACCCGTTGTGTTGTTTGACATTCGTTATGGCCGTGCAAAAAGTTCTATTCATTCGAACCGTTAAAATTGCAGGGCGATTGGATAATGGTCCAAACACAGACGGGTTCACTTTGGATAATGGTCAAAACACGACGGTTCACCCAAAAATTGGTGTGGTTTGGTTTAGGAATGTGTAGATCAAGTTCCAACGGAGCGAAATGTAAAAAAAATTAAGAAATGATGTGATTTTAGGCCGCGTCTTATGTGGGAGCCTAGGGTGTATATATATATATATATTATATATATATTATGGAAAATTCTTTTATATAAAATATTAGAACATTGGGATTTCTGACATTCTTGAAAGTTATGAGACATACTTTTCTCTTCGTTCTCCCAGAATATTTGGTCATTCACTAGATTATATTAATAATTTATAATGATAATAAAATTTTATAAATATATTATAATTTATTATAAAGAATATTACTTGTATTGAAATAGTAAAATTATTTTTTAATAAATTGTTGTACATAATTATAATTATTAATAATATTATAAATAGGGATTGGTTCTTTGTATTGTAAGAAATATTACCTTGTTCAACGTTATAATATTGTCTTAGTAATAAAAATTGGACGTTATAAATTAAAAATACTTTTATTTAGGAAAATTGTTTTATATAAAAATATTGAATCTTTGAAAATTATGAGACATGCACTTTTTGTTGGAAAGTAAATGTCTCATAAATTTCAAGGATCCAATATTTTTATATAAAGCAATTTTTCTAAATAAAAGTATTCTCAATTTATAACGTACAATTTTTATTACTAAGACGATGTTAGGTAATATTCTTTACAACATAAAGTCATATAATATTAAGAATTATTGCCATTGTTGAACTAATGTTGTAATAAAATATCTAGATGGCATAAATATTTAATAATATAAATTATTTAATTATTTGAATAGTGTTACTTAAACTAATGATTACATTATTATTTAATAATTATACTCTTAAATAAATTGTTTAATAACATAATAATAAGCAAATTTAAATAACTATTAAATGTATGTTAATAATAGTATAAGTACTAATACTAATATAACTTAATTTTTTAATAAATAGTGTAATAAAATAACTTTATATAATATTTATATATCATTTATTAGATAATATAATATTAAATATAAAAAAGATATGTCCACGTGCAAAGCATGTGCACTATACTAGTTTAATAAAATGAACTTGTTTACTTGCATATGTATATTGGAGTCAACTTATTTTCCTTTCCAAACGTTTGCTTGGTTCAAAATCATCCGATCCAATTCCATGATAGTTAGTTCAATGTCCAGATTATATCCGTGTTTGTATTTGCATTATCAAGAAATCGAGGAAACACACTTGGAATTCCCTATACTTAATGAATACAGAGTTGGGTTTTCTTTTTTTAATTACACATGAAGGTTTCTATTTACTCCCAGAATACACCATTTTTTGTCAAATATCAAATAGAATATTGAAGTTTGTTTTATCGTACCAGACACATCTAAACATGGAAACTAATGATTGTGGAGAAGAATTGGAAAAAGCAGATTTTTGGTCATAAGTCGACTCATGCACAGGCATAAGTCGACTTATGGTAAGTCGACTTATGTTGGTGCATGAGTCGACTTACGTTCTGCTCTGGATTGTTGGTTTTTTGCTCTGCCAAGTCGACTTATCAGGTCTGATAAGTCGACTTATGATCTCTTCTCCAGTTGCTGTTTTTCGCTCTGCCAAGTCGACTTATGCAGACTGATAAGTCGACTTATGACGGGTTTTTTGGAAAGTTCAGGTTCCTATTTGCAGTCTGTTTGGGTTTCTGTTTTGGTATAAATACCAATACGATTTGAGGGTTTTGTGAGGAGAGTTTTGGGGTTTTGGAGCACAGAAAAAGAGAGATCTTTCTGAGCTATTTGTTAGGGTTATTGGTTGAGAGATTGAGAGATTTGTTGGTGAGATTAGTTGGTTCGTTTGAGCGATTTGTAATCTCAATTTGTACTCTCCTTCTCTATTAGTGAAAAACCCACCCCCTTCTTGCCCCGTGGACGTAGGCAATTTGCCGAACTACGTAAAACCTTGGTGTTTGTGTTTTGTTTGGTCTTTCTCTCGGCGTTCGTTGGTTTGGTTTCTCAAAGCATCAGTCACAACAAGTGGTATCAGAGCACGGGCAACGCTTGGGCTATTTGGAGGAGTAGATCGCTTTGGAAGTTCATCTAGGGCTTCGTTTGGTGATAAAGGTGGGATCTTTTTTTGTAAAAATCTCGTCTTTTTCAGTTTGGATCTATTTCTCGTTTGTTTCCGCATTGGTTTGGTGGTGCCTTGAGGATTATGGCCGAGAAAGAAGGAGTTGTGGGCAGTACTTCCGGCGTGAAGACCGTCCAAAGCTTGAATATCCACTCAATGAAGATTGATGTGGAAAAGTTCAATGGCACAAACAATTTTGGACTTTGGCGATGCGAAGTCATGGATGCGCTCAACGCGCAAAATTTGGAAGATACGTTGGAGTTGGACGGGAAACCGGACAACATTGATGAGAAGGTTTGGAAAAAGATGAATCGAACGGCGTGTGGTGTGATTAGGTCTTGTCTCACTCAAGATCTAAAGTATGATGTGATCAATGAGACTTCTGCAAAGAAGATTTGGGAGATCCTTGAGAGCAAGTATTTGACCAAGAGTGTGGAGAATCGCTTGCATTTGAAGAGGAGGCTTTACCGCTTCCAGTTGAAGAAAGGAACCTCCATTGGTGATCACATGAACCACTACACGAAGCTTCTTGCGGATTTGGCGAATGTGGATGTTAAGATTGAAGATGAGGACAAGGCGTTGTTGCTATTGAGTTCCTTGCCTGACGAGGAATATGAGACCTTCGTTCTTACTCTTATTAATGGGAAGGCATCTCTTTCGTATAGTGAGGTCACCGCTGCACTTGTGAATTATCAGCTTCGAAAGAAGGATAAGGAGACTTCGTTTGAGCCGGTAGCGGGGGCGTTGGTCGCAAGAGCAAAGGGTCCAAACCGTAGTGGGAGGTCGCAGTCTAGAGGGGCACATCTTGGAGTTCGTAAGAATCAATGTGCCTTTTGCAAAGAAGATGGACATTGGAAAGCCGATTGCCCAAAGTTAGTTGATCGAGCCGGGAAGAATAAGGGAAAAGCTATTCAAGCTTCAGAGGCGAATGTTGTCAAGGCTAGTGGCAACGATTCAGATTCGGATTCTTCGGGCTACTCGTTATCTGCACTGCCGTCAGTTTGTGTTGCCTACTCTACAGAGTGGATATTGGATTCGGGTGCTACATACCACATTTGCCCTAGGAGGGATTGGTTCTCCAGCTTTCAGGAGTTGGAAAGAGGGGATTTCGTGCTCATGGGGAATGATCACAAATGCTCTATTGGTGGTATTGGTACTGTTCGGATCAGGATGAGTGACGGGGTGATTCGGGAGTTGGTTGGAGTGAGGTTCGTTCCTCAGTTGAAGAAGAACATCATTTCACTTGGAGCTTTGGAGGCAGCTGGCTATAGGGTGACCTTGGCGGATGCACGCTTGAAGGTTACATTTGGGTCCATGATTGTGATGAAGGGCGTCAGAAGAAGAAATTTGTATTATTTGCACGGAAGCACGGTGATTGATAGGGAAATGACGACTTCATCAGATTCGGCTAGACTGTGGCATTGTTTGGTGCTGGGGTATATGATTGGTAATACCGTGCATTGGTTGTTGAGGAGTGCTATGACCTGCAGATTGAAGTCCTGTGAGCACATTAGGATGAGCGAGACCGTGGTGGAGTTTGGCACTTCTATCCATCGAGCGAGGGGTCTTTTTGGAGGTGTTCAGTCAGGCATTTGGGGGCCTTCCAAGGAGGCATCATTGGGAGGTAATCGTATCTTGGTTTCCACAGTTGGTGATTGTTCTAGGCATTATTGGGTCGCGACCAGTTCCCGTTGGTGTAAAGTCCTAGAAGTCAACAACAATTGGAAGAAGTGTATTGGCAGAAAGGTAACTCATTGTTTCAGCTTTGGTAGGGGTCCTTTCTTGCGTTGGTGCCGAGCTCACGGCAATAGGAGACACTTCATTGGTGTGGAGACTTTGGGGCGACGAGATGAGATGACAGTTTCGATGGGTCGTTCCTTTCTGGAGGAGGATCGGCGTTTGATGTCGAGCATTGGCATTGGTGTGCGGGCTTCGACATATTTGGGTCATCTTATGCATAGGTCGCCGACTGCTGCTTTAGGAGTTATTAGATCTGGTGGAGCTGCTTCAGATTTTGGGTCGCGTCGGATATTTGGATACCCAGCATTTGGTCACATCGTGGATGTGAGATTGGATCCGATTGCGCGTTTGGGGTTCGGAGGCTCAGTTGATTATCGTTTGGGAGCTTCTGATTTTGTTCTGAGCAGGTATGTCACTTTTGACTCTCGGCAGGTGGAGAGTGTTGATCAGGTCATTTGGATATCGCAGCAGGTGGAGAGTGATGCTACTCCACGTTGGGTGGAGATTACTCCACATACTCCAGATCATACTGCGTCATTTGGGATTCCAGCTAAGGTGACACAGGTTGGAGATCATTTGGTTTTGGATGCAGATGATGGATTGGTTTTGGATTCAGTTGCAGCTGGTAGATATAGTTTGGATATGGCCATTGGTTTACCTCAGGTGGAGGTGTTTGATTTGTCTCAATTTGGGGTCATTGGGAATACTATCAGTTGCAGATCGTTTGGTGATATTGGAGAAGAGTTGCAGACTTTTCTATTTGATTGAGGGCCTTTGGAGGCCGTTTGGGTGAACTACGTGAAGGCTTGATTCCTTGGGCAAAGGATACGTAGGCAGTCATTTTGATGCAGCCGATTTGGTGAGCGACATCGACATTTGGGGTGAGTGTTCGCACTCTCATTTGGGTCTCAGCATGTGAGGCATTTGTTTGGTTGGTGTCGGCTCAGTTTTGGGAAAACTTCGCCGAGGTGGAGAATTGTGGAGAAGAATTGGAAAAAGCAGATTTTTGGTCATAAGTCGACTCATGCACAGGCATAAGTCGACTTATGGTAAGTCGACTTATGTTGGTGCATGAGTCGACTTACGTTCTGCTCTGGATTGTTGGTTTTTTGCTCTGCCAAGTCGACTTATCAGGTCTGATAAGTCGACTTATGATCTCTTCTCCAGTTGCTGTTTTTCGCTCTGCCAAGTCGACTTATGCAGACTGATAAGTCGACTTATGACGGGTTTTTTGGAAAGTTCAGGTTCCTATTTGCAGTCTGTTTGGGTTTCTGTTTTGGTATAAATACCAATACGATTTGAGGGTTTTGTGAGGAGAGTTTTGGGGTTTTGGAGCACAGAAAAAGAGAGATCTTTCTGAGCTATTTGTTAGGGTTATTGGTTGAGAGATTGAGAGATTTGTTGGTGAGATTAGTTGGTTCGTTTGAGCGATTTGTAATCTCAATTTGTACTCTCCTTCTCTATTAGTGAAAACCCACCCCCTTCTTGCCCCGTGGACGTAGGCAATTTGCCGAACCACGTAAAACCTTGGTGTTTGTGTTTTGTTTGGTCTTTCTCTCGGCGATCGTTGGTTTGGTTTCTCAAAGCATCAGTCACAACAATGATAAACAAATAGCCTTGTGGAGGAAAGATATTTTGAGAATATGAAGCCAAATATGCATTTTCAACTTATTTAAGATTGCATACTCATGAATCTGTATCTTGATCCAATGAAAATCAAGAAAGCAGATCTAATTTGGGATTCACTCCTTCCAATAAGCTATCAGGTATAAACTAAATGATCCAAACACAAAAATGTGGTCCGATTTGGATCAGGTTGTCGGGTAAACTTGTACGGCTCCGCCTCTGATCATTCTATTAGACGGGGACATTGTAACATCCCAATTTAGATTCTTGGATGTGCTTGACCAGAATATTATGCTTAAGGTACTCTTGTGTTTACACAATATTATCACTGATGGTAAATACTGTCTGAATTTTTGTGATGAAATGAGATGATTGAATTTCTCTTGTTAGAACATTTTCAGACAGTCCTAAATATTGGAGGAACTTTTCACACAATGTACATACAGTTGGTAAATTTTTAGCTGCTAAACATAAAAGCCTCTTCACATTCCTTCACACACATTTACCACGGTGTCTGATCTCCTGAGAAGTACAACTGGTCCTTGGCAATATCACAGTGTTTCATCTGTGATTAGCGTATCTAAGAACGGAGTGAAACATCTCGGATGTGAAGAAGCTTTTAGTAAGTTAATATAACTGGCCGCATTGCAAGTATAAATGGCCCTTTTCCTGGTTCACTAACCTGTCAGGTACTCCACAACTCCACACTTGAGGACAAATCAGAAAACTACAATAATTGTTTTATATAAGAGAAAACTACCGTGAATTTTTTTTATTACTAAATTACCATGCACATTCATGTGGGTGCACATGGGTTGGATAATTAATAATTAAGGGATGGTCATTTTCAAGTGGGGACTATTTGAATGAGTGGATGAGAATAAGTCACCTCACTACCCAACAACAAGTTTATACTTGATACCAAACATATCCATTTTATATATATATATATATATATTAATATAATATATATATATATATAATCATATATATATATATATTATTATATATATATATATTATAATCATTTCTCACCCTGGTGTCTTGACTTTTACCAAATTGATAATGTAATTGGCAACAATTTTCAACAGATCATGATAATTATTTTTTTTCTTGCCAGTTTTTTGGAAAAATTGTGGTAGTTTTCTCTTAAAAAATGTTTATATAGTCTTCTGCAAACACCTTCTCTAAATGAAAAAGACTAAACTTTTTTTTTCCTTTTTCTTTTTTCTTATTTCCCTTTCAGGAATGTGTTGGTTACTGTCAGGAGCTTTGTAAATTAGCTACACTGAGATGTTATCAGCATGAAAATCTCAGATGACTTGAACGATGATCTTTATATACTCTACCTCCCAACCTATGGATAGGATTGTTCATTTTGGCAGTCTGAGGTTGGAGAGCATGAGTTTTAAAATGATTGTTATGAAAATCAAAGCAAGCATATCAGCATCCTGCCATGACTTGTATAATTCAAATGTACTTGTGACCAAGAGATAGGCAGAATAATAATTATTGTTTACATAAATATATCGCTGCTTGCTCAATGACATTATGGAAGCTTGAGAGGGAATATAGGATACTAACCCCATTGCAGTATCATTGTGCAAAGTATAAAACCCCCTTGAATTTGTCCATGATTGACGGAAAATTTCCTTTAGATCCTCATTTTTCATTTCGAGTAGAAAGGTAAATTCCCATTCTTTTTGAATGTAGTAATCATATCTCAAATAAATTAATCATATATATATATATAATATATATATATATATATATATATATATAATATAATATATATATATATAGAGAGAGAGAGAGAGAGGAGAGAGAGACGAGAGATCCCGAGAGAGATGAGAGAAGAGAGAGAAGAGAGGATGTGTGTGTTGTGTATAGAGCAATTTCGGTAGTAATGTGGCCTAATCTTGTCCCATACATCACACCGAAGAATAGAGCCATAACCATCATTCACCAACTCCAATGCCAGATGTAGCAGACCAAAATTAGGCCGCCATCACTACCAAGTTGCTTGGAGCAACTTGCTATTCAAGTTTTCTCCATTTATCTCATATATATATATATATAGTATATATATATATATATATATATATATATATTATAATATATGTGTGTGTGTGTGATGTGTGTGTGTGTGTGTTCGTGCACGCGGCCGCGCGTGGGGTGTGTGTGGGTGTGTTTGTGTGTGAAAACTTGTGTCAACTTTAAGTGGATGGGAATAGTGTTGGGATGCACAAACCCCCCCTGATGCGATTTGGAAATAGAGATTTAGGAGAGAAAAGAGAGAAAAAATCAAACAATCTCAAAACACACAAGATATTACGTGGGCTTCGCTTCTCAAGTTGTAGAGAAACTACTTCACACGGCCGCCCGCAGGGAGAAAAAATTAAAATTATTTTTTCGTCTCTTTTACATCATGCCTAACAACCCTTTTATAGAACTTAAGGTTTTTAACCACAAAAAAGGAAACATAACAAAACAGGTCATTAATTCGAATCTGGGTCAAACCCAACTCCGGTCGACCGCCGCCACCAACATCCGGTCGACCGCGACGAATCTTTTCATGATCGAGCTCTCTTGGCTGGGCGGTCGACCGCAGCGCCATGTTGCGGTCGACCGCGACGAAGACAAAAACTCCGGCCTGCTCTCTGGACTTTGAGCGGTCGACGCAGCGCCACGTGCGCGTCGACCGCGATGAGCTCCTGCGCCTGTGCACCCAGCTTGGCACGACGTCGGTCGACCGCCGCGCCATGGCGGTCGACCGCAATGCAAAACTGCCTGCTTCGTCGTTTTTGCTTGAACTCCGCCATCGTCGATCCTGTTCATCCTGTTCCAGCCCTTTGTTCCTCCTCTCTTCTGAAATGTAGGGCCATGTCTGATAGTTAGGCCTTCACATATCCTAAAACAATCTTCCCACTTGGAGACTAATCTATCAATCTCTTGCAACTCTCTCTGCGGCGACGGCCGCCATATTATCAAGTGCTAGGGAACTGAAGTTGAACACAACTTCAGTTTCTTGTAGTGACACACTTGGTAAGCATATCAGCTGTTGTTCTTGCTTCCTTAAATCTTCACAAGTTTCCAACATGTCTCGTACAACGCTGATCTTATGAAGTTTGGTATGCGGACTGTATGTGGTTTGGTCCTTAGCATGAAAGCGTAGATTCTTTGCCAAATTGAATGCGCATACTGGCTATCACAACTGTTAGCGCACAACTCTTCTCATTCTATCTGTCCCAGCTCTTCTAAGAACCCTGCAACCATATCATTCTCCTTGCTTGCCTCTGTCACTAGCAACATATTCAGCCTCTGCGTTGATAAGGCAACCATCTTCTGCAACTGAGAAATCAAACTAATAGCTGTTAGAGCCAAGTAAATACATATCATGTCAGCTGCCTTCTTCTCTCGGTCTATCTCCACCAGCATAGTCTGCATCAACAAAACCCTGATAGGACTAACTTTGCCTCTCCTGAAGCATAAGCAATTTCTATAGTACCTCGCAGGTATCTCAGAATCCACTTTACTGCCTTCCCAGTGCTGCTCTTCTGGATCTGACATAAATCTGCTCACAGCTTCCCACTGCATGGGCAATGTCAGTCTCCCCACGTGCATACCATGGCGTACATAAGGCTTCGTGGCTGAAGCATAAGGAAATCATTAGCCATGTAATCTTTCTCTCAAGTCTCGGGGCACTGCCTCCTTTATTCAACATCTGAAATGATATTGCTAACGGGTATAACGTGTGCGCTGAGGCCTTAGCACCACTTATCCCGAAATCTCTCAAGCCACCCGTCGAATAATACCTCGGCTAGATAGTCGTAGGTGCCTAAGCTTTGTCTCTGCGATCTTCATTCCAATATCTGCTTCGCTTGCGCCAGGTCCCTTCATGTCAAACTCAACTCGACAGTTGCTTCTTCAGCTTTCTTGATCTGCTCTCAAGTCTGAACTGGCCACAAGATGTCGTCGACATATAGGAGGCAGTGATGACTGTAAACTCTTGTCAAACTCTTTGACAAAACAGCAATGATCAGCATTGCACCTGGAATAACCGTTCCTGGTGCTGAATCCATCAAACTTTTCCTCCGCTCCAATTGTCTTGAAGCTTGTTAGGCCGTACAAGCTTCTTCTTTCAATCTGCATAACCATCTCCTCTTTTCCCTTACTGAGTAAACCCCTCTGGCTGCTGCATATATATCTCTTCCCTATATCACCGTGCGAGGAAAGCTGCTTTACATCTAGCTGCTCGAGATGTAGATCTTCAGCATGCAACAATACTCAGGAACTGTTACTGCATGGTAAGTCAGTTTGTTTTGACTAACTGGGAGAGAAGATCTCATGTGTAATCAATCCTTCTCTCTGCTGCAAATCCTTGACCACCAATCTGGCCTTGTATCTCTGGAAAAACCATCATGTTCCTCTTTAATTCTGGTACACCCATTTATTGCTCAAGGCCTTATTTTTTCCCGGTTGCGTAGCTTCGCCAATTCCGAATGTCTTGTTGTGTGTTCAAGGATTTTATTCATCTTTCGATGAGCCCGAGCTCCCACGATTGCTCGCAATCATCCACTCGAAGGCCTCATCATAACTTTCTGGTTCTCTACCGTCACTCAACAATAGGTAGTTGGAAGATGGAGCTCTGGTCTGTATGATGGGTACTTCGGGATTAGGCTGGGGACTCTAGCCTGACCGCCTCAACTCTCTGACGGGCGGAACAGGCCTCTTCATCTTCATCCGCCCCCTCTGAAGTGGTCCCATCCATCCATCTCAATTCTTCCTTCTCAGAACTAGCTTTCGGGATTGCCTCCTACCTGAGCATCATCTGACTCAAATACGTAGGATCCACTCTGCCATCGAGCTAGGAGCTGAACATGCATCACGGCTCTTTGTAGCAGGACTGATTCGTTAAAGACCACATTCCCTGCTTCTTTGATGATTTTTTTATTCTGCTGTCTCAGAACTTGTAGCAAACTCATCTCCGCCATAGCCAACAAAGAAACATATTTTAGGACTTCAGCGATCGAGTTTGCTCATAACATGATCACTCAGATGTAACATATGAAACACATCCAAATATATCTCAGGATTGAAAAGATTTACCTGCTTTCCACTCCATACTTCTTCAAAGGTATTTTGTGCTTCCAAAAGGACTGTGTAGCTGTCCCCGGTTTGATCAAGAGGCACGCTGTGTTGACTGGTTCTGCCGCAGAATTGCTTTTGGAAAACCTGCTTGTAACCGCAACTTCTGGCTGCTCATCATGTCAAGGTTTCCTGTTCGATGCGTTTCATTGCTACGCCATTCGCTGGGTTTTACCTGGCACTGTCCCTCTCTAATCTAATGCCGCTGTCATAACAGAAACTTCTTGAACTCGAGTCTTCATACTCGCCAGCCGTTGTCAGAACGAAGCTTCTTGTATCCCTTCAAACCGCGTTCTCGTTATCTCAAACCATAGCTTCACATCTCTTGAAGACTTCAAACACTTCTGATTTCGTGTTTAATGAAATAGACCCAAGTCTTACCTCGAGTTGTATCGATCTATGAACGGTCACAAATACTAACCTTTCGCCGGTGAGGAACTGATGCTGGACCCCACACATCTGTGTGAACTAACTTCAAGCTTCCCTTCCTTAGGGGTTCTGCCAACCCTTTGAAGCTACTTCTCTTTTGTTTCCCTAGAATTGCAGCTTTCACACTAGGTCAATATTCAGCCGATCTTCAAACCTGGTAACTTCACGTTCCGATTGCTAACTTATTAGGCCTTTGCTTACTCATTCGACCTTAACCTCTGGTGCCCACAAATTTGCGCGTCTTCAGGCCTCAAGCCACTTGCCAATGGCAGCCTCGTGCATCTATCAGTCATGTAGAGACGATCCGTCTTCGGTCACACGGGCAACAACCATGGATCCCTTTGTAACCTTCCATGTATCACAATGCAAAGGCTTGATACGTAATCCCTCTTTCGCCAATGTCCTATAAAGGAAAATCCAGATTTTTCCTCAAGCTAGGCAACATGTCGCACATCGCTCAGCTTTCCACTATAGACCCATTGCAGCTTTGATTGCACGACTCCTTTCAACAATATACGAAGGCTGATCATCACCAAGGGTAGCTTTTTCTAGGCTTTCCTGCAAAACATAGCTTCTCAAATAAAATCTCCATTTGAGGCTTACGCATGAAACGAAGCTCCTGAATCAGCACCCACGAATTTCAGTTTTGCTCTCCAACGACAGATTAGGGGCTATCATCTTGATCTCCTCTAGGCCACCGGTTCGCGTTCAGTTTTTCTCCTTAGTCTTCTCTTGGGTTCTCGGCACTGTTTTTCATAGTGGCCAAAACTTTGCCACAATTTCCAGCATCAATTCCTTCTTGCCCTTGTGGTTCCTGCAACTTTGGCCTTCCGTCCTCGAGTTAGATCTTCCTCGCGCATATTCCCATCTATTTCTGTTTTTTCTTTCTGTTTTCTTCTCTGCTCTCAAGATTCAATGCCGGACCTTGAATTTAGAATTCCTTCTCTCTTGCCCTTTCTAATCTCCTCAGTCAATAATCATCGTCTACCACCTCTGAAAACTTCAGTTATTGATTTGCCACGATGATCCGCCTAATCGAGCATAACGTACCCTTCCAACTCTCGCGGCAATTGACCAAGTATCAAGAGGGCTTGGATTTTCATCTGTCAACTGAATATTGACCGAGTTTAGTTGACCGTGATCTCGTTAAGACTGCTTCAATGTTCATTGATTTCTGATCCTCGGAACATCCTCAAATTAAATAGCTTTTTAATGAATGCTACCTTATTCGCCCGCCAGCAAGCGGCTGCTCATACGATACTGGGACAACGCCGCCTATGAGATCCGCGCGTATTTCTGATTCTTGATGTGAACGCTACTGATTTAGACAAGGTCAACCTTGCATCCTCCAATGGCCTTCTCATCCATAGCTTCCAATCCGCCGCATGCCTTCATACTCTAGTCGGCTTCTTCCCCAATGCGGTAGGTATAGATCCTTCTGATGGGTTAGAGGTAGTTTTCCATCTGCATCTATCCAGAAAAAAAATGGAATTAAAGGGAGAAAAACCCGAAGTTTGTTCATCAAGCTTCTTCAATCTTGGATGGCCTTCCTCAGATCCCATTTGTCTCTGACCTACAAATCGCTCGCGCCGAAACCTGAATCGCTCTGATACCAATTGCTTTGGGGATGCACAACCCCCCTGATGCGATTTGGGAATAGAGATTTAGGAGAGAAGAGAGAAAATCAAAACAATCTCAACACACAAGATTTACGTGGTTTCGCTTCTCAATGTCGAGAAACTACGTCCGGAGGAAGAGATTTTCAATGACATCAAACAAGAATAAAATAGAAAACAACAATGTATTAAAATTACTTTCTATAATATTTCCAAATATTATCAAACAAAAGTAAATGAAGAGGAAGAGTTCTACTTCCATTACTTCTAAAAATAAATAAAACAAACAAAAAAATACTATTTCCGCACTTCCTACTTCATAGTTATTGGAAGTTACTACTTCCCTAATCCTATTTCTTAACTTCCAAATACTCTATTATCGCAACGGGCCTTATAATGGTAATATTCTTACATCGTAGAAGGGATCAAAGTTAAAACGAACTATACATAATCAAAGAAGTTTAGTGGTACTAAAATGCGGACGTAAGCCTTCTAAATTGACTCCTTATTTCAGCCCGCAAAATTTAAATGTTATTTGGTCGCGGGTGGGCCAGGCCCATGCAACAATTGTAACACCCAAGGCGATACTTATTTGCAACACACAAAAATTTTTAATTTGATTTGTCGTAAGGGGGTGCGCCAGGCCCGTGCCGCAGTCCGCAAAACATAGGCGGACGCTTGAGGAACCCCAATAGCAAGCAATGTAGCGGGTCCTCCCCAACAAAATTATTTAACATCATAGTAAGCCGATGACCCACGTATCAAGATATTAAACCTGATAGCAACAGATACTACACTTGATCTTAAGGCCAAAAGGCGAGAAAGGTATGCTTCGAAACGGGCCTGTGAACGTGGCCTTTTTTTATCCCCGTGGCTGCATGTTGCGCTGATAACGCAGGCGATGTGGACTAAAAAAAAAAAAGATAGAAGTCGGTTCTCCCGCCGCCAAATGCAATTGCACGTGACCGCTCACGCTGACGAGTGAGGCGCTGTTTTTGTTAAGCAGTTTGGCCATTCCTCCAAAACTTGTCCAATATTTATTAAAAATTTAAATTATCTTTTCTTTTTGCAATATAAATAGAAGATTATTATGCTATAAACTTTATTCTATTGGCAGGATAATTGGACTAAATAAGACATTTTGACAGAGCTTATAATAAAGGCGATTTTTTTTTTAAAAAAGATCGAGTTTTGCTAAATAATTAGCAAAATCAGACCATTGTTAACTAATTATTTAGCAATCGATCTCTTTTGACACAGGACTACTAGTCCCGTATGTTGGGTGAACTAATCACCGATTAGTGTACCCAAAAAACATACGGGACTCTACTCGCACATTATGTTTTGAGCACTCATCTGTTATCCCAGCAAACCCACGGCAAAACAATAACGGACAAAAATGAAGTGCTCCTAAACAATAGGAGACTAATTAGTCCCGTATGTTTTCTGAGTGAACTAAATCAGTGTTAGTTCACCCCAAAACTTATGGGAATAATAGTCCGTATGTTTTGAGCTGGGCGTTTTTTAAAATCGACACTCTTTTTGACTTTGTTGGCCAAAGAGACCGATTTTGCTAAATAATTAGTAAAATGACGCGATTTGCTAATTATTTAGGCAAAATCGTGCTTTTTTTAAAAATTCCATATAATAAACTTTAGGCAATAACAAAGTAAGTTACAGAAGCATCTTTCTGAAGTTTATATGATAAAATCTCACTAGAGTCTTTCACATGACCACTTATCTCTCTTTTAATTTCTACAAAATAACTTGGATTTAGAAACTAAAATTCAAATAATAGCAATTACGGACAGCTCCCACATAAAAACACACACAATTGCCACACACACACACACACACACACACACAATACATATAATATATAATATATAATATATATATATATATAGAGAGAGAGAGACGAGAGAGAGCGCAAAACTCCTATCAAACTTAAGTTGAATGTCGCACCATGCGTCCACCAAGGTTCCTAACCACACATTTATTATATATAAAACACATTTTTAATATAATACAAGATCCGCTAGGCAATAATGAGTGATTAAAAACTTTGTGGACACACTATTTGGTTAGGATATGTGAAGCTAAACATCAGCAGCATGCCCTACATTTCAGAAGAGAGGAGGAACAAAGCTGGAACAGGATGAACATGATCGAGCGATGGCGGAGTTCAAGCAAAAACGACGAAGGAGGCGGTTTTCTGCATCGCGGTCACTGGCCATTGGCGCGGCGGTCGACGACGTCGTGCACAGCTAGGGTGCACAAGGCCAGGAGCTCATCGCGGTCAACCGCACGTGGCGCTGCGGTCGACCGCTCAAAAGTCCAGAGAGCAGGCCCGGAGTTTTGTCTTCGTCGGCGGTCGACCGCACATGGCGCATGCGGTCGACGCCCAAATCCCAGAGAGCTCGATCAGGAATAGGATTCGTCGGGCGGTCGACCGATGTGGTGGCGGCGGTCGACCGGAGTCGGTTTTGACGGCCCAGATTCCGAATTATGACCTGTTTTGTCTGTTTCCTTTTTTGTTGGTTAAACCCTTAAGTCTATAAAGGGGTTGATTTAGGGCCATGATGTAAAGAGACGAAAAAATAGTGATTTTTCGCCGACTTGCGGCGGCCGTGGACGTAGTTTCTCGACATTGAGAAGCGAAACCACGTAAATCTTGTGTGTTGAGATTGTTTTGATTTTCTCTCTTCTCTCCTAAATCTCTATTCCCAAATCGCATCAGGGGGGTTGTGCATCCCCAAAGCAATTGGTATCAGAGCGATTCAGGTTTCGGCGCGAGCGATTTGTAGGTCAGAGACAAATGGGATCTGAGGAAGGCCATCCAAGATTGAAGAAGCTTGATGAACAAACTTCGGGTTTTTCTCCCTTTAATTCCATTTTTTTTCTGGATAGATGCAGATGGAAAACTACCTCTAACCCATCAGAAGGATCTATACCTACCGCATTGGGGAAGAAGCCGACTAGAGTATGAAGGCATGCGGCGGATTGGAAGCTATGGATGAGAAGGCCATTGGAGGATGCAAGGTTGACCTTGTCTAAATCAGTAGCGTTCACATCAAGAATCAGAAATACGCGCGGATCTCATAGGCGGCGTTGTCCCAGTATCGTATGAGCAGCCGCTTGCTGGCGGGCGAATAAGGTAGCATTCATTAAAAAGCTATTTAATTTGAGGATGTTCCGAGGATCAGAAATCAATGAACATTGAAGCAGTCTTAACGAGATCACGGTCAACTAAACTCGGTCAATATTCAGTTGACAGATGAAAATCCAAGCCCTCTTGATACTTGGTCAATTGCCGCGAGAGTTGGAAGGGTACGTTATGCTCGATTAGGCGGATCATCGTGGCAAATCAATAACTGAAGTTTTCAGAGGTGGTAGACGATGATTATTGACTGAGGAGATTAGAAAGGGCAAGAGAGAAGGAATTCTAAATTCAAGGTCCGGCATTGAATCTTGAGAGCAGAGAAGAAAACAGAAAGAAAAAACAGAAATAGATGGGAATATGCGCGAGGAAGATCTAACTCGAGGACGGAAGGCCAAAGTTGCAGGAACCACAAGGGCAAGAAGGAATTGATGCTGGAAATTGTGGCAAAGTTTTGGCCACTATGAAAAACAGTGCCGAGAACCCAAGAGAAGACTAAGGAGAAAAACTGAACGCGAACCGGTGGCCTAGAGGAGATCAAGATGATAGCCCCTAATCTGTCGTTGGAGAGCAAAACTGAAATTCGTGGGTGCTGATTCAGGAGCTTCGTTTCATGCGTAAGCCTCAAATGGAGATTTTATTTGAGAAGCTATGTTTTGCAGGAAAGCCTAGAAAAAGCTACCCTTGGTGATGATCAGCCTTCGTATATTGTTGAAAGGAGTCGTGCAATCAAAGCTGCAATGGGTCTATAGTGGAAAGCTGAGCGATGTGCGACATGTTGCCTAGCTTGAGGAAAAATCTGGATTTTCCTTTATAGGACATTGGCGAAAGAGGGATTACGTATCAAGCCTTTGCATTGTGATACATGGAAGGTTACAAAGGGATCCATGGTTGTTGCCCGTGTGACCGAAGACGGATCGTCTCTACATGACTGATAGATGCACGAGGCTGCCATTGGCAAGTGGCTTGAGGCCTGAAGACGCGCAAATTTGTGGGCACCAGAGGTTAAGGTCGAATGAGTAAGCAAAGGCCTAATAAGTTAGCAATCGGAACGTGAAGTTACCAGGTTTGAAGATCGGCTGAATATTGACCTAGTGTGAAAGCTGCAATTCTAGGGAAACAAAAGAGAAGTAGCTTCAAAGGGTTGGCAGAACCCCTAAGGAAGGGAAGCTTGAAGTTAGTTCACACAGATGTGTGGGGTCCAGCATCAGTTCCTCACCGGCGAAAGGTTAGTATTTGTGACCGTTCATAGATCGATACAACTCGAGGTAAGACTTGGGTCTATTTCATTAAACACGAAATCAGAAGTGTTTGAAGTCTTCAAGAGATGTGAAGCTATGGTTTGAGATAACGAGAACGCGGTTTGAAGGGATACAAGAAGCTTCGTTCTGACAACGGCTGGCGAGTATGAAGACTCGAGTTCAAGAAGTTTCTGTTATGACAGCGGCATTAGATTAGAGAGGGACAGTGCCAGGTAAAACCCAGCGAATGGCGTAGCAATGAAACGCATCGAACAGGAAACCTTGACATGATGAGCAGCCAGAAGTTGCGGTTACAAGCAGGTTTTCCAAAAGCAATTCTGCGGCAGAACCAGTCAACACAGCGTGCCTCTTGATCAAACCGGGGACAGCTACACAGTCCTTTTGGAAGCACAAAATACCTTTGAAGAAGTATGGAGTGGAAAGCAGGTAAATCTTTTCAATCCTGAGATATATTTGGATGTGTTTCATATGTTACATCTGAGTGATCATGTTATGAGCAAACTCGATCGCTGAAGTCCTAAAATATGTTTCTTTGTTGGCTATGGCGGAGATGAGTTTGCTACAAGTTCTGAGACAGCAGAATAAAAAAATCATCAAAGAAGCAGGGAATGTGGTCTTTAACGAATCAGTCCTGCTACAAAGAGCCGTGATGCATGTTCAGCTCCTAGCTCGATGGCAGAGTGGATCCTACGTATTTGAGTCAGATGATGCTCAGGTAGGAGGCAATCCCGAAAGCTAGTTCTGAGAAGGAAGAATTGAGATGGATGGATGGGACCACTTCAGAGGGGGCGGATGAAGATGAAGAGGCCTGTTCCGCCCGTCAGAGAGTTGAGGCGGTCAGGCTAGAGTCCCCAGCCTAATCCCGAAGTACCCATCATACAGACCAGAGCTCCATCTTCCAACTACCTATTGTTGAGTGACGGTAGAGAACCAGAAAGTTATGATGAGGCCTTCGAGTGGATGATTGCGAGCAATCGTGGGAGCTCGGGCTCATCGAAAGATGAATAAAATCCTTGAACACACAACAAGACATTCGGAATTGGCGAAGCTACGCAACCGGGAAAAAATAAGGCCTTGAGCAATAAATGGGTGTACCAGAATTAAAGAGGAACATGATGGTTTTTCCAGAGATACAAGGCCAGATTGGTGGTCAAGGATTTGCAGCAGAGAGAAGGATTGATTACACATGAGATCTTCTCTCCCAGTTAGTCAAAACAAACTGACTTACCATGCAGTAACAGTTCCTGAGTATTGTTGCATGCTGAAGATCTACATCTCGAGCAGCTAGATGTAAAGCAGCTTTCCTCGCACGGTGATATAGGGAAGAGATATATATGCAGCAGCCAGAGGGGTTTACTCAGTAAGGGAAAAGAGGAGATGGTTATGCAGATTGAAAGAAGAAGCTTGTACGGCCTAACAAGCTTCAAGACAATTGGAGCGGAGGAAAAGTTTGATGGATTCAGCACCAGGAACGGTTATTCCAGGTGCAATGCTGATCATTGCTGTTTTGTCAAAGAGTTTGACAAGAGTTTACAGTCATCACTGCCTCCTATATGTCGACGACATCTTGTGGCCAGTTCAGACTTGAGAGCAGATCAAGAAAGCTGAAGAAGCAACTGTCGAGTTGAGTTTGACATGAAGGGACCTGGCGCAAGCGAAGCAGATATTGGAATGAAGATCGCAGAGACAAAGCTTAGGCACCTACGACTATCTAGCCGAGGTATTATTCGACGGGTGGCTTGAGAGATTTCGGGATAAGTGGTGCTAAGGCCTCAGCGCACACGTTATACCCGTTAGCAATATCATTTCAGATGTTGAATAAAGGAGGCAGTGCCCCGAGACTTGAGAGAAAGATTACATGGCTAATGATTTCCTTATGCTTCAGCCACGAAGCCTTATGTACGCCATGGTATGCACGTGGGGAGACTGACATTGCCCATGCAGTGGGAAGCTGTGAGCAGATTTATGTCAGATCCAGAAGAGCAGCACTGGGAAGGCAGTAAAGTGGATTCTGAGATACCTGCGAGGTACTATAGAAATTGCTTATGCTTCAGGAGAGGCAAAGTTAGTCCTATCAGGGTTTTGTTGATGCAGACTATGCTGGTGGAGATAGACCGAGAGAAGAAGGCAGCTGACATGATATGTATTTACTTGGCTCTAACAGCTATTAGTTTGATTTCTCAGTTGCAGAAGATGGTTGCCTTATCAACGCAGAGGCTGAATATGTTGCTAGTGACAGAGGCAAGCAAGGAGAATGATATGGTTGCAGGGTTCTTAGAAGAGCTGGGACAGATAGAATGAGAAGAGTTGTGCGCTAACAGTTGTGATAGCCAGTATGCGCATTCAATTTGGCAAAGAATCTACGCTTTCATGCTAAGGACCAAACCACATACAGTCCGCATACCAAACTTCATAAGATCAGCGTTGTACGAGACATGTTGGAAACTTGTGAAGATTTAAGGAAGCAAGAACAACAGCTGATATGCTTACCAAGTGTGTCACTACAAGAAACTGAAGTTGTGTTCAACTTCAGTTCCCTAGCACTTGATAATATGGCGGCCGTCGCCGCAGAGAGAGTTGCAAGAGATTGATAGATTAGTCTCCAAGTGGGAAGATTGTTTTAGGATATGTGAAGGCCTAACTATCAGACATGGCCCTACATTTCAGAAGAGAGGAGGAACAAAGGGCTGGAACAGGATGAACAGGATCGACGATGGCGGAGTTCAAGCAAAAACGACGAAGCAGGCAGTTTTGCATTGCGGTCGACCGCCATGGCGCGGCGGTCGACCGACGTCGTGCCAAGCTGGGTGCACAGGCGCAGGAGCTCATCGCGGTCGACGCGCACGTGGCGCTGCGTCGACCGCTCAAAGTCCAGAGAGCAGGCCGGAGTTTTTGTCTTCGTCGCGGTCGACCGCAACATGGCGCTGCGGTCGACCGCCCAGCCAAGAGAGCTCGATCATGAAAAGATTCGTCGCGGTCGACCGGATGTTGGTGGCGGCGGTCGACCGGAGTTGGGTTTGACCCAGATTCGAATTAATGACCTGTTTTGTTATGTTTCCTTTTTTGTGGTTAAAAACCTTAAGTTCTATAAAAGGGTTGTTAGGCATGATGTAAAAGAGACGAAAAAATAATTTTAATTTTTTCTCCCTGCGGGCGGCCGTGTGAAGTAGTTTCTCTACAACTTGAGAAGCGAAGCCCACGTAATATCTTGTGTGTTTTGAGATTGTTTGATTTTTTCTCTCTTTTCTCTCCTAAATCTCTATTTCCAAATCGCATCAGGGGGGGTTTGTGCATCCCAACACTATTCCCATCCACTTAAAGTTGACACAAGTTTTCACACACAAACACACCCACACACACCCCACGCGCGGCCGCGTGCACGAACACACACACACACACATCACACACACACACATATATTATAATATATATATATATATATATATATATATATACTATATATATATATATATGAGATAAATGGAGAAAACTTGAATAGCAAGTTGCTCCAAGCAACTTGGTAGTGATGGCGGCCTAATTTTGGTCTGCTACATCTGGCATTGGAGTTGGTGAATGATGGTTATGGCTCTATTCTTCGGTGTGATGTATGGGACAAGATTAGGCCACATTACTACCGAAATTGCTCTATACACAACACACACATCCTCTCTTCTCTCTCTTCTCTCATCTCTCTCGGGATCTCTCGTCTCTCTCTCCTCTCTCTCTCTCTCTCTATATATATATATATTATATTATATATATATATATATATATATATATATTATATATATATATATGATTAATTTATTTGAGATATGATTACTACATTCAAAAAGAATGGGAATTTACCTTTCTACTCGAAATGAAAAATGAGGATCTAAAGGAAATTTTCCGTCAATCATGGACAAATTCAAGGGGGTTTTATACTTTGCACAATGATACTGCAATGGGGTTAGTATCCTATATTCCCTCTCAAGCTTCCATAATGTCATTGAGCAAGCAGCGATATATTTATGTAAACAATAATTATTATTCTGCCTATCTCTTGGTCACAAGTACATTTGAATTATACAAGTCATGGCAGGATGCTGATATGCTTGCTTTGATTTTCATAACAATCATTTTAAAACTCATGCTCTCCAACCTCAGACTGCCAAAATGAACAATCCTATCCATAGGTTGGGAGGTAGAGTATATAAAGATCATCGTTCAAGTCATCTGAGATTTTCATGCTGATAACATCTCAGTGTAGCTAATTTACAAAGCTCCTGACAGTAACCAACACATTCCTGAAAGGGAAATAAGAAAAAAGAAAAAGGAAAAAAAAAGTTTAGTCTTTTTCATTTAGAGAAGGTGTTTGCAGAAGACTATATAAACATTTTTTAAGAGAAAACTACCACAATTTTTCCAAAAAACTGGCAAGAAAAAAAATAATTATCATGATCTGTTGAAAATTGTTGCCAATTACATTATCAATTTGGTAAAAGTCAAGACACCAGGGTGAGAAATGATTATAATATATATATATATAATAATATATATATATATATGATTATATATATATATATATTATATTAGCAACAATTTTCAATAGTTCATGATATTTTCTGCAGTTTTGAAAATTTGTGGTAGTTTTCTCTTAAAAAATGTTTATAATAGTCTTCTGCAAACACCTCTCTAAATGAAAAAGACTAAACTTTTTTTTTCCTTTTTCTTTTTCTTTTCCCCTTTTCAGGAATGTGTTGGTTTACTGTCAGGAGCTTGTAATTAGCTACACTGAGATGTATCAGCAGAAAATCTCAGATGATTGAACGATGATCTTTATATACTCTACTCCCAACCATGGATAGGATTGTTCATTTGGCAGTCGAGGTTGGGAGAGATGAGTTTTAAAATGATGTTCTGAAAATCAAAGAAGCATAATCAGCATGCTGCATGACTTGTATAATTCAAATGTACTTGTGACCAAGAGATAGGAGAATAGTAATATTGTTTAATAAAATTATCGCTCTGCTCAATGACATTATGAATCTTGAGAAGGGAATATAGTGATACTAACCCCATTGCAGTATCATTGTGCAAATTATAAAAACCCCCTTAAATTTGTCATGATTGACGGAAAATTCCTTTAGCATCCTCATTTTCATTTCGAGTAGAGTAATCACCATTCTTTTTGAATGTAGCTATCAATTGCTCAAATATATGATCATTATATAATATATATAATATTATATATATATATATATATATATATATATATATATATATATAGAGAGAGAGAGAGAGAGAGAGAGAGAGAGAGATCGAGAGAGAGAGAGAAGAGAGAGAGAGAGAGGAGTGTGTGTGTTGTGTTAGAGCAATTGTCGGTAGTAATGCTGGCCGTAATTTGTCCCTACATTCACACCCGAAGATAGGCCTTAACCATCATTCACCAACTCCAATGCAGATGTAGAGACCAAAATTAGGCGCCAATCACTACCAAGTTGCTTGAGCAACTTGCCTATTCAAGTTTTCTCTATTTATCTCATATATATATATATATATAGTATATATATATTATATATATATATATATATAATATATGTGTGTGTGTGTGATGGTGTGTGTGTGTGTGTTGTGCCGCGCGCCGCGCGTCGCGTGGTGTGTGTGTGGTGTGTTTGTGTTGAAAATTGTGTCAACTTAAGTGGGATGAGGAATAGGTGTTGGGATGCACAATACCCCCTGATGCGATTTGGAAATAGAGATTTAGGAGGAAAAAGAGAAAAATCAAACAATCTCAAACACACAAGATTTACGTGGTTCGGCTTCTCAATGTGAGAAACTCGTCCACGGCCCGCCGCAGGAGAAAATTCTTATTTTTTCGTCTCTTTAACATCATGCCCCTAATCAACCTTTTATAGGACTAAGGGTTTACCAAACAAAAAAGGCAAACATAACAAAAACGGTCATAATTCGAAACTGGGCCAAAACCCGACTCCGGTCGACCGCAGCACCACGTGCGGTCGACCGCGACGAATCCTATTTCTGATCGAGCTCTCTGGACTTTGGGCGGTCGACCGCAGCGCCATGTGCGGTCGACCGCGACGAAGACAAAACTCCGGCCTGCTCTCTGGACTTTGAGCGGTCGACCGCAGCGCCACGTGCGGTCGACCGCGATGAGCTCCTGGCCTGTGCACCCAGCTGTGCACGACGTCGGTCGACCGCCGCGCCATGGCCGGTCGACCGCAATGCAGAAAACTGCCTCCTTCGTCGTTTTTGCTTGAACTCCGCCATCGTCGATCCTGTTCATCCTGTTCCAGCTTTGTTCCTCCTCTCTTCTGAAATGTAGGGCATGTCTGATAGTTAGGCTTCACATATCCTAACAATCTCCCACTTGGAGACTAATCTATCAATCTCTTCCAACTCTCTCTGCGGCGACGGCCTCCATATTATCAAGTGCTGAGGCCAACTGAAGTTGAACACAACTTCAGTTTCTCTGTAGTGACAACATTGGTAAGCATATCAGCTGGGTTCTTGCTTCCTTAAATCTTCACAAGTTCCAACATGTCCTCGTACAACGCTGATCTTATGAAGTGGTAGCGGACCTGTATGTGTTTGGTCCTTGCATGAAAAGCGGGATTCTTTGCCAAATGAATTGCGCTCTGGCTATCACAATGTAGGACACTCTTCTCATTCTTCTGTCCCAGCTCTTCTAAGAAACCCTGCAACCATATCATCTCCTTGCTTGCCTCTGTCACAGCAACATATTCAGCCTCTGTCGTTGATAAGGCAACGATCTTCTGCAACTGAGAAATCCAACTAATAGCTGTAGAGCCCAAAGTAAATACATATCATGTAGTGCTTCTTCTCTGGTCTATCTCACCAGCATAGTCTGCATCAACAAAACCCTGTAGGACTAACTTGCCTCTCCTGAAGCATAAGCAATCTTCTATAGTACCTCGCAGGTATCTCAGAATCCACTTTACTGCTTCCCAGTGCTGCTCTCCTGGATCTGACATAAATCTGCTCACAGCTCCCACTGCATGGGCAATGTCAGGTCTCGTGCATACCATGGCGTACATAAGGCTTCCAATGGCTGAAGCATATGGAACCTTAGCCATGTATTCCTTCTCTTCATCAGTCTCGGGGCACTGCTCCTTAGTCAATCTGAAATGACTAGCTAACGGTGTGCTGACGGCCTTAGCACCACTCATCCCGAATCTCTCAAGCACCCGTCGAATATACTCGGCCTGAGATAGTCGTAGTGTGCCTAAGACTTTGTCTCTGCTGATCTTCATTCCCAATATCTGCTTCGCTGCGCCTAGGTCCTTCATGTCAAACTCACTCGACAGTTGCTTCTTCAGCTTCTTGATCTCTCTCAAGTCTGAACTGGCCACAAGCATGTCGTCGACATATAGGAGCAGGATGATGTAACTCTTGTCAAACTCTTTGACAAAACAGCAATGATCAGCATTGCACCTGGAATAACCGTTCCTGTGCATGAATCCATCAAACTTTTTGTACCATTGTCTTGAAGCTTGTTTTAGGCCGTACAAGCTCTTCTTCAATCTGCATACCATCTCCTCTTTTCCCTTCTGAGTAAACCCCTCTGGCTGCTGCATATATATCTCTTCCTCTATATCACCGTGGAGGAAAGCTGTCTTTACATCTAGCTGCTCGAGATGTAGATCTTCAGCTGCAACAATACTCAGGACTGTTCTGATGGTAGTCAGTTTGACTACTGGAGAGAAGATCTCTGTGTAATCAACTCCTTCCCTCTGCTGAAATCCTTTAACCACCAATCTGGCCTTGTATCTCTTGGAACCATCATGTTCCTCTTTGATTCTGTACACCCATTTATTGCTCAAGGCCTTTTTCCCCGTTAGTAGCTTCGCAAGTTCCCATGTCTTGTTGGTGTTCAAGGATTTTATTTCATCTTTCATGGCGAGCTCACACTTGCTCGCATCATCCACTCGAAGGGCCTCATCATAACTTTCTGGCTCTCTACCGTCACTCAACAATAGGTAGTTGAGATGAGCTCTGGGCTGTAGTGATGGGTACTTCGGATTAGGCTTGGGGACTCTAGCTGACCGCCTCAACTCTCTGACGGGCGAAACAGGCTCTTCATCTTCATCCGCCCCCTCTGAAGTGGTCCCATCCATCATCTCTTCTTCTTCATCAGAACTAGCTTCGGGATTGCCTCCACCTGAGGCATCATCTGACTCAAAATACGTAGGATCACTCTGCATCGAGCTAGTGAGCTGAACTGCATCACGGTCTTTGTAGAGGACTGATTCGTTAAAGACCACATCCCTGCTTCTGATGATTTTTTTATTCTGCTCGTCTCAGAACTTGTAGCCAAACTCATCGCCGCCATAGCCAACAAAGAAACATTTTAGGGACTTAGGATCGAGTTTGCTTCTAACATGATCACTCAGATGTACATATGAAACACATCCAAATATTCTCAGATGAAAAAGATTTACCTGCTTTCCACTCCATACTTCTTCAGGTATTTTGTGTTCCAAAGGCACTGATGGTCCCCGGTTGATCAAGTAGGCAGCTGTGTTGACTGGTTCTGCCCAGAATTGCTTTGGAAAACCTGCTTGTAACCGCATACTTCTGGCTCTCTCAGTCAAGGTTCTGTTCATGCGTTCTGCTATCATGCGTTCTGCTATGCCATTCTGCTGGGGTGTACCTGGCACTGTCCTCTCTAATCTAATGCCGCTGTCATAACAGAACTTCTTGAACTCTGAGTCTTCATACTCGCCGCCGTTGTCAGAACGAAGCTTCTTGATCTTCAAACCGGTCTCGTTCTCAACCATAGCCTTCCATCTCTTGAAGACTTCAAACACTTCTGATTTGTGTTTAATGAAATAGACCCAAGTCTTCCTCGAGTGATCATCTATGAAGGTCACAAAATATAACCTTTCGCCGGTGGATGGAACTGATGCTGGACCCCACACATCTGTGTGAACTAACTCAAGCTTCCCTTCCTTAGGGGTTCTGCCAACCCTTTTGAAGCTTATTCTCTTTTGTTTCCCTAGAATGCAGCTTTCACATAGGTCAATATCAGCCGATCTCAAACCTGGTAACTTCCCGTTCGATTGCATAACCTTTAGGCCTTTGCTACTCATGTGACCTAACCTCTGGTGCCACAAATTTGGGTCTTCACTGCCTTCAGCCACTGCAATGGAGCCTCGTGCATCTATCGTCATGTAGAGAGATCCCGTCTTCGTACCACGGGCAACAACCATGGATCCCTTTGTAACCTTCCATGTATCACATGCAAAGGTTGATACGTATCCCTCTTTCGCCAATTGTCCTATGGAAATCAGATTTTTCCTCAAGCTAGGAACATGTCTCACATCACTCAGCTTCCATGTAGACCCATTGAGCTTGATTTGCACGACTCCTTTGCCAACAATATCACAGGGCTGATCATCACCAAGGTAGACTTTTTCTAGGTTTCCTGAAACATAGTTCTCAAATAAATCTCCATTTGAGGTAGCATGAAACGAAGCTCCTGAATCCAGCACCCACGATTCAGTTTTGCTCTCCAACGAACAGATTAGGGCATCATCTGATTCTCCTTAGGCCACGTTCGCTTCAGTCTTGTTCTCCTTGTCTTTCTTGGGTTCTCGGCACTGATTTTCATAGTGGCCAAACTTGCCACAATTCCAGCAGTCAATTTCCTTCTTGCCCTTGTGGTTCCTGAACTTTGGCCTTCCGTTCCTCGAGTTAGATCTTCCTCGGCTATTCCCTCTATTTCTGTTTCTGTTTCTTCCTCTGCTCTCAAGATTCAATGCCGACCCTGAATTAGAAATCCCTTCCTCTTGCCTTCTAATCTCCTCAGTCATAATCATGTCTACCACCTCTGAAAACTTCAGTTTTGATTTGCCACATGATCCGCTAATCGAGATAACGGTACCCTTCCAACTGTCGGGCAATTGACCAAGTATCAAGAGGGCTTGGATTTCATCGTCAAACTGAATATTGACCGAGTTTAGTTGATCCGTGATCTCGTTAAACTCGTTCAGATGTTCCTTGAATTTCTGACTCTCGGACATCCTCAAATTAAATAGCTTTTTAATGAGATGTACCTTATTCGCCGCAGAGGGCTGCTCATACATACTGGACAACGCCGCCATGAGATCCGCCGTCGTATTCTGATTCTTGATGTTGAACGCTACTGATTTAGACAAGGTCAACCTGATCGCTCCAAGGGCCTTTCGATCCAATAGCTTCCAATCCGCATCCTTCATATCCGTCGGCTTCTCTCCCAATGGTAGGTATAAATCCTTCTGATAGAGGTAGTCATCCATCTGCATCTTCCAGAACCCGAAGTTTGTTCCATCAAACTTCTCAATCTTGGATGTTTCCTTCTCAGATCCCATTGTCTCTGACCTCAAATCGCTCGCGCCGAACCTGGTCGCTCTGATACCACTTGTTGGGGATGCACAACCCCCCTGATGCGATTTGGAAATAGAGATTTAGGAGAGAAGAGAGAAAATCAAACAATCTCAAACACACAAGATTTACGTGGTTCGCTTCTCAATGTGAGAAACTACGTCCACGGCCGCCGCAGGAGAAAAATTCACTATTTTTCGTCTCAATACATCATGCCCTAATCAACCCTTTTATAGACTTAAGGGTTTAACAAGTAAAGAAGGAAACAGAACAAAACAGGTTAAAAACGAATCTGGGCCAAAACCCGACTCCGGTCGACCGCAGCACCACGTGCGGTCGACCGCGACGAATCCTATTCCTGATCGAGCTCTCTGGACTTTGGGCGGTCGACCGCAGCGACATGCTCGGTCGACCGCGACGAAGACAGAACTCTGGCCTGCTCTCTGGACTTTGAGCGGTCGACCGCAGCGCCACAGACGGTCGACCGCGACGAGCTCCTGGCCTGTGCACCCAGCTGTGCACGACGTCCTGTCGATCCGCCGGCCATGGCCAGTTGACGCGATGCAGAAAACCGCCTCCTTCGTCGTTTTTGCTTGAACTCCGCCATCGTCGATCATGTTCATCCCTGTTCCAGCTTTGTTCTCCTCTCTCTTCTGAAATGTAGGGCATGTCTGATAGTTAGGCTTCACATATCCTAACAAATAGTGTGTCCACCAAGTTTTTTAATCACTCATTATTGGCCTACGGATCCTTGTATTATATATAAAAATGTGTTTTATATTAATAAATGTGTGGTTAGGAACTTTGGTGGACAATTGGTGGACATCAACTTAAGTTGATAGGAGTTTGCTCTCGTCTCTCTCTCTCTCCTCATCTCTCTCTCCGTAATTGCTATATTGAATTTAGTTTCTAAATCCAAGTTAGTTTTTGTAGAAATTAAAAGAGAGATAAAGTGTCATGTTGAAGACTCTAGTGAGATTTTATCATATAAACTTCAGAAAGATGTTCTGTAACTTACTTTGTTATTGCCCTAAAGTTTATTATATGGAATTTTTTTAAAAAAGACCGATTTTGCTAAATAATTAGCAAAATCGGTCATTTTACTAATTATTTAGCAAAATCGGTCTCTTTTGGCCAACAAGTCAAAAAGATGTCGATTTTAAAAAACGCCCAGCTCAAAACATACGGGACTATTATTCCCATATGTTTTGGGTGAACTAATCACTGATTAGTTCACTCAGAAAACATACGGGACTATTAGTCTCCTATGTTTTGAGCACTCATTTGTTGTCCCGTATGTTTTGCGTGGGTTTGCTGGGCATAACAAATGAGTGCTCAAAACATATGGGAGTAGTAGTCCCGTATGTTTTTTGGGTGAACTAATCGGTGATTAGTTCACCCAAAACATACGGGACTAGTAGTCCTGTTGTCAAAAAGAGATCGATTTTGCTAAATAATTAGTAAAATGGTCGATTTTGCTAATTATTTAGCAAAATCGATCTTTTTTAAAAAAAAATCCCTTTATTATAAGCTCTGTCAAAATGTCTTATTAGTCCAATTATCCTGCCAATAGGATAAAGTTTATAGCATAACTTAATCTTCTATTTTATTGCAAAAAGAAAAGGTAATTTTAAATTTTAAATAAATATTGGACAAGTTTTGGAAATGGCAAACTGTTACAAAAACAGCGCCTCACTCGTCAGGTGAGCGTCACGTGCACATTGCTTTGGCGGGGAGAACCGACTTCTATCTTTTAGTCCCACATCGCCTGCGTTATCAGCGCAACATGAGCCACGGGGATAAAGGCACGTCACACGGCACCGTTTCGAAGCATACCTTTCTCGGCCTTTTGGCTAAGATCAAGTGTAGTATCTGTTCTTATCAGTTTAATATCTGATACGTGGGTCATCGGCTTACTATGATGTTAAATTAATTTTTGTTGGGGGAGGACCCGCTACAATTGCTTGCTATTGGGGTTCCTCAAGCGTCGCCTATGTTTTGCACTGCTGCACGGGCCTGGCGCACCCCCTTACCAAATCAAATTAAAAATTTTGTGTGTTGAAATAAGTATCGCCTGTGTGTTACAATGTTGCATGGGCCTGGCCCACCCCGACCAAATCAAATTAAAAATTTTGCGGGCTGAAATAAGGATCAATTTAGAAGGCTAGTCGGCATTTTAGTACCCTAAACTTCTTGATTATGTATAGTTTTAACTTTGATCCCTTCTACGATGTAGAATATTACCATATAAGGGCCCGTTTGGATAATAGAAGTATTGGAAGTAAGAAATAGATTAGGGAAGTAACTTCCAAAACTAACTATGAAGTAGGAAGTGCGGAATAGTATTTTTTTGTTTGTTTTTATTTATTTTTAGAAGTAATTGGCAAGCTAGAACTTCTTCCTCTTCATATTACTTTTTTTTGTTTAGATAATATTTGGAAATATTACTAGAACAGTAATTTAATACATTGTTGTTTCTATTTTATTCTTGTTTGATGTCATATTGAATTGAATAGAAATAGAATGAAAGTATTATAACACACCACATGCTCAAGCATTGCTCGTGCTTAAAAGTTTAGAACGCTCACATCACGATGTGTAAGGAAAGAAAACGGATGCGAGGAATGGATAAAAGCCACAGACACATACACAAACTAAAACAAATGCGAAAAGGAAACAACGTATATTCTTTCTTGGTGTTTTTAGGTCATTTATATAGGCATTGGTAATATTTTGTGAGACTAATTTTTTCCAAACTGCAGTTTGTTAGCTGGGGCAGCATTATTCCTGATTTCAGCCAACTAGGTGGTATAATGATGTGGTATATTACACTACATCAATATTTTCCTTACTAAGCTCTCCCAATAGAGCAACGGTATCATCGCCTTTATACCATAGTAGAAGCATTTCATCTGATATTTTTTTAATGGGTTTATTTAGTTTATCTATTCAGAGATTATCAAAGAAATATTTTCCTTTTCTCTTGCAGGTAGAATGAACACAGAAGCTTTTGTGCAATGGATCGAAGCTCTACAGCACCAGCTGGAGTTCCGTCGACCGGAGACGTATTCTTTATGATATATGCCAAACTCAAGGGCGGTAAGATAATGCTTTGGTAACTTCAATGTGACAGTATCATCAAGCAACTCGGAGGTCCTTTAAGCCCAGCAAGTACTCTAAGTGCTTCCAACAAAGAAGAGAATCACCTAAGTACACCAATCCTTTGATTGAAGTTGTTATCTCAAAGTCACGAGTACATTTAGTACCTTTTATCAAACGCATCCCTTTTGGAGGAGGCATAGATAATGCATTCCTCAAAAACTGTAAAGTCATATAGCGGACCCTCCACATCAGCCATTGACATACAAAATAGCTTATTAGGTTGTAACAACTCAAGCACATTTTGTGTGGGACCATCTTTACGACCATGAAACGAGCAACTATATTATCAGGACAGACGCAGCAATGGTGTGTGTCATCAATCATACCAATACAGTTCTTGGAACATTTAAACAAATGAAACATATAAATCCACCAATTTTATATTCATATTACTAAGGAAGTATAGATATAAATGATTGAAAAATAATCCATATTACCTCAAACCAAGGGTACGCAGTGATTCTACAACGAATCTCATCGGATACCTGCACACTCGCTTGCTTCATAGTAAAGTAATTGGTCTCAGGCTTTAATATTGCCACGAGGACTTCATTGATAGGTACCTACTAATAGTTTATTCGTCCTGAACGTACGAAGTTTATTACCAAACCCTATTTTTGCATTAATGCCCTACTATGTGTAAAAACATAGAACTTGCTCCTCGATGGAAACATATATGCGTATCTTTAGGAAGTCTAGACTTTCGTAACATGGAACAATGCTCTGTTAAAAAATGGACCTCTATCCATTCTTTAAGTAGTCATATGTAAATGTTCTGCCGCCATAGAACAACCGGTATGATATAAGCATTTCTCAATGAATCTCTCAACTCGGTTGGCTCCCTAGGAGTTACTTTCTCTTTTATTCTCAAACAACATAAAAGTAAGGCACACCAACTATACACACCACATATGCAGCAAAGCAACTTAGTGTAGCATCTTCTAGTTGAAGGTTCCATATTCTACTAAACAAATAAAACAATGTTATAAAATTTAAAAATTATGCGCACGTGGTTATTTATAAAAATTCGCAATTTTATTTCTCACATCAACAAAAAATTAGCTTTGTTGGTTGTTCCCTTTGTGGTCAAGTAGTCAAGTGGGTGTGTAATTACCATTAAACCTTTCTTTAGCTCTGTAGTAGAAACCTTGTCAAAACCCTTTAAGAATTACTCCTTACCCTCCAGTAATTTGCGGTGCTGCTAGCTTAGGTTTTTATTAATGTTATGCAGCTGTAAGTGATATAGCAACAGAGTCATGTATTAGTTTTTATGCCGAAATCATAGGTTATCAAGTCCTTGTAAATATGATATAGAACTTCTCTTTCCATGAAGTTAATAACGTTTCAATTATGTCTTTGGTGGGATGGCATGGCTTTCTACATGTGCAATGCCTTGAGGACTCCCTGGGAGATTTTTGCCGGCTGAAAATTTCAGAGGCAGTGCAAAATGTATAGACTTCACATGCTGCATTGTTTTTTTTCTTTTTTTGCGGTTTTAATGTAGTTCTTGATGTACATATGTATTTTATGTCTAGTTTATAAATTTCTTTGTTTTCATATGCTATTATTTTTGCAAGGATCTTGCGATGGTTCTTTAAGTTTTGCACACTTTAGATCCTGCCGTGATCTCTGACTTTATTAAAAGGTAGGTGTTAACAGCTACTCAATGTTGTAATAATTGTATTTTCACAATGTAAATAAACTTCAACTTTACCCATTCCATGTCTCCGCCTGGCCACTAATCATTTTATGTGGAATGGTTCGGTGAACCATTTATCCTTTCTGACAATATATTTTCTACATTTTCTTCACTATTAATATTGCATTAAGAGGAAGAGTTTTTTGAAAAGCATGCTATTTGTTGAAACATTGCTAAAATGTTGAGTATAAATCTGTATTTTAGCAATCGTTTGTGATTATAAACAGCAGAAAAAGGGAAATCATTGGGGGGAAGCAAGAGGACCACAAGAAAAAGGGAAATCAACAGTGAAAGGGGAAATCATTTGCCTAAAATACATCCACCAAGATTCTCTTCTTTTTTGTGGCAAAAGATGTAATTTTAACTTACAATAAAAGATCAAAATTCTAACCTTTTACATACTTTGGGGGAAGCCAAGAGGAAGAAGATGAATGATTAGGAAGGAGTTTTTTGCTGGAATGTCGGCTGGGAGCTAGAATTACCGCCAGCTTGAGGAAACCCTTTTTCCTGCGGGAGCCCTAAAATTATGAAGTCGGTGAAGGAATCGGTTGAATATAGGCAGAGAATCGTAGTGCAGAGGAGAATGAGCTGTGTGAAGATAGGAGAAGAATCTGCGCAGTTTAGAAAAATATTCGGGAATCATTTTCCGGACCCCACCTAAAAATCACTTCCGCGTATTTCATAGCATTGGAGGTCAAAAAATATTTAAGGAAAATAGCGGATGCCAGCTAGTGACACAGTCAGCCTTTTAAGGAAAGGTAGCGGAAGTAGCTTTTTACGGAGAAACAAACAACATTTTTAATATGCGAAGGTAACAAATAGGGCTCTACTTCACTCTACTTTTGCCTACTTCATAGTTACTTCAGTATAAACAACAGGGCTCTAATTATGTCAAACCTAATTTTAGAGTTTCAACCCCTTTAATATTGACAAATTTCACATTAAAATTCTCATTAAGAATATGAAAAGTTTTAAAATTATCTTGCCAGGTGTCATGTTTGGAAATGTGGGAATGGTTGCATACAAAAGGTATTAAGAATGTACAAGTACTAAGTAAAAACTTCAGCGATATACAAAAAAGTGTTGCGTAAAAAACAAGCCAAGAAGTATTGCGGCAATGCTTGGAACTAGTCAAACTGGAACATGTTTGTGACAACCCGACTTTGTCTTGGCTTATAAGCCTACAATAAACTCTCCTAGCCTATCTTTCATCTCTTATTAGCTGCGGATATATTGGATGTCGTGTTGACTCACCGGACTCTAGAGCGGGAGATTTAATATCTAAATCGGAGGTTTATGTCGGATGCCTGGGGTATTTAGTTCTCGCGGCAGGACGCCAGATACCTCAGGTGTGGATGTGATGTTATATCTCATGAATCAACTCTCACCTTTTGTGACGACAAACTGCGCACGAGTATGATTAATATAGTCGTCCAAGTAGTGTATGCTATGCTCTGTGAGTTGATAGAGCGCACCACTAAAATATAGAGGTGAGGACCAACGCATACATATTTTAGCGCTTCTCGGGACCAACCAAAAAATGAGAAACAGGTTGAATGAAAAATATCTCTAATTTCATAATCATTTGGGCGGTTATTCCTCTCACAGATATTCAGAATATAGTAATGTCCGATTAATAACTCCGGAGCGACAAGATCTGGTCTAAATTACAGAATATCTACCGGAGCATACATGAGAATTAGAAAATAAGTGGTTATGGTCCGTTACTAAATCTTAGTGGTTATTTTCTCTAATTGGCTGTCGTACACCCATCCATCTACTGCACGCAGCACACATCATGTGTGCACTCTAGAGAGAACTCCCTAAGGTTAGAAGATTCCAAAACCCATCTCAAGGTTCATCCATGGATTATTCATGGTATAAGCTTCCGGGTTCGCGTCGGCTTTTGATTATTGTTAATCTTCTTTGAATTGATTCATCTGTCTAGGCAACTGCTTATGGTTGTGCTTAGTTGTCTCTAAGTCGTGCTTAGGATATCTAACGAAGTAAAAGATCGGGGTTCATCAGGAGCGCAGCTTTGATTAATCTAGGCGATTTAAGTTGTGTAGTAGAGGTGATGTAGTTTGCTTGATGTGATTTGTGTGTATGTATAGTACGTAATCATCTCTGTTGCGGTAGATCGTTATGATATAGTTTCAGAAGTAATGTGTGAGGTTAACGGTTTTTGAATAAAACGCGCATTGATTCAGGCCTACTCAGCTTATGTGATATCCTCTGTAGAAAAAGGATACAGGAAAAAAATGTAAGTTTTGTAGTTTGGTTGTAATTATACAGTTTACAGTATGAAATCATGAATAAAAATAAGAAAAGCAAGTATATGTTTTTGTCTCTTCATTATTGTGGTTTTTGGAACGTAGCATAGAGATTTAATAAAACATACATTTACCATTATATGAAGTTACTTAATCATTTCTCATTTGATCAAAAATTAGACATAAAAGAATCCTCATAAAATTGCAGTGGCTCAATATTAGATAGGAATCAATATAGATAAAATTTTCAATATGCAGTATATAGTTTGGTTTTGTTGAGTAGTAAAGACAAGTGGCTTCCGGACGTGGCTGGACCTGGGCAACAGATCTATGACCTAGAGATGACCTCAAAAGTTTCTCGGGCTCGTCTATATGACCAGGACGCTTTTTGAGATCGACTTAGGATGGCAACGGGGAGCCAAGGAGACAAATACAGAGTGAGGCCTGCAGATCGTCCCACCTGATTGCAATTATTTGATGGCTTAATCACATTATGGATAGTAGTATGCATACAGTATAAGCTGTAGAAAATCACGTTGTGCATAACATTATCTTTTTGGATATTTTTTGTGGTTTTTTCTTCGATTTTCTTGCGTCGGCATTCTGATTTTGAAAAATAAAATCGAGGAATTCTTTTTTTTGGGTTTGTCGGCGGCGGTTTCGGTTTGAAACCGTCTAGGGACCAGGTGTTCATTCTGTGCCGTTATAAACTTCCTAATCTGTTTTGGTATACAGGGATTCCTAATCTTTCCGTAGCAATTATTTGAATGACTAATCTGTATGTTTGTGCCGAACATTAACGGAGGTGTTACCTCAAAAATTTTGGCCGAAGCTGAAAGCTTCAAATCGATCCTCGGGCTTTCTCGTGATCATATTTAGATCCGAACTTCACCGTTTTCAATTCGATACGTGCTCTGTTTTTCAAATATATAAAACTGAACTCTTCTATTTTTGCGCTCACAACGACGTGGGGTCAGCGGTGTTCGTTCTAAAGGTGAGCTCGCGCCTCAAGTTCCTGAAAGCTGAAGGATATCTTGGGGCAGGTTACTAGATAAAAGAAGATGTATCTATTTCAGCTCTGAGCTATTTGTTAGTTTTGTCCTTGGGAGATTTTAGTCTAAAACTTTAAGCCTCAATTTTAACGAACCTCGGCGTTCGTTCTAAGGTGAACTCGTTTAGCGTGGTGATCTATAAATCTCATGGTTAAGTTCAGTGAGCGTGTGACTGAGAGCTCTCTTATTTTAAACGAACCTCTGCGTTTCGTTAATACGGTGAACCTCGCCGTTTCAATTTCAGACGAACCTCGGTTAATCTCAGTTTGTACTCTTCTTCTCTATTAGTGAACTCCATCACCTTTCTTGCCCTGATGACGTCAGGCCAACTTGCCGAACCATGTTAAAATTTTGTTTGAGTTGGTGCCATTTATTTTGCATTGTTTCGCCTTCTCTTCGGCGTGTTGTTTTGATTTGGTCTCTCGAAGTACAACTCGCGTTTGGTATTGCTTCCACGTACACAACAAGTGGTATCAAGAGCCCAACATAGTGGTCATCAGAGTATGGGCTTCGCTTTGGGATGGCGAGCGAGTAATCGTTTGGAGTTGTCTGGGTTCAGTTTGTGATAAAAGTGGATTTCTTCCTATTTGTGGATCTCGTTTCTGTCGTGCGGTGGCTGAGATCTTTTGGAGGCTTTGCTTAGTGGTTTCAATAGAGGGTAAAATCTCCTCCTTTAGTCAGTTTGATCTATTCTTACTTTGTTCCGTATGGTTTGTTAGTGCTTTGAGAGGACATGACCGAAAAGAAGGAGTTGAGGGATATTGGATTATTGAAAATGTCTGACCTACATAATTGAAGTTCCTTTGAGGCACATTTGTATGAGCAAGGAGACCGCGGTGTAGTTTGTTATTCTATCCATCTGATCGTTAGGGGTCTTTTAGGTGGTGTTCTTCAGAATTTGAGCCTTCCAAGATGCATCCATTGGAGGTAATCGGATTTGGTTTCGACAGTTAGGATTGTTCTAGGTATTGGTCGTTGCAACCAAGTCCCTGTGGTGTGAAGTGCTAGCAAAGTCAAACCATAGCATGAAGGGCAGTGTATGACAAAAAGGTTAACCTTCGTTCTGTTTTCGTGTAGGAGTTCTTTCTATAACATTTGCTACCGAGCTCCACGCAGTTGAGACCACTTCATTTGGAGAGGGAAACATATGGGCCAAGATTTGACTGTTTTTTGATAGGTCGTTCCCTTGCTTGGAGGACGGATAGGAGTTGGTTGTCGAAGCATTTGATTTA
>NC_033800.1:18538807-18562873 GCF_001876935.1 Asparagus officinalis
CTCTCTACATGACGATAGATGCACGAGGTTCCATTGCAGTGGCTGAAGGCAGTGAAGACCCAAATTTGTAGCACCAGAGGCTAGGTCACATGAGTAGCAAAGGCCTAAAGGTTATGCAATCAAACAGGAAGTTACCAGGTTTGAGATCGGCTGATATTGACCTATGTGAAAGCTGCATTCTAGGGAAACAAAAGAGAATAAGCTTCAAAAGGGTTGGCAGAACCCCTAAGGAAGAGAAGCTTGAGTTAGTTCACACAGATGTGTGGGGTCCAGCATCAGTTCCATCCACCGGCGGAAGGTTATATTTTGTGACCTTCATAGATGATCACTCGAGGAAGACTTGGGTCTATTTCATGAAACACAAATCAGAAGTGTTTGAAGTCTTCAAGAGATGGAAGGCTATGGTTGAGAACGAGACCGGTTTGAAGATCAAGAAGCTTCGTTCTGACAACGGCGGCGAGTATGAAGACTCAGAGTTCAAGAAGTTCTGTTATGACAGCGACATTAGATTAGAGAGGACAGTGCCAGGTACACCCCAGCAGAATGGCGTAGCAGAACGCATGAACAGAACATTGACTGAGAGAGCCAGAAGTATGCGGTTACAAGCAGGTTTTCCAAAGCAATTCTGGGCAGAAGCAGTCAACACAGCTGCCTACTTGATCAACCGGGGACCATCAGTGCCCTTGGAGCACAAAATACCTGAAGAAGTATGGAGTGGAAAGCAGGTAAACCTTTCTCACCTGAGAGTATTTGGATGTGTTTCATATGTACATCTGAGTGATCATGCTAGAAGCAAACTCGATCCTAAGTCCTTAAATCATATGTACATCTGAGTGATCATGCTAGAAGCAAACTCGATCCTAAGTCCTTAAAATGTTTCTTTGTTTGCTATGGCGGCGATGAGTTTGGCTACAATTTCTGGGACGAGCAGAACAAAAAAATCATCAGAAGCAGGGATGTGGTCTTTAACGAATCAGTCCTCTACAAAGACCGTGATGCAGTTCAGCCCACTAGCTCGATGCAGAGTGATCCTACGTATTTTGAGTCAGATGATGCCTCAGGTGGAGGCAATCCCGAAGCTAGTTCTGATGAAGAAGAAGAGATGATGGATGAGACCACTTCAGAGGGGGCAGATGAAGATGGAGAGACTGTTTCGCCCGTTAGAGAGTTGAGGCGGTCAGCTAGAGTCCCCAAGCCTAATCCAAAGTATCCATCACTACAGCCCAGAGCTCATCTCAACTACCTATTGTTGAGTGACGGTGGAGAGCCAGAAAGCTATGATGAGGCCCTTCGAGTGGATGATGCGAGCAAGTGGGAGCTCGCCATGAAAGATGAAATAAAATCCTTGAACACCAACAAGACATGGGAACTTGCGAAGCTACCAACGGGGAAAAAGGCCTTGAGCAATAAATGGGTGTACAGAATCAAAGAGGAACATGATGGTTCCAAGAGATACAAGGCCAGGTTGGTGGTTAAAGGATTTCAGCAGAGGGAAGGAGTTGATTACACAGAGATCTTCTCTCCAGTAGTCAAACTGACTACCATCAGAACAGTCCTGAGTATTGTTGCAGCTGAAGATCTACATCTCGAGCAGCTAGATGTAAAGACAGCTTTCCTCCACGGTGATCTAGAGGAAGAGATATATATGCAGCAGCCAGAGGGGTTTACTCAGAAGGGAAAAGAGAAGATGGTATGCAGATTGAAGAAGAGCTTGTACGGCCTAAAACAAGCTCCAAGGCAATGGTACAAAAAGTTCGATGGATTCATGCACAAGAACGGTTACTCCAGGTGAGTGGTGCTAAGGCCGTTAGCACACCGTTAGCTAGTCATTTCAGATTGACTAAGGAGCAGTGCCCCGAGACTGATGAAGAGAAGGAATACATGGCTAAGGTTCCATATGCTTCAGCCATTGGAAGCCTTATGTACGCCATGGTATGCATGAGACCCGACATTGCCCATGCACTGGGAGCTGTGAGCAGATTTATGTCAGATCCAGGAGAGCAGCACTGGGAAGCAGTAAAGTGGATTCTTAGATACCTGCGGGGTACGATAGATGACTGTTTATGCTTCAGAAGAGGCAAGTTAGTTCTGCAGGGTTTTGTTGATGCAGACTATGCTGGTGAGATAGACCAGAGAAGAAGCACTACATGATATGTATTCATTTTGGGGTCTACAGCTATTAGTTGGATTTCTCAGTTGCAGAAGATCGTTGCTTTATCAACGACAGAGGCTGAATATGTTGCTGTGACAGAGGCAAGCAAAGAGATGATATGGTTGCAGGGTTTCTTGGAGGAGCTGGGACAGAAGAGTGAGAAGAGTGTCTTACATTGTGATAGCCAGAGCGCAATTCATTTGGCAAAGAATCCCGCTTTTCATGCAAGGACCAAACACATACAGGTCCGCTACCACTTCATAAGATCAGCGTTGGACGAGGACATGTTAGAACTTGTGAAGATTCAAGGAGGCAAGAACCCAGCTGATATGCTTACCAATGTTGTCACTACAGAGAAACTGAGGTTGTGCTCAACTTCAGTTGGCCTCAGCACTTGATGATATGGAGGCCGTCGCCGCAGAGAGAGCTGAAAGAGATTGATAGTTAGTCTCCAAGTGGGAGATTGTTAGGATATGTGAAGCCTAACTATCAGACATGCCCTATGCTTCAGAAGAGAGGAGGAACAAAGTTGGAACAGGAGGAACATGATTGACGACGACGAAGTTCAAGCAAAACGACGAAGGAGGCAGTTTTCTGCATCGCGGTCGACCGGTGCACAGGCCAGGAGCTCATCGCGGTCGACCGAGCATGGCGCTGCGGTCGACCGGCAAAAGTCCAGAGAGCAAGCCCAGACTGCGGACAGCATCACGGTCGACCGCACATGGCGCTGCGGTCGACCGCCCAAAGTCCAGAGAGCTCGATCAGGAATAGGATTCGTCGCGGTCGACCGCACGTGGTGCGGCGGTCGACCGGAGTCGGGTTTTGGCCCAGTTTCGAATTTTAACCTGTTTTGATCTGTTTCCTGTTTTAGCTGTTAAACCCTTAAGTCTATAAAAGGGTTGATTAGGGCATGGTGTATTAAGACGAAAAATAGTGAATTTTTTCTCCTGCGGCGGTCGTGGACGTAGTTTCTCACATTGAGAAGCGAACCACGTAAATCTTGTGTGTTTGAGATTGTTTGATTTTCTCTCTTCTCTCCTAAATCTCTATTTCCAAATCGCATCAGGGGGGTTGTGCATCCCCAACAAACATTGGTTAATATACTCTTTAATTAACATCATCCTTAGCATAGCCTGTCACCTCTTGTGATTTGTGATAGTTTTTGTTTGAACTTGTTTGAACAAATGCTAATGTTGTCTTGAACCCATACAAAATAATTAATGCTACTAATTATATTATGTCATTAAGATTTCATGATAATAATTAGAGAAAAGGGCATAAAGCGAGAGGAAATAAGTGAGACAACAAAATCTGAAGTTTTGAATCATGGAGATCGAGATTGATTTGGTGGATCAAGAAGAGCTTTCTTCTTCATACTAGAAGAGTGATATCGAGCTTGTCATCGAGAAGATGCTGCCACGGTAAAAATGGTGGAGGTGTGCATTAGTAAAAATGTGTAAATGTATCTCTTTTGGACAAATTTTGAAAATCGACCGTTTTTCAAAGTTAATCGGCAAAATCGACCGTTGAAAATTTTTTTTAGCAAAATCGACCCTTTTCTGCACGGGACTGCTAGTCCCGTGCAGAAAAGGGTCGGTTTTGCAATTTTTCAAACTGCACGGGACTGCTAGTCCCGTGCAGTGCGGTTCTGCCCCCCACCCGATCCCAATCCACTTTCTCTCTCCTCCAACAATCCCCTCCTCCGTAAATCTCTTCCCATTCTCCAGACCCACCAACATTTTCCCCTCTTCTCCTCTTCCTCCTCCTCCTCCTCTATCACACCATCATCATCCATCAATTTTTCCATTCTCCAGACCCACCAACAGTCCCCTTCTTGATCTCAAGATTCACATCCTTCAACCAAGCCTTATTACCATTCTCCTCTCCCCCGTTCCCGTCCTCGTCATCCTCCCACCCAAAAGCTCCATCCTTAACCTTAATTGCAACATCATCATCGCCACAATGCTCAGCCCATTGCACGGCGTCATCCTCCAACTCGCCGCTGGTCATGTAACTGTCGAGCCGTTCTAAGGAGATCATGGCTTGGGAGACGGAGATAAGAGCCTGAGGGAAGTTGCGGAGCGGCTCTTGGAGGATCTTGAAGAAGGATGTGGCAGTGAAAACGAGGCCAGCATCGAGGCGGACACCGAGGAGGACGGAGGTGCCGAAGACGATGGTGGAAATCATTACGGGGGCGCTCCAGAGGACGATTATGTTGCCAGAGATGGATGATGATGGTGTGATAGAGGAGGAGGAGGAGGAAGAGGAGAAGAGGGGAAAATGTTGGTGGGTCTGGAGAATGGGAAGAGATTTACGGAGCAGAGGATTGTTGGAGGAGAGAGAAAGTGGATTGGGGTCGGGTGGGGGGCAGAACCGCACTGCACGGGACTAGCAGTCCCGTGCAGTTTGAAAAATTGCAAAACCGACCCTTTTCTGCACGGGACTAGCAGTCCCGTGCAGAAAAGGGTCGATTTTGCTAAAAAAAAATTTCAACGGTCGATTTTGCCGATTAACTTTGAAAAACGGTCGATTTTCAAAATTTGTCCATCTCTTTTTTAGGTATGAACTTTAAGGTGCGTCTTAAGCATACCCATTGCTTGCTAATTGCTGTAGAAATTTTGTTAGGCAATTCATTATTCACATACAGTTGGTTGGTATATGTTGATCTTAATTCTTCTATGCTCTAAATTAAACCAATAGTTTAATTGTTGAGTACACAAAGTTTACAGTGTTTCTCACGTTACTTTAGTAAGTGAAAACGTCCCTCAAGTCTACAGGTAAAAGGGAAGGGTTGGTGAAGTTGCAGAAGGAGATTAAGAAGTACAGCGATATCCAAGTCGTGTGGGAGATGATTCAGACAGAGAGTAAAATAAATTTTGTCGGATGACAGATCAACAAAGCCCGTCTAGCTCAGTTGGTAGAGCGCAAGGCTCTTAACCTTGTGGTCGTGGGTTCGAGCCCCACGGTGGGCGATAACTTCTTTTAGCTTTCTCTCTATTTTGTTTTTAAAGGTTTTTTGTTTTTTTAGGGGCATTAGATTTATCTCCTATATTTGATTATTTCTTTCTTATTCTCTTCTTCCCTCTCCTCTTCCTCAACCATCTGCACCTCTTGCAAACTACATATTGTAATTGTTAGATAGCGACGTGGGGAGGCTAAGAGCATCTCCAACCACAAAACCTAAAATGATGTAGTTTTTACATCAAGTTGGTGTAGTTTTTACACCAAATCACTATTCCATCTCCAACCCATTACACCAAATTTTACACCAAAAAGAATATTCCTTTTATTATTCTTATCTTTTAATATTTTATCTATTTAAAATATTTAACAAATTATGTAATTATATAATACATTACATATAATTAATTATAATAATATATTTTATGAATAAAATAAAAATATAAAAATTAAATTTAGAAAAAAAAAGCAAAAAGAAAAGAAAATATGAATAAAAGAATAAAGTTTAGAAGAAAAAAAGCAAAAAAAAAAGCAAAAACAAAAAAACTGCGCCATTGCTACACTATAGCACCCCGCTAATTTAGCGGGGTGTTTGGCGTTTCATTGGAGCGCCAAAACACTCCAAAATGGAGTTTTGGCGCTCCATTTGAGACGCTCTAAGGCTCTTGAAAACCTTGTGAAGAGATGTGGTGGTGCCACAAAACTTGTGAGGATGTTTGCTAAGAGTTGTCCAGCGGTTCCACCTTCTCCACGTGAGTGATTTGAACGTGTGAGCTTTTGAGAGAGGACACCCACGTGCGCGAAGCCACTCATCCACGAACGCAGCAACGGTCAGCGGATTTGCGGAAACCGCGTGGGAGGCTAGCTAAGAAACAGCGGTTTTTTTTGTTAGGTCCACCCGATTAAGGCGATTGAAGCTATAAATATAGCTTTCTTTGTGCCCTAGGTTGGCGTGCGAAGGAGGCTGGCTTTTGTTTTGTTGGTTGCGGCTTGGTGCGAAGAGGAAATCGCAGACAGAGAAGAAAACGGGTGCAGTTTTTTTTCTCTCCTTTGGCAGCGTGCAAGTCAGAGGCTTTTTGAGAGAGTTTTGTGTGAGGGATCTGAGAGTTTGTGTGAGGGTTTAGATCGAGTGATTGTAACCCTAGTTGTATCTCTCCCTCTAATAGTAGATCTCCCCCCTCCTTGTCCCGTGGACGTAGGCAATTTGTCGAACCACGTTAAATAGATTGTATTGTCGTGATTTGTAATAGCTTGTAGGTTCCCTCGACAGGTCAGTCCTAGAACTGATGAGAGGAAGAGCTGATATCTCACTTTGTTGAGATATTTTTGCTTTCGGTTCTTGTTTCCTTTGTAAAACAGGGATTTAGTTGAGATCTACTCTCTTGTTGTGCTGCCGAAGTGCTGCCGAAATTTCCGCTGTGCACAACAAGTGGTATCAGAGCTCCGGGTTGGACTTGGGAGCTTGTTCGAAGGATTCGCTGTTGGATTCTTATTTAAAGAGTTAGATCTATAACATGGGTGAAACAAGCACATCGAGATCGTCAAGATCGATGTTCCGAAGTTTGATGGCAAGATCAATATCGGTTTGTGAAGGTGCCAGGTGATGAATGCGTTGGATGCTCAAAACTTGGAAGAGACTCTTGAGTTGCACGAGAAACATGCTGATATGGAAGAAAAGGTTTGGAAGAAGATGAATAGTAAGGCGTGTGGAGTTATTCGGTCATGTTTGACGCCGGATCTTATTTATGATGTGATGAATGAGACGTCGGCGAAGAGATTGTGGGAAACGCTCAATGAAAAGTATTTGACGAAGAGCATTGAGAATCGGCTTCACTTGAAGAAGATGTTTTACCAATTCAAGATGAAGAGGGGAATTTCCATTAGAGAGCATGTTAACAACTTCATGAAGCTACTTTCAGACATGGCCAATGTGGATATCATGGTTGAGGATGAAGACAAGGCGATGCTACTTTTGTGTTTGTTGCCCGAGGATGATTATGGTACATTTGTTCTCACTATGATTAATGGAAGAACTACTGTTAGTTACAATGAGGTGACCTCAACATTGGTGAATTATGAGTTGAGGAAGAGTGTCGATGAACCCTCCGAGAAGACATCGGGAGATGCATTAGTAGTTCATGGCCGTGGTTCAAACCGAAGCAAGAGGTCGCAGTCTAGAGGTGCACATCGTGGGATTCGTAGGAATCAGTGTGCTTTTTGTAAAGAAGATGGACATTGAAAAGCTGAATTCCCAAAATTAGATCGAGCCGAGAAGAATAAGGGAAAAACTGTACAAGCTTCAGAGGTGAATGTTATCAAGACTAGTGGTAACAATTCAGATTCAGATTCTTCAGGCTATTCTTTATCCTCACTATCGTCAGTTTGTGTTGCCAACTCTATAGAGTGGATGTTGGATTCGGGTGCTTCTTACCACGTTTGTCCTAGGAGGGATTGGTTCTTCAGCTTTCAGAAGTTGGAAAGAGAGGATGTTGTGCTCATGGGTAATGGACATGTATGCTCTATTGATGGTATTGGTACCGTTCGGCTTAAGATGAGTGACGGGGTGATTCGGGAGTTGGATGAAATGAGGTTTATTTCACAATTGAATATGAATATCATTTCACTTGGAGCTTTGGAGACAGCAGGCTACAGGGTGACCTTGGTGAATGCACGTTTAAAGGTCACATTGGGGTCCATGATTGTGATGAAGGGCGTCAGAAGGAGAAATTTGTATTATTTGCTCGGAAGCACGGCGATTAATAGGGAGCTGACGACTTCATCAGATTCGACTAGACTGTGGCGTTATTTGATGCTGGGTTATTTGATTGGTAATGTCGTGCATAGATTATTGAGGAGTGCTTTGATCTGTAGTTTGAAGTCTTGTGAACCCATTGGTATGAGCAAGAAGACCGAGGTGGAGTTTGGCACTTCTATCCATCATTCGAGGGGTCTTCTGAGGAGTGTTCATTCAGGCATTCGGGGGCCTTCCAAGGGAGCATCATTGGGAGGTAATAGGTATGTGGTTTTCGCAATTGGGGATTGTTCTAGGCATTGGTGGGTTACAATCAAGTCCCGTTGGTGTGAAGTCCTAGAAGTCTGCAACAGATGGAGGAAGTGTGTTGGTAGAAATGTAACCCGACGTTCTGATTATGGTAGGGGTTCTTTCTTGCGTTTATGCCGAGATCACGACAATAGGAGACACTTCATTGGTGTGGAAACTTTAAGGCGACAAGGCGAGATGGCAGATTTGGGGAGCTGTTCCTTTCTGGAGGAGGATAGGCATTTGATGTCAAGCATTGGCATTGGTGTGCGGGCTACGACGTGTTTGGGCCATCTTATGCATAGGTTGCCGACTGCTGCATATAGAGATTTTGGATCTGGTGGAGCTGTTTCAGATTTTGGGTTGCGTCGGATGTTTGGTTACTCAGCACTTGGTCACATCGTGGATGCGAGATTTTATCCGATAGCACATTTGGGATTCAGAGGCGTGTTTAATTATCAGGTATTGGCTTTTGACTTTGTTCTGAGCAGATATGTCACGTTTGACTCTCGGCAGGTGGAGAGTGGTGATCGGATCATTAGGACATTACAGCGGATGGAGAGTGATGCTACTCCATGTTGGGTGGAGACTCTATATCATACTGCATCGTTTGGGATTCCAGCTGATGTGACACATATTGGAAATCATGTTGTTTTTGATGCATATGATAGGTTGATTGATTCGAGTGTAGCTGATAGATATAGTCTGGATATGGTCATTGGTTCATCTCAGGTGAAGGTATTTGGATTGTTTCAGTTTGGGGCCATTGGAGGTGCTATCAGCCGCAGAGTTGATGATATTAGAGAAGGGTTGCAAACTCTTCTAGTGGATTGAGGCCTTTGGAGGCCATTTGGTGAACTACGTGAGGCTTGATTCCTTAGGAAAGAGGATACGTAGGTAGTCTTTATGATGCAGCCGATTTGGTGAGTAGATACCAACATTTGGAGAGTGTTTGCATTCTCATTTGGGTTCTCGACTTGTTGTGGATTGAGTCCGTTGTCGTGAATTATTTCACTTCGTACTGGATGCAATAAGTGAGGCATTTGATTTGGTTGGTATCGGCTCAGTTTTGGAGGAAAACTTCGTCGAGGTGGAGAATTGTTGGATAACGACGTGTGGGAGGCTAAGGCTCTTGAAAACCTCGTGAAAAGATCTAGTGGGGGCCACAAAACGTGTGAGGATGTTTGCTAAGAGTTGTCCAGCGGTTCCACCTTCTCCACGTGAGTGATTTGAAAGTGTGAGCTTTTGAGAGAGGACACCCACATGCGCGAAGCCACTCATCCACGAACGCAGCAAAGGTCCAGCGGATTTGCGGAAACCGCGTGGGAGGCTAGCTAAGAAACAACGGTTTTTTTCTTAGGTCCACTTGATTGAGGCGATTGAAGCTATAAATATAGCTTTCTTTGTGCCCTAGGTTGGCGTGCGAAGGAGGCTGGCTTTTGTTTTGTTGGCTGCGGCTTGGTGCGAAGAGGAAATCGCAGACAAGGAAGAAAAAGGGTGCAATTTTTTTTCTCCTTTGGCAGCGTGCAAGTCAGAGGACTTTTGAGAGAGTTTTGTGTGAGGGATCTGAGAGATTGTGTGAGGGTTTAGATTGAGTGTTTGTAAACCCTAGTTGTATCTCTCCCTCTAATAGTAGATCTCCCCCCTCCTTATCCCGTGGACGTAGGCAATTTGTCGAACCACGTTAAATAGACAATTTGTCGAACCACGTTAAATAGATTGTCTTGTCGTGATTTGTAATAGCTTGTAGGTTCTCTCGATAGGTCAGTCCTAGAACTGATGAGAGGAAGAGCTGATATCTCACTTTGTTGAGATATTTTGCTTTCGGTTCTTGTTTCCTTTGTGAAACAGGGATTTAGTTAATATCTACTCTCTTGTTGTGCTGTTGAAGTGCTGCCGAAATTTCCGCTGCGTACAACAATAATGGCTCTTAGATCAACAGCTATGACTGCCGTCTTCAAATATTAACAATTTTAACACCAAATAAACAAATAAATTAAGAATGTATCTTTCAATGTGACTTAAACTGTGAGCGGACGTGGGGCCCCCCATCCATGTGATGCTTCTGTCCGCGTACGAAGCAGAGAACAAAACCGACTCAAGTTCGGTTTTGATGTTCCGCACGAAGCCGAAGCCCACGAGAAGGCCCACAAACCGATTTTTTCACCTAAGGCTATATATATCCTTTGTAATTCGTTCCCTAGGTTTTGTGCAGGAGGTTTTCGGCTGAGTGTTTCTCTTTTGACTGTGCGGTGCAAGCTAAGGAGGTTAGGCGGCTGCAGCAAAGAGAGCACGGAATTTGTTGTGTCGGCTGACTGCGGGAGAAAATTTGTGCATCTCTTCTTTGGTTTTTTGTGCATCCTTTTGTAGAGAGAGTTTGTGAGGGATTTGAGAGAGTTTGTTTGAGGGTTTAGATTGTGGGTGATTGTAAACCCTAGTTGTATTCTCTCCCTCTATTAGTAGATCTCCTCCCTCCTTGCCCCGTGGACGTAGGCAATTTGCCGAACCACGTAAAATTAGTTGTACTGCTATTTGGGTGATTTGTAATAGCTTTTTAGGTTCCCTCGACGCGCAGTCCTAGAGCTGACGAGAGGAAGAGCTAATATCTCACTTTGATGAGATATTAGGCTTCAGATTCTTGTTCCCTTTGAGAAACAAGAATTCTTATTGCGATCTAACTCTTGTTGTTCTGCCGAAGTGCTGCCAAAATTTTCGCTGCGCGCAACAAGTGGTATCAGAGCCCAGATTTCAGATCTAGGGTTTTTTGGTGGAGGAAGATTCTTGTGTGAAGCTTAGTTCTTGGAGTTCTCGGCTTCGGTGGAGATAGCATCAGGAGTTGCCGTTGGAGATTTCGCTTTCCTCGTGTGGTTAGGAAATCTATTTGGAATCCAATCTAGGGTTCAGTTGGGTGGTTCCTAATTTCTATCAAATTTGTTCTTTCTCTAAAATTTGGAGTTAGTTCGCAATGGGAGAAGAAGATGAAAGCAGCAAGTCAATGGCGAGTACAATACAAGTTGGTTTTCAGAATACTAAGATTAGTGTGGTGAAGTATGACGGAAAAATCAACTTTGGTTTGTGGATGAGCGGCGTACAGGATGCGCTCAATGCTCAGAACTTAGAGGACACCATTATGGTCCACGAGAGGCCACCTAAATATGAAAAGGCGGTATGGGATAAGATGAATAGGAACGCGTGTGGGGTGATCAGGTCCTGTTTGGAACAGGAACTGAAATATGATGTGATTGGGGTGACGTCTGCAATGAAGATGTCACAAAGAGTGTTGAGAACAGGTTGCACTTACTGCGAAGACTCTTCAGATTTCAGATGTCCAGAGGCACCTCGCTAGCGGCTCATGTGAACAACTACACTAAGTTGTTGTCGGACTTGATGAATGTTGATGAGAAGATATCGGATGAGTACAAGACGATTATTTTGTTGGGCTCCTTACCCGATGAGGAGTATGATACCTTCGTGCTCACTTTGTTGAACGGGAAATCTTCTATCAGCTATAGTGAAGTGACTAACGCTTTGACCAATTATGATTTGAGGAGGAAGGATAAGGAGACTTCCCGTGCTAGCACTTCAGGCGAGGCCTTGTCGACGAGAGGGAGAAGCCCATATCCGAAAGGTGGTAATAGAGAGAGGTCAAAGTCTAGAGGCCACCACTAATTAGCAAAGAACCAATGTGCATTCTGCAAGGAGCAGGGACATTGGAAGAGAGACTGCCCGAAGCTCAAGGAGAAAGAGAATGGCAAGAAAAAGGGCCCGAAGGCCAATGAGGTGAATATTGCGAAAGGCGATGATTCCGATGATTCGTGCTTTTCTCTACTGATTACTCCGGAGGTGAACCATGTGGATGCATCAGATTGGATGCTTGATTCCGGCGCTACTTTTCATGTGACCCCTAGGCGAGACTGGTTTGCATCTTTTGAGAAAGTCGACGGGGGCGTTGTTGTCATGGGAAATGATCAATCCTGTGGCGTTTGTGGGATAGGTACCGTGCGGATTAGGATGCACGATGGAGTAGTCCGTGAGTTGAAGGAGGTGAGATTTGTTCCTCAACTGAAGAAAAATCTTATCTCAGTTGGAGCTTTGGAGGCGAAGGGATTCAAGGTGACTTTCGAAAACGCTGTAGCGAAGGTTACTAAGGGATCATTGGTGGTGATGAGGGGAGTCCGCAATCGGAATTTGTATTATCTGAAGGGAAGCACCGAGATTGGCCAGGTTGCTTCGTCTATTTTAGAAGCGGACATGAGCAGACTTTGGCACTATAGATTGGGGCACACAGGTGAAAAGTCACTGCAGGTATTGTACAAGCAGGGGCTATTGAAGGGAGCCAAGAGTGGGAAGATTGAGTTCTGTAAGCACTGTGTTCTTGGCAAGGGGCTATTGAAGGGAGCCAAGAGTGGGAAGATTGAGTTCTGTAAGCACTGTGTTCTTGGCAAGAAGACAAATGTGAAGTTCGGGACTGCCATTCATCAGACGAGGGGTATCCTGGACTATGTGCACACAGACGTTTGGGGTCCCACCAAGACTGCATCACTTGGTGGTCGACATTGGTTCGTCACTTTTGTAGATGACTATTCTAGGCGTTGTTGGGTGTACACCATGACGAAGAAGAGTGAAGTCCTAGATTTGTTTGTGGAGTGGAAGAAGAGATTGGAACTGCAGACTGGGAGAAAGATCAAGACGTTGCGATCCGACAACGGTGGTGAGTATACTTCTGACCCCTTTCAGCAGCTATGTCGAGACGAGGGCATAGAGAGACACTTCACAGTTAGTCATACACCGCAGCAAAATGGGGTGGCAGAGAGGTTGAATCGGTCTTTACTGGAGAAGATCCGATGCTTATTGTCGCAGAGTGGTTTGGAGAAGATCTTTTGGGCTGAGGCACTTACATATGCGAGCCACCTCATTAATAGGCTGCCTTCATCTGCGATTGAGGGGAAAACCCCTATGGAGATGTGGTCGGGAAAGCCAGCACATGACTATGACCAGCTCAAGGTATTCGGGTGCCCTGCATATTATCATGTTAGAACTGATAAATTGGAACCTCGAGCTAGGAAGGCCATATTTGTAGGATTCAAGCGTGGTGTCAAGGGATACAAGCTTTGGGATCCAGTTGATAAGAAGATTGTGCTGAGTAGGGACGTCACGTTTGATGAAGCTTCTATCTTGAAGCTTCCCAGCTCTCATCAGGTGGAGAGCGACCCGACGGAGGAGATATCGCAGGTGGTGGAGATTGATGCAGCTCCATATTGTCCAGATGGTACAGTATCCATGCAGGTGCCGACTGAGGTGACGCCAGGCGAGCACGACGGTGATACGGAGGATACGTGTACTGATGTGCAGGATCAGGAACCGACGGTTCAGGTTCAAGATCCTATTGCGGTTCGGAGACAGAGGAGAAACATACAGATGCCAGCACGGTATGCCGACACAGTTGCGTATGCACTTCCGGTGGAGAGTATCGATGAGTTGGTGCCTACTACATTCAGAGAGGCCGAGCAGAGTTCGGAGGCTGATTCGTGGCAGGTGGCTATGCAGGAGGAGATGGAGTCTCTTCATAAGAACGATACATGAGAGCTTGTTGAGCTTCCAAAGGGGCGAAAGGTAGTTGGCTGCAAGTGGGTATACACGAAGAAGGAGGGCATTGAAGGCACTCCATTGAGGTTCAAGGCTAGGTTGGTTGTGAAGGGCTATGCACAGGAGGAAGGAATAGATTATAATGAGGTTTTTTCTCCGGTGGTGAAGCACTCTTCGATTCGGATTCTGCTAGCTTTGGTGGCACAGTATGGTTTGGAGTTAGATCAGTTGGATGTGAAGACGGCATTTCTTCATGGTGATCTTGATGAAGAAATATATATGACTCAGCCATTGGGATTCCGAGCTGCAGGGAAAGATAAGTTGGTTTGCAGGTTGAAGAAATCGCTATACGGTTTGAAGCAGTCTCCTCGACAGTGGTATAGGCGATTTGATGGTTTTATGATTGGTCATTCGTACACTCGGAGCCAGTTTGATCCTTGTGTATATTTTCTCAAGTTGAAAGGAGGTGCGTACATTTATTTGTTGCTCTATGTCGATGACATGTTGGTTGCCTCTATTTTGGAAAAGTTCAGCTATCAAATGAGTTTGAGATGAAAGACTTGGGTGAGGCGAAGCGCATTCTAGGGATGGAGATCGGCAGAGACAAGAAGAAGGGCAAAATTTGTTTGACACATTCTACAGCGATTCCATGTTAGCATGGATACGAAGCCAGTTAGTGTACCATTGGGAGCCCATTTGAAGCTTTCAGCTGGTCTTTCACCGAAGTCAGTTGAAGATCGTGAGTTGATGTCGAAGACTCCATATGCGAGTGCGGTTGGGAGCTTGATGTACGCAATGGTATGTACGAGACCAGATTTGTCACAGGCGGTAAGCATGGTTTCGAGATATATGCACGATCCAGGAGTGGGTCATTGGGACGGCGTGAAATGGATTTTGAGGTACATTCGAGGTACGCTCAATGTTGGTTTGGTTTATGAGCGGGACACTACAGGTGGGCAGCTATGCATCGGTTATGTTGATTTGGATTATGCCGGGGATTTGGATAAGCGCCGGTCTACGACAGGGTATGTGTTTACTTTGACTCGTGCGCCGGTGTGTTGGAGATGCACCTTACAGTCGACGGTGGCTTTGTCTACGACGGAGGCAGAGTATATGGCAGTTACGGAGGCTGTGAAGGAGGCTATTTGGCTTCGAGGACTTTTGGAGGAACTTGGTATATCGCAGAGGTCCGTCACTATTCATTGTGATAGCATGAGTGCTATCTATTTGGCGAAGAATCAGGTTTTTCATGCGAGGACGAAGCACATTGACGTTCGTTATCACTTCGTTCGAGATGTTCTTGAAGATAGCGATGTGGAAATTGTGAAAGTCCACACGAAGGATAATCCGGCGGATATGCTCACTAAGGTGGTTCCGAGCAACAAGTTTGATCATTGTCGAAACTTGTTGCACATTCATGATTGTTGAGGCCGTTGGCGGCCATTTGGGTGAACTACGTTCGGCTTGATTCCTTGGGCAAGAGGATACGTAGGCAGTCTTTCAGATGCAGCCGGTTTGGATTAGTTGATTTTGATGGGGGTGAGATTGTTTGGACTCTCGTTCGGATTCTCGACTTGTTGTGGATTGAGTTCGTACTGGACACAACAAGTGAGACATTTGATTGCTTTGGTATCGGCTCAGTTTTGGAAAAACTTCACCGAGGTGGAGAATTGTGAGCGGACGTGGGCCCCCCCATCCACGTGATGCTTCTGTCCGCGTACGAAGCAGAGAACAAAACCGACTCAAGTTCGGTTTTGATGTTCCGCACGAAGCCGAAGCCCACGAGAAGGCCCACAAACCGATTTTTCCACCTAAGGCTATATATATCCTTTGTAATTCGTTCCCTAGGTTTTGTGCAGGAGGTTTTCGGCTGGGTGTTTCTCTTTTGACTGCGCGGTGCAAGCTAAGGAGGTTAGGCGGCTGCAGCAAAGAGAGCACGGAATTTGTTGTGTCGGCTGACTGCGGGAGAAAATTTGTGCAGTCTCTTCTTTGGTTTTTTGTGCATCCTTTTGTAGAGAGAGTTTGTGAGGGATTTGAGAGAGTTTGTTTGAGGGTTTAGATTGTGAGTGATTGTAAACCCTAGTTGTATTCTCTCCCTCTATTAGTAGATCTCCTCCCTTCTTGTCCCGTGGACGTAGGCAATTTGCCGAACCACGTAAAATTGATTGTACTGCTATTTGGGTGATTTGTAATAGCTTTTTAGGTTCTCTCGACGCGCAGTCTTAGAGCTGACGAGAGGAAGAGCTAATATCTCACTTTGATGAGATATTAGGCTTCAGATTCTTGTTCCCTTTGAGAAACAAGAATTCTTATTGCGATCTAACTCTTGTTGTGCTGCCGAAGTGCTGCCGAAATTTCCGCTGCGCGCAACATAAACTACACTAATTATTTTGTGTCATCAGCTTGTTGCCCGGGGAGGATATCATAAACCACCACTCCAACATAAAACACCCATATGTCACTCTCAAGATCACTCTATGAAGTTTTCACAATCTTTAAAACTGGGATAGAGACCCAAAAACGGAATTAGAAAAAAAAATTTAAAAGAGGAACCCAAAAGAAATGAAACTGTCTTCTACATATCAACATTCCTCAAAAAACAAGATCAAACCAACAACACAATACTAGTTGGAAGCCAAGAGCCCTTACTGTTTTCAAGTCACTAGATATATTATTTACATCAACTGAAGTACCAAGCATATAAAACCTATTAATTGAACATGGAGAATCTCTTATCAAGATGGTAGTGAGATTTGTTCAAGCAGCACCATCTCCTTCATGAAGAAGCATCTGATCGAAATGCCAAACTCCTGCAAGAAGATTGAAATATTGTTACAATGATAACGCTACGAGGCAGAAAATTAAATTGCAGAATGGAGCAGAGTTTAGCAAATTATACCATGTCCTTTGCCAACTCTTCGAAGTTGAGCAACATACTCAGAGATTTTCTTTATAGACTCCACCTGCATATCAAAATAAAGTCGAATTCATTCCTTTCAGAGTCAGACAAGGTCTATAATCGATAATATCTACACATTATAAGTCCAATTTTATAAAGAGTCACATGCATAGACTGTTCTTCACTAATCAATTTTTAACAAGATCTACATCTGGTACCTCTCCCCCCTCTTTTTTTTTCTCTTTTCGTTTCTTCATCTAAGTTAACTTGGATATAACTTAATCTAAGAAAATTCTCAATGTCAGTATCTAGACTTCTTAATATAATTAATTGTGATTAGTTAGGGATCCAACCAAAGAGAAGGAAGCATTATTAAAGCATATCATAAGATAGATGGAGCCCATGTTTAACGCATGACATTGACGGGTTAGGTCTCAAGTCCTTGTGAATTGATCAGACTTTGTTAGTTTTTTCAGTCGATTAAAATCAATATTTTAGGCTGTTAGCATCCCCATGAGGTGTTGCCAACAAACAAAACTTTACAGACACTACAATATAACAGTAAATTAGGAAGAATAGGACTTTTACCTGCTCTGCAAGAAAGTTGCTGTCGACAAAATCCACCATCTGAATATCATTGCTTTGTTCAGCCACCTGGTTACCAAAAGAAATTTATAAAGAAAGTTAGAAACCACATTATAGCATCATCATACTGCATTAAAGATGAAGAGAATTACAAATTCAGCTAAGATGGACTTACATTTCGCAGATTTATTAGCTTCTGGTTTGTCACCTTTTCGAGAGACAAAGCAAGCTCCATAGCTGAATTCCAAAAAACATCAGAATGCTATTTTTTATGTTTTTTGAATGGCGCAATGTGGTGGAGGAAATTATACAGAACAAGATTCCTCACAAGGAAAATATTTACTATTAAGGATAGCTTGCGCTGCCCATCACAATAACCTTGAAAGCAGCTTCAACCATTAATGATGTAATTCTTCGCGGGCTGGGCTCCTACTCTAACTCAACTGCAGATGCCTACCTTAGCAAGTAATGAGAACTCATTTAAATGTTATGATTTTAAAAGAAGACAATACCTTTCATCATTGATCAGCTATCATTTCCACATGGTTTATATCAGATTCTTGAATATTTATAATTTCGGATTCCAACTTGAAAATAGAAAGTCCATGATTCTTGAATGATCAGCTATCATCTCCACACGGTTCATATCAGATAGTTGAGCAGAGTGGTTTTGCTAAAAATTATACATTACTTAAGTCAAGAGAAGCGCCTAACTTTCATATGCTGAACGACATCTGTGACAAATATTCATAATGATGATATCTGCCTTATAATAACAATTACCCTAAGAAGATATATAAATGAAAAAAACGTGAACAGATGCTTATGAATACAAACAAGTTATGCTGTACTTATCAAATGCCAAACTAAAAAAATTCAAGCAAATAAGAAAAGTTCTACTGTATCTTGAACATTAATAGAATATGTGCACATATTGACAACATAGTTTGGAAAAAAATGGAACTCAGTATAAGTCATATAGATTTACTCACCATACAGAGCATCTCCTTTCTCAGGGTGATCAAACTCACTCGAGGGCATTAGTATTGATTGGAGCTTCACTCTCCCTCCACGCTTGTTCTAAAAAGCAATAGGAACCCTCATTGAGATGTCTTCACAATTTTAGACAAGTGGGAGTGAATATACCTGGTACTCCATAAATTTCTGTGCATGATCTCTTTCCTCGTAACTGGATTCTTTGAAAAAACTGAAAGATTGGTCAAGAACACAAATTATTGAGATGAAGGAAATGAAGAGCTAGAATGGAGAAGTATTTTGATGTATGTACTGCTTACTGGGCAAGGCCTCGAAGGGCGATGTTGTCTCGGTCAAAGTACGCATACATAGCATGATATATGTAAGAAATGTTGTATTCAACACTGTCGGTGAAGAACAAGCTAATAATTAGGAGAACAGCTATTTTGCACCAAGAAAAAGTTATTATTATTATTATTAAAGAAATGCCAATAAAAAGTTAATGCAAAGGCAAGTCACTATGCCACTGAAGGAAAAGAAAATGGTTTAAGTAAAATTCCCTATATAACCTTTTCTTATATTTCACACATGGTACATCTTTCGTAGTGTGAGGCTACAGGAAGTGCCCAAATCTCTTTATAAAGAAGTACGTGAGACAACATCAAGTTACAAAGAACATGCGCCGTTTTTTTTCTTTGCGGTGGGGTGGGGCGGGGTGGGGGGGGGGTCGGTGCTCCTTCATTGATAAAGTGCTAATGATATATACTCTGCCAATGGAAAGAGCAAATACCGAGGACATCGCACCATCTTCACAAATGCAAGACCAATTGTCATCATAAATAGTAAAAAAAAATAATTCTTTCGTAGAAACTAATATCATGATTATACTTCTCTCTACCTGTTTGGGTGATTCGGAGGAAATCTCTTATTAGATTTTAGTAGGGGTGAAAATCCTTTAGACTGCAATTTGATGTCAAATCCTCACAATAAAAATTCAAAGATTTTATTAATTGAATGCCTTATTACTCCACTAACAACATTGGTTTTTCTCTATAAAGTAGTTTACATTCCTAATTAAACATTTAGCCATAGAACCCTTTTATACCAAACATTAACAAATAGCAGAATAAGGCCGTTAGCCAAGAAAAATTAAAAGCAAGAAAGAGATATCATAGTTAACCAAATAGTTGGTGTACACAGACTACAACTATTACAAGGGAATATAAACCGATATTTCAAAACAATTTTCACCAATATGAGTAGATGATGCTGGATTAGTCACCAGTTTACAAACCCACTCTCCATCTTAGAACATCTTAATCTGGTCTAAAACTATCAAAAAAATATGTTAATTTTGATTTCTTAAGCGGACGTGATCATAAATCTCAACCAATTACCAAGGAGAGCCAAAGGGTTTTGCCTTTATAGAAACAAATGCACGCTCATGGATTAAAAACATCTAGGAAACGATCTGTGATGCCCCACTAACAGTCCCGCAGTGAAAAATTGATAGAGTTTAAAAGGGTTTAAATGATGAGTCGAAAAAGCCGAGTACAACATTGACTAGCCAATTTTACCAATGAATTGAGCTAAACTACATGTTGCACTCAGTGGGTCCTACGTTTACATTGGGCCAACTGGCTCACGGCTCACGGGCCCTGGGGCGTGACAATTAACATAGGCTTGACCCAAACCACGTGTTGCTGGGTCTCCCTATAATTAACATAGTTTGACGTAGGTTCCACCATGTTATTCTAAATATTTATACAACCAAACTTATGTGTTTCTTTAGAGATAAGAAAGCTAACACCATAAACAGACTAAACTATTGATTAAATCAAGTAGTAAACCCTCTTTGATTTTCCATAGATGTGAAAATATGCTGAAAATGATGAATATATACTATGGACCAATCTACATGAGTCAAATAAAATGACAATTAGATTCTCTTCTTCTTAAAAAAAAAGAGCATCAAATTTGACAAAACTAACATATATCCTTAAAAACCCATGACCAATAAATCAAAACAAATGAAGCATACGAAGTACAACATCAAATAAACAGGATTCCTTAAACCCCATAAAAAAAAACTGAAAACACCCAGAAAAATATGATCTTTTTTTTTCAAAAATTAACTCATCTCCCTTAAACCAATTAAACTACTAAAAAACAAGAATTAAAGAAAACCCACTTGATTTGTTCATTTATAGCCGCCTCACAGTCACCAGCAAACTTCTGGCGAGCAAGTGACTGATCAGGAACGGAGGGGACCAAGTTGAGATCTTGCCTAAGCTCTTCAAAGGGTTGGAAGACAACGCCGGAGCGGCCATGGCTATTGTGGGCCCATTTGTTGGGTTTTTTTTTGGAAAATGAAGAAAGGAGTTGAGAGAGGAGGAGGTGGTTGTTGTGAGAGGAGGAGGAGAGACTAGAGAGAGGAAAGGAGAGGTCTTTAGAATCATGGTGGAGAGAGAGAGAGAGAGAGAGAGAGAGAGAGAGCTGTAAACTGAGTACTGAAGAGGAGGAGAGAGTTTTGTAGGAGGACTTATTTTCATGAGGGGTACATTTTGCATATATACTCTTTGCAAATATATATTTTGCATTCATTAAATTTTAAAAGCACGTCTTCATCAGAGTTATTATTATTATTATTTATTATTTTGACATCGATTGATACTGCTAATGAACACTAATGAAGATGAAATTGAGGAAGGTAGAACTTCCTAATAAGGGTCATAAAGTTTCTGGAATAAGATACGATGTTGATTTTTATGCTTTCCAATATAAGAGTTTCGTTAAGAATATGTTTTATTTATATTTCAGGTTTAGACGATGAAAAACTATAAATAAGTAAAGTTTTTTTATCATTAGAACATGCTTTTTTCTAAAACTAGAAAGTTGAGGTGAAATATCATATTATAATATTTCAATCAGACATTAAAGTAATGTGACACACACTAAGCGACATTTCATTATTTAGCTTTATCGTGCATCAAAAACAAATTTCACGCTATGAAATTTGTCTCGAACCTAACGTGCTTGAGATTTTATATGAGAGCGACTTTACATAGATTTAGATAACTAGTATGTAAGACCTGAATGCATATTAAGTAATCATATGAGACTAAAACATTCGAGGGCTATTTAATTCTCTACATGAATTTGCATACTTGTATAACTAATATATTCATGTTTTTTTTAATATAAATGGGAGGTGAACTCATTGCAGATCTGTTCGTTTATTCCAAAGGAAAACAATATAATCTTCTCTCCAAATTATCATCTGTGAAATGTTGTTGACTACGACGTATCCTTGTTACTATAATTGAGAGATTGACTCTACAATCAAAATTCTCACCTCGTCCATTTTTTTATTTATTTTTTTAGTGTTTTTTTTTTGTGCATTTGAGCATTAATATATAGTATAATTTATGCAACTCTTGAGATCCAAGCGGAATGTTTATAGAAGTAGATTAGTCGTGAAATAATTATAGTGCATAATTAATTAAGAGAATTTGATTAGCCACTGAGAGAAGATACATGAATGCACTAATTATGGGTTCATTTCTCACTACTATTCATATTAAATGCATTATTAGTAGGTTCAGAAGGGCAGATGTCATAAATTACTTTGTTAGTAGGATCTAATTAGTGTGTTGTAATAGTTTTTTATGGAAAAAATAGTAAGACACATCCAAACTAAACTAAAAACCCAGAAACATAATAATAAAATTGTGGATAAGCGATGCTCCTTATCAAACCGCAGAATATTGTGTAAAAACGGTAGGTCTTTGAGTCATACCACAAAATCATCAATTTTCTTAGCTCTTCAAACCAACACATGAGCTATTAAATTCCTCATTTGATGAGCTATTTGAAAATCATATTCCTCAAGTTGTGCGCAACGTTGCTGAATATATCATCCACAAATTGTCTGAAAATTGAGCATTGTTATGCTCCATTTTGGATATCTCTAATTACCACCTCCACATCTTCTTAGAAAATTACCTTTCCACATCGAGTGTTAAGAACAAATGTAATAGCTTCTCACACCGCTTAAAATTCTGCATGCTCAGAATTACCTCGTATCCAAATATTATGATAAGTATATTGCAATAGTTAGTAATATATATTATCATAACTTTATATGCTAATTCTATACTACGTACACTAAGAGGTTAACATTTATAGCAGTATTCCTCTCCACGAAATTTTTTATATCAGACAAACATATTAATATATTATAGTATTAGATAGATGTTAGATTCTTATTAAATATTAAATTATCTTAAATTACAATATATTTTATAAATATAAGTTATGATATTATTATCTTAAATATTAATTTTATATTTATCGTATAATACCTCATATCTAAAGTGAAATATTTATCTTATTTAACATAAGATAGACTAACATGGTTAAGATTTATGATATATATTAGTTTTTATGTTTATAATGTAAGAAATAGAATGAATTAAATAAAATTTGAGGAATATGATTAAAGCTTATAATATATATTTAATTTTTTTAATATTAGTTATTATGTTTATTGTAAGAATAGTTATAGTGTAATAAATAGTATGAATTGAATAAATTTCAAGGCATTATTGGAAATTGTTAAATTTTAGAAGGGTAAAAGAGGCAATCAAAAGTTTTAACACACTAATTTTTTTTTGTAAATAGTATAGATTAGTTAAATGAGACTTTGATTGCAATATAGTGATTTGGATGAATATTGAGGGATATGTTAGGAAATTAAAAGTTTTGACAACCATATTCTCTTTTATAAATAGTATTGATTGATTTGTACATTTTTTGCTATTCAATTGATAATCAAACTTGAGAATATAAGCATAAACGGGTGTATATGTGAAAAAAAAAATTTAATGAGGAGGGTTTGTTGTTGGGTCTGGCTTTATGAGGAATTTTGGACGGATACGGTGGGAAGACCTCGCACTTTCTCGTCGATTGCGTTGCACGCGCTCCGCCGGGTCATCAGGGAACCGCCTCAGCGATCTCCGCACAAATATCCACACCGTCTCTCTCTCTCTCTCTCTCTCTCTGAGTATTTAATACGTCAACTTTTAACGACATTCAACAAGATACGGGGTCGTATATCGTAAATGTTGGCGTGGTAAATTAATGTAATTAATCTGAATATAGAGCGATTGCACGCCGCTGTGTGCTTTATAAATCCATCTCAAATGTCTTTAACTAATTGGCTGAAACAAGGCATTAGTTCGTTAGGTAGTGATGTTCAGAGTGCATTCATCAAAGGTAGAAGTATATCTCACAACATTCTCATAGCTTAGGAGTTGCTACACATGTATGATAGGAAATAAATAAGCCCTAAATGTGTCGTGAAAGCGGACCTCAGAAAAGCTCATGATTCCTTAAGCTGGGAATTTTTGGATGAGCTCCTTTTAGGCCTTGGCTTCCTATGTAGACTCAGAAAAGGTATTATGGAATGTGTCAAAACAATTTCATTTTCTATCTGTACCCCAAGCCAACCCAGACCGGCCAAACGTCCTTTCTCGCCAAGCCGAGACAGACATCCTTCCACTAGTGGAAAATCATGTATCGCTGACGACAACACGCTGACGGGAATTTCCTTATGTCGCTGACGGGAATTCCCGTCAGCGATGTTGCCGTCACAAATGCGTTATACCCGTCGGCGATGTGATCATTGCCTACGGGAAATAAACATCGCTGACGGGAAGCCCGTCAGCGATGTTTGATATAAATTTTAATCGATCAGCCTCTCGTTACCAAATTAAAACGCCCTAATTTACACTCGCCGCCGCCCTCGACTCCCTTCTGGCAGCTCTGACTCGCCGCCGGCCTAACCCCACTCGACTTCACCGCCGG
>NC_033800.1:18562891-18616458 GCF_001876935.1 Asparagus officinalis
GTCACCTCCTGCTTCTCTCCGACTCCACCGCCCGTGCGCCGAGGCCCCGAACCCCCGAACCCCCGATCTCTCGTCGGAGCTCACCGCGGCACCGTCCCCGCTCAACTCGCAGAAACCTCTCTGTCAGTGATTTTTTTAAATTTTTTTTTTGTAATTTTAGGTTTTATTGTAAATTTTTAAAATAGTCAATAATAATAACAATAATCCAGGGGTCTATCTGTAACAATAAAACTACAGGGGTACTAAGTTCGAAACAACAATACGGCTAGGGGTCTATTTGCAATTAACCTTTATGTTTAATATATTGTGACCATAAAGAAAGAAATTGACAAATTCCAAAATTGAAAACGAAAATAATTATGAGTTCCATGAGAGAGATTAAAAGTAAGTATATATGTACTTAAGATGCATAAGATGAAGCAGATGGTTTATTGCATACTTTGCATATGATAATCATGTATTGTTAAATATATTATTTTGCCCCTCTTGCTGCAAAGGTTTCTAGCAAAACTGATAATTAAACTTAAGATGCATGAGATGAGGCAACAATTATGTGATAATCAACTCGCAGAAACCTCTCTGTCAGTGATTTTTAAAAAAATTTTTGTTGTAATTTTAGGTTTTGTTGTTGTTTCTGATCTGATATTTGATTTCTTGGATTGTAGTGCAGGAGATCCAAGCGGGTCTTACGTTTTCTTGGATTGCAGTGCAAGAGATCCAAGCGGTAATTTCTTGTCCTTTTTTGATTCTTCAGATCAAAATTGGATTTTGATGGGCTTTAATGTGGATGCCTAAGTTTAATTATATTTCCTAATATGAAGAAGTTTAATTATCTTTCCTAATATGAAGATTAAAATAAGGGGGGTTTTCTGATATTTTGAAAATTAATGGGGGTTATCTGATAATAGTCCCAAAGTTAATGGGGATTTACTGATATTTAGCCTTTATCTTAACTGCAAATTTTAATTAGTTAGATATATCGAGATTGTATTGTGTTATATATCATGATTTTATGAATCGGAAGTCGTTACCCCTAGTTTCCCGTCTAATATTGTTGGATGTGAGTCTCTTCTGATATAAACTCACGCAATTCTAGTTGAATGTGAAAATACTTTTTACATCTAAAGAGAATAACGTGATTTATGTTAGGAGCATGCTCTACATGCAATAATTATTAGATCTGTCCGGGGAGGATTCCCCTTCTCGTACAGGTTAGGAATACAGTAGTGTATCGTCTATCTTTGTATATTTTAAGCATTTTTATTCCTAAAAAATTCCGATAACACGTATCGCATTGTTCTCTGTGTACAATAAGCGTATGTTGTTTTGCGTATCGATCTATTATTGATGATTGATACACATTATAACATCCGCACAGTGTACTGGAGAACAGCGGGTAGGTGCTGTTAGCCCTTATGTTTTGATGATGTTTTACAACCACCATTATCGGTACTAATGGCTTATTGAGTGCAAATGTAGTAAATTCATTTATCAAGCTTGTTAGTGCCATTAATGGAGGATTGGATGGAATATACACTACAACGATGATATCCAAAGGAGGAGGAGGCATAATGATGAAGGAAAGTTAATTCAAGAACAACAAATTCATAAAGAAGCTTCATCAAACTTAAAGCTATATCAAGATTCAAGAACTGTATTCTATGTGAGGATATTAGCTTGTTTTCTATTTTCTCTCTAGTGCTAGAATGTAGGCAAAGAGTTACTGATCTTACTTGAAGCTATTGGGACTCACACACACATTTTCATACTTAAGTTTTTAAGCGTTTTTCACAAAATACTATTTTTCACAAGTATGGGGACCTATCTGCAAAATTCTTTTTCCAAACAGTTTGTTTTTAGTATTAAAAATATTTTACAAAGTTTTATAATTTTCAGAGGTCAAACAAATATTTTGAAAATATTTTAAGTTAGTCAAAATCAAGTTTCTGCAAATATTTTAAGTTAGTCAAAATCAAGTTTCTGCAAATATTTTAAGTCGGTCGACCGGATGATTTTTTCGGTCGCCCGAAGTTTCTGGCGGTCGACCGAAATTTCCTTCGGTCAGCTGCGACTTTTTTTCAAACGGTCATTTGCCTGGAACACTGTGCTTTCACTTAACAGTGTTTGGCACAGTCTGAGGTAAGGGTCTGAAAAGGAGATTATTTTATTAATTGGGAAGATTGGGTTTTGTTTTTAAATTGATTTATCTCTTCTATTTAAACCCTAGACTTCTTCTTCCTCTAGTTGCCCTAACTTCTGCTGAAAAACCAGAGAGACGTTGTCTTCTGAGAAAAATTTTCAAACTCTGTTTTCTTTGGTTTTTCACTGTGTTTCTTGTGTCAGTTCACTTCCCAGCTTCAATACTCTTTCTCTTTGCCATAGGGTCTTGTAAAGAGAGAGTCTTGTATTATTTCTACTGCTGTGTGAGTGTGATCTTGTGTAGATCAACTGTGAGGGTGTGGGATCTGTTGAGATCAACTGTGTAGTGAGAGATTGAGAGACAATCACTGTGTAGGCGAAGTTCCGGCTTCCAAACCGGGTGTGTAGTGGATTTCTCCTCGAGAGTGGGGAGCGGGGACGTAGGTCAGCGGACCGAACCTCGTTAACACATCGCGCGTCAAGGATAACGATTCCTAACCTTATCTCTCTTACTTTAATCGCATTACTGTTTTGTAATTTGCTTGTGTTTAATTTTTATTACATATTAGAGCCTCTTGACCCTAATCACCCCCCTCTAGGGTCCAACAATTGGTATCAGAGCTTGGTCTCTATATTAATTTTTGGTTTAACCGCCTTAGAGAAAAGATCTAATGGATGCCTCTTTGAATATGCATATGTTAAAAGGACAATCCACCACTAGACCACCACTCTTCACCGGGAGCAATTTTGCTTATTGGAAGGCTAGGATGAAAATTTACCTTCGTTGCATTGACCTTGACATCCTAGAGCTCATAGAAAAGAAATATGTAGAGAAGTCCAAAGTCGGGAACATGACCGAGGAAGAAAGGCACAAAGCCAATCTCAATGCTAAGGCCATGAACGCCTTGATTTATGGTCTTTCCCCCAATGAATACAATAGAGTTTCCACATGTGCAACCACATACGAAATTTGGGTAAAATTATGTGTCACACATGAAGGAACCCCCCAAGTTAAGGAATCTAAGATTAGTGGGCTTATGCATGATTATGAGCTATTTAAAATGCTTCCTAATGAATCCATTGATGCTATGTTTTCCCGGAGCTAGTGACAACTCATCTTCGTCATTGGATAGTGAAGTCGATTTTTCTAGAGAAGTGGCTCATCTCCCTAGAAGAATCTCTAGACTCATAAGAATGAACAAGAAATTTAACCCTCGATCTAACAATAAATTTTCCTCTCGTGTAGGTAAATGTTTTGAGTGCAATGAACCGGGTCACATCGCTAAGGATTGCCCTAAGCTCAAGGAAAAGTACACGAAGTACAAGAAGAAGAAGGCTATGTATGCCGGATGGGAAGAATCCAAACCAAGTGACATCTCTCTAGAAGAATCTCTAGACTCATAAAAATAAACAAGAAATTTAACCCTCGATCTAACAACAAGTTTTCCTCTCGTGTAGGTAAATGTTTTGAATGCAATGAACCGGGTCACATCGCTAAGGATTGCCCTAAGCTCAAGGAAAAGTACACGAAGTACAAGAAGAAGAAGGCTATGTATGCGGGATGGGAAGAATCCGAACCAAGTGATTCGGATAGTGATGAAGAAGGAGCCAAACTTGCTCTTCATGACCCAAATGTTTGTTTCATGGCAAATGAACATGAGAGAACGTCACGGCAACGATGTAAGGAGATGTGGGACCTTGATAGTGGTTGCTCACATCATATGACGGGCAACAAAGAGTTATTTGCAACCCTATTGTTTGTTGGAAATTTGCAGTAAAAAGACAATGAAAGAAAAATTGACTTGTATTCCTCTCAAAATCAATTACAATTTGGATTCCGATTACAAAAGAGAGGAGAATGAATTTGATTCTCCCCTTTGTTTAAAACTGGGTTCTTCTTGGTAGCGATGGAGTGCCTCCTTCGATTGATCGCGTCGAACTTGCTCTCCGTTGACGATCCGACCGTCTTGATTCACTGGAACGATTAACTTGTTTGATGAATTCGGTTTAGAACTCTTAACGAGTGTAATAAACTCAGAACGAGTTGAAAACTCTGAAAAGAGTTGTTGAGAACCGAATAATTGACTTGATGTAATTACCTTGCGTTGCAAGTCTAATTAAGAACTCTTAAACGAATTTCAGAACTCAGAGTGAGTTGAGACTCCGTTACAGAGTTGTTAGAACCGAAGATTCGGTTAAGAGCCAAGTAAATCCGCTGTTAGTGAAGGGATTCTTCAAGATTTGATTAACTGATTACTGATCAGTTCTTTGATCTCTTGGAAAATCGCCTTCTCTGTGCGGTAAAGCTGCTGAGATTTGTTAACCTTATACGGTTTTTATGCCAACACACGTCAACCCTCTACTCAGTTGAGTAAGTTGGTTATTTATAGGGGGATTAGGGATGTAACCAACCCCTAAATCCGCTCCTAAGTGGGCGAAAATCCCTCGGAACGTGGGATAACGGTTTTGAGGCCGTTCGGGCTGTGTTTGAACAAGTCAAAATGCCCCAGTTGGCGTTCTGGGCCTTAACTCTGTGTCCAAGGCTTGAGACGCAGGGTTAAATCTCTGTTAGAGATTTAAGACGCACATGTCGCTCATGTGTTGAGTTCTCAACTCTGCGTCCTGGATTTGGGACGCAATGTTAAGTGTTTTGCTAAAGAACGCACAGTTCGTACGTTTTGTGTTTTAACTCTGCGTTGCAGAGTTGGACGTCTGCTGAAGAACGCACAGTTCGCCTGCGTCTTGAATTTGAGAAACGCAGAAGTGAGTCTTGTGTTTGGGAGAGGTTGTTGACTTGTAACCTCATCCATTATAACACTGCAAAGGCAACCGCTTATTGATCTTTGCCCGTAATAGGATATAAGAGTCGTTAGATTGTAACTCTCACTGTTGATTGTGAAGGTAACTGAATAGAGTTTTCATCAGCTGTCGGAAGCGTCGTTGAATTGTAACTCTTCTCGATTTGTGTGAAAAGTCCTCTATTTGCGACCTTCATTTGTCGGCACGAAAGCTATTTGATTGTAGCTTCCATTGTTGGAACTTGACGGGAATCAAACATCCATAGTGATTTTTAGACGAGTATTTGCCCACAGCTCTCTACCAAGCAACTCACCAACTAAATCTAACCTTTTATTTCTAAAATTATTACACTGCTCATCAGCATCTCTAATAGTTGCTAATATAATATTAGTCATGCTGTTGTCGCAGCCATCAAGATCAATCATCTCAGAAATGAGACCGTGTTTGTAGCGGTTGTAGGGTTGCGGATGTAGTGATTAGAAAGTCGTCTGATTGTAACTTCCATTGTCGGGGTTTAATAGGGATTAACTATCCATTGTGATTTTTAGACAGCCTACAGAACCCCCTCCAAAGTTTTCGAAAGTTCGCGGTTGACTGGGACGAATTTTCGGAATACTTTGGATCCCAAGATTGAATGAATTGATTGCTCACTCCGTCTGATCAAGCCAGATGATTCTAATGTTGCTGACTGTAATCTATCTTTGCTTCTCCAATAGACTCCACAGTGGAGTTGTCTGTTTCTTCTCGGCTTTAGTCACTTTGACAGCTGATATCAGACTTCCTCTATTTGTTTGGAACCATGTCTTGGCTTTAAATATAGAGGAGTTCATTTGGTCGAGTTAGAACGCACAGGTAGATTTCCTGTGTTATCGAATTGAAACGCAGGGTTAAATCCTGTGTTCAGGAATTCAATTAATGCAGACGCACAGGTAAACTTCTTTGTGCTAAAACATTAAAACGCAGGGTTGAACTCTGCGTTCGGAATTTCAAGCAACGCTGACGCACAGATCACGTTCGGCGGGATTCTGGGCCTAAAATCTCGCCCCGATTTGACAGCTCATAGCTGTCTATAAATAGACCGCTAAGGGTCAAATCAAAAGTCATCTGACTTTTTGCCTCCTCTTTTTCGAAAGATTTTTAATGAAGGCTCTTCGTTTACTCCGGCGAACCCTGTTCATCGTCTCCGATCTTCATCTTCCATGGGTCCAAAAAAGAAGACCGTTTCCCGTCCCAGGTCAACCGCTGCCGCAACACCGTCGTCCGAGGCTTCCCTCGTCGGTGGTAAGTACGGAACTCCACGGCCACCAAACTTGCTTCGGCGATTTCTTTGAAAACCCTGGATGGGTTTTTGTGAACGAGGAAGACGACTCGTTTTGATTCTGTAACGCAGAGTAGGGGCTTTGCGTTTTGAATTTGAAACGTTGGGGCCTGACCCTTGCGTTAACAAATTTTTAACGCCAGATCTAAACTGTGCGTTGGGAAATTTAACACAGAGTTCGATCTCTGCGTTGACGAACTTTAACGCCAGGTCGTTGCTGTGCGTTTGGACATTTAACGCAGAGTTCGACCTCTGCGTTGATAAACTTTAACGCCAGGTCGTTGCTGTGCGTTTGGACATTTAACACAGAGTTCGACCTCTGCGTTGATAAACTTTTAACGCCAGATCTGAACTGTGCGTTTGGAAGCTTGACGCAGAGTTCGACCTCTGCGTTAATAAGCTTTTGAACGCCATATTTGAACTGTGCGCTTGAAAGATTTCTCTCTTTCTAGAGATTTGATTAGAGTTCCCTCTAGTTTTTATTTCCTCATTGACTAACTGAGTACTTTTCTCTTTTTGCAGTGCCCTACTCCCGCGAACCTCTTACTCTTCGCCACCATTTCGGGCGCGAAGGTGGCGTCGATTCTAATATGCAATTCAATCTGCACCAGGAACTCCCAATTTTTCAGGATGCAGACAAGGATCGTATTACCCTGATTTCCAATCCAAGCCCAGCTGTACTCAGGATTTTGGTGACAGACGCCAAATTCGAAACCGACTCTCGTAAAAAACTTACTAAACCAGCCTTCCTGTTTGGCGATCATGTCGTCATCAAAAAAGAAATCGTGACTGGCGGCCACTATAAGTGGTTGAGGCAAATAGGAGATCGCCGCTTCTTTCTCCCTGATATGCATAGGATGTTTCCTATCTCTTACTATCAGTGTGCTTCCGTCCCTCGACATATGGATTGGGACCTTGTCCGGGAGCAAGATGGAGTAGCTATCGGGGCTTTGACCTACACAGGCGTACACACTGTAGGTTACAATCGACAAGTGTCCGCTTTGGAGCCCTGCTTATTCTCACGGGGGTATCCCTTAGGAGAAACAGCTAGTACGGCCAATACTTTTATGCGGAGATTTCTGGCCGCAAAAGGAGAGTTCCCCTCCTCAGTATTCAGGGCTCCTGGATGGGTACACTCTACAGCATAGTGGACGCGAATGACGGACTTTGTGATAGCAGAATTAGAGGGATCTTTAGCTCAGTCTGGGCTTGCTTGTCCTGTAATAGCTACCAGACATGGTATTGACTACAACTATTATAACTTTTACGCTGTTCTGGAGAACTACAACCCGGAGACGTGTACATTCTTCACACCAGTGGGGGAATTAGGGTTTGCCCTCCACAAAATGTATGACGTTTCAGGTCTTCCTTTTGGAGATTTGCCCTATGAAGAGTTCGTCCCAGGATCAAACGAGCTCAGGATTTTGAAGGAGAAGCATCCTGACGTTTATGACACTCTATGGGAGGTGATGTGTCATTTTTAAATCTGTGCTCAATTAACGGGGGCCCGAGGACGTGGTATAAAGCAACTATCCTAGGCTGATTATCTATTCCAGAACTTATCTCACAAAACTGCTGATGTGTCTCGTCGGAACGCGAGTGCCCCTGAGACAATCCAAACTCTGATCAACGATGCTACTGCCCATTATGTCAACGAGGGATTGGAAGAGGACTTCCCTGCACAGACTGAGTTCGAAAGTTTCCATCACCAGGCCGCTGTTCCTATTTCTGACAAAGCCTTGTTGGCTGGCTTCCCCATGTTGTGTCTCAAGCGATGTGTCGTCCCTACGAGGCCCATAGATGCTGTGATGATAGAGGTAGTCTACCCGGCTGTCCTCTTAGCTTACGGGAGACCTGTGAACTTGCTTTCAGCTATGACTTGCTGTTTGCAACATGGCTTGAGGGAGTTGTGCCTCGAATTCATTCAGGTGAAGGAGGTAGAATCTGAAGGAAATAAGAGTCTGGTGACACCAAATCCTCGAGATCCTCTGCCATATACCTATTTGATGGCATAGTACGTATCTCACTGCCCTCTTTTGATGAGTGCCCCGTCTCCATCGGATGAGGGGTTCACCCCTTTTGTGCAGCGATTAGAAGAAGCTTCTTGGGAAGGCACGTATGTCGTGAGGGTCCGTCAGATTTTGTCGAAAGACCTCAATTATCAACTATTCCGCTGTTTCCCAGACTTTGAAGGCGGTGACTATGGGCAAGTGTTCCAAGATACAGCTGGTTCAGATGGTTTTACTCGCTTAGATGGAGGGGTCTTTCACTGGCTCTTGAACATTAGACCAGGTTATCTCCTCTTTAGGCAAAATGACAAATGCATAATTAAGCCGTATCAGCCGTATCGGTTTGCTCGCCAGTTCGGGTACGACCAATTATATGTTGGGAATCCCCGGAGTCACCTTGCAATTGTTGGTAACATATACGAAGGAGCTAAGGCTTAGTACTACACTACTGCAGGCTGCACTGGAGCTACCTTTAGGTTACCCCACAAGACGCCCAATTCTCTTTCATCTATTGCTTTTTGTAACTGGTATCATACAGCCTCCAAGATACCTGATTACAGGTTGAATTTGTCGGGGCTACGGGAAATTAGGAAGATGTACTCGTCCAGAAGAGGGGCCCGGGTATCTCGTTTGAAGGGAATCAATGAGTTCTTATCCTTCGAAGGTGAGACTGAAGGAGGAGGAGGAGAGGGAGATCTAGGGCCAGAGAGTGCTCCAATAGCAAGCCCTAAGGCTGTTGATGTTTCAAGAACCAAGGCAGCTGGAAAGAGGGTTCTTACCGAAGCCGAAGAAGTTCAGTACGAGAAACGTACTCGCAGGAAACTGTTAGTAGATCCTCCTGCTGAGAAGTTGATGGCGGACGCTTTTAAATCTGCCGGTGGAGGGGAAGAACAAGAACCAGCTACTGCAAGTCATCACGATCCCACAGTTCCTCATTCTGGGGGTGCTACATTTTCTGAAGAATTCTCTTCTCAATGTCCTTTGGACCCGGAAGAGGGTGGAGATGAATCCCTGATTGGGGATATGGAGGCCTCTCCTGACATTTCACCTTTTCCAGAGCTAGCTCCAGGTGTTACTTCTTCATTTGCAGGGGCCCTGCCTGCAACGTCTCCATCTGAAGGGGTTAAACTGCCTACAGGCAAACTGGTGACAGATGAACTTGCAAATGTTAATGAGAGTCAGTCCCCCGCTTCTTCTGCACTATTGCCACACTCAGAGGCTGTTATCCCTAGTCCAACGACTGGCCGAATGACTAAAGTGGATACGACTGCGAATTCTCCGGGACTTCCAGCTGCAGACGATGACGAACCGTTAGACTATGAGAGCTCATCTCACCATGATGATGTTGATGAGGAGGAAAGTGATGGTGACGATTCCGCTGGCTGGGCTGATCCGCCACCACCCTCTTCTGACAAGGCGTCTGGTTATCTTCCTTTTTACCCTACTGGTAGAAATTACACACTCTGATTTCTCTGGTGTTTCTTTCTTTTATGCTGACTGTTCTTTTGTGTAGGTTCTCTAACTCATGGGGTTGCTGATGCATCATCGTCTCTAAATCCACAAGCAGCAGACGTTCCTCCCTCTGAATCACTGCCGGTGACCACAAGCTCTTTGCCAGAAGAACCTCTTTCGCTGATGATTCCCCTCAAATCTGTGGGGACAGAGATTGTGTTAAGCTCAACCCAAACAGGGGCGCTCATGGCTCTACCCTCCAGTCCTTCACATTTGGACATAACAATGGCTTCTCCGGCTTCTTCCCGATCATCACCCACTGTTCTCGTACCAGGGTCTATGATTTTAGGCTCCCCATCGACATCTCCGATGAAGTCTCTAAGTCCAGTGGTCATCCCTTCCATTCTAAAAGTCCTTATACGACCGTTGGAAGATATGATGAAGATAGCGATTGAGGAGATCAATGCTGGACGAGCTTCATTTGATTTTTTCAAACCAATACTCATGAATTCTTTGAACAGCATTCGATATGTGGATGACGCTCGATTGTTTCAGCATTGCTCTGAAGACATCTCTCGATTGGAAAGAGATCTGAGGGCTTTGGAAGAATTGCACCGAGCTGATCTTGCTACCCAAGCTGTGTTAGTCTTCGATAATCTTCGAGCTGAAGCGGCCCGCCAATACGAAACTTTTCAAGAAGCCATCACTGAAAGGGAGCTTGAAATTGCATCCTTACAGGGGCAATGCATTCAGAAGCAACATGCTGTGGACGCTTCTGGTGCTGCCATACAAGCGTCTCGCGCAGAAATTGATCGCCTCAGGGTGGAGCTGGCTCGACACGAGGCTGAGCTCGCGCGAGAGGAAGAGATCTTGAAAAAGCTCACACTAGAAAGTGTGAAAACTTATGCCACTTACCGTTCGTCGGTGCAGGACCTGGAACTTCTCCAAAAGCAGGCTAATGCAATTGAGCCAGACGAAAGCGCCCTTAAGAAGAAAGCCGAGGTGATGGTGCAGGCCGCCTTGCGTATTTCACTTTTACTGATCCAGAAGCTTAATCATGTATTGTTCTTTTTGCTTGATAAGAACAGGGTTTTTGTATCACTCCTTAATATTTCTGAACAAAATAAAAAGAGTGATTCTGGTTTATATCTATTTATTGCATATGTCGTGTCCTGACTTGCAACAATGAAACTATATGGAAAACGCCCAACTTTTAAAATTTCCTTTATAATCATATAAGATGATTCCAGAAAAATTTTAACTTTGTTGGGGACGAGTATATGAACACTCGTTATTCATTTGTAGAAGAATTAACTGGTTCATACGGGTTAGAACTGTTAGAGGTGGCTTGTTAACATAACAGAAATTTAGGAATCTATTGCTCTATTGGAAAGAGTCAATAGATCATGATATGCGAGAAATTATGATCAGGGCAATTTTGATGACTTATCGCTCTATTGGAGAGAGTGAAAAGTGGATTTTTGCCAGAGGTGTAGTGTTAACGTGACAAGAAGAATATTGCTATAACAGCAATTTTGAGGACTTATCGCTCTATTGGAGAGAGTCGATAAGTGGATTTTTGTCAGAGGTGTAGTGTTAACGTGACAAAAAGAATATTGCTATAGGAGCAATTTTTAGGACTTATCGCTCTATTAGAGAGAGTCGCTAAGTGGATTTTTGTCAGAGGTGTAGTGTTAACGTGACAAGAAGAATATTGCTATAGGAGCAATTTTGAGGACTTATCGCTCTATTGGAGAGAGTCGATAAGTGAATTTTTATCAGAGGTGTAGTGTTAACGTGACAAGAAGAATATTGCTATAGAAGCAATTTTGAGGACTTATCGCTCTATTGAAGAGAGTCATAAAGTGGATTTTTGTCAGAGGTGTAGTGTTAACGTGACAAGAAGAATATTTTAGTGTCTCGCTGGGGAGGACTTTATCGCTCTATTGAAGAGAGTCGATAAGTGAATATTTGTCAGAGGTGTAGTGTTAACGTGACAAGAAGAATATTGCTATGGAAGCAATTTTGAGGACTTATCGCTCTATTGAAGAGAGTCGATAAGTGGATTTTTGTCAGAGGTGTAGTGTTAACGTGACAAGAAGAATATTGCTATAGGAGCAATTTTGAGGACTTATCGCTCTATTGGAGAGAGTCGATAAGTGGATTTTTGTCAGAGGTTTAGTGTTAACGTGACAAGAAGAATATTGCTATAGGAGCAATTTTGAGGACTTATCGCTCTATTGGAGAGAGTCGATAAGTGGATTTTTGTCAGATGTGTAGTGTTAACGTGACAAGAAGAATATTGCTATAAAAAGCAATTTTGAGGACTTATCGCTCTATTGGAGAGAGTCGATAAGTGGATTTTTGTCAGAGGTGTAGTGTTAACGTGACAAGAAGAATATTTTAGTGTCTCGCTGGGGAGGACTTTGCTAACAGATTTATCATCGAAGTGATGAGTTGTGATACTTGTGATTTAAACAAGATTGTGGAATTTTATCATCCCATTGAAAGGAGTTGATAAACTGAGTATTTACTACTCTGTTAGGGAGAGTTAGTAAATTGATCATGATTTGAATGATTTTGGAGACCTATTGTTCCCTTGATAAGAATCAATAAGTGAGTTAGTAAATTGATCATGATTTGAATGATTTTGGAGACCTATTGTTCCCTTGATAAGAATCAATAAGTAGATTTTGACAGAGGAATTACTATTACAACGATGTAAACTAAATTCAAGCTCTGTGGGGATGACATCTGTCTGTGGCGAAATATTAACCTGACGGGGATTTAAACTCTGCTGAGGAAATACAGAAGTTTAACCATGCCATGCTAAAAGAGTTCATGAACTTAAGAAATAAGTATCATGTTTTGCCAATACAAAGATGGATCCTTTGTTTTAAATAATCACAACACAGGGGTGACCTTTGCGTTGAAGGTTCGAACCGCAAGGTTAAGAACTCTTATAATGCAGGGCTAGGCCTGGCATTTGGGACTTGAACGCAGAAGTGAGCTCTGCGTTAAGATCTAATTGATCTTATCAATTAACGCAAAAAATCACGTTTCAGATTTGGTTGGGATTCTTTCTTAGAGTTCCGAACCGATTTAACAGCTTGGCGGCTGTTATATATAGGCCTGTAGGGTCACATCAAGAGTCATTTGACTCTTTCTTCTTTTGCTTAGTTCCAAGAATGAGATTTCTCATTTGAATTTCGGTCAATTTTCCGACGAACTCCGTCTTCTCCAATTAACCATCCGCATGGCACCCAGGAGGATGAGTATGGGTTCCAAGAAGGCCGCCAAGGCGGCTTTGGAAGCGTCGCCGGCCGAGAACACCGGCGATGTCGTGGCTCCGACGAGCGCTTCGACACCACCGTCGCTGTCACATGGACCTCGTTGCTGTGGTAAGTGGTGGCCATGGCGACTTGTTTCGACAAGTTTTCTGAAAACCCTAGATGGGTTCTCATCAACGAGGAAGATGACTCGTTTCTGTCTGAAACGCAGAGTTACAACTCCGTGTTAAAATCAAAAACGCAGACTTAGGACCCTGCGTTTAAGGAAACATAGAGCTAATACTTCTATGCTTGGCCTCTGCGCCTGAATGTTATAACGCAGGGTTTATCCTCTGTGTTCAAATGTTATAACGCAGGGTTTGACCTCTGCGTTCAAGTGTTGACAACGCAGGATTTGACCTCTGCGTTCAAGTTTTGACAACGCAGGATTTGACCTCTGCGTTCAAGTTTGACAACGCAGGGTTTAACCTCTGCGTTTCAGTGTTGATACAAGGGTTGGCCCTTGTTTTTAATGCTTGACACGTAGAATTTGTCTTTCGTGTTATGCTCCAGTGTTAGCAATTTATTTCTATTACTAACTATTGCTTCTGATTTTGCAGTGCTTTTTTCCAATGTGCCCCTTCTGGCAGAGCAGCATTTCAACTACACCGATGACCCAGAAGTGGGGAAAGCTTTTAGTCTTCGCAGAGAACTTCCCTTATGTACTTTCCCGAGCTTGGAGCGGACACATTTAATTAGGTTTGCTGGGTGTTCCACCCTTAGGGCTCTGATCACTGATGTGGATTTAGACACTCCTGCGGGTTTGGACCAGTTTGTCAAACCATCATTTTTGTTCGGAGACCATATATCCGCCGATGGACAAGTTGGGTATGTCGAAGATTCTCGGATGTTGCGAAGAGTCGATGATCAGCTGCTTTTTCTTCCAAGCATGAAGAGAATGTACCCGCTTTCATACTTCCTGAGTGTCGGTGGTCGTAGGGGCTTGGCCTTCGATCTTGTCAAGGAAAAAGAGAACATCTCATTTGGATCTGGTCGATCCTCTCGTGTTCAAATTGGCGGACAACTCAAAGGTCTGAGACTTGGTTGTTTTGAGAAAAAGGGCTTCACTCAGGAGACTCCTCTTCCAGCGAACATTTTCATACGGCAATTTATCGCTGCCCGAGGCGAATTTCCCACACAAGCCTTCCGTTCTCCTGGCTGGTTATTTTCTGGAGAAGATGGCTGGTAGACCCGGATGGTGGATTTTGTTCTGGAAGAACTTAAGGAACCCCTTGCTCAGTCTGGCCTCACAATACCAGTACAGGCTACAAGACGCGTGATCATTCAGAACTATCCCTGCTTCTTTGCTATGCTGGAGCGGTACAATCTGGATAGCTGCACCTTTTTCACACCTGTTGGGGAGTTAGGATTTGCTCTCCACGACATGCATGCGATATCGAGACTATCTTTCGGACAAACACCCTATGAAGAATTTATTCCTACCACCGACAAACTCTCCCTCCTGAAGACTGCTCATCCAGAGATATACAGCACCTTTTAGGAGTTGACATGCCATTTCTACATCTATGCTCAAGTTGCTGGGATGCGTGGTGGTGGTCTTATGCACACTGCCTGGGCAGATTACTTATTTCAGAACCTGGGTCAGAAAGACTTGATGGTGACCCGACTTGCTGTAAGCTCTGCTAAGAGTATTAAAGCCCGCATCAAGGCCCCTAATGCTATTTATAGGAACAGGTGTTTAGAAGATGGGTTTGAAGTTGACAGCGAATTTGAAAGTTTTCATCATCAAGCTGCAATTCCTATCTCTGACACGGCCCTTCTTGCTGGTTTCTTGATGCTATGGTTGAAACGGTACGTCGTGCCGACGAAACCAGCTGAATCGATCTTGGTTGAGGTAGTCTACCCAGCCGTTCTTCTGGCTCACGGAAGACCTCTAAGTCTTCTCCCTGCAATGACAGGTTGTCTGCAGAGGGGCTTAAGGGATTTGATTTCTGAACTCCTCGACGTCAAGGAGATGAATGTTGCTGGGAAGAAAGTTCGGAAGACTTCTCAACCCCGTATACCAATGCCCTATACTTACTTAGTGGCTTGGTTTGTGCTGCATTGTCCCTCTTTGATGACGGGAATTGTACATGATAACGAAACCTCTGTTCCTTTCATCCAGAGACTTGAGTCTGCCACGTGGACGTCCGTGTACATAGTCCGGGCTAGACAACTCTTGTCTTTGGAAGACAAGTATGATCTCTTTTGCTGCCACCCTTGTTTTGATGGGGCTGAAGGAGAAGGTCCAAAGTTTGGCGACGTGGTTTTCGAAGGATCTTCACTTTTAAACACAGGGACTTTCCAATGGCTTCTTGCTATCAGGGTGGGTTACCTGGTCTTCCAACTAGGCGAGAAATGCATCATTGAACCATATATTCCTTCGCGTTTCGCTCGACAATTCAGGTATGACCAGCTTTATGTTGGTAACCCTAACCCGCGATTAGCTCACGTTGGGAATCTTTATGAAGGTGCTCGTGCTTGGTATTTCTTCTCTGCCCGAGGGACTCATGCGCAGTTTACTCTGCCTAATTTACCGCCTGATTGCTCTACCGTAGCGGACTTCCGTGATTGGTTCGACAAAGCTTCTCGAATTCCCGAGTATGATATATACACGTCATGCATAAATGAGATCCGGGAATTTTATAAATCGAGAAGTGGTTCTGCCAGGACTCGATTACCAGGGATAGAGGATTATCTGTCCTGCAAACGAGAGGCATCTGGAATCGAAGAGATCCCAGAGGAATTACCCAATGCTAAGCCTTCTGAAGAAGAGGACTCTAAAGAGGTTCTCGAGGGAGCACCCCCTCCTGAGCCTCGCTCTTTGAGATCAGCAGGGAAGCGGGCTCTTACTGCTGAGGAGGAAGGCGAATATGAGAAGAGGATTCGGAAGCGAAGACCCGTTGCAGCTAAGAATTCTAAGAAAGCTAAGTTGATGGGGGACGCCATAAGGTCGGCGCGTGCTGCGTCTCATGAAAACAGCGGGAATACTATGCTTCCAGTTGCTCCTCCTAGTCCTGAAATACCAACAGGTGAGCAGGATCATCTGAAGCTGCGCACACCCCTACTCGCACTGATTATGAGAATTGCTTTATTTATCCGCCGACTGCTCCACCCCCAAGCTCGGAAACTTTAAGGAAGCTCATCGAACAATTGGAGTACTGGATGCAACTGATTATCGATGTCGTTAGTCTCGAGGGCGTGAGTTTCAAAGTCTTTGAACCCCATCTGCTGGAGTGTCTCTCCAAGATTAGGAACCAAGGAAATGCATTGTGGACTGAACATTGTCGCGAGAGCATTATTATTCTGGAATATGAATTGGAATTCATTTCAATGCTACAACGCGACGACATAGAACCAGAAGTGGATAGGGCTCTTTCTGAGGCCAGGGCTTTGAAAGCGCAGCAGCAAGAGGCTCTTCAGAAGAGTCTATCCGAAACAGATTCTCGTATTGCTCGCCTGCGCGGGGAACATCTTCAAGTGCAAGTGGACTTGGGCACTTTTACTACAGGTATTCGGGATACTGCGATTGAGCTTACCCGTGCTGGTATTGAGCAATCTCAGATAACTGCTCAATTAGCGGGCGACATGGAAGTCATAAAAGGGTTAGCTACTTACTGTGAGGAGCTTTTCAAGGGCTATTGTGATGAGTTTGTTGCTGCTGACAAGATTAGGCGAGAGATTGCAGAAGCAGCACCAAATGAAGAGGAGCTCAAGAGCAAGATAACAGAGGAAGTCAAAAAGGCTCGTGAGGAGAAGATATTGGCACTGAAATCTAAACTCAAGTCTTTTAGACTGATGAGCCCCGATGCTTAGGACTTGAATCACTTTTTAGCTAGAGAATAATTTTGTATCATTTTCATTTCGATTGTCTTCATTTTGTATTCAAATTAACAATATTGAATGAAAATGATATCATTTTGCCTTTCATCATCTCTTTTGTTGAAATCTGGTTCAGGACAATGAAAAGTAAAGCAAATGCCATAAGTATAGTGTTAACCTGGCATGAAATCGAAATTCTCTTTATTATAATAATTCTAGAAAATTTTAATCGTCAGAGGTTTAATGTTAACATGACGAAATACAAGATAGAGTTACATTATAAATAGGCAACCCCCAGCCTGATTTAGCTGGGGTTTAGGGGGCTACATGATTTACGGGAAGTATCTCTTAAGGAACTTCCCATTGATTGGCATCATGAGCCTATCTCCTTTTTGGTTGATGAGACGATAAGCTCCATTCGAATAGACTGATTCTATTACGAAGGGCCCCTCCCATTTAGGATTGAACTTCCTCTGTTGGCCAAAACTAAGTCGCCTTTCTTGAAAATCCGTTCCTTAACCTTTTTGTTGTAGGCTTTGGAAATACGGGCTTGATATAACTCAATCTGTTGCTGAGCTTGAAGTCGTTTGTCGTCTAAGGCTTCAAGTTCTTGCAGACGTCGTTGATGTTTCTCTTCTTCTGTTAGTCCAGTTGTAATAGCCACTCTCAGAGAAGGGATCTGGATTTCCAATGGTAATACAGCCTCGCAGCCGTATACCAAAGAGAATGGTGTAGCTCTTGTAGGGGGTCCTCATCGTCGTGCGGTAAGCCCATAGACATTCACCGAGTCTTTCATCCCAATCGCGCCGGCTCTTGGAGACAAACTTTTTGAGAAGCTTCACTATGGTTTTGTTGAAAGCTTCTGCAAGACCATTTGCTGGCGGATAATAAGCCGTAGATGCAACACTTTGGATTCTAAATTTATCACAAAATCTCTGAAACCCAAGGCTGACGAATTGTGTCCCGTTGTCGTGAACTATCCTTCTTGGGACTCCAAAGCGATAGATGACGTGATGTTTGATGAACTTAATCACGTTTGAAGTCTTGACTTCTTTCAACGGGATTGCCTCCGCCCATTTGGAGAAATAGTCAGTCACAGCTAAAATGAACCGTTGTCCTTTGGACGTCGGAGGGGAAATCGGCCCCACTATATCCATACCCCACATTTCGAAGGGCCAGGACGCCGTTGTGGGGTGTAAGTTTCCAGGTGCTTGATGGATGAAGTCCCCATGAATTTGGCATACGTGACAACGCTTAGCATAGTCAACCGCATCTGAGAACATCTTTGGCCAATAATAGCCGATTCGTCGGAGGCGATCCCCTTCAACCGCATCTGAGAACATCTTTGGCCAATAATAGCCGATTCGTCGGAGGCGATCCCCTAATTTAGCTTCAGGTTGATGAGCCCCGCACATTCCGTCATGAGCCTCTTTGAGGGCTTCCTTTGCTTCCTTTCAGGAAAGGCAACGAAGTAAGACTCCATCATGCGATTTACGATACAGGACTTGAGAAACTGCATCGTAATAGAATCGGAGGGCTTTTCGTTTAATTGGAGCCGCTTCCTTAGGATCATCAGGCAAAATTCCATATAGGGCATAGTCGATGTATGGAAATCGCCAATCCCTAGATTCGAACTCCATAGATGTTGTACAGACTTCTCCTGTCGTTGTCTCGTCCGAGTTTTCCTCTATAGGAATCTTGGAAAAGTATAGCTTACGTCCCATGACCGAAATCGTTGTTTCGACCCCTGGGGGCAAGGCTAGTGAAGTTGCCAAAGAGGCTAAAGCATCGGCATATGCGTTCTGAGCTCTTGGCACGTATTCGATAAAGAAGCCTTCGAACTTTTGAGCTTGCTCTAGCACTGCGAAGTAATACAGGATAAAATCCTCATGACGTACTTCATATTCCCCTCGGACTTGATTAACGATGAGCTGAGAGTCACCGTAGGCCTCGAGGTGCTAAATATTAAGTTCCTCAGCAAATTGCATCCCTAATAGCAGAGCATTATACTCGGCTACATTGTTAGTACAAGGTTTGATTAGGGAAAATCCTCTTGGGATTACGTGACCGTTCGGAGAGATCAATACTACTCCTACTCTTGCGGTGATTGCTCCATGAGGGTTTGCTCTAGACGCACCGTCGAAGAATAACTTCCACACTTGCGGAGTTTCTTGAGTAGCGCAAGCTTCGGCGACTTCGTCAGGTAGTTCTTCATACAACTTAGACGTTCCCGATACTGGATGATCGGCTAAAAAATCTGCCAGTGCCTGACCCTTGACCGCCTTTTGAGGCATGAACTGCATGTCGTATTGTGACAAGAGAATAGCCCATTTTGCAAGCCGGCAATTTAGAGACGATTGTTTCGTCATCAGAACTCTCAAATGATTCACCTTAGAGATGACCTGAATGGTTTGTCCAACTAGATAATGTCGCATCTTTTGGATTGCGAATACCAAGGCGAGACATTCTTTTTCGACCGGATTATACCGGTGTTCGGCTCCCATCATAGTCCTGCTCAGGTAATAGATGGCTTGCTCTTGACCTTGATCATTGTTCTGGGCTAACAAAATACCAAGAGAATGATCCATGGCCCTCACATATAACAGGAATGGTTTTTCTGATATTGGGGCCATGAGAACTGGCGGTTAAGTCAGATATCTTTTAATCTCCTCGAATGCTCTTTGACACTCTGCATCCCAAACAAAGGATATTCCTTTCTTCATGAGCTTAGAGAACGGTTGGCAGCGTCCTGAAAGATTTGATATGAATCTTCGAATGTAAGCCAGTCTGCCTTGCAAACCTCTGAGCTCTTTAAGATTCTTCAGAGGTGGCATGTCTTGGATGGCACGCACTTTCTCTGGATCAAGAGAGATTCCTTTGAATGTGATGATAAATCCTAAGAATTTTCCGCTTGATACTCCGAGGAATGATTTTGTCAGGTTCATCTTCAGCTGATGTATTCGTATGATCTCAAACATTGTCTTCAGATCTGTAAGATGATTGTCTTTACATTGGCTCTTTACTGCTATATCATCAACGTAGCACTCGATCTTCTTTCGTAAGTGTTCGTGAAAGATCATGTTCATTGCACGTTGATAAGTTGCACCTGCGATTTTCAGGCCGAAGGGCATCACTGTGTAGCAATACACCCCCAGTGGTGTTCTAAAAGCAGTATGCTTTTCATCTTCCGGGTGCATCTTGATCTGATTGTACCCGGAGAATCCGTCCATGAAAGACATCCTTTCATATCCACAAGTGTTATCGATCATGACGTTAGTGATAGGCAGAGGAAACTCGTCTTTTGGACAAGCTGCGTTAAGATCGCGGAAATCAATGCATATCCAGACCTTACCGTTCTTCTTGGGAACTGGAACAATGTTGGCCACCCAGTCTGGGTGTTGCTCTTCCCTAACAAAACCTGAGTTTATAAGCTTTTTAACTTCTGACTCGATTGATTCCATGATATCTGGACGAAACCTGCGTTGTTGTTGTTTAACGGGTTTTGCATCTGGATCGATGTTGAGGCGGTGCATGGCTACCTTCGGGTCAAGGCCAGGCATATCTTCATAATTCCAAGCGAAGATATCTATATATTCTCGGATGAGAGATATAAGGTCCTCTTTTTCGGATGATGATAGGTCTTCGGCTATAAAGATAGGCTTGGGGTCAGACTCATCTCCCATGTTGACCTGGATCACCTTATCTTTAGTGGGTGGTTCACGTTGTTTGAAGCGCATATCCCACAAGATGTTAAGACATTTGATCCAAGGATCGTCGGTTGATTCGACTAACTCTTCGTCACCCACTGCATCTTCATCGGGGTGACTAGTTGAAACCATGTTCACAGTCAAACTTTTAAAGAAAGGTCTGACACTGACGTCAGATTCCTAGGAAGAGGTTCTGGATGAATGATCCTGACGCAGATAATTACTGATTTCATTTTCTGAGGCAGGGGGAGTTGTGACATAACCTAAGCCCCTTCCGGTTTTTTGATAATAATCCGGAGGTTTTCCTTCAGGGGTTAGAGACATTCGGATTGGGGTTCGCCTACCTTTTCCGAAGTTCAGACCCTGTTTCTCATTAAAGTTATACCCCATTTGTGGTAATGGAATTGGGGAACTCCGTCATCTTCCTTTAAACTTCCTCATTTGAGTTGTTCGGGTTTGACTTTACCAAAACAGATCGGCTTCTGCCCTTTCCTTTTGGATGGGACTTTAAAGAAAGCCTTCTGTGCGTCTTCTGCTTCTTCATCTGAAGCAAAGAATGATTTGATAGGCAACGTAAGTGATGCCTCTGTGCACATTGTGTGCCATGGGTTGGTACCTGCATTAGAATCATTCGCAAGTACGCTAAAAGAAAGTCTTCATTAATGCACCATTCACCCTCGCTCAGTACATTATTATTACTCTCATCCTGACCCATTACATCTAAGTTCAGTTCCCAGGGACAATCTTCTTCAGGATCTGGTTCGACATCAGCTTCATTGCCACCGTCAACATCTTCTTTATCCTGAGATTCCAAGTAGAAAACAGAGTCGGTGTGAAAGTTTTCCACCCCTCGGAAAGGATATTTTTCCGCAATTAGGGTTCGAACTTCTCCTTCATCATTGGCATATTTCATGACCTGATGTAGGGTAGACGGGACAATGCGGTTTGCATGTATCCATGGTCGTCCTAACAACAGATTATAGGACGTGTCCGCATCTATGATGTAGCATGTCACCTCGGATTTGAGGTCCCTAATTTGGCATCTGAGTTTGATCTTCCCTAGAGGTCGAGTGCTGTTTGGATTGAACCCGAAGATGGTGGTCTGGGTAGTGTGCAACCTGTGCATAGGAATTCCTAAGACCTGCATGACCCTATAAGGCATGATGCTGAGTGCGGAGCCCGGGTCAACCTGAACACGACTGATTTCGGAAGATCCGATATACCCCATGTAGTACAAAGGTCTGTCGTGTTTGTGTTTAACCTGCATATCTTCTTGAGTAAACGATATACAGGGTAAACTTCTTGCAGCTTGCAGACATTTCCGACAAGTTTGATCTTCAGAAGCTTCAGGAATTGGAATGACTTGGGTGATGAAGCTCTCTGTATTCTTCAACGCTTCGATCAGAGCTTCTTTGGTGGTTTTGGACAACCTCAGGAGCTCGTATAGAGTAATCCTGGCCGGTATGTTGGCCAACTGCGCCATGACATTGAATTGGAAGGGAGTGCTCGACTCCCCGTGTTCCTGGTGGAGATTCCTATTGAACCGGAGTTCTTTTTGTTTCCCCTTATCAGCCGGCTTCTTCGGGACAGAACCCCTGGCGTCTTGGGGCTGTTCTTCAATTTCTTGAATATTCTGGCCGTAGTCTTTCAAGTAAGTCTTTCCAGACCGAGTGCCAGGGTTGTCTCCTGGGTATGCAGCCAGGGCAATCCTCTCTTCCTCCGAATCCGTGAGGGTCTTGAGGTGATTATCGTTCTTAGTAATGGAGGGGCTAATCATGTTGGAAGATTTAGCCTTGCCTCCTTTCTTCTTGGATGAGGTATTCGTCCACTGTTGGTCTCCCACTAGATCTGGATGAACCCACATGATTTCTCCTTTTGGAGTGGTGAGGGGAATCAATCCCTTGTATCTCTGACTGTGCAAGTCAGTATTCTTCAGACGCATTTCTCCCTTGTGGATGGGGACAACGCCATCTGCGGTCGCCACCGGAGGGAAATCACCGAACTGGACTGCTATCATGTTGGTAGAGACAGTCTTTTGCTCAGGTTTCAGAGTAAGCACTTTGGCGTCCACCAAATTCTGGAGAATGTCCTTAAAGATGTAACATCTTCTGGTAGGATGCCCCAGGAATCTGTGATAGCGGCAGTAATTAGGGTCATCTACTTTCCCTGCCTCCTCTGGCTTCCTAATTTCAGGAAGCTGTAACTTGTTGTTCTTCCGCAGTAGCTGGAACAAGGTGTCCACATGCTCCTCCTTGAAGGAATACTGTTTGGGCACTTTTTGCTTATTGGGTGCTTTGCCTTGCTTCGTGGGTGGCGGTACTTGCGTGTAGTCAGCTACTAAGATCTCTTTTCCCTTAGACCGCTGAGTGTTGTTCTGATTGCGTTGCTGTTGCGGTTTGGGCTGTGCAGCTTCTTCGGCTTTCACCCGAGCGGCAATCTCTTCAGCTTGTTCTCCTTGCGATACTAGTTGTCTCCAGGAGCGACATTCTGCTACTCTCATCTGAGCAAGGAGCTGGGTCTGCAAGTTGTGCCTGCATGTTTCAACCAAAGTTGATTGAGTCATACCTGAAGGGCATCGCAATGCCATGCTGTGGAATCTCTCAACATAGGTCTTGATAGATTCTCCCTTCTTCTGCTTAGTGGCGAGAAGGGTCGGAACCAAGACCTCTGTGTCGTCTTCAAAGAATCTGGCCAAGAAAAGCTTTTCCAAATCTACCCATTTCTGAATAGATCCAGCAGGCGGTTTCATAAACCACTCAAAGACGACACCTTTGACGGTACCGATGAATAGCCGAGTCAGAATGGCGTCGTTTGTCACTACATCTCCAGTCTGAGACTTGAAGTAGTAGATATGCTGATTTGGTGATCCCGTACCATCGAAAGGTTGTAATGTTGGAGCTTTGAACTTCGGTGGATATGGAGCTGTATCCCACTCAGCAGGGTAAGGCCTCACCACTCCTTCTTCGCGGAGCTCACTTCTGTTGGCAATTGCATTGAGGCGAGCTTCTAGTTCATCCATTTTAGTGGACTGAGGATGCAGCTCTTTTTCCACCTCCTTCTCACCTTCAGAAGAGGATTCCAGGTTGTGAGTCTCACGATCTGAATGTTCGTGTACTTTTTGCTTTCCCTTTGACGTTGTCTTCCGGGAAGACTCAGGTTTTTGGCCTTTTTCTGCCAGGAGCTGGGCCAACATGTCCTTCATTTGAAGAAGGGTTTCTTGCTGCGCCTGGAGTATGACGTGATGTTCGTCAACTCTTTTGGCTATGTCCTCAGGGTTTCCCGCCATGTAAGTGGATACCTCTTGTGCTCCGACCGAGCTCGAAGATTAAGATTCAGCTATTGCCGAATGTTCATCACTCGTTGTAATCCCTTTGGCTAACTTTTGATAGTTAACCGGGCGAATAGCTCCTGTCCGAGTCCGGGTATGCTGATATACTCCTTCGAACTGGTCACAAATTTCCCTAACAGTTGGGGAATGACTTCTTTGTGACTCGTCAGAATCGGAATGTGAGGCTTTTCCTCTGCCAACCATGTTGATGGTGACCTCGGGGTATTCGATTTCAGAGGTCTTCTTCTGGCGACGTTGTCGTTTGGGAGGCCTAACGACATTCGTTAATCTATTAAACACCGACTGTCTAGGCGTAGGTGAACAACAACTGCATTCGGAGAGGACAGCGGAAATGAGCCGTTCACATTGGCATGAATGAGCCACTTGCTGTGTTGGCCTTCCTCTTGACAGTAATTCCCGTAAGTCGGAGACCTGGGAAAGATCTCGTGAAGGTGGAGATGGAACCCCCTGCCCTTGGAGGGGTCGGGCATGGACCTTAAATCCGTGCTGTCCCTCTTGAACCTTACGGACCATGTCGTGTTCTTGAGATGAAACACGAAGATCGCGTTTAGGTTTATAAACACGAGGTCGAGGCCTGTGTTTGACTGATGGAGCAGATCCTTGTGGATCTTGTCCTGATTGAACGCACACTTGTGGCTTGCGTTTTGATGATGAACCAGACCCTTGAGGGTCTTGTTTTGGTTGAACGCACACCTGAGGTGTACGTTTTGATGACGAAGCGGACCCCTGAGGGTCGTCCTTTGTTTGAATGCACACTTGTGATGTGCGTTTGGTTGATGAGTCAGACCTCTGAGGGTCTGGTTTTGATTGAACGCACACCTGTGGTGTGCGTTTGGATGATTGAATAGACCCCTGGGGGTCATGTTTTGGATGAACGCACCCTTTTGGTGTGCGTTTGGCTGTTTGAACAAACCCTTGAGGGTCGTGTTCTGACTGAACGCACGGCTGTGGCGTGCGTTCGGATGATTGAACGTGCCTTTGGAGGTCACGTTTAGGGACGCACTCTTGAGGTGTGCGTCTGGATTGAACAACGCGCCACTGAGGGTCGCGTTTGAGCTAGATAACCCGGGGCTCATAGTTGGGTTCATTGCCACGAAGTGTGCGTTCTGGAGCAGAAACGCAGAGTTCGGGCAGATTTTCAGAAACGCAGTTCTTGCGTTGGGCCGTAGTTCGGCTATTCCGCAAATATGCTCGCCGCATGGATCTTCTCCTTCGTCGAGCGGCGTTTTTCTTAGCTTGTTTCAATGCCTTGGCCGCAGCGTCGCCGGCGTTGGTTGGGCTTTCCTCCGACATAGGTCTCTTTTGACCTATTATGTGCCGCAGTAATACGGGGGAGGAGTCTTCAACTTGCAGAGCGAGTTTAAGGTCTTGGCCAAAGGAGAGGGCTTTCTTTGGCATCTCAGCAGTAGTGACGACCTCCTTAGAGGTCTTGTGGGTATCACGCCTAGCTTTAGGGCTAAGCGACCCAGAGGAGAGAACCTCCTCATACTTGGCTTGGTCGAACTCTACGACGAGAGTTTCAACGGTGGTTCCAGTAAGGTGAACGTCAGATTGCACCACCACTTCTTCGTCAGAGAAGCTAGTCCCCAGCGGAGTCACCATCTTTTGTTTGTTGGAAATTTGCAGTAAAAAGACAATGAAAGAAAAATTGACTTGTATTCCTCTCAAAATCAATTACAATTTGGATTCCGATTACAAAAGAGAGGAGAATGAATTTGATTCTCCCCTTTGTTTAAAACTGGGTTCTTCTTGGTAGCGATGGAGTGCCTCCTTCGATTGATTGTGTCGAACTTGCTCTCCGTTGACGATCCGACCGTCTTGATTCACTAGAACGATTGACTTGTTTGATGAATTCGGTTTAGAACTCTTAACGAGTGTAATAAACTCAGAACGAGTTGAAAACTCTGACTTGTTTGATGAATTCGGTTTAGAACTCTTAACGAGTGTAATAAACTCAGAACGAGTTGAAAACTCTGAAAAGAGTTGTTGAGAACCGAATAATTGACTTGATGTAATTACCTTGCGTTGCAAGTCTAATTAAGAACTCTTAAACGAGTTTAAGAACTCAGAGTGAGTTGAGACTCCATTACAGAGTTGTTAGAACCGAAGATTCGGTTAAGAGCCAAGTAAATCCGCTGTTAGTGAAGGGATTCTTCAAGATTTGATTAACTGATTACTGATCAGTTCTTTGATCTCTTGGAAAATCGCCTTCTCTGTGCGGTAAAGCTGCTGAGATTTGTTAACCTTATACGGTTTTTATGCCAACACACGTCAACCCTCTACTCAGTTGAGTAAGTTGGTTATTTATAGGGGGATTAGGGATGTAACCAACCCCTAAATCCGCTCCTAAGTGGGCGAAAATCCCTCAGAACATGGGATAACGGTTTTGAGGCCGTTCGGGCTGTGTTTGAACAAGTCAAAATGCCCCAGTTGGCGTTCTGGGCCTTAACTCTGCGTCCAAGGCTTGAGACACAGGGTTAAATCTCTGTTAGAGATTTAAGACGCACAGGCCGCTCATGTGTTGAGTTCTCAACTCTGCATCCTGGATTTGGGATGCAGTGTTAAGTGTTTTTCTAAAGAACACACAGTTCATACGTTTTGTGTTTTAACTCTGCGTTGCAGAGTTGGACGTCTGCTGAAGAACGTACAGTTCGCCTGCGTCTTGAATTTGAGAAACGCAGAAGTGAGTCTTGCGTTTGGGAGAGGTTGTTGACTTGTAAACTCATCCATTATAACACTGCAAAGGCAACCGCTTATTGATCTTTGCCCGTAATAGGATATGAGAGTCGTCGGATTGTAACTCTCACTGTTGATTGTAAAGGTAACTGAATAGAGTTTTCATCAGCTGTCAAAAGCGTCGTTGAATTGTAACTCTTCTCGATCTGTGTGAAAAGTCCTCTATTTGCAACCTTCATTTGTCGGCACGAAAGCTATTTGATTGTAGCTTCCATTGTTGGAACTTGATGGGAATCAAACATCCATAGTGATTTTTAGACGAGTATTTGCCCACAGCTCTCTACCAAGCAACTCACCAACTAAATCTAACCTTTTATTTCTAAAATCATTACACTGCTCATCAGCATCTCTAATAGTTATTAATATAATATTAGTCATGCTGTTGTCGCAGCCATCAAGATCAATCATCTCAGAAATGAGGCCGTGTTTGTAGCAGTTGCAGGGTTGCGGATGTAGTGATTAGAAAGTCGTCTGATTGTAACTTCCATTGTCGGGGTTTAATAGGGATTTGTAGTGATTAGAAAGTCGTCTGATTGTAACTTCCATTGTCGGGGTTTAATAGGGATTAACTATCCATTATGATTTTTAGACAGCCTACACCTATCAAGGATTGAAGGAGGTAGCGTCTCCTTCGGTGGTGGTGAGAAAGGTAAAATCATTGGTATCGGTTCTATTGGTAAGAAACCTTCACCCATTATAGAAGATGTTTATTTAGTAAATGGTTTGAATCATAATCTTCTTAGCAATAGCCAATTAAGTGATAAAGGTTTTGATATTTCATTTAAACCGGATAAATGCATCATTAGTATGAATGGAAAAATTATTTTTATTGCTAATCGCAAATCTAATGTATACATTTTTGAGATGAATGAATTAGTAAATCAAGATGTGAAGTGTCTTGCGGCTGTGAAGTGTCTTGCGGTAATTGATGAAAATCCTTGGATTTGGCACAAAAGACTTGGACATGCAAATATGGAGTTAATTTCAAAATTGTCTAAGAGAAGTATTGTGAGAGGATTACCTAGCTTGCACTTCATCAAAGATACCACATGTGAGGATTGTGTTAAAGGTAAACAAACAAAATCCTCTTTCAAATCCATCAATGAGGTATCAACTTCTAAACCCTTGCAATTACTTCATCTTGATTTGTTTGGTCCTATGCGTGTTACCTCTCTTGGAGGCAAACACTATGTTTTTGTGATTATTGATGATTTTTCTCGTTTTACATGGACAATATTTCTTGCTAAGAAAAATGATTGTTTTGAAGAATTTGCTAATCATGTTAAAAGAATTGAAAATAAAAAAGATTTGAAAGTTGTTAAAATAAGAAGTGATCATGATGGTGAATTTCAAAATGAATTTTTCTATGATTTTTGTGCTCATCATGGTATAACTCATATGTTTTCCGCTCCTAGAACACCACAACAAAATGGTGTTGTTGAACGGAAAAATCGCACCATACAAGAGATGGCACACACTATGCTTAATTCATTTGATTTGCCAAAATATTTTTGGACGGAAGCCGTCAATACGGCTTGCCATGTTTTAAATCGTGTTTTGATTAGACCAAAGCTTAAGAAAACCCCTTATGAACTTTATTTTGGAAAAACTCCTTTCATTGGCTATTTTCGTGTCTTTGGTTGCAAATGTTTTATTTTAAATACAAAAGATCACCATGATAAATTTGATTCCAAAATTGATGTTGGTATTTTCTTGGGTTATGCACCTCGAAGTAAGGCTTATAGGGTCTTCAATAAACGAAGCCTCGTTGTTGAAGAGTCTATAAACGTTACTTTTGATGAGACTAATGTTGGCTCTCAAGTTGTGTTGCCTAGGAAAGATGATGATGATGATATTGAGGGAGGATTGGACTTGTTGCAAATCAATGACACTCCCTCTATAGAAGCTCAAAAGGATGTAGATTGCACAAATGCTCAAGATCAAGTTGAACAACCTAAAGCTTGGAAATTCACATCAAACCACCCAAAGGAACAAATCATTGGGAGCCCTTCAAAAGGAGTTATAACTCGCTCAAAAGCCTTGAGTGAATGTGGTAATGTTGCATTTCTATCTCAACTAGAACCTAAAAAGGTTAATGATGCTTTAAATGATGAGTTTTGGGTTTTGGCTATGCATGAAGAATTAAACAATTTTCAAAGAAATGAAGTTTGGAAGTTAGTTCCTAGACCTAACAATGCTAGTGTTATTGGTACAAAATGGGTTTTTAGAAACAAACTTGATGAACATGGCATTGTAACTAGAAATAAAGCTCGTTTGGTTGCCCAAGGATACAATCAAGAGGAGGGCATAGACTATGATGAAACCTTTGCACCGGTTGCAAGGTTGGAATCTATTAGGATGTTTTTGGCATTTGCTAGTTTTAAAAATTTCAAACTATTTCAAATGGATGTCAAAAGTGCTTTCTTAAATGGTTTTATAGAAGAGGAAGTGTATGTTGAGCAACCCCCCGGTTTTATAGATCATGCTTTTCCTAATCATGTTTACCGGGTACAAAAAGCTTTATATGGGTTGAAACAAGCTCCTAGGGCTTGGTATGCTCGCCTCTCTAGTTTTCTTATTGAAAATGGTTTTTCAAAAGGAACAATTGATAACACACTTTTTGTGAGAAAAAGGAAAAATGATTTCATTTTAGTTCAAATATATGTGGATGACATTATTTTTGGTGCTACTAATGAATCCTTGTGCAAGGAATTTTCTAAAGTTATGCAGGATCACTTTGAGATGAGTATGATGGGAGAGCTTACATTCTTTCTCGGGCTCCAAGTCAAGCAAACTAAGGATGGGATCTTCATTTCACAAAGCAAGTATGCGAAGGAATTGGTGAAGAAATTCAAGTTGGAGAATTCTAAGCATGCGCCTACTCCCATGAGTACTAGTGTTAAGCTTGATGCGGATGAGAGTGGTGAAGATGTGGACCAAAAACTATACCGAGGTATGATAGGTAGTCTTCTTTATCTCACGGCTAGTAGACCCGATATTATGTTTAGTGTGTGTGCATGTGCACGTTTTCAAGCATCTCCAAAAGCATCTCATTTAATTGCGGTTAAAAGAATCATTAAGTATGTTAATGGAACTTTTAACCTTGGTTTATTTTATCCAAGAAGCACCTCTTTTGATTTATATGGTTTTTGTGATGCCGACTTTGCCGGATGTAAGGTAGATCGCAAGAGTACTAGTGGAACATGCCAATTCTTAGGAAATTCACTTGTTTCTTGGGCTTCTAAGAAACAAAATTGTGTTGTATTGTCCACTACGGAAGCGGAATACATTGCCGCCGGCTTATGTTGTGCTCAAGTTTTATGGATGAAACAAAGTTTAGTTGACTATGATTTGAATTTTCAAAATATTAAAATCTTTTGTGATAACACAAGTGCTATAAATATTTCCAAAAATTCAGTTTTGCATTCTAGAACCAAGCATATTAATGTGCGCCATCATTTCTTACGCGATCATGTAGAGAGACAAGATGTATCCCTAGTATTTGTTGACACAAAATCTCAATTAGCGGATATATTTACTAAACCTCTTGGAGAGGATGATTTTTATCGCATAAGAAATAGTTTGGGCTTATGCACTATGTGAAAGTTCTACATTGTTTGCTTGTTTAGTTGCATTTTATATTTCTCTTTACCCCATTTTTGATGGTGACAAAGGGGGAGAGAAATCTCCTCATTTGTTGCATATATTTAGGGGGAGCTCATAGATAGGGGGGTTGGTTGTCATCATAAAAAAGGAGGAGATTGTTAGCCCTTATGTTTTGATGATGTTTTACAACCACCATTATCGGTACTAATGGCTTATTGAGTGCAAATGTAGTAAATTCATTTATCAAGCTTGTTAGTGCCATTAATGGAGGATTGGATGGAATATACGCTACAATGATGATATCCAAAGGAGGAGGAGGTATAATGATGAAGCAAAGTTAATTCAAGAACAACAAATTCATAAAGAAGCTTCATCAAACTTAAAGCTATATCAAGATTCAAGAACTGTATTCTATGTGAGGGTATTAGCTTGTTTTCTATTTTCTCTCTAGTGCTAGAATGTAGGCAAAGAGTTACTGATCTTACTTGAAGCTATTGGGACTCACACACACATTTTCATACTTAAGTTTTTGAGCGTTTTTCACAAAATACTATTTTTCACAAGTATGAGGACCTATCTACAAAATTCTTTTTCCAAACAGTTTGTTTTTAGTATTAAAAATATTTTACAAAGTTTCATAATTTTCAGAGGTCAAATAAATATTTTGTAAATATTTTAAGTTAGTCAAAATCAAGTTTCTGCAATATATCAGAATGCGGTCGATCGGACCGGTCGACCGCACCTATGATCATTCGTCAGTATTTTCCAGAAAGGTCGTCGGTCGACCGGTGCGGTCGACCGAAATCTTGATTTTTATATCGGTCGACCGCGCCGGTCGACCGATGATGGTTCTGTTTGTTTTCCAAGTTTTTAAAGCTGATCACGGTCGATCGGATTTTCGGTCGGTCGACCGGATGATTTTTTCGGTCGCCCGAAGTTTCTGGCGGTCGACCAAAATTTTCTTCGATCAGCTGCGACTTTTTTTCAAACGGTCATTTGCCTAGAACACTGTGCTTTCACTTAACAGTGTTTGGCACAGTCTGAGGTAAGGGTCTGAAAAGGAGATTATTTTATTAATTGGGAAGATTGGGTTTTGTTTTTAAATTGATTTATCTCTTCTATTTAAACCCTAGACTTCTTCTTCCTCTAGTTGCCCTAACTTCTGCTGAAAAACCAGAGAGACGTTGTCTTCTGAGAAAAATTTTCAAACTCTGTTTTCTTTGGTTTTTCACTATGTTTCTTGTGTGAGTTCACTTCCCAGCTTCAGTACTCTTTCTCTTTGCCATAGGGTCTTGTAAAGAGAGAGTCTTGCATCATTTCTACTGCTGTGTGAGTGTGATCTTGTGTAGATCAACTGTGAGGGTGTGGGATCTGTTGAGATCAACTGTGTAGTGAGAGATTGAGAGGCAATCGTTGTGTAGACGAAGTTCCGGCTTCCAAACCGGGTGTGTAGTGGATTTCTCCTCGAGAGTGGGGAGCGGGGACGTAGGTCAGCGGACCGAACCTCGTTAACACATCGCGCGTCAAGGATAACGATTCCTAACCTTATCTCTCTTACTTTAATCGCATTACTGTTTTGTAATTTGCTTGTGTTTAATTTTTATTGCATATTAGAGCCTCTTGACCCTAATCACCCCCCTCTAGGGTCCAACAGGTGCTGCCAAAATTTAAAAAAATAAAAACGCATAAAGATGATGAAGGTAGTTGTAGACACTACTATATTCCTAATGAGATATGTCCATTTCCTATGACAGCCGTTAAAGTCTCTTATTGAAAATATGAGCGTTAGATTTTACTCCCACATAATTTATGTTCTGGTAATTTTCCCATTAAGATTATTATAATTTGAATTTCCTTGATGTCGTGAAGAAAGTTAATATCACGCAACCGTTAATTTGATGCGTTACTAATAAAAATTCACATTACCTAATTATGCTTAATATCATACAGATGAGGATAGTTCCCGACAAATCATGGATCGATATTCCTCGTATTGATAGATGGAGGGATAGTCGATATAAAGATGGAATAAATCAATTCATACAATACACCTTGGCAGACCCACGTAAGTTAAATAGTGATGTCGTGTATTGTCCCTGCTGTTGGTGTAAAAATAGGGCGTTGGTGGATAAAAGTGATTTACAAAAATACTTAATATCAGGATTTCATGAGGAGGACAAATATTGGACGTTTCATGGGGAAGGATGTCTTGAAGAAATGGAATTGATGGCGGATACCGGTACGTCCGGTGGGAGAATAGATGATAGAGAATAGATGATACACATACGATGCTCGTGGATATGTTAACAGTTCCTAATATAGATCAATCTGAAGATGCCGAGGATGCTGACGAGTCAGGAAATGCTGTTAACAGTTCCTAATATAGATCAATCTGAAGATGCCGAGGATGCTGACGAGTCAGGAAATGCTGGAGGCGTGACTGATCATGAGGATGCTGACGAGTCAGGAAATGCTGGAGGCGTGACTGATCATGAGGAGCTGGCGCAGATAATGAAATTAATTGACAACAATGAAAATGATCTATATGAGGGTTGTACCGAGTTCACCAGGTTATCATTTATGCTGCGTCTTTTGCGTATAAAGTCTCTTAGCGGAATGGCAAATAAATATTTTAATATGTTGCTTGTGTTACTGAGAAAAGTCATTCCAAATGGAAAAGAGAGCATACCATAAAATTATGATAACGCAAAGAAGATTGTTTCCGTTATAGGACTTGATTACAATAAAATCGACGCATGCCCTAATGATTGTATCCTCTACTATAAGGATAACAAAGATCTTCAGGAGTGTCCAATTTGTGGAGTATCACGGTGGGTACAACGCAAAAATTATTCAACACATGGGACAACAAGGTCTATGCTTAAGCAAAAGAAGATTCCAGCAAAGGTCCTGCGTCATTTTCCCTTAATACCAAGGTTAAAACTGTTGTATATGAATAAAGACATTGCTAAGCAAATTAGGTGGCACATGGAAGAACGTACTGATGATGGTAAAATCAGACATCCGGCTAATGCAGAGGCATGGAAGCATGTGGATAGAACTTTTCCTTGGTTTGCGAATGAGTGTAGGAATGTTAGACTAGTTTTGTCTAGCGACGGATTCAATCCATTTGGGATAATGAGTTCTGGTTGGTCTACATGGCCTGTTGTATTAACGCCTTACAACTTACCACCTTGGCTTTGCATGAAACAACCGTATATGATACTTTCATTATTGATACCAGGCAAGCATGCACCAGGCAATAACATAGATGTGTTTTTAGAACCGCTAATTGATGAGTTAAAACAACTCTGGACTGAAGGGGTTATGACATATAATACTCATGCAAAGCAGTCTTTCAGACTACGTGCTATTTTACTATGGACAATTAATGATTTTCCAGCCTATGCGAATCTTTCAGGTTGGTCTACAAAGGGAACATATGCATGTCCAGTGTGTGGTACAGAATTCAAAGGTCTTTATCTACAGCACAGTCGAAAGTTTTGTTATTGGTTTAATAGAAGGTGGTTGAACATAAAACACAGGTACAGAACAAAAAAATGGAGCAAGTTTTTTGATGATACTATTGAGAAGAGAGATGCTCCGTGTCCATTACGTTGAGATCAGATTGTACATTTGCTTGAGAGGTTCCTTGCCGTCAGGTTTGGAAAGAAGCGCTATTCGAAAGAAGATTTACTTGGAGTAAGGAACTTGCGTATTAACAAAAAAATACTAAAACAAAAGAGACAAGCACAAGTGGTGAGTGATGGGGCTGAAGTCGTAAAATTGCCTTCAGGATGGACAAAATTCAGTATTTTTTTTCAACTCCCCTATTGGAAAGAGCTAAAAATACGACACAACTTGGACGTTATGCACATTGAAAAAAATATTTATGATAATCTTTTGTCCACACTGTTGCAAGATGCTAATAAATCAAAGGATGATCTACGAGCTCGTCAAGATCTAACTGCATTGAACATTAGAGAGGTGATCTACGAGCTCGTCAAGATCTAACTGCATTGAACATTAGAGAGGAACTGCAGCAAAAAATTGTCGGAAATGACAGATTAGAGTTGCCTGCGTCTCGTATTACAATGTCGAAAGTTGAGATGCAAATATTTTGTCAAGTCCTCAAATCAATAAAGTTACCAGAGGGTTACTCCGCAAACATATCGAACAATGTCCAGGTGCAAGAAAGGAAAATATTAGGGCTTAAAACTCATGATTATCACGTGCTTCTTCATCAATTGCTACCTGTGACACTACGCAGTACTATGTAGAATAAAACAAACAGTGAAGGTTATTATTGATTTTTGTGGATTTTTTCAGAAAGCTTTGTTCTAAAGTTATAGACGCCCGTGACTTTGAGAAACTTAGAGAAAATATTTCTGAAACAATGTGTGAAATGGAGATGCTCTTTCCTCCATCTTTTTTCACAATAATGGTTCATCTTACACATCATCTCGCGGAGGAGGCTGCAATAGCAGGACCAGTCCATTATCGTTGGATGTATCCAATAGAGAGGTTAGTATTTAGAAAAATTTAATCGTTACCTATCAATATTTATATCTATTAAATGTAAATTTATTTACATCTATATCTGATTAATATTCCTTTTTTTGATATTTGGGTTCAATGAAGCGTCAATTGCGTAATAGAGCTCGCCCATAAGGTTCAATAGCTGAAAGTTACGTGAGAACCGAGTGTCTCTTATTTGCCTCTCATTATATGAGAGGGGAACAAACTAAACTTCAAGCACCCGTTGATAATAAGGAGTACACAGTTCTCTATCCTCGTGGGCTGAACAAAAATTATTCTAACATATTGTTAGATCAAGCGCATGCATATGTTGTAAATAATCTTGAAATCTTCTCGGAGTACCGGAGGTAAAATATCTAAAAAGAGTTTTTAATACCATTTACTCTTTAATTTTTATTTTGACAAAATTTTTATTTTGACAATAATAATTAAATTTATGCACATTAATAGGCAACATCAGAAAAAACTTAAGAATGAAGTTACCGGTAGTACATCTGTATATGACATTAAAGAAAGGCATATGAAGGAATTCCCTGCTTGGTTGAATAGTGAAGTAAGTATTGTTAAATTTAGCAATATTTGTATTTCATTGATAAAAACTTAGAAATTATTGATTTAATAGTTTGCTTATTTTTGTATATTTAGATCCAGAACAACTTGTCCTTAATAATCAAATATCAGAAGAGGTGAAGGTTCACGCAAAGCGGCCTTACTATGCTGTAATTCAATATGGTGGGTATCGTGTTAACAGTTATAAATTTCACACAATGGAGGTTGATGATACGAAGGTCACCCAGAATAGTGGTGTCATGGCTACCTTCTCACGGGAATGTTTCTCAAACAGAAGATATCAGATTCCAATTGAAAATAATATGACATATTATGGAAGGTTGGAAGATGTGGTGGAGATATTCTACGGCTATGGTGGTCCAAATGAACATAAATACATGATCTTCATGATTCGTTGGTGTTTTACAAAGACTCAAAAGGATCCCTTTGGATTTACAATTGTCAATCTCGATAAAGAAATTGATAGTGATGAAAAATTCATGTTTGCATCTCAGGTGGGACAATGTTTCTATGTGAAAGATCCTGTAGTTAAAGACGAGTGGGTTGTTCATGTTTGCATCTCAGGTGGGACAATGTTTCTATGTGAAAGATCCTGTAGTTAAAGACGAGTGGGTTATCCTGTACAAGGATTCTAGGGCTTATATTCAACCTTCTACTAATGAAGATGATAACGATAGCTATATAAACAACTTCAATGAGCCAAATGCAGCGATCGATGAATTCTCGTACCCTCAAAACGTAGTGTTTGAAATGGATGCTCCAACAACTCGGACAGACATTCCAAATATTATCACAGACATTAATAGGAGCTAAACAGCAATTATTTGTAATCGGGTCTTCATGTAACTTTTTTTAGTTTGCAAATTATATAATAAAAACTTTAATATCACTACAATGTATCTCAATTACCTTTTGGACGATATAAATATGCAATATCTTATTTTGTATATTCAGCTTGCAGATGCCTACAAACTTGATGTGAAATGAAAAATTTAGTAACGCAATAATACATATTGTTTTTATTTTCACCAAGCCAAATTGCATCTATATTATATTAATTTGTATGTTTATTCAACTTGCAGATGTCTAAAAATATTAACAGAAGGTTATTCGAAGCTAACCCCAGTCAAGACCAATCCACTGAGGAAGAGCCACCGAGTTCAAGAGAGATGTTAGGTATAACTTAGTTTAACTTAAGTATTTTTATTCATGATATATGCACAATGATAATTTATTTCTTTTATTTTTGTAGGTGAGGGTGAGGAAGAGCCGACTCACGTACCATTATATGCAGATCCTCCAGTTATACTTTGAGCATATATTCCCGAGATTGAGCGTGGGCCCTTACCAGCATGTGCAGAGGGGGACAGACTCAAGCAGACAGAAAAATACATGCTTGCGAAAAAACGATTGGATGAATGGGGCCCACAGATTGATGAGATTTTATCTGATGCAAAAAATGAAATCAGACAAAGATTTGGTGAGTTTGATCAAAAATTTTTATCCGGGTCTATTAATAAGAAAACATAATCAATTCCGGAATGTTGAAATTTGAATGTTTCCATAATTGTATCCATATCTAATAAACATAATACTCTCAGGTTTCTCTTTTCCTTAATATTTTTCTTCTTCCTTTTTTAGTAAATTCTAAGAGCTTAAGATTGATTAAATAAAAGTGTTGATATATCTATTATTTTTTCTTTGTTGTAGGAGAAAAACTTTACCAAAAAAAGGATGCCAAGGAAGTGACTTTAAAAAAAAAGTTACCACCGGATGGTTTTCGAGCAATTGTGAGATGGGGACATAATGGGATTCCAACCAGACAATGGCCTAATAACTTCAGCTCATACCTTGGATGCTTGATACAGATGAGTGATAATATGAATCCTTATTACGAGGCTTGGGAGCAGCCATTTCATGTCCTGGAGAGTATATATCGAGATTGTTGGGTAAATTCTTCTACTTAGCACAATTATTTTTTAATTCTGTCAATTGTCCATACTTAACTATATTTTAATTTTTAGAGATATTTCAACATCGAAGACAATCCCGTAGGGTGGGAATTTTTATTTGGATACCAGGAAAAGTTCAAGCATTCTCTTCCGGAATGGAGACATGAGATAAAGAAGAAATGCTTTGATTGTTTCACTCACAACTAGGAGAGGATATACAAGCGAGATAAGAGGGTTGAGCCTGAGCACTTACCTGCACTTATAATATTATGGGGCCAAGAGGAGCACCAGGTAAATATGTATAGTGATAATCATATTTTTATTACAATTTTATATCATCATTATCTATTTTACATGAATAAATATACCATTAATAATTGTTGTTAGCTTAGTTTCCACATAATTGAATGAAAATATAAATAAATATTATTAAATGTAAAAACCCCTCAAAATCTCTCTTCTCTATTTTGTAGCATTTTAGAAGCCCATGAAGCAAAAGCTTAAAAGAGAAAAATGATTGAAGCCCAAAGAGCATGAATGCTATGAAGCAAGGCCAAAAATCCTCCATCACATTGAAGCAAAAGCCAAAAAAAAATTCGGTCTATGAAGCCAGCACAAAGAATGATAACCGGACTTGCTGCTCTTCAAAATCAAATGAACTTTCATCATTGGGCCGGAGACTTGGAAAATCAAATGAAGAATGGGCTGAAAATCAAATCAAGTGGGCTGGACAAGCTGCTGCAGACTTGGCTTTGGATTTTCAAAATCAAATGAAATGTGGACTTGGGTGCTGCAGCTATGAATTTTAATCACAAATGAACTCTTCATGGCCGGACTTGTGCTGCAGATTTTCTCCATGGACCGGATGTGGGCTGTTGATTTTCATTTGTTTTTGAAAATCAATTGGGCCTCCTATGTTGGGCTAGAGAAGAACAAAAAGCAAATCCAAATGTGGAGATTTCTTTGCTTGGGGCTCAAGACAAATCCAATGGCTCATATTCATTGATGATTACTATAAATAGGGGTAGAGAGTGAGGGGTTAAGGGTGTAAAAAATTTTATAACTCCATTTGGAGAGGAGGGCTACCCTTAATTGAGAAGGCCTTCCAAAAATTATAACTTTAGTTGCAATTAATAAAAATAATTTTTCTCCACTTTAAATTTGCTCTTTCTCCTCTTTGTTGAATGATGAGGATGGAGATGAAGGGCAAATTGAAGGTTTGCATTTCTTTTCTTTTTTATTTCTTTTTAGTAATTTCTTTATTATTGCTTATTAATTAGATTTAAATTCATGCTTGTAGTGTAGATTTATTTTCTTATCTTTTTTATTTCTTTTTGTACTTTAATTTGTAGAGTAGATTTATTTTTCTTGCATTTAATTTCTGCAATTTATTTTGTAGTTTAGATTTTTTTTTCTTTGTAATTAGATTTATTTCTTGTTCATAGTTTAGATTTTTCTTTTCTTTTTAATTTTGAAATTAGTCTTCTTTTTCTTGTTTTTATTTCTTAAAGATGTGAATTTAATTCTTGTAGGAAGTTTAGAATTATATGAAACTAGTCTAATTTCCTTTATATTGTATGAATTATTCTCTTGCACTTAAAATGTTCATGTTTAGGATAATCAACTAGAGAACTAATCGGTAGAAGAAGAATTTGATAATCTATGCTTATCTTAAATGGTTTGATAGGTTATGCTTATGAATTCTAGGATTATTATCATGTTGTTGTTCTTATCATGAATAGTAATTTTGACTTAGATGATAATTTGATAGGTTACACTTTCCTTAAATGGTTTGATAATCTATGCTTAATAAATCTAAGTTGAAATATGATAAAAAGAGAATAGTTTATATTTTGTAATTGAAATTGGTTAGTGGATTATATTCTAGATTTCTTACCTCTTTTGAATCCTCCATCTTAACTTTCTTAAATTTTCTTTTCATTCTTGGTTTTATTTCTTGATTTTATTCATTCATCTTTCTTGCCTTGTGATTTCATTTATTCTTTAATTCTTCCTTCTCTCCTCTAAAATTCAATTTATTATCTTTTGCATATATTCACAAAAATTACTCATCACATTCACACTTATTCTTTATTCCTAATTGTCACGCACAAAACATAATAACTATTTCTAATAATCTCTTAAAAGCACCTTCCTCGTGGGATCGATATTTTTATACTATAACTTGATAAATTGTGTACTTGCAATTTTGGTACATAATTATGCCGCATCAAGTTTTTAGCGCCGTTGCCGAGGAAGGTGCTAAAATAGGATTTTATTATTTTGGTTCTTTAACTTGTGTGTTTTTCTTGTGAAGGAACCGCTTGGAGCTTAAAAATCTTGGATTGAAGATCAAGAATTTGGAGCATTGCTTTCGGGTAAGTCTTCTTTCTAGTTTTCAATTCCACCCTCTTTAGTTAGCTTCACAATTAGAGACAATTAGGATTTAAAAAAAACAAAAATATTTTATTTTTGTTGACCATAATAAAATCCACCTTTCACTTGGATATTAACTAACAAGATAATAAATTCAAACATGAGTCATCTTCTCACATTTGATTGTTGTTGACCATAATTAAAAAAAAAGATTTTCTTTTTATCATCCTTTTTAGTCGCTTTTAATTTCTAGGGTTGCATTTCATATAGTGTAGGAATCCACCAAAGTGATTGTAGCACTTGATTTGGCACACACTTAAAACATTCTTAAGGGCAAAACCCTAATCAAGATAAGGTAAGGGATTTCATCACCCTTTCCTTAGCCTACAAATCACTAATTTCTCACTTCACAAACCCTAGCCTTCTAAAACTCATTAGACGTTGGCCTCTAAGGATTCGAGCTCAATAAGAAACAAGAAATCCTTAAGTGAACCGGTTTAAGTTTTCTCAGAATAGTTGGTGTCTAAGGCAAAGTTTAGGGGTTGCGTAAAGCGCTCCGCAAGGAAAGAGGTACTTAATTGATCTTTGATCAACCTCTAGTACTATCCTTACCTGGCTAACTACCTGGGTAAAACTTTGATCTTTTCACTATAGGAGTTTTTGGTTAGGAGCTGGTCTAGTGGAGTTAGGCTAAACCCTAGAATTGAGTTGATTGAAAAGCGATTGCTTTGATTTGTTTTAGTTAGGATTTTTCTTTTCCTTTATCTTCTCATAAAAAAAAATTAATTTTCTTTCTTTCCTTTAAAAAAAAATTTGTTTTGGTGTATGCAAATTTGGGTTCGGGATAATTCTCATCGCTTAATCCGTGTTAAACCAATCCAAGAAATAACAAATCAACCAGTTCTTCAGGATATGTGTTACCCCACCAGAAATGCAATTCCATCTTGCATAAGACTCCCCGAAGTAAATGGAGCAAATTTCGAGATGTGTTACCCCACCAGAAATGCAATTCCATCTTGCATAAGACTCCCCGAAGTAAATGGAGCAAATTTTGAGCTTAGACCGTATTATATAAACATGCTTCCCAAATTCCTAGGTAATGAAACAGAAGATGCATATATATTTATCTCGGAATTTGAGGAAGTATGTATTATGATTAAAATGAGAGAATTAACCGAAGATGCGATTAAGCTTAGATTTATTCCATTAACCGAAGATGCGATTAAGCTTACCGACAAATTCCATCTCAACTTGGGAGGAATTTGTCACTGTTTTTCTTAAGAATTTTTTCCCTATTCACAAAACGGTAAAGCTTAGGAATAGCATTCAAAACTTCAAAATTGTCCCAGGGGAGCCATTCTGGAAATATTTCAACCGATTTAAAGATCTTTTAATCCAATGTCCTCATCACGGTCTAGAAAAATGGTGACTGTACCAAGTCATATATGAAGGATTGGACTATTCTTCAAAAACATCTTTAGAATCAATGTGTCAGGGAGATTTTATGAGAAAAAACGCCGATGAAGCTTGAGAATTCCTAGAGAGTCTATCCGAAAAAACAATGCAGTGGGAACACTGTGATGACAGGGTTTCATCAGTTCCCCAGTCTAAGTCTAGTGGTCTTTCTCTGGAGTCAAACATTGCTTCTGAAGCGAAGATGGCGACGATTATGCGGAGGTTAGAAGCCTTAGAAGTTAAGAAACGAGCTCCGGCTCAAATCAATCATATTTCTGCCCCGGGATGTCATAACTGTCTGTCTCCTACCCACGTTTCAGAGGAATGTCCTCTTCTAGGAAACAACCATGCATTAGAACAGATGAACGCTGCATTTCAGCGTCCGAGAAATGATCCATTTTCTCCAACCTACAATCCAGGTTGGAGAAATCATCCCAACTTTGCTTGGAACCAAGGAAATTCTCATGGAAACCAAAACTTCATTCTCGCGTCAAACCCACAATTCCCGAGGGGAAACGCTGTCCCGTTCAATGCACCGAACAATTTTTCTAACACACCTTTTCCAAACCAACATCCTAATCATCACCAGCCTACAAATTCCGATCATGACAAACGTTTGAGTGTCTTAGAAAAGGGTTTAGAAGCTATGATCAAAGCTTCTACACAAACTACCAACATATTGACCCAATCATCCACCACTCTAATTCATTCATGCAAACCACTGGCCAAGTGCTCAACTCGAACACACAAGCCATAGCCCGGTTAGAAACCCAACTTGGGCAACTAGCCGCTGCCGTGAGTGAGAGAGAAAAAGGAAAATTTCCAAGTCAACCTGTTGCAAACCCTAAAGACACTGGATCCAGTTCCAACAACCCAGCTCAACTGAATGCAATTCACACTCTGAGATCAGGAAAACAAATAGACAATCAGGTTAGAATGCCACCGGATCAAACCCCTTCTCCCATTCAAAACACTCCTTCCGATGAAGAAATTCCTTCCGATGACCAAAACGCTGAACTTCAAATTGAGCCTGATCTAGATAGGTATAGGCCCGTTGCCCCCTTTCCAGATAGACTCAAACCTAGGAAAAACTCCCCGCAGGTTGAGAAAATCCTAGAAACATTCAAACAGGTCAAGATCAACATCCCTCTCCTAGATGCAATCGAACAAATCCCCTCTTATGCAAAGTTCTTGAAGGACTTATGCACTAAGAAAAGAACCACCAATGTCCCCAAGAAAGTCTTCTTAGCTGCCAACCTCAGTGAAATCTTTTCGAAACCAATGAACTGTAGAACCGGTCAGATGAAACTATCTTTTGGGAATATGACTGTTGACCTCAATATCTTCAACTTAGGGAGACAGCCTAGTGATCCATCTGATGAACCCATGGAAGTGAATTTCATTCAAGGAATATCCAGTGAACAACAAGAGGGAGAGTGTGAGTCTGATTCAAATGCATCTGATTTAATGATTGAGGAGCTTTCTGATGACGAACTTGAGATAGAACCGCTGGTCAATCATGTTTTTGCTGTTGGCTGGCAACGAGAACCTTTAGAGATAGAACCCCGAGTCCAGCTTCGCCCATCTGTGGAGGAACCCCCTAAGTTAGAGCTCAAACCTCTACCCGAAAATCTAGAGTATGCCTACTTAGGGGAGAACGAGTCTTTACCAGTTATCATTTCTTCTGAGTTGACTACCGGTCAAAAGGAAGCTCTCTTAGCTGTTTTAAGAGAGAATAGGGAAGCCATTGGATGGACCATGGCTGATATCAAAGGGATTAGTCCAACCATTGTTCAACACCGAATCCATTTGATAGATGATGCCAAACCTACTAGAGATGCTCAACGTAGGTTAAACCCAGTGATGAAAGAAGCCGTTAGGAAAGACATTCTGAAATGTCTTGATCATGGGATCATTTATCCCATTTCTGATAGTTCATGGGTGAGTCCAGTCCAAGTTGTTCCAAAGAAATCTGGGATCACCGTGATCCAAAATGAGGCTAATGAGCTGATTCCCACTCGGATCCAAACTAGATGGCGAGTCTGTATTGACTACCGAAAACTCAACTTAGCCACTCGGAAAGATCACTTCCCTCTTCCGTTCATTGACCAAATGTTAGAGCGTTTAGCAGGACACGAGTTCTACTGTTTCCTGGATGGATATTCAGGTTACAATCAAATCCCTATCGCTCCCGAAGATCAGGAGAAAACCACCTTCACTTGCCAGTATGGAACATTCGCATACCGACGCATGCCTTTTGGCCTGTGCAATGCACCGACCACATTCCAACGTTGCATGATCAGTATTTTTTCCGACATGGTAGAGCGATTTCTCGAAATTTTCATGGATGACTTTTCCATTTTTGGTGACACATTTTCTCAATGTTTGCATCATCTTAAACTGGTCCTAGAACGGTGTAGGGAGAAAAATCTGACTCTCAATTGGGAGAAATGTCATTTCATGGTCAAACAAGGCATTGTCTTAGGACATGTAGTTTCCAATAGGGGAATCGAAGTGGACAAAGCTAAGGTAGATCTCATTTCCAATCTCCCTCCTCCCAAAACTGTCAAAGATGTCAGATCATTTCTTGGCTTGGTCATGCTAGTTTTTACCGACGTTTCATCAAGGATTTCAGCAAGATTGCTAGACCCTTGACCAATCTCTTAGCCAAGGATACATCATTTGTCTTCTCTCCCGACTGCCTCAAAGCTTTTGAATATCTGAAAAAGGAGCTAACCACAGCTCCTATATTTCATGCACCGGACTGGACCTTACCCTTCGAACTGATGTGTGATGCATCTGATTCTGCGATCGGTGTTGTTTTAGGACAACGGTTTGATGGAAAACCGCATGTGATCTACTACGCCAGTAGGACTCTGAATGGTGCCCAGCAAAATTACTCTGTCATAGAGAAAGAGTTTTTAGCTGTAGTTTTTGCCTTAGAAAAATTTAGATCCTACCTCATCGGTTCCTTAACCAAAGTTTTCACAGATCATGCCGCACTAAAGTATCTTTTGACCAAAAAAGATGCTAAAGCACGACTCATCAGATGGATTCTCCTTCTTCAAGAGTTTGACATTCAAATTCTTGACAGAAGGGGAACAGAGAACCCCGTAGTAGATCACCTCTCTCGACTCCCAAATGCACCAACACCAACCGTTCCGATCAATGAACATTTCCCAGATGAACAACTCCTAGAAATCCAATCTATTCCATGGTTCGCCGACATTGTGAACTACATAGTCATGAACCAGATCCCTTCTCATTGGTCCAAACAGGATAGATCCCGTTTTCTCTCCCAAGTAAAATACTTTTACTAGAATGATCCATATCTATTTAAATATTGTCCTGATCAGATCTTTAGGAGGTGTGTTCCCACTGAAGAAACTAGGAGTGTTCTATCCTTTTGTCATGAGCAAGCCTGTGGGGGCCACTTTGGCCCGAGAAAAACAGCTCAAAAAGTTCTCCAGTTTGGGCTGTATTGGCCCACTCTCTTCAAGGATTCATTCGAGTTTTGCAAAACCTGCAACCGCTGTCAGCTTTTAGGGAAGGTCACTAGAAGAAATATGATGCCTCTACAACCCATTTTATCCGTTAAACTTTTTGATCTGTGGGGTGTAGGCGTCAAAAAATGCTAATAGATATCCCAGACATAGAGAAAATCACTCAAAGGGACCTCATACTGCTTTAAGAAAATCAAAGCAGGTATGAACTGTCTCGCCAGCGAGACAGGCTTTGCTGTCTCGCCAGCGAGACAGGCTTTGCTGTCTCGCCAGCGAGACAGTGTTTGCTGTCTCGCCAGCGAGACAGTGTTTGCTGTCTCGCCAGCAAGACAGTGTTTAAATGGTCAAAACTAACTTTTTAACTGCCCTACACGTGTCCATTAACTGTCAAAGGACGTGGGAAACATCGTGGGCGAAAATCACGTGGATAACTGCCAAAATAACGGAGTTTGAAACATGGGAGAGCGGTTACAATGAGAAACTGTCATTTTCCGAGACAGTATTTACTGTCTCGCTAGGCGAGACAGCAAATTTACTGTCTCGCGGGTCGAGACAGCAAACGCTGTCGTCTCGCGGGTCGAGACAGCAAACACTGTCTCGCCCAGCGAGACAGCAAACACTGTCTCGCCGTACTGATTTCTTCGATTGCTTAGTTTTTTCAGTTGCAGACCCCTGAGGCTATAAATACCCCCCTAGGATCACTTCTAACGGGGATCAAGCATTTGTTAGAGCATTCCAGAGCAGAGAGAGCAGAGATCTAAGTTCTTGGAGCAACCCCTTGACATTCAGGCTTTGACTTGATTTCAAGAAGAACGACTATCTTACTTCGATAAGATATCGTTTCAATTTCTAACTTCGATAACGAAGGAAGAATCAGTAAACCCCTCTTCACGATCTGTGATTCGGTGGTCCACGAGCTAACGCGCTCCCGGCACAGGCAAGGCAAAGTCCCACGAAAACGAGAATTGATAGACGATTTTCGTGTTTGTTTCTCAAGAGTTGTAATTTTTGTTTTGTTGTGTAGAAAAAGTCTTATAAAAAGATTATTCTTTCGAATTTGTTGTAATCGAACAAAGTTATAATGAATTCCACAGCAGCGACTTTTGAACCAAACAAGCTGGCGACCACAGTGGGAGCCAGCGGCCTCGCTGCCGAGGCCGCGGTGTCGCAACCGATCAAGATCATCGTTAATGAAGAGATCGAATATGAGTTCGATCAGGCGAAGTTTGAGGAGTACTTGTCGTCCTCATCCGCGAAATCTTCCTCGTCTCGCAAATATAGGAAGATTTCGTCCTCCAAGAAAATGTTTAAGTCTGCAATGCCTATGAAGGCCGCAGGTGAAGGTTCCCACCCGATTGCTGCTAAGGAATCCGCCTGTGACATCCCTGCTGCAAACGACTCCACACCCCTTAAGGAGTCGATGATGAATAGCTCACCGGTGCTGACAAAGAGGGTTCGTCAGAGACAGCGTCAGCGCCGTGCTCGACAATTGGCTAAGGCCATGCAACAAACCGACGGGGTCCATTACTATGCGGACCTAGAGTCGAGGAAACAGAAAGCAGTTCAATTGTCTCAACGGCAAAATAATTGTATTTCTGCAAAACTTACGACGGAGGAGTGGACTCTCGTCAAAAGGGCCCGTTCAACCCTCAAGGAACGGATACAAAGGCGTAAAGCGAAGGCCGCCCGTGCTCATGCTCTCCGTCAACAAGCACAAGGAACCAAGAAGGAGACGGTGTCTGAAAAGCCACCGAAGAACCGCAAGGTTTGGATTCCGAAGGCGCCACAAAAATCCGTTTCGGGTCCATCTACTGCGTCACCGATAAAACCCTGGGTTAGCCCAGATTTGTCCAAGTTCAAGATCACCATGGCGGATCACCTCGGTCCTTCGGCTAACGATCGAGGCAAAGCCCCAGTTGAAGAAAATCCAAGTCCTGTAAACAAACCCTTGGTGGTTTCATATGCAGGGGGTCGTAAACACCCACCTGTCAGAACTGCACAAGTCCAAAACGAGAGAATATCAATTCACTCTCGTTTAGGACCTATGAAAACTCCATTCCCGCAAGGGGGTGGATTCAAAAATTTAACTTTGGATCGTTCAGAGGCGACGACCAGTCGTCCTGTGCATGTCAACAAAGTTCAAAACCAAAAGATAGGTTGCTCAAATCCTAATAACGATGAGCTATACTATCAGAAAAACAACTCGAGAAAGAGGACTGTCCGAGAAAATGAGTCTCATTGCGCTTGCGAGAGACTCATTAAAGCAGTGCTGACAGAATGCGGATGCTCTAAGAATAATTCAACAAGAGTCTCCGTATTTCAAAGATTGTCCAATGAAGCGTCAAGACCCAAAATGAGACGTTTCAATAAGAGGAAACCTGTGATCCGACAAGGTGAATTCCCTGAGGTCACTATCAACATGACCAACAAAGGAAAACAACTGTCAGTCAACCATGACCCTGATTTCTCTCCGGGAGGGAGAGTTGAGCGGGGTCTCTCTCAAAGAATGTCACGGTTGCAACGAAGAGCCAACCTACGTCGAGATTATAAAAGAATGCACGAAGGGCTATCTTCAGAAGATGAACTGTCAGATACTTGCTCTGCTGTCGCGTCAGACGATACCGCATCCAGTGTTGGAAGAGTCAGAGAATCATTTGCGATCACGCCGGATCAACTGACTCATATACTCCAGGAAGCGTTGGCTAAACAACGCGAAGAAATTAGAGCTGAGTTCAAAACCGAAATGGAGTTGACTATGCAGCAGATGCAGGATTTGCAGGTTCAGCAACACCAACCGGAATCAAGCCAAAGAGCAGAATCCAGTCGGCGTAATGAAGAGGATGAGACGATATTTGAAGATCCTCCTCCAGATAAAGACAACTCCGGAAGCGATCCGACCAAGTCAGCCACTCAACCTCCACAGATCTATTTGAAGAAAAGCGAGGAAGAGGACAAGAAGATGCACGATCTTGAGAGCAAAGTCAACGCTTTGATGACGGCTCAAGAAGTGAAGAAAATGGGCATTCCATACCCGTACCCGAGGGAGTGGGACCTGATTCCTTATCCCCAAAAATTTAATTTGATTAACTTTACTCCTTTTGATGGCAGGGGTTCACCAACTCAGCACTTGATCTATTTCAAGTCGCATCTCGGCGCAATATCTGGGAACGAAGCCCTGATGGTCCGGTCATTCGTAGGAACCCTTCGCGGGCCTGCCTTCGATTGGTACCGACGCCTTAAGCCTGGGAGTATCACTAGCTGGGCAGACATGGAAGAGTTATTCCTCACCAATTTCTTCGACGACGACACGGAAGTCTCGATCGGCACGTTGTTGGATGAGAAGCAGAAGGATGGGGAATCGGTTGATGTCTTTGTCAAACGATTCCGGGACAAAGCGGTGAACTGCAGAGATCCACTCACTGAGGAATTTATTCTGCAAACATGTCATAATAATCTGTCCTTGGATGTATTAGAAGTGGTGGGGGTTGTTCCCTCTAAAACTTGGAAAGAGATGAAAGTAAGAGGTGAACAAGCTGAACGCTTCCTCAAGAGAAAGAATTTGGAGCGAGGTTTGCCACCAGCTAATAATCAGAATCAAAATCAAAAGCAGAACTTTAACCCTCGAGGCAGAGGAAGAGGGTCTGTAGCCGCTGTGGACGCACATCAGACGTCACAACAGCCACCGCAACAACCGCAACAATCATCCTTCCAGTTGGCGCCAAACCAGAATCAACAGCCTTCGAAGCAGTTTAAGAATTCTGAGCCCAGATTCCCAAAGGAATACTCTTTCAAAGATGATGAAGTTCCGGTCATCTTCAAATACTTGTTAGAGAACAACAAGATCAAGCTTCCACCGGTCACAAACCAAGAAGAAGCAACGAAGATCAATGACCCAAAGTATTGTGCATATCACAGAAGGGTCCACCATCCTACTAAGACATGTTATGTTTTAAAGGATAAAATTCAAACATTGATTGATGTTGGTATTGTGACACCGAAGCCAAAGGAGAAGAAGGTAGGCGCAAACGCGGTCTCTATTAGCTTCGGATCGGTTCCTTTGTCCTGGTTTCAAGCCGAGCCAGTATCAAAGGTCAAGATGCAAACCATCAACGATGACCCTCATGGACAGCGCCAGAAGGGGCTCGTATCTCACACAGCCCCCAACGGCGAAATCCTTTGGGTTCATCCGGATTTGCTTGAAGATGAACAGTGGACGACACCCACATCAAAGAAGAAGTCAAAAGGCAAGGGAAAGGAGAAGTCCTGCTATGGAGCCTCGGCGATTCCCGAGAAGAACGATGAGGATATAGCAGCTTTATCACTTTCTGATGGAGAACAGGAAGTTTTTGCTACAAGAAGTGGAAACGAGTACCATTATAGGTATCCGGAAACCTCAGATCCAAATGCCAAAACTCTTACGGAGCTGGGGGTAGCCATAACTCCACCAGTAGCAGCTGAAAAACCTCAGAAAGTTGTTAAGCAAAAAGAAAAAGAACCTCAACACAGAGAGGTTCAAATTCCGAAGCAGTCTCGTTTTAGTCGACCGATTGGACGAGACAAACCGGAAAGCTCGAACGCACCATATCGTTTCGACGTTATGGCTCAGCTGGCTAATATCCCAGCAAGAATCACATTGTACGAGTTGCTGCGCCTCTCAAAAGAAACCAGAGAAGCTTTACAAGAAGCTTTGGCTGATTCTGAAGTATTCTTAACTCAGGTCAAGCCAGCTCCTGAAGAGCCAGAATCGTCAGTGCAGCATTGCAATCTGGCAGCCACCAAATTTCCTTGCATTGCTTTCACAAAAGAAGACATGCAAGTCAGGAATTCAAAGCATGATAGACCGTTATATTTTACTGGATATATCGGTTCGAGCATGGTTAACCGGATCCAAGTCGATCCGGGTTCCGCTGTTAGTATCATGCCACTTCGTTTGATGTACCACCTCGGAATTCCCGCCAGCAAGTTAGCCTCCACTGGAACGGTTATCTATGGTTTCAACACAAGCGGGTCACGACCGTTGGGAAAAATCCGGGTGAAGTGTCAACTCGGAGATCTGAAGTCTGAAGTCACCTGCTATGTGATCGATGCGGAGACTTCCTATAACTTACTGTTGGGTCGCCCATGGATCCACGGTAATCTTATAGTTCCCTCCACCCTCCATCAGTGTTTGAAATATGTCGACACTAATGAGGAGGTCAAGACGGTGGTCGCGGATAAGCAACCATTCAAGGGGTTAGAAAATTACTTTACTGACTCCCTTCTTTATGGTGCTGAGTCCGAAACTGAACCATCGGCCCATGGCACGGACAGCGGAGAAGAAGCTGATACCGAAGCCGGGCTCGATTATAGTGAAGGTCTTGTACTAAATGACATTGAACCTCTTGTAATCGATCTTGACGGTGATGAATCGTCGGACGAAAGTTGTAACTGGCAGCTTGCCGATGAAATAATAAATCATGATTTAGAGTACTCGCATTGTCTTGATGATGTAATGCAGAAATTGTACGACGACTCTAGTCTACATATGCCACTTCGTTCGTCTTGTACGGCGACGAAACACCTCCAAAGCTCATCTGGAACAACTATGATCCTACCCGCAAAGGCAGGGGGTGAAAAAGAGATAATCTTTGGAAAAGGGGAATCATCCCCCACTCCAGATCATTTCTTAGATAGTAATTCGGATGAAGAAAAACCCGGGCGACACTTCTCTCGGTATAGTTCTCAAGCGAATGATTATATGATGAGTCGAGGCTATGACCTTTCACTTGGTGAAGGCCTTTATTTTGGTCAAGGTATTAGGGTTCCACCCCGTTCTACCTATGTACCAAAAGGAAAACCAGATAATTACTACAGTCGTAATAGAGGTCTGGGTTATGATTCATCCGAAGACGATTATGGCCAACAAATCATTAACCAATTAATAGATAGGAGCGGACATTCATCCGACACTTCAAATTGGGATTCTGACGTGAGCATTGGTGAAAGATTCAAATCCCTAATGTCGAACATGGCGACGGTTGACCCTTCCACAACAGAAGAAGACGATCAGTTACCTGTTTGGGAAGATCCATGGATGCATTACATGAATATCCAATACGGTGATCGATTTGAGCAAAGAGAACCTCCTACCGAGGATAAAGTGGTTCAAGTTAATATGGGTGACGAAAATAATCCGAAGCCTATATTTATCAGCGGTGATCTCCCGCCAGACGAAAAAGAGGAATTAATTGCCCTCGTTAAAGAGTATATCGACGTTTTCGCATGGAACTACGAAGATATGCCAGGACTCGACCCAAATGTAGCAATGCATACCCTTAACATAAAATCGGATGCTAAACCTGTCAAGCAACAACAAAGACGGTTTCGTCCGCAAATTATGGAGGCAATAGAAGCTGAAGTTAAGAAGCTAATTGACTCGGGTTTTGTCAGAGAGGAACAACATCCTGAATGGTTGGCCAATATCGTTCCAGTCCTCAAAAAGAACGGAAAAATCAGAATCTGTATTGACTTCAGAGATCTGAATACAGCATGCCCCAAGGATGATTTTCCCCTACCGATTACGGACGTCATTATCGACAACACATGCGGGTTTGAAAGAATGTCGTTCATGGATGGATTTTCTGGGTATAATCAAATCAAGATGCATCCGGATGATGAAAAGCATACAGCTTTCAGAACACCTCTTGGCGTCTTTTGTTATACCGTTATGCCTTTCGGTTTAAAGAATGCCGGTGCTACATATCAACGAGCAATGACGAAAATATTTCAAGAGCATCTCCGGAAGACCGTCGAATGCTACGTTGATGACCTGGTCGTTAAGAGTCGTGATAAAAACGACCACATTAACGATCTGAAGACAATGTTCGAACTTATGAGAACTCATCAGTTAAAGATGAACCCGACTAAATCCTTCCTTGGAATGTCAAGCGGTAAATTTCTTGGATTCGTCGTCACCACGAAAGGTATCCATATTGATCCCGATAAGGTGAAAGCGATAGACGAACTGCAGCCTCCGAGAAATCTTAAAGAACTCAGAGGATTGCAAGGTCGATTGGCATATATCCGTCGGTTTATATCGAACTTGTCCGGAAAATGTCAACCATTTTCCAAACTCGCAAAGAAAGGCGTGTCGTTCATTTGGGATGAAGCATGTCAGAAGGCATTCGAAGATATCAAGAAATATCTAGCGAATCCACCTATTCTCGTTGCACCGAAATCAGGCAAACCGTTTTTGATTTATGTCAAAGCGACGAGCCATTCGTTAAGTGCGTTACTTGCACAAGACGACGATAACGGTCACGAACAAGCGGTATATTATCTAAGTCGTACACTGGTAGGAGCTGAATCTCGCTATCCAATGATCGAGAAAGAATGTCTCACCTTGGTATTCGCAATCCATAGTCGGACAGACGATTTATGTCATTTCCAACATAAATCCCGTCCGAGTGTTCATGACCCAACCGGCTTCCATGAATTGGCGTTTGGCCAGATGGGCTTTACTCTTATCGCAATATGACTTGTACTTCAAGCAGCAGAAATCTGTTAAAGGACGAGCTATTTGCGACCTTCTGGCAGAAAACCCTACGAAGGATGTAGTCGAATTGTACGACGACCTGCCAGATGAAACTCACGAAGTTAATACCACCTCACATCAACAAGTGTGGCAATTATACTTCGATGGGGCTTCCCGATCAACTAACATGGCAAGTGCACCCGGATGTTCTAAAATCTCCTCAGGAGTGGGGGTCGTTTTAGTTTCCCCAGAAAAGCACGTTTTGCCTAGAGCATATTCACTGACTGAACCATGCTCTAATAATGTAGCCGAATACAATGCGTTAATAATCGGACTTAATTTCGCCAAAGAGCTGGGGGTCGAATACCTTGAGGCTTTTGGAGATTCTCAACTGGTGGTTAATCAAATACGAGGAGAGTATGAAGTCAGAAATCGAGACCTGATTCCATACCACCAGGTGGCTATTGAGATGGCAAGTTCGTTTGAAGAATTTTTCATCGAGTACGTTCTGCGTCTCCAAAATGCATACGCAGACGCATTGGCAGCAATGTCAGTATCCTTGGCTCAACCTCCCGAAACAGAGCAATTAATTACAGTGAGGACTCATCAGCTTATTGTTCCAATCTACGATTCGAACGCTAAAGAAGTATACTCAACTGGAGTTGAACCCGAAGTTCGAGATTGGCACTTTCCCATTATCGACTACGTCTTACATGGTATATTACCTGAAGATGTAAGAGAAAGGGAATCGATTCGGCGAAGAGCGCTGAGATTTTATTACAACGCCACAGCGCAAATGTTGTATCGACGATCGTATGATGGTCTTTTACTTCGTTGTCTATCCAGCAAGGAAGCAGGACAAGCACTCAAAGAAGCGCATAATGGGATATGCGGTGCACATCAGCCTGGTCCTAAACTCTGTGAGCGACTTAGGAGAATCGGGTATTATTGGCCAACTATGGTGAAAGACGCAGTCGACTACGCACGACAATGTGAAGCGTGTCAATTGCATGCAAATTATATGCACATACCCCCTGAGTATCTGCATCCTTCGGCGACATCGTGGCCGTTTGAGACATGGGGAATGGACATTGTAGGTCCTATTTTTCCGCCTTCGGTTAAAGGGGACCGTTTCATTTTGGCAATCACCGATTATTTCTCGAAATGGGCAGAAGCAGTTCCACTCCGAGAGGTGAAGACGAGTGATGTTATCAAATTCATCAAACACCATATCATATATCGGTATGGTGTGCCAAGATGAATAGTGCACGACAACGGTCCTCAATTCGTGAGCAACGCGTTTATCAAATTCTGTGGTAAATTTGGGATTAAGGACGTTTCGTCGACTGCTTATAATCCTACAGCCAACGGATTGGCCGAAGCTTTTAACAAG